>NW_028245149.1:0-708897 GCF_964263255.1 Lissotriton vulgaris
TTTACAAAACACAACTCCAATTGGACATTGAGGGCCTGATTCACAAAGGGCCTCTGCACTTGTGGTGGAGGCCCCGCAGTTGTGGGGAGTTGTGACTAAGGGTGGGCGTAGTTCGCGAAGTAGCGCTACGCGAAGCTACGCGAAGTGCACTTCGCACTACGCGAACTTCACGTAGCACTACGCGAGCTGCGTAGTACCATGTTCGCACTGTGCAAGATGTGTTTTCAATGATTGCACAGTGCGGACAAGCATCCGGCACTGTGCAATCATTGAAAACGGCATCTTGCACAGTGCGAGCTGTAGTTTTCTGCTGCTCGAGTAGATTTTTACTTGAGCAGCAGCTTTCTCAACACGAACTGGTAGTTTCTCATTGCGAGCGGTCACGAGCAAGCGCAACCACTCGCAATGAGAAACCTAACCTCCCCGCGTTGAGAATCTCGCCGGGATGTAATTTTGCTTGCTCGCGAACATGACGTTGAGGACCGCGAACAAGCAAAAAATGACCGTTCCACTACGCTACGCGGCACTACGCGTGTTCGCACTGTGCTACGTGCAGCTCGCGTAGTGCGAAGTTGCGCAAACTTTGCAAACTACGCAGGAGTAGCGTAGTGCTTCGCCCAGGGTTAGTTGTGACATCTCATTGCAAAGATTGCAGACAGTTGGGACATCTCATTGCAGAGATTCTGTCCCGAGTACAGAGACTCCCTCACGGCTGCGGGGTCTCTGACACAAGTGCCGAGGCCCTTTGTGAATCAGCTCCCGAGTTTATTGTAGATGAATGTTGTGTAAAACAGCATCAGAGCTCCAAATATACTCTCAGCTCTTGAAATAAGCACTTTATGCTTTAAGTGGCTCCATTTAGAGCATCAAGTATTAAGTAAGGAATGACATGGTTATCCAACTGGTGTGCAATATTACCTGCTGTCCTCGTGATGTCACTGACCATGTCATGAATGATGTAATATGTGACATCATCAGCAGTGGATTGCGGTGCGTGAAATATAGTTAGTACAACTAACTATATAGGAGCAATTTCAATGGTTTTGTATGAGTGAAATGTCCAGCTAACTATAACACCCCTAAAACTTATAGTTTTTTGAGTGAATTTGCAAGGTTTTTTAAATGTTAATTCCTAACTATATAAGGCCTGAAACCTATGTTTTTTTCAGTGAATTTGCAAGGTTTTTTGTTGTTGTTTTTAAACAAAACTTTATTGTCCATTTAAATATGATTACACACACGGGCCTACAACCACCGGGGCTGGCCGCTAGCCAAAGTAGAAACAATCAGTGTATACCACAGCTCCTTCGCCGACATCCCGGAGGCCCGGCAGCGATGCAGGATATGAATCGTAGCAGCACAGGATAGAGCCATGATAAAGTAGTATTTTGTTTTTCATAAAAAGGAGGAACATAAAGAAAAAAAGACAAACAAGTCTCGAGGCATAGGACAGTGTATACGAAATTGTGCTCGTACGGGAGGGACCCTCAAATGCAAGGTTGAGCAAACTAATAGGTGGTGGAGGGGGTCAGGGGGGCCAGTGGGGAAGTCTGAAAAATAGGTACAAAATTTAAGCAAGACATGGAATGTCGGATCAGGAGGGGAAGGAGGTGTCTGGTTTGTCCTCCAATGGGGGTGTACATATGTTCCCTCGATATGCGTTCCACTGGCTCCAGATCTTGGTCCATGCCCTAGGCTTGCCCCTAGCCAAATACACAGTCTTCTCTCTAAACATGCACCAATCCATATTCTCCTTCCATACTGACTCAGTGGGCGGCCGCCGGGAACCCCATAACTGTGCAATGTCTCTCTAGGCGATCATGTTCCCAAGGGTCGCCCACCGCGTCTGAGCGACGATATAATCATTCGGCTCCCACACATTCAACAGACATCGCCGGGCCTTGGCAGCAGAGCAACTCCAGTAACACACTCCATCACTGCATGCACACGATTCCAAAACGCGGTCGCCTCCAGGCACTTCCAAATAATATGGAGGAAGGTGGCACTCATTCCACAGCCACGCTTACATAACCCATCAGCAGAAAAACCCATGGAAACAAGACGAGGACCAGTGACATACACGCGATGGAGGATTGGACGAGACAGAGACGGAAGGGGATGGCCACCTCCTTAGTCGCAGACAATGCAGACTGCCAGTCTTCATCGTCCAGTTCCAGCCCATCCCCGATCCAGACTTCCCTGAGACGCACAAGGAGATCTGCCCGGTTATTGATCAATTTCTTATATATTAGTGAAATCGTGCTATCAGGCACATGACCATCAAGCACACAATCTTCCAGCGGGGAGGACTCAGGGATATTGGCATCGGTGGCGAAGACTGAGGTCAAGGCATGGCAAACCTGTACATATCTAGAAAACTCCCTGTCACTCAACTCATATTCCTTCTGCAATGTCTCCAAAGTCTTAACAGCACCCTTAGCCCAGAGGTCACCCACTCTGCTAATACCAATCATGTCCCATTTCTCAAAACCTTTCGTTGTCCAGAGGCATCCCAATCTCTCAGGCGCATACAAAGGAGTTGCACGTGTCAGCCGATCCTTCCAACCCAGGGCCGCATTTGCATCACACCAGACTCGTACAGCAATCTTAGTGGGACCTGTTAGATTTCTCCCTGCCACATTAGAGTAGAGCGCCCTGTTGTAATTCCCACCCGGCAACAGATACTTGTCCATCTCAAATGCAGGATTTGGGCTGGGTGCATACATTGCGTGGTTAATCGCGCTCAACTGAGAGGCCCAATAATACCGCCTGATATCTGGGAACGCCATGCCCCCGTCGTACCAGGGGAGGGTTAGCTTAGCGAGGGCGATTCTTGCACGTCCGTCCCAGACAAGCTGCCTCTGCAAGCTCTCCACCTCCCGGAAATAGATTGCCGGGATGATATCGAAAGAATTCTGGAGTGCGTTCAGAAAACATGGCAGGGACATCATCTTTAAAAGCGCGGCACGACCGAGCGGCGACAGTGGCAATCTACGCCAACGAACAACGTCGAGTTTCAACCTCTGCAGAGGGGGAAGCAAATTGCGTTCATAGCGAACAGCAGGGTCCAATGATATAAAAATCCCCAAATATTTGAATCCCGTCTGCGAGACCTGGATGGGAAATCTACGAGGCAAGGGGGGAAGACCACCCAAGATTACATATAGACAGGATTTGGTCCAATTAATAACTAGACCTGAATTCTTGCCAAACGAAGTGAGAACATTGAACAAAACATTAAGCGCTTTTCAGGGGGAGGTAAGATATAACAGGATATCGTCAGCATAAAGCGAGATACGGTCTTCAAAATCTGGAGTCCACTGGATACCCTTTATCGAAGGCTCCCATCGGAGCCAAGTTGCAAGAGGCTCTAAGGCAAGCGCAAAAAGCAGGGGAGACAACGGACAACCCTGTATCGTACCCCTCCCAAGAGTAAAGGAATCAGACACTCGGCCATTAACGACCACCTGAGCTAGCGGTTCCTCGTATAGAAGTTTCACCCACCCGATAAACTCAGAACCGAAACCAAATTTCACGAGGGCGGCCCAGAGATACGACCATTCTATAGTATCGAAGGCCATTGTGGCGTCCAAGGAAGCCAAGATGGCCGGCTCTTGAAGAGACCCCGCCCTCGCAAGGACACCATGTAAACGCCGCAAGTTAAGTGCGGTGTTACGATGCAGGATAAAGCCAGATTGGTCCGGATGGATCAGGTCACCAATCACCGTAATCAGCCAATTAGCCAAAACTTTAGCTAGGATTTTAGGTTTGGCGTTCAACAGGGAGATGGGCCTGTATGAGGCGTAGCGATCCCGAGGCTTCCCCTCCTTAGGAATTACCACAATTATAGCTAAACGCTGATCACAAGGGAGGGAGCCAAGGTCTCGTGACTCCAGGAACATATCTCGGAGATACGGAGCGACTTTATCGGGGCGCAATTTGTATAATTCGATGGGTAGACCGTTCGGGCCCATGGCCGTGCCAGAGCGAATGGAACGAATGGCGATTGCAATCTCATCCGCAGACAATGGAGCATCCATTAGGTCTCGGTCGATCTCCGATAGGCGTGGCAGCGCAATATCGAGTAGCAACAAGTGAGAGTCTTCCTCATCTCTATCAGAGACCGGAGAATACACTGTACGGAAATAGTCCGCAAAACACTCCACTATCTCACTCGGATCAGTCACACACTCTCCATTCAAATTCTGAATCCCGGGGACAACACGATTCGCCCTTTCTTTCTTATCAAGCTACGAAATCAATTTACCCGCCTTGTCCCCAACATCATACAATCTGCCCTGTTGCTCCCTGTGCATTATTTTGGCAGCATCCGTGACAAGGGACCTGTAATCCAGTTGTTTCAAACCAAGCGCGTGGAGTTTAGCATGGGTAACGGTCGATTCCAAGTCACTCTCCAGCTCGACTATTTCTGCCTCAAGACACACAATGTCTTGATTCTTAGTTTTCTTAGCATCAGAAATCAAGGATAAGGCATGCCCACAAATGACAGTCTTGAAGGCTTCCCATAGTGACACAGACGAGGACACAGACCCCTTGTTTCCAAAGAAATAGTGATCCAGTGACTTTATCAAACTAGCACGGGTCTTGGGATTACGTAAATACCACGGGTTTATGGGAGCGACTCGCCCTGTACAACACACTCCAGTATCCATACAAAGCCATAATGGGGAATCGTCTGAGATGCCCCGGGCAAGGTGTATGATCTCTCTGACAGAAGGGGACTGTACCGCCGGCATGAGAACGTAATCAAGTCTGGAAAGACTGCCATGGGCCCCAGAGTGAAAGGTGTTTTGTCTCTGTGTTGGATGCATCAACCTCCAGCAGTCCACCAAACCAAAAGTCTCCAAAAATCCACTAAGCCATGATTGGGACTTAGAAACATCTCTGGGGGGGTGACGATCTACATTGCCAGAAACAACAGAATTAAAGTCCCCACCCACAACCAGAGTACCATCAGGGAGTCCCAGCATTACTCGCCCGATGTCTGAAAAAGTGGAGGTCTGTAGACCCGGCGAAACATTTACAGTGAGCCACAAAACAGTCCTACTTTCCCATCCACCAGTGAGGGCGGCGTAGCGCCCCCTGTCGTCAAGGATTATGTCATCTATCTCCAGGGGGAGAGAGGACCGGACAAGAATGCCAACACCCCTAGAACCAGTGGTGAACCCAGAGTGTGCAACAAGACGGTAGCCCCACCTATTCATGGCATGACACGTGTTTCCCACCAGATGTGTCTCCTGTAAAAGAACGACATCGGGGGACAGGCGACGCAAGAATTGCAGCACCACTCCCTGTTTTATTCTATCACCCAACCCATTGACATTCCAAGATATTAGCCTCAACCCACTACCCCCCATCCCAACAAGTAATGTAGAACCCACCCCACAAAGAGCACAATAATCAAATTATAGAGAAGAACAACACGTTGCCTTGAGGAAAGAAAACAAACCCACAAACACTCCCCCCACCCCCCAACCAAATCCCGTTACAACTCCCCCCACCCTGCACCCCTGCATTAGACTAGAGAGCCACCCCAACTTGCAGTGTGCCTGTCGCCCTACCATTACCAATCTACAAAAAGAACCCTGGAGGAGGAAAGAGACCCATCACCCACGCCACCCTCGGGTATACGAAAATAAAATACAACAATGGTAAAGTAATAGAACCTAGCTGCGAAAAGTCAAGTGTTTGGAGATCAGGGCCGCATTGTCACTCCTGTTCTGGCTCACCACCCTCGGGGCCACCAGGGCGCTCAGTTCGGTCGCTCCGGGCAGGCAGAGAATCCAGCCAGTCACTCACATTCTCTAGCCGCTAGAAGAAAAATTTTCGGTCTTCGTACTCAACACGAAGTCTAGTAGGAAACAACATAGCATATTTCAGGCCCAAGTCTCGGAGTCTTCGCTTCACACCCTGAAAACCGATTCGTTGCCTCTGGACGAGCTGAGTGAAGTCTGGGTAAAAGTTGAATGTAGCATTTTCGAATTTTACCGGGCCGCAAACCCTCGAGGCCTGCAGGATAGCATCCCGGTCTCTGAAATGAAAGAGCTTGGCAATGATAGGCCTCGGAGGGGCGCCCGGCCTCGGCTTTCCACCCGGGACACGGTGGGCACGCTCCACTGCAAAGAATTTGCTCAGCCCTGTAGGGGCCAGATGGTTCAGAACGAGGTCCTCCACCAGGACGTCCATCGAAGGATTCTCGGGGTTTTCAGGGACACCTATGACGCGGATGTTGTTGCGTCTTGCCCTATTTTCAAAATCCTCCAGTCAATTGGACATAAGATCGTTGGTTGATTTCAGGCTGCCGATTTCCGATTGGAGTTCCGACACATCGGCCGTAAGGCTAGAAGTCTTCAAATCCAATGATTTCACTTTCTCGTTAGTTTTTAGACAAGTCGGCTCTGATCAAGATGACATCGATGGCAACCGTGTCGATTTGATAAGCCAGAGCCTCATACTGCTGGCCGATGGTCGCCTTCATATTGGCAATGGGGCTCATGACGTCTTAAAGAGACAGTTCAGGAGGCGCAGTTGAATCTTCCTTGGCGTCTTCCGGGGTACGGCTGGCGCCACCCGGGGATCCTTTAGATTGGGTAAACCGATCCATGATATTGGTCTGGACCGGTCCCCCGCGAATAGGCGCCTTGGTTTTCTGTTTCTCGCTGTCGGCCCTAGCCGCCATACTGGAAGGTATGCCCCGGAGGGGACCGTGAGATCTGGTGAAAATGGCCGTCTCAGGCAAGTCACCAAAAGTCTACAAAAGTAGGCTTGTGTGGCCAGGATGACAACGCAGTTCAACACGAAAGTGTAGAGGATAGAAGGCACACGATGATAAGACAGAGCCTGGCCGGATCTCCGACAGAACGGAACAGTCCCGCAGTCAGACAACGCCGGACCCAAAAGCGAAACCGAAAGTTGAGGCAGGGCTACTGGGGGAAAACCCCTCAGCCGTTGTTGTTCAACTTCGTCCCGGCGTGCCAACTTGCCGAGTCCCCGGCTTACCGCAAGGTGGGCCTCAAAAGTTCGGATCAACGTAACTTCGGCTCCCAAAGTCCAAATCAAAATTTTCAAAGAGCAAAAGCATCAGCTGAGGTTCGTCTTCAGTTACCCATCTGAAAAATCAGGATAGCATCAGGATAATTTGCGAAGAGTGGCGAGGGTTTCGGGAGCTCTGTGCTCACGCGGCCATCTCGGATGCTCGCGTAGCTCCTCCTCTGCAAGGTTTTTTTAATGCAAATTTCTAACTATATAAGGCCTGAAACCTATGTTTTTTTCAGTGAAAAAAAAAATATATATATGTGTGTGTGAAAGTTGAACATCATAGGAGTGGTTATGGATATTGAATGATGATGTAGCAAGTTTGACTGAAGGGTTGACTGGGAAATTAGGAGGAGTCAATTTGAACAAATTGATATTTCCCAGAGAGAAAGAAGAGAACTTGGTTCTCCACGGTGCTGAAAGCAACAGAGGGGTCAAGAAGGTCCAGGAGGAAGAAGAAGCCTGTACTGTGGAGGAATCGTAAGGTTCTGTTGATTATCTGCAATGATGCTGTCTCTATGCTGCAGTTGGGGTGAAGTCCACACCAATAAGACTTGTATAGGCAATGTTAGTCACCGTTCACTTAAAGTTAAGACACTACAGCTCTCTCTAAGTAAAGGGAGGTGGGTGATGGGAAAATGGTTGGAGAGCGTTTTGGGGGATAAAGTGGGGTTTCTTAAGGAGAGGTAAGATCTAGACTTTTTTGAGGGAGGATAGGGAGGTGCCTGATGGTGGTTTGGATAGCACAGAGACCCTTGATCAAGGCTACGGCCGAAACGTGTTGGGTCAGAGGCTGGATGTTTCAATAAAACAACTTAGCCACAAACCCGGGAACATGAGTCTCTTTCCAAAGGTTACAGGCCAGATTAAGGGGCGTGGCTCTATGTTGGCAATCCCGCCGGTACTCGTGCCGCCGTCATGAGAGAAGGGGTGAAATGAGGAATTAAGAGTTAAAGCTTTGGTGAGCAGAAAATGTAGTTGCAAATGGTAGCCATTTGGAATTTAATGATAGTCAGGTGTCTGTTGTGATCATCATGTTGTTTTTGTTGAGGAAGTAGTGTTTTTGAGTTTGGAGTATGTGTAGAGTAGTAGATGCAGTGTTTAAATGCCTTAAGACTTCATTGCATTTGTGGTTGGCCTCACAGATAATTCTGGAACCTGTGTTCGAGTTATTTCCTCTCTTTGAAAGACCAAACAAATTCCAACGTGCACAGTGTTTACTTTCTAAAAGCCCAGGATTGGACAACAGCTCTACAAAATAAGTAGTGAGTGGGACTACTTGTGGGACTCAGTGACGGCGTGTGCCTTCCTCGGGGAAAAATAGTGGCCATTCGCCATGTTTTGAGATTGTGGAAGGATACGTGAATATGAATTTCTGTAAAATGTTATACGTTTTAATGGCAATTTCCTCTGTTTCTGTAACAATAATAATAGCTTAAACAGCTCTGAAATACTTCTGAAATGATTTATTTCTGTGTGCTGTTTTGGGTGCGCATGCGTAAAAATAATTGATGACATAAAATATCAGCATATTGGTAAAATACAATCCAGGTAGCAGCTAAACTGTTGGTGTTACCGTGTTACTTTCCAATTCGGCCAAAATAGGCCCTGTGGTGGCAGTCGGTACATCGTATTTTATGCTGCTCTTAAATCAGTCTTGTGCCTGGCGCCCTCTGCCAGGATGCTAGAATTGTGCAAAGGTCAACCCTGGCTGAAGCTTATAACTAATTAGGCAATTCCATCGTTTTACTTTTTCAACCATACTATTTCGGAAAGGCCTGAAAACAGCAGCGGCTTGTATGCATGCCTGTGGCTGCCGCTGAGGTCACTGAGTGAGAGAGTGCTTCCAGTGCTTCCAGTACTTCCAGAAACGACGAGGCGCTGGTCGCTAGGAGCCGCGCATGGGCGGATGAGGCTGCATGTTCCGCTAGAGCTACACGCGGCCCCTGGGAGGGGCCAGCGGCTCGGGGTGCAGTTGGCAGGGTATGCTCAGACGTGAGTCCCTTGCTCACTTGGCCACTGGCTGATGAGGATTATGAATCCGAAACCGGTTCCAGGATGCTTGTTTCTGGTCCAGGGAAGACATGGCTTGGCAGTTCGGGCTGGACTGTTCCCATGAGGCACAGGGTCAGACTGATTTGCATATGGCCATGTCTGAATTGGGGTGGCTGAGTGAGCTAAAGAATGGTGATGGATTAAACCCAGATCAGTTGAATGGGGGTGCGTGTTTGATTTGCTCAAACGCTCCGTCCATCATCCCCTTTTGTTTTGCTTTGTCCAGCCTCCCCCAGCACCGGTTCGCATCTGTTTCCCGCTCGCTGCCAAGTCACGCCTGTCTAGTTTCTTCACAAGTTGTTTATTGGAGCAGCCGTCTCGGATCACAGCAGCGAAGACAATGTTTCAATAAGAAAGACTGCAGAAAAAGGCCCTGTTTTAAGAAGAAACACTAAAACACGGGGGGACAGGTGTGCCTTTCAAAAGAAAGTCGATGAAAAAGGGAAACATGAATAAAAAAACAGGAAACCTTTGAAGCTGAATTTTCTTTTTTAACTAGGTGAGAGTAACATTACACGTCCTCGGGGTTGGCACATTTACCACATGAAAGGTCTTAAAATTGGCCGTTTCTCTGGCCGTTTTTTGGGTTCTGAATACGCGTTTTACATGTGGGTCGAATCAGCATTCCCTAGAAAATGTCGAGCCGTATGGACATAGCTACCAAGGTGTCAGATTGCTATGTGCGACATTTTCATAGAGTCAGTGGATTAATGAGATACATTCAATGACTAAATCTGTGACACCGAGAGTGATACATTCTTCCAATCAAAATCATGCAATGAAGTCCATGGAAACAGAAAAATATCAGATATTACACTAATTTGAGCACCAGAAAAGTCCAACGCTGCAGCAGGTGCTTTTAAAGCTGTTATTTAAATTCTAAATAATCCGTGCCCTCCACCTCAACCTCAGCTCTAGGTGGGCTGAACCACAAGCAACAAAGGGATCCCTGTGACAAAAGCAGCAACCCACTGAGCTATCCACATACAACACAGTTCAATACAATACAATATGCTGGTTGACTTTATTTGCAGTAGGCACATTCAGGGCCGTACTGTGAACCAAAACTGGCCCTGGCAAAGAGCTCGGCCGGCCTCCCTGGGAGCGGCTGAGCTGGATGCCAGGGCCGGTTTCCGCCCATTTGGTTACAGGGGCCGATATTGCAGCTATGCTGAAAAAACGTCCCTGTAACAAAAACGGCCGCAGTGGCCCAAAAACGGCCCCCACCGTAGCGGCCCACCGGGGAAACAACCAGTGCCCGTTACGGCCAGGACGGCTTTGGGCACATTTACCCTCCGCGCTACCTAATGGTGAGAGTGAAAACTGTAAGTAGACAAAACTCTGACCTCTCTCCAGCGGGAATATTAATCACCCAACTTATCTCTGACTTACATTCTCTATCATTTCCCTTTTCACACACTCTTATGCTCTTAGCAAGACAGTGGATAAGGGGACAGCCAAACATATATACCATGTACCTGTATTTATGACAACAACAGCCAGTTGGGCTGCCACCCTGTAACGAAAAAAGCAATGATAACTATATATGTAAAAATCAATTAAAATATATTGAAATAAATAAAAACAAAGTCTCACAGTGCTGGGAAAATAAAGGCAGTTGCTTCATAGTGCCACTGTCAAGCAAGGCTATTAAACCCTTTGCACTAATAAATCAGCAAAACTGCTAGTTTAGGTAGACAAACTTCCACCGTAGATGGCCCTGCATTTACAGCACAGACAGACAACTTTAGTGGACCCGTCGGCATGGTGCTACGCCATGCTGGAGCCCCCTCCCCATTCTAAATGTCAGCAGAAGGTTATTAAATTAATGTGTGACTTACATGAGGCTCTTGACAGTCAGAATGGATGTATGACGTTACAACGCATGCTGTTACAATGCATGCCTTTACAACGCGGTTTTTACATCGCAAACCTTTACAACGCATAGCGCTTTGGGGTGCTGGATAGTGAATAGTTTAATTTACTATTCCAACTCCAGTCCCCGTGGACACTAGGGAAGGTGTTGGATAGTAAATTAAACGTATTCCCTATCCTAGAGTGCCCCCCAGCGCAATGCGTTGTAATGGTTTGTGATGTAAAAACCGCGTTGTAAAGGCATGCGTTGTAAAAGTTTCATTGTACAGGTTGTTTACCAGTCAGAATATGTGACTTACATGACAGTCGGAATGATCCACTGAGAGGAGCTGCTGGCTTGGCACCGTGGAGATCGCTAGCCTGTCTCTTCCTCAGCGAGTCACAGAGTGAGCCGCGCTGCACCGCGGCCTCAGCCTGTGCCACCTGCTGCCACTATAAGACTCCTGCTGGCGTGGTGAGTCCGGGGCACAAGTTAGGCTCTACCTGGCCAGGGCACAGGAATAGCACATGGCGAGGTCCGGAGGAAGTGAGTAGATGGTTGATTCTCGAACACCGTCTTCCTCTTTTAACTCTGGGCTTTGCAGCAGGGGGCGCGCAGCAGAACAGCAATGAACTCCTGGGTGTCTTGGGGCCCGGCTGGCAGGCAGGAAATTCAACGTCCTGTCACAGAATGCAGGGACCAGACATGGCTCTGCCCCAACAGTATGTCCACATGGGCACTGACGCGACCCCGGGAACATACAACAGAAAGCAAGGTTGGCGCTAGTTTAAAGAGCTTCTTTGGCATAACAAAGAAAGGCTTCTATGCCATAAATAACAGACTGGTAAATAATGTATTTGGTTAGGAAGGAAGGTGCCGCCGTAGAGTGGAGTTAGAGAGGAGCAGGAAGAGTCTCCTCAATCCATTGTCCGTGCACCGACTCTCCCGTAGAGAGAGAAGCTGCCCCATCGGCCTTATAGTGAAATACAGGAAGTGTGTGAATATGCCTCCCTTGCCCCCGACACCTTATAGCATTTCTATGACCAAAACGAACACGCTGAACTTTCCACCACCTGGAAGTGATGCGCTTTACAAATCACACAAGCACACTTTAGGCAGGCAGGCAACATTCTTCATACCAGAGGAGCAATTTTAACCCTGTGAAAAGGATCTGTGCCTGCTACTTTATTCTAACTGTAGTTGCCCGCTCACTAGTCGTGCCACAGCTTCATGAGCGTGATGTCATTACCCCCTCATATGTCCTCGTCCCAGTCCTTTCACAAGTGAGGCAATCCTGCCTCCTGAAAGGCTATTCTCAACGCTAGTATTTCTTTTATGTTTACTACATACACTCCTCCCACTCACCGCGATGCCTGTTTTATCTGCTGTCTGACAGACTTCCTGTTGGAGCACCTGGTTTTGTTCCCTCACGTCGGTGCCTCAATGTGCTGAGTGCTTATTGCTTTATTTCGAATTTCTATGACTGTAGTGTACATGCTGGCCTTACCGGTGTCCCGGTGGGTTGCATCCCTGCTCTGCTTTTGCTGTGCTCCCCCACCGTGTGCTTGGCTGGGGATCTTGCTCTGAGGTCAGTGTGCAGGCCGTTCCGGTGCTGAAGTCTGCAGCACCTGGCTCCCGCAACCATGTCTTGTTTGTATATGGCTGTGGGGGAGGCAGCAGGGCGGTCTTTTGGGCAATTCAAATCTTGTGGGTATTGAGACTTTGTTGCTAGGAGACTGTATATTTGGGAGTTACTGGGCACTTCCTCTGTGTCTGTTGGTTCCTGTTGGTGTCATGGTGGGTGAGCAGTCCTGGTGCCAGCCAAATCTACTTCCAAATGGAAACATGCAGGACCTGCAGGAGGATGGCCTGTTGCAGATTTCCAGGTCAGATTTCCAGGGTTTGATTAATTCTGCTCTTCAGGCTGCGCTGTTTGAGCCTTCTACCAAAAAATCTAATGGGGATGAGGATGAGGACTTGGATAATTCTCCTAAGTGGAAATATTTCCAGGGTAAAGTCTTTTTTGGACAAGTTGGCCCATATTCATGAGGTCCTGGGATTTGATCCTAGGACTTTAGTGGATGATGGTTTTTATTCCCAGTATAGTACTTCGGTGGTGGATGACTTGCCTTTGCATGATGTCATTAAGGATATTCTGGCCAAAGAATGGCTTGAGGTCGACAAGCAGGAGATTCCTCACTTTCTGGGCAAGAGGTATCGCTTGGCGGAGTTTTACGTCCAGTTTCCTTAGGTTCCTAAAGTCATTTCTATTTTGTCCTCAATGGCTTCTTCCTCTTCTTTGTCTACTGAGGAGACTTCCCTTTCTGATCCGGTTGAACGGAGGGTAGAGACAGCCTTGAAACGTTCCTACGCTGCGTCTACTTTTAGGATTCGGGCCAGCACTTACTTCACCTATACATCCTAGGTCCTTATCTAGAATTTTGAGAAGTTGTTTGACTGTCTTCAGGATCAGGGGGATCCCACTACTATCTTGGCACAGATGGAGGTCTTGGTGTAGTTTCTGTCCGATGTCCTTTCGATACACTGTGGGTCTTCTCCTCAGCTGCTGGGGCAGCGGTGGCTGGTAGACGGTCCCTGTGGACAAAGCCTTAGCATCTTGAGGCTGCTCAGAAGGCCTTAATTCATAAAGTGCCTTTTGAAGGTCCCCGGCTTTTTGAGGACAAATTGAACACAATGGTGTAGCTTTCTGCAGAGGAGAAGAAGTTGTTGAAGCAAATTTAGTTTGTCCAGAAGAAGAAGTCCTTTTTTCCATAAGCAGAGCTTTCATGGTGTTCGCTCCTCTTCTCAGCCCTTTCGTGGACGGGCCCGTGGTCGGGGGCTGCGTTCCATACCAAATTTCCCAGCCGCAGCACCAGCAGCCACAGGGTACTGGGCAGAAGTGACTATGTCAAGGTGGGGGCCAGGCTCCGTGTGCTTCTGGATCATTGGTCTATTCTGAATTCCGGACAGTGGGTCCTGTCAGTCATCGGTCAGGGGTATCAGATTCCATTCCAAGGCCCTCCTCCTCGGACAGGTTATGAGGTTACCCCGTATTCAAAAGAGCATGTGAAAAGCAGGGACGTAACAAACACCCCTGAAGCCCCCATGGTGCGGGGGGTCCCCAGTCTTCAGTAGGTGAAGGGGGCTCCCTCAGCTCATCGAGATCTGTGAGAGGCTCTGAAGCAGCTGCAGGGTCTGAAGCCTGCTCTGAGCCCCTCACTCTGACCCAGGACTGAAGAGAAACAATGTAATAAGTTATATTGTTTCTCTACAGTCAGAGCCACAAGCCCGGAAAGAGGATGGGGGTGGGGGCCCCAGAGAGCAGAAGGCAGCACAGAGCACTGCTCAGGACCCTGACAAGAGTGGGAGTGAGGGCCCTCAGAGACAGCATTCCAGACAGGGCACAACCTCTGAGAAGGGAGAGGACAAGGATGGGGGTTGGGACCCCAGAGAGAGCAGTAGGCAGCACAGAGGAGAGCTGACAGGGGAAAGGATGGGGGCGGGTGTGGGGGCCCCAGAGACAGAATTCACCACAGGCACTGCTCCTCTGAGGCAGCACAGAGCTGACTTCGGCCAGAAAGTTTGCAGCTCCAGAAACAGGATTTACTGGGATGCATTGGAAGGTGAGAGTTAGAGCTATTAATTTTGTAATGGACTATGTATTTTACCTATGCATTTTCTGTTTGGAGTGGAGGGAATGTGTGTGGTGTCAAGTGGACATATATGGTTTGGATTGGAATTGTTAGTTGTGGAATTGTGTTGCGTGGATTGGATCTGTGTAGTGAAATAATGTGAATCACAAAACCATGCGAGGAATGAACTCCCTTGCTTGGTGGGGGGGCCTAGAGGTACTCTGGAGAGAGTACACCCTCCCGTGGGTATATACTGTATCACAAAAAGTACTGCCAGTATGACCTACTTTGCTACAGAAGAATTATCTGGCTAACTAGAACAGTTTGTGCATCATAGATAGATGGTATGCCTTATGTGAGGTATTAACACCAGTGCTGTGTGGGGAAGGAAGCAATTCCTTTTATTATTTTCTTCCCTCACACACCCTAGTGGTGTCATGCTTCATCATCGGGACACCCTGACACCTAGAAGTCAGGGTGGGCACAACCATATTTCAAGGAGCGCTTAGTGAGATCGTTTTTGGCCAGAGGGATAAAGATTAAAAATCAATGTCAGACCCCAGTATCCCCTTATTCTTGGGTCTGGCAATGATATTAAAAACAAATAAATGTAAGGGTCTCTCGGGAGATTAGGGTCCTAGGACCCCATTGCCAACATGTTTCTGTCTCTGCTGCCCCATAAAGGGTGCTTGGACTTTCTTCAGGGTGTGACTCCCTGGAAATTAGTTCAGTAAGAGAATTTCCCTATACTGTACCGCAATAAGGGCAGATAGCTGCTCCTTATATAAACATGACCTTTGTCGCAAATAATTCACTCCATCCCAATTTGGGAAAGGATCCAAGCGGTGGGATCCTCTACTTACCAGGTGTAAACAAGGGGCAGGACCCTTGATGGTGGTCTGACTACAGGGCTACCCCATTCACAAGAGGTCCTACGTGAAGTGGATCCTCTCCCAAATTGGGATGGAGTGAATTATTTGTGACAACGGTCGTGTTTATTTAAGGAGCAGCTATCTGCCCTTATCGCAGTACAGTATAGGGAAATTCTCTTACTGATCTAATTTCCAGGGGGTCACACCCTGAAGAAAGTCCAAGCACGCTTTATGGGGCAGCAAGAGACATAAACATGTTGGCAATGGGGTCCTAGGACCCTAATCTCCCCAGAGACCCTTACATGTATTTGTTTTTAATATCACTGCCAGACCCAAGAATAAAGGGATACTGGGGTCTGACATTGCTTTTTAATCTTTATCCCCCTGGTCAAAAACTATCTCACTGAGTGCTCCCTGAAATATGGTTGAGCCCATCCTGACTTCTAGGCGTCAGGGTGTACCGATGATGAAGCATGACGCCACTAGGGTGTGTGAGGGAATAAAATAACAAAAGAAATTGCTTCCTTCCACATGCAGCAGTGGTGTTAATACTTCACATAGGGCCTACCACCTATCTATGATGCACAAGCTGTTCTAGTTAGCCAGATAATCCTTCTGTGGCAAACTAGGTCATACAGGGAGTACTTTTTGTGATATAGTGAAATAATGTGGCATGGTGTGCGGTGTAAATATGTGGTATTGAGTGGAGTGGGATTGTGTGTCTTGGAGTGGTATTATCTGGAATGGTATTTTGTGTTGTGGAGTGGTATGTAGTGGAGTTTACTTATGTGGTGTGCTGTTAAATATTGTAGCATGGTGTTAAATTTTGTGGTGTAGATTGGATGTATGTGGTGTGTTGTGCATTTGTGGTGTTAGTCTCAATTATGTATTTTGTTGTGAATTATGTGGTGTGAAATGGAAATGTGTAGAGTTGAATTGTGTGACGTGGAAGTTGCAGTGTTGAGTGAAATTATGTTGAGTGGTATTGTGAGGCATGGTGTGAAGTGTAGCTATGTGGAGTGTTGCTACATGGCATAGACTGGATTTATGAGCAGTGTATGTATGCAGTATGGAGTAGAGCATAATTATGTGGAGGTTAATTATGTGGAGCTGAGTGGTATTATGTGGAGTGTTATCATGCTATGTGATAAATCGTGTGGGGATAATTTGTGGAATTGTGTGATGTGTGGAATTATGTGGCATGGTGTGGTGTATAATTATGCGGAGTGGAATTATGCAACATGTTGCAGAGTTGTATTTTGTGGAGGGTAATTATGTGTTTTTGAGTTGAGTGTAAATATGTTGTGTGAAGTGTAATTATATAGGTTGAAGGTGAATTATGTATAGTTGAGTTGTGTGGAGTGTAATTATGTGGTTGGGAGTTGTATTAAGTTGTGTGGAATGTTATTCTGTGATGTGGAATTATGTGGTATGGAGTGAAGTGGAAATATGTGTAATTTTAGAATTGTAATTATGTGATATAAAATGTTTTAAGGTTACATTATTTATAGTTGAATTCTGTGGTGTGGAATTATAAGCAGGGGCATAACACAGCCCCCAGGGGCGTAACACAGACCCCCGCAGCCCCATCAGCGGTGCCAGCAAGCAGTATACATTCGTGACCGTCTGGGATAGGTAATTAATTAATATGGTTAGGTTATGTAACTCACGCTCGCTCAAGACTTTTTTTCATAAATGAATGGTAAAATGTAAATAAATGGTAATGGTGCACACTGCACAGCGTGCAGATGTCTCCGCCGCCGCGTCTGCATGTCTTACTCTTAACCCTTAGGGTGGGGCTGGTGACCAATTGTCATGCGTATTGCTGACTGGTGAAGCGAGGAGGCATCCCAGAGGCCAGAGTGGAGACAATTGAGAGGTAACGTGCAATGTCGACCACCGGCCATAATTTAATTATTTCTCTGGCTAGCCTTCTTTACCGTGTCTTCTGCAGTCTGCGCAGATGAGTCTGTCTGTACCCCCAGTCTATGCCACCCCCCCGCAGATAAGTGCACACCACCCAAAATTCATTTCGACGACCACTTGTGTGCATAAGGTCTCCAGTTTAGAGTGAAGGCATTTAGTAAAAGAAAGGCGCATTTGGTAGATGAAGGTTGTTAGGAAAAGAGGGGGGTTATGTTACACATTAAAGATTAAAAGTGCGTGTCATCAGTTTCACATGCGATTTATGTTGATATGCGGATTTTACAGAAAACACACAAATTGTCATTGAAGTTTGTGGGCGCAAGAAAATGTACCCTTCACCTATGAATTTACACCTTTGTCTGTGACTTTAGGAGAAGTTTCCCTGTTTCTCCCGACTTTGTCAAGGCAAAGTGATACCCACTTCCCCCCAAAACTGACCCGATTTTTTGTCGCTGATTTCTAGTTGCTGAGGGATGTCAGTTCTGAAGGGGCGGGTCCAGCTGAACTGGACATCAGGGTGCGAGTGGGTGGGATGGTGGGAGGGTTGGGGTGGAGAGCGTGAGGATTGGGGCTGTGGTGGCAGTGGTGCTACATAAATTGCAGGTTGCAGAAAAAATGGCTTCTAGCTGAAACAGATAAAAGTTACTAAAATACAGCAACATGCATTGCTGCACAGTCGAATGCCCTTAGCTAAAATTGACAGGCCACCTTTCAGTTAATCTTTGCTGTTTAGTTGTTAAACTGAGACTAAGGTGGAACGTTTGCCTGTACAGTCTTAAAAGGTGCAAAAATTTAAAAAAAATAAGTATAAGTATCACAAATGTGTGGCATTAGACCGCATAATTTGCCTTTTCCTGCTGCATAATTGAGTACCTGCAGCATAATTCTCATGGCACTACATACCATGTAGTTTCCCTCTCTTTACTGCTGTCACAAAGAGCCACCAATCCTACCCCATTGATATGAAAGGAAAAAAATAACATTCACGAAGCATGTTCTACCACAGGTTGCACGTGATTTCCGTGGCAACAGGCACCAGCGCGTGTAACTCTCTTCTCTTTCTGGACTTTTGTTTTTTTAACACCAGCACAACCTACCTCACTTGCGACCTTTGAACTGTGGGGCGCTCCGTGAACTTTTCCGCCCTGAAGCCGCCACTCCTCTCAGTAGCAGTAAAAGGATCAATGTTTCTGCTCAATAAATGTCTCCAAATCCTTGACTCTGTGGGTGTGACAAGATCACCCAGCATCCTACACCAGAAACCTGCCAGCCCCACAGACCTCTCCAGGCACAGAAGTCTGCCAGTCCTACAGACCTCCCCAAGGCAGAGAAACCTGCCAGCCCCACAGACCTTCCCGGGCACAGAAGTCTGCCAGCCCTACAGACCTCCCCAAGCACAGAATTTGCCAGCCCCACAGACCTCCCCAGGCAGAGAAACCTGCCAGTCCCACAGCCCTCCACAAGCAGAGAAATCTGCCAGCCACACAGACCTCCCCAGGCACTGAAAACTGCCAGCCCCACAGACCTCCCCGGGCACAGAAGTCTGCCAGCCCTATTGACCTCCCCAGGCACAGAACCCTGCCAGTTCCATTGACCTCCCCGGGCACAGAAACCTGCCAGCCCCACAGACCTCCCTGGGCACAGAACCCTGGCGAGCCCCACAGACCTCCCCAAGCACAGAAACCTGCCAGTCCCACAGACCTACACAGGCACAGAATCTGCCATCCCCACAGACCTCTCCAAGAAGAGAAACCTGCCAACGCCACAGACCTCCCCAAGCACAGAATTCTGCCAGCCCCACATACCTCCCCAGGCAGAGAAACCTGCCAGACCCACAGACCTCCTCAGGCAGAGAAACCTGCCAGTCCCACATATCTCCCCGGGCACAGAAACCTACCAGTCCCTCAGACCTCCCAGGGCACAAAAAAACTGCCAGTCCCACAGACCTGACCGCCGCACATGAAAACGTTTTTCTATTTTTGTGCTGTGGCCAAAGTAGAATAAGCTTACTATGGGCTAATTATTGTTGCTATGTCAGTGTAAAATGAATTTGTTCTGTTTTTTACCTGGTGTCAAAGTGGTTTTTCATGGCCCGAATTTGTAGGTCTGTTGTTTTTCTAATGAGATAGCCCCATTACTGAAATAAGAGGCATTTCTGGCATATTCACAGTGGCCTAAGATAAGCCCCCGCAGCCCCTTCGGTGCACGGTGGGCCCTCAAACTCCAGGGGTCCTCCTCTCCAAAAGTGGTAAGTGGTGGCCAGGGGAGGGGGCCCCCTCAATGTACTTTACAGGGGAGCCCCCTCAAATTTCGTTACCCACTGGTGAAAAGGGCTGCAATGTTGTCTGGAGTGGGCATGTTGCTGGCGAAGGGCGCTGTTCTCCTGGTTCCAAAAACAGAACGGGCCAGGGTTACTATTCCATGCTCTTCTTGGTCCCAAAACCAGATGGCTCGTACCACCCAATTCTGAATCTCAAGGCTCTGAACAGGTTGGTGCAGCTTTATAACTTTCAGATGACCACCTTGCAGTCCATCATTCCCCTAATCCAACAGGGCGATTTTCTGGCTTCCATGGAGTTGGAAGACGCTTATTTTTACGTCCCTGTGTATCCTGGAAGCCAGCGGTTCCTGAGGTTTGTTGTGGATGGGGTCCAGTACCAGTTTTAGGTGTTGCCTTTCAGTCTCTCTACAGTTCCCCGGACTTTTTCCAAGGTATTGGCTCCAGCTCTGGGGATTTTGCATCTTCGGGTATCTGTGTGTTCCCTATATTGATGATTGTTGTATTTCTGCTTCCTCCCTTCCGAAGGCTCTTCTGGCAGTGAAAGTGACCATAGACATGTTCTGGGGTTTGGGGTTTAAGTTGAATCTGGCAAAGACTCATCTGGTCCCTGTTCAGAGATTGCAGTTTATCGGGGGACTTTTCAACACCATGTTCGGGCGGTGTTTCTCCCTCCTGCTCGTATCTCTTCCCTGCAGCTTCTTCTGCGGGGTCTGCCGAGTTGACAGTCTGCTATGGCTTGGACTTGGTTGCAGGTCCAGGGATTGATGGCTATGGTTCCCTGGGCTCGCCTACACCTCAATCCTTTAGTGAATCAACTGTTGTCTCTGCGGTACCCCTCATGTGCGTGTTACGACTCTCTGGTTCCTCTCTCCCCTGTTCTGATTCAAGACTTGGGCTGGTGGCTTTGTACTCCCAAACTGAAATGGGGGTCCGTTTCTAGTTTCCTCCTCCCCTGATGCTGATGACCGACACCAGTCTTTGGGTTTGGAGGGCCACATTGGGGTCTTTGGAGGCCAAGGTTTGGTGGTCTTGGGCAGAAAGAGCCCGTTCCTCGAATTGGCAGGAGGTGGGGGCTGTTTGGCAGATGATAATGTTCTTTCAGTTTCCCCTCCAGGGTGCAAATTTGTTGGCTCGTACCAACAATCAGGTGGCTCGCCATTACTTGACCCATCACTTTGTGTGCCTCTCATGGCGTGGATCCTGTGGTTGGTGATCCGGCCTCTATTCTTGAGTTTCTCAGGGATGGTTGTTTGAGAGATCTTTCCCCTTCTACTTTGTCTGCTCAGTACACTGCTGTCCTGGTGAGTGGGTTTTAGGGACCTCCTTAGCGGGCATTGCTCCTTCAGTGGGTCGGCTCCTGCAGAGTTTTCGACTTCGTTGTCCTGTCACTCCTGTGATTGTCCCCTCTTGGGATTGGTTGGCCGTTCTACGGGGTCTATCATTCGCCCCTTTTGAATCTTTTTTGGAGGTGAATTTGCTGTGGTTGTCTCCTAAGTTCCTGTTGGCCATCCCCTTTGCTCGAAGGTTGGGTGAATTGGGGGCCTTGCTTGTTTCCTTTCCTTATTTGCAGTTCTTGCCGGACAGGGTGGTGTTGCGGCTTGACCCGGATTTTCTCCCTAAGGTCTCCTCCGAATTTCATTTACAGCAGGAGGTGGTTCTTCCTGATTTTCCTAGGAATGGGGATGCTCGTGTTCCTGCTACCTTGGATGTTCATCGAGCCATTCAGGTTTACTCCCAGCGTACCCAGGGTTTTTGTCTTTCTCCTGCCTGGTCTGTATCCTGTGGTGGTGTGGTTTAGGAGAAGAAGGTGTCTACTTCCACCATCAGTCAGTGGGTGCATTTGGCTATTTGCCAGTCCTGTAAGTCCATGGGTCTGCCTCCTCCGGCTCAGGTTCTGGAGCGTTCAATGCGGTTGATGTATGCTTCCTGGGCTGAGGCAGCTGGGGTTTCTATGAAGGAGATCTGTAGGGTGGCTACCAGGCAGTCCCATTATACTTTTATCTGGCATTATCGCCTTGATGTCTTGAATGCCTCTAAGGACAACTTTGCTGTTGGCGGTATGAACGCTGCTGTGCATTAATCTTGTTTTTGATTAAAACTTTGTATATGTGCATAAATCCATTGTGTCATGGGTTGTCTTGATGTTTTTTGCTTGTAAGGACCTCACTTGTGTAAGGGCTGGGACAAGGGGGATATATGAGGGGGTAATGTTTTGTTACTTACCAGTAATCTTCATTAACCCGATTAATGTCCTCCTCGTCCCAGTTCTGTTCCCTCCCTCATGCTGTGGTTGTGTCTGACCTTCTTGATAAAAGCCATGGTGGTTGGTGAGAGGGGTTTATATAGTAAACATTAAAGAAATACTAGCATTGAGAATAGCCTGTCGGGAGGCAGAATTGCCTCACTTATGTAAAGACTGGGATGAGGAGGACCTTGGGCTGGGTAATGAAGATTACTGGTAAATAACGAAACATTAATCATGCTGCGGGAAGAGTTGGGTGAATTTCTGTTACACGGTAGCAGCTTATAGCTGCAGACTCGCCACCTAGCCTGCCGGAAGCAATGTGTACGGCGCTCTGCCACTCCATACGTGACCAGCTTTAATTTCAATAGTCAGGAAGGTGCATGATTACCTAGTGCCGCTGACGAGGCGCTATTATGCGTGACTTCGCATTTCTGTGCCGTGATGCGCCCACTGCACTGAAATGCATAAGTCCAATGCCTGATGCGTGGTACTTAGCCGGGCTGTATGGACATCAATTGACAGGAAGTCTTGAAATTTCAAGTAGCAGCACTATTGATGTTGCAAGCTCGTGTGTATGCTTGCTTGCATGCCCCTACGCCATGTCCACAACAGCCCCTCACGAGGGATCTAATACTATCCTTAAATAATGTCCTACCTAAATGTCAACAGTCTTTAGATGCTGCTAAATGGGAGGGACCAACCAGCTGTAAAAACTGCAAAAGGTCTTTAATTTCACACAAGCATCTATATGTCAAGAGAAGGGCATACATAGCAGCCCTACACAGTGGCCTTATGAATGCAAGGTCAATGTGTAAACACGCTCTTCATATATTTAATCTAATAGTAATGATAACTTGGATTGCCTCTTTGTGACTAAAACATGGCTGAAGGCCTGGTGAAATCCAGATATCATGAACACCGTCCCTCCTGCTTATCTTATTCAAAGGGCAGACAGACCAGAACAATGTGGGGGTGGCCTCGCAATTATCTATGGTGACACTCATAGGTGCACCATAGACCAGCTACCAGACCTGAAAGGAGCAGAGAGCATCAGTTTCTGCCTTCAGGGACATGACTCCTTCACTTTTGCAGGAGCACTGGTCTACCGCCCACCGGGACCGCATCATGATTTTCTAGAAATCAGTGGAGAGGTGGTTAGCACCCTCGCTCTCAGGTTCTCTAATTTTACTCTGCTAGGATACGCCAATTTACATCTTGTCTCACTCAAGGACCCTGGAGCAACTTGCTTCAGGGAGATAATGGACGTACTTGGCCTACAACAACACTCCCTATTTTCAACACACAGTGCGGCCACACTCTGGACTGTATTTGTTCTAACTTGGATACCCTCAAAGTCAAGCCCCCTGTAGCTCAATCATGGACCAATCACAAATTAATTCCCTTTGAGATCCTGATAAAGGACAGGCCCCCTATCAAGGATAGAAAAAAGTCCCCACAACAGGACAAGGCCAGGTGGAAGGCACTAATAGGGCAATCTGACCTCCTTCCAAAAGCCCTCATGGGTAGACCCAACATGGTAGGAGACCCTATAGCAGACAGTCTGCTTTTTGGGCAATGGATGCACAAACTGAGAGACTGGTTGGCACCCACAACCTCACCTTACAGTCCATCTAAAAAGAAACCCTCTGCCCCATTGTTTTCACAATCACTAAAAGAACTGCAAGGCCGTGTTAGGGCGTTAGAACGCAGATGGCGCCGTAATTAAGATGAAAATGAGCGTAATATCTAGACAATTGCACACAGAAAATATCATGCTCCGATCGAAACCACAAAAAAGGCATATTATACTGAGGCTATTAAAACCTCCAATAACAACCAGAAAGAGATCTTTAAAATAGTTAATCTGTTCACAAATCCCAATAGTTTACTTCAAGAGATTCCTCTCAGAGCCTCTGTAATAATATAGCAGATTTCTTTGAAGAAAAGGTTTTGACACTCTTGAAAGACTTCCCCCTCCTATTCTCTCCGCCATAAATAAAGAATGTTCTGCAGGCACAGACAGAGCTTGTATGACAACTTCAAGCCAATCACGATGGAAGAATTGTGCCTGGCAATCTTGTCCATCAAATCGGGCTCCCCTTTCAATCCCTGCCCCCTACCCTACTACACGCCCTCATCGACATTGTGAACCCTATTATTAATAATATAATAAACTCCTCACTTTCCACAGCCAAGATCCCAATGGAGTGGAAACTTGCTGCAGTAAAACCTCTCCAAAAAAACAACTGGCAGATCCTACGATTCTCTCTAATCTACGTCCCATCTCTCTCCTACCTAGTCTGTGCAAGCTGACTGAAAAATCTGTTAATAGCCAACTCACTACGGGCCATATTATCAAGCAAGGGCTATACATTATTGCCGCTTTTATCGGCAGGAAACTGCTGCTAAAGCGGCGATAATGGGCTTGATAATAAACCCTTGTGAATTCCCATAGAAGCCCAGGTTCGGGTGTTAACCTGGGCTTCTATGGGAATTCACAAGGGCCTATTATCAAGCCCATTATCGCCGCTTTAGCGGCAGTTTCCTGCCGATAAAAGCGGCAATAATGTATAGCCCTTGCTTGATAATATGGCCCTACATTCCCAGAGAAAACAAATGAGCTGCACTCTAATCAATCAGGTTTTAGAGCCCAACACTTGACAGAATCTGCCCTATTGTATACAACGGAAACCCTAAGAGCAGCCCGGGATCAGGGAAAGAAAGCAGTCCTGGTGCTATTAGACCTGTCCGCGGCCTTCGACACAGTCTCACATGTCATTCTTTTAGACCGTCTCGCATCATCTGGCATATCTGGCAGTGTCCTAGAGTGGATAAAGAACTTTCTGCAAGATCAACGCCAAGTGATCACACTAGGACAATATAGCTCTCAAGGAAAAGCACTCATATCAGGGGTACCTCAAGGATCGAGCCTCAGCCCGACCCTTTTCAATACATATATGTCCCCTTTGATCAAGCTAATATCGTCCCTTAATATAAACACCATCTCATATGTGGACGATATGCAATTCTGGTCTTGTAAATTAATGACACTACCCAGGCGAAAGAAAATCTCCGCAAATGCCTCACAGCGACTTTCAGATGGATGAACAATAACCATCTGAGGTGTAACTCAGAAAAAACTAAAATCCTGACTTTTGGCCAGCAAGACCTTTTTGCGCCTAATCTTTGGTGGCCAGAAAATGCCACTCCTCCCCTTAATACAATAAACGTAGCCAGGAATCTAGGAATACAATTTGAAACTACCCTATCATTTAAATATCAAACCCTGGAAGTTTCTGGTACATGCTTCCACATCATAAAAAGTCTAAAGAAATTATTCGACCTGATTCCCTTCTCAGCCATGCAAACTGTTGCTGTTGCCCTTATTACATCTAGGTTAGACTATTGTAACAGCCTATATGCAGGAACCAACAGGTCAGTTATGCACAAGCTCCAGATGGTCCAGCATGCGGCTGCACGGCTGGTACTGATGTGGCCCAGGAGATCATCTGCTTCTGCGACACTAGATATCCTGCACTGGCTACCAATACACAAACGCGTTCTGCTTCAGGTCCTTAGCATTACTTTCAGGGCCTTCCACTTCCTAAGCCCCCAATATCTTCGAACTGGCTTTAAGCGTTATGTTCCCTCCTGAAGTTTAAAATCATCTAACCCTAATCTGTTGATTATTCCAACTGCCAGATTGGTGTAGAAGGGAGGAAAATCACTTACAGTCATAGGCTCAAAGGCATGGAATAAACGCCCACCTCAACTTCGCCAGATTGCATCTGAGCCTGTGTTTAGGAAGGCACTTAAAACCTGGATCTTTAGTGCGCCAGACATACTCTGCAAAGCTCTGATTTGATCTCCTATCTTTTCTGCCGTTAGCAGCTAACCAGCTTCGTTTTCATCTCTGGTTTCGGTGTTACCGCCAAGATGCTCCTTGGAGTGATAGTGTCGCTATATAAATACGAATACGAATACGAATTAATAGATCCAGGGAATCCCGCAATATGCAAAACTTGCGAAAACACGGCCAAAACCATAAATACAAATACCACGCGAGATGCTTATAAGCAATGAGGGTCGGAAACACACTCATCACAAAAAACGAGGATAACGTAACATTTAGAGGTTGGGTTAGAGTGGGGATAACCACACCCCATACCACACGGGTAACTGATAATTTTGGGAACATTTGACTAATGAATAACTATCTGAGGTTATACCGAGGATTGGCAGGGATAAAGATAGTCGTGCCCAACAACAAAACTGAAAGAGAGGCTTGGACTATTCAACCAATTAGAAGTGGATAAAAACTTTAGTTTCCGGGTGAAGCTAGTTAGACTTCCGGGTAATTAGAGGAAGCGCAGGAACTGCAAATGGATTCAGCCGAAGCCAATCCGGATGCACCAATGATAAGAGGCCCTTTCAAATTATAAATATCCACACGAATACAGCGTAGGTAGAAAGCTGTTTTTTCGTGAGACGACCCGAGGCGAGGAGTAAAATCCGCTTTGGAGGAAGCTGGCAGATTGAAAGGTAAGGAGGCGGTTAGGTATCGTCCAGGACAGCTTAACTTAGAAGTAGGACGGCGCTTTTAACATAAAAAGTCCTAATAGGAGAAACGTTGTTTTGTTTCAATATTCGCTATTAGAGTACTCTCAAGAGGGACCAGAAGGCAATAGAAAATACCTCCTCGGGGTCTGGAAAGAAGAGGGAAGATCTTGAACACTCCCTGAGCCAGTAAGTAGTACACCATTGTAGCGATAAGAGTAGGACATTGGTCTCTACCATGAGTCAATATCCATAAATTAAAAACAAATAAATCCTTTTCCCTTGGTGTGCTTTACTTACAGAGAGCAAATTAAAGGCATTCGTGTTGGTTACTGCCGACCAACAGGAAAGAATAAACTGCATAAAAGGGTCGAGATTGGAATATAACCATGTAAGAGTAAGGAGGTATGACAACATTATTTTTTCTTGCGAGTACAAGCCCCTAGCAAGTTAACAACTGCAACTGAGGTTCTCAAAATACTCCATTGTCCTCCTTTACAGAGCTATAACACAAGAGAGAACCAAAAATTAGATTCCCTCGCATGTTGGTCCCTGTAACCGGATAAAATAGGAGACGCTTTCTATATACATATTACCGAACAAGAAGAGGTACGGAACAACTAGTAATATCTGTTTATATAATTGAAGAATATTAAGTACAGGGAGCTACAAGTTTGTATACCTCTCTCCCATAGATAATAACCACTAACGATAAGGATCAGAACAACAAGAAAAATTTGATAAAATCAGAAAATAAATAAACACCAGGTTAAAGGTATAGATAGCTGTTCAAGGCTGAATAAAATTAACAATTAAAAATAACAATGCAATGGGGTCCTAATACGAGCGTATTTCATTACAGAAAGCTTCCTGGTGAAGTGCAAAATAAAAAATTTTAGTTGGAAGAAGACTGAGGCGAACATGATATAAGGTAAAGATACATGTACAGTAAACTCTGCCCCAGCATTTTTGGCCCGGTAGTTTTTCTGGGTGGTGGGCAATATGGAAGCTTCCCATTTTTTAACACAGATAATCCTCTTTTTTGCCAAATGCATCAGGGGAGAGAAAATAATTTCCAAGAGCCCATATATGAGAAATGAAGAAAAGGGTGTTACAACAATAAGAGAAACTATTTGTGATGAAATCAATGTAAAAAATATGCATGGAATCATGACACAAGATGACAACAACTGGAAAGCATACGTACAATGATATTTGAGATTTTGAATATTTAAAGAATATGGATTGGTGTACAGGCTGTGCACAATTTTGTTTGAAATGTTTTGTTACAAGCTGTTTTTTTTAAACATGATGAGACTGCTCGCCAGACACTCCCGCGCCGCACGGCCACCAGCTGTGCCGGTGCCCTCTCCCCTCGCTGCTGCTCGCAGCCTCGCTCTGCCCTCAGCCCCGCAGGCCCGCCTTCCTCTGCGGCCTGATCTGCTGCTAGGCAACGCTCGCACATTGTGAGCGCTTCCCCCCTGTGCCGGCTCCGCCGTACACGGTAGTATTCTGCTGCCCATTCTGTACTCCTACTGCTGTTGTGTTGTGATTCCTGTATTTTATTTTCTTGATTGTATTGTGCATTTCGCTTGGTTGTCCCCCCTGTGCCCTCCCCTGTGCCCTCCCCTACTGCTGTTGTGTTGTGATTCCTGTATTTTCTTGATTGCATTGTGCATTTCGCTTGGTTGTCCCCCTTGTGCCCTCCCCGCCCCGCTCCCCGCTTCCCGCCACGCCCTCTTCTTTTCTGTGCCCTCCCCGCTACCGCCTCCCAGCTGCCCCTCCCTCGCTCCGCCCCCCCACCCCACTCTCCACATATGGCAGAGTGGCAAACGCGCAGCGTTGACGCGCAGTGGGTGCGCCCTAAGCGCGCCGAAGGTGCGCCAAAGGTAAGCCCGTCTGCGCCCGTCCGCGCCTGGACCGCGCCCAGTGCCAGGACCCCTGGCCCCCGCAGATTCCAGCCCACCCGCCGGACCTACGACGCCGCCACCCTCAATCCCGGGATGCTACCGAGCCACCCCGGACGCACCCACGGACCCCTCAGCTGCCACTCCTGCAAGTTCACCTGCATCCGGACCTGCACTGCACCAGCACCCACCAAGCCGAACACCAGCAGCAACCACCTGAAGTGCATCCTGATCAACACTCGCTCCGTCCACAGACACGCCGTCCAACTCTGGAACCTCCGCGACACCACATCTCCAGACGTTGCCTTCCTCACGGAAACATGGATGAACGCCTCCTCAGCGCCCGACATCGCCATCGCCATCCCGGAGGGCTACAAGATCACCCGGAGAGACCGCGCCAACCAGACGGGAGGAGGCATCACCATCATCCACAGGAACACTATCCGCATCACGACCAACACCGAAGACACCCTGACAACCGCCGAAAACCTGCACTTCCAGATCCACACCGACCCCAAGACCACCCTCAGAGGCACCCTGATCTACCGACCCCCGGGACCACGCACACAATTCAGCGAAGACATTGACGACTTCATCAGCCCGCACGCCCTCCCCTCCGCTGACTACATCCTCCTTGGGGACCTCAACTTCCACCTGGAGAACAACAACGACCGCAACACCACCACCCTGCTCGCCAACCTCGCCAACCTCGGACTCAAGCAGCTGGTGACCACCCCCACCCACTACGCCGGACACACACTCGACCATGTCTTCTCATCCAGCAAGGACATTGTCTTCAGCCACGCCACCGGACTCCACTGGACGGACCACAGCTGCATCCACTTCAGCTTCTGTAGGACCACGATCCACCACCACCAGCAACAGGTTGCACGAAGAAGCTGGAACAAGATCACGGCCGACCAACTCGCCACATCCCTGAGCCTGCACCCTCCCGCCAGCTCAGCGAACCCCAGCCAGGCCGCCGACAACCTCACGCAGTGGATCAGCAACTGCGCAGACGACCTCGCCTCACTGAGGACCCCGCCCAGCAGACCCGACAGCAAGAAGGCCCCATGGTTCACCGACGAACTCAAGAGCTCCTAGAAGAACTGCAGAGCCCTAGAGAGAGCCTGGAGAAGAGACCCAACACCGGACAACATGACCACCCTCAGATCGCCACCCGAAAGCACCATCAACTGATCCACGCCACCAAGAAAACAGCACTCAAGGAGCGGCTGGTCAACAACGCGCACAACAGCAAGGAACTCTTCAACATCATGAAAGAGCTCTCCAACCCCAACACCGGAAACAACGACATAACCCCATCGCAAGACCTCTGCAACTCCCTCGCCTCCTTCTTCCACAACAAGATTGCTGACATACACAACAGCTTCAGCACACAAACAAAGCTCCCCACGACCGCACCAACACCCCCCACCACCACCCTCAGCGCCTGGACCCCGATCAGCACCGAAGACACCATCCGCACGATGAACTCCATCCACTCAGGATCTCCAACCGACCCCTGCCCTCACCACGTCTTCAACAAGGCCGACGCTGTCATCGCACCCCAACTGCTGGACATCATCATCACCTCCTTCGACAGCGCCACCTTCCCTGAGAGCTGGAAGCACGCCGAACTCAGCGCTCTACTAAAGAAACCAACATCGGACCCACCGAACTCAAAGACTACAGCCCCATCTCGCTCCTCCCGTTTCCAGCCAAAGTCATCGAGAAGACCGTCAACAAGCAACTGGCCACCTTCCTCGAGACAAATGGATCCCTCGACCCCTCACAGTCGGGCTTCAGGGCCAACCACAGTACTGAGACCGCCCTCATCGCTGCCACCGACGACATCCGAGCCCTGCTCGACAACGGAGAAACAGCGGCCCTCATCCTCCTAGACCTCTCCGCAGCATTCGACACTGTCTGCCACCGCACCCTAGGGCAGCGCCTCAGCGACGTCGGAATCCAGTAGAAGGCACTGCAGTGGATCATCTCCTTCCTCGCTGGAAGGACACAGAGAGTCCGCCTACCCCCGTTCAGGTCAGAGGCCACCGAAGTCATCTGCGGCGTCCCCCAGGGCTCCTCACTCAGCCCCACCCTCTTCAATGTCTACATGAGCCCCCTTGCGGCCATCGCATGCCAGAACAACCTCAACATCATCTCCTACGCCGACGACACACAGCTGATCCTCTCCCTTACCAACGACCCAGCCACCGCTAGAGCCAACCTACACGAAGGGATGAAAGACGTAGCCGAGTGGATGATGACCAGCCGCCTGAAACTGAACTCAGACAAGACGGAAGTCCTCATCCTGGGCTCCTCCCCTCCGCCTGGGACGACTCCTGGTGGCCCCCCGCCCTGGGCACCGCACCCAAACCGACAGACCACGCGCGCAACCTGGGCTTCATCCTGGACTCCTCCCTCTCCATGACAAGACAAGTCAACGCCGTCTCCTCGTCTTGTTTCAACATCCTGCGCATGCTACGTAAGATCTTCCGGTGGATCCCTACCGAGACGAGGAAGACGGTCACCCAGGCCCTCGTCATCAGCCGTCTGGACTACGGTAACGCCCTCTACGCCGGAACAACCGCCAAGCTCCAGAAGAGACTCCAGCAAATCCAGAACGCCTCAGCGAGACTCATCCTCGACATCCCCAGACACAGCCACATCTCCGGACACCTGAGAGACCTGCACTGGCTCCCGGTCAACAAGAGAATCACCTTCCGGCTCCTCACCCACGCACACAAAGCCCTACACAACCAAGGCCCGAGTTACCTCAACAGCCGCCTCAACTTCTACGCTTCCACAATCCTTCTCCAATCGACCAGCCACGCCCTCGCCGCCGTCCCCCGCATCCGAAGAACCACAACAGGAGGAAGGTCCTTCTCCCACCTGGCCGCCAAAACCTGGAACTCCCTCCCCACCCACCTCCGCCTGACCCAAGACCACCTCGCCTTCAGGAAGCAGCTCAAGACCTGGCTGTTCGAGCAGTAGCGGACCCCCCCTCCCCAAGTGCCTTGAGACCCTCCGGGTGAGTAGTGCGCGATATAAATGTCTTTGATTGATTGATTGATACAGGTGCAATCTTTACTGCACACAATACTTATACAAGTATTTTTATCTGCAGGATTTCCTTGAATTTGGCAAGCATCCAGTGCCAGTGATATAGGAGAGACATATTCATTTTGGTCTTGAAAAAGATGGTCAAAATTTTAAACTAACCATCAAAACGCGTCGACACCTGGAATCACATAATCAAGGGATAGAGCTTTCTCCATAGACATTATAAGTAGAGTGTGTCCTGGATTAGTCTCTTACATTTAGGTTCCCTGATATGTATCAATATGACAAATAGGATTGTCTGTTTTGTTCTCTCCTTTGTCTTTCCCTCTTCCATGATCAGAAGTGGTTTAGTAACCTTTTTAACAAAAACTTTTGGTTTTATTGTCATTTTTTAATTTTGAAGTGTATACTGATGTATTTCTGAATGTAATTATTATGTACTGTTTTTAAATTGTGTAATATACACATAAATCTTTTTCTAAAGCTGAAAATAAAATACGTTTTTTTAGAATCTATTGACTTGTTAGTGATTTTCACTTCTACTGTATGGGCTAGAATACCTACAACCACATACTATCTGGTTGTGTCAAATTAGTTCACTAAGGGAGCCCTCTCTTTTTGCTATATAAATACACCTTTACATTACATTATGCAAAAGTCATGCACTGCATGGTGGATAGATTAACAGTTTCTTACATGTCTGCCTTCAGCTGGAAAATTTCATAAACAGTGCAATGCTTACAGCCTGCCCGTGTTCTTTTCTGCTGAAAGAACATGATAAAAATAGCCAAGTATTTACAGTTGGCTTTTGTTTCAGGGTGGATCAAGGACCTCCTTAAAATAGCGCATACATTAACTGGCTGGACGCTCGCTAGGCACCTGATTCAAGGAGAGCAATATTTAGAGCGCATGTGTGAAGTGCACTGTGCAAATACTGCAGGGCTCAACAGTCCCTCTGTGTGTTTGCATGTGCTAAGCACAGGATGACATTTATATCAGACTGGGCAGATGCATGCCAGATGTTGAAGATATCCAGTGACTATGCTAATTAGCTTCATTTTGACTCAGTGCATGTACTTTGTGTGCCATGTTACCAGGAGTCTTGATCTCACCAATGATACAATGACCCTATTACTTACTGGTAATCTTCATTACCCGATTCAGAGTCCACCTTGTCTCAGTCCTTACTAGTGAGGTGACTCTGCCTCCAACAGAGGTTCTAGCCACGCTAGGGATCTATGATCCCTACAGCCAGAGGATGTCTTCTGTTTTTTATTATTAATGTACAGGCTCCCCCCGCCCATCTTCCTGTAAATTACCAAGTATGAGAAAAAAGTGGTGGTGCAGAATGGGCGGGGAGTGGTGGTGTGGACTGGGACAAGAAGGACTCTGCAACCGGGTTAAGAAGATTACCGGTAAGTAATGGGGTCATCACTTCCTCCTTTCCATCCTCCTCTCCACAGTCATTACTTGTGAGGGTATACCACGTAAGATGTGCACCGACACATTAGATGCTTAATGATAAGATGACAATTGTTGTTTTCAGTACAGTAGCACAAAATGCACCTGCAGAATCCAAAAGACCTAATCGGTAATGTTTGACAAAAGTAAGATGGGACAACCATGTTCCTGCTCTTTAATTCATATGAAGGGGTGCTCCACCTGCCTCCGGCCATGATCAGCCACTGTTTGAGTGGACCTCCCTTGGATATCAGAAGGGGGAGCCTCTCCAGCTGATTTGTGTGCCTGAGATATAGCCTGAAGGATCCATCTGCTAATAGTTTGGGCGGGAACTTAGTTACCTTTGTTGGCTGTACCATATGAAACAACAGAGACTTTGATTTCCGAAAGTCTTGGGGCCTGTCGAAATAGACAGACAATGTTCGACTGACATCTAGTGTAGAAGGAACACCCCCTGTTTCAAAAAGAAAAAAACTATAACATCACTTCCTGACCCAAATGAAAATGGGAGTGATCCTTAAGAATAAAAGCAGGCTCGAGTTTAAGGACCAGTCTATCCGGTAAGAAGCGTAAATAGGGGAAGGAAGACAAACGCATCCCTAACTCTCCTAGCTGTTTTGGTGAAATAATGGCAAGCAAAAAAAGCTGTTTCTGCAGATAGCCAAGATATAGGAGACATTTCTATTGGTTCAAAAGAGGCAAGATGCAAACTTTTCAAGACTATTGAAAGATTCCATGAAGGGACTTATGCAGAAACCAACGGTCTGAAACTCTTCAAGACGAGACGCCATGGGAAAGACTCCATGAAGTTTAAGAGCTTTTATGGCTGCCTATTGAGAAGAGAGTGTAGAATGGGAGAGCCCTTTGTAAATTCATCCCTCAAAAAAGTCCAAAATCCAAAAACTATTAATGGATAGATATTCCAGACCCTTATCAAAACACCACTTTTGAGACGTACCCCACTGTTTCTTATAATACTTCAGGGTCGAAGACTTGTAGGATGCTTGAATACCAAGAGCTACTAATTTAGAGCACCCCAGTAAATCGAGACCTACCCTCTCACATTCCAGGCCATCAACTGGAGGTGTTGGAGATGCACTACTGGCAAAACAGGGAACTGGATAGGAAATGGATGGCTGGAGAGATGAACAAACTGGCCCTTGAACAGACTCATCAGAAGAGGGAACCTGAGTTGAAATGGTCAAACACGAGCAACGAGAATCATTTTGCTCTATTCCTCCCAAATCTTCAATGTTCCTTTGGGAAGAGGGGAATTTGAGGGAAAGCATGAATAACTCACCAAGAAAGCTTCTATTGCCCACACTTGAGGAGGCCATGTCTATGAGCAGAAGTGCAGGAGCATCACATTGTGTATTGGCGCAAAAAGATCTAACCAAGGAGTCTTGAATATGGATATATCCGATTGAATTCCCTGCGAGAAAAGCAATATGTGACTGAGGAGGGCATGTGCTGACCGAGAGCCTGTCCACTTTGAAATTCAGAGTCCCTAGGATATAAATGAATGACAGAGCCAGAAGATATGAGAAGCTATCAGATTCAATGTCATGCTCCTCCTACCACCATGACGAGTCAGAGATAAACGTGTGACTTAATTGTCCATTTTGAACCACAACATTGTGACCTCGTAACTGGGGAACAAAAGCCTGAAGAGCCTGCCACACTGCAGTAAATTCCCTCCAATTTGAGGATTGACTCACCACCCAGCTGGGCCAGGGTCCCTTCCTTTCTTGATCCATCAGGACAGCCCTCTAGCCCCATGAACTGACATTCTTTGTGAGATAACACAAGTAAGGAGGAGAGAATGGAATGTCCCTTGACACATTACCCCTCTCCAACCACCAAATCCATTTTGATGAGAACTGTTACTGGAAACTCTTGGTGATAGTGCTGAGAAACTGGTTTCAATGAAGAAGAACATGATTCACCAGAGGTTTCAGATGAAATCTTGCCCATGGGACAACTGCTGTGATAGCAGCCGTGAGACCTAGCACCTTCAGCCATACCCTTGCTGAGAGGGAGGACTACCGAAAAAAGTGGCTAACATCTGTCTGTATGGCAGAAATTCTGTGATCTAGAAGACAGAAGTGAGTAAAATCTGTGTTGTATTGGACCCCAATAAATGGTTTATTTTGAGTTGGATGCAGATGTGACTTCGTTCAGGTAGTTGATGATTAATCTCATTTCTTGGTGAATCTTGAGAACGAGTTGAACATCTTCTTTGGCATTTAGAAAAGAGACAAAAGCCAACTGCCATTTTCAACCTACATCAAAAGAGTAGGGGTATGTGGTGGTGCAGTTAGCTTTGTAAAGTACTCCAACCACCACCATGATTTCTAGTAACGTGAGAAAAGTATTTCTTCACATGAAAAATATTTTCCACTTAATGAATAGAAGGGTAAAACTATGCGTTACAGAGCAAGCTCAATTAGTAGAAGAAAAGTAAGGGGGCCAAAGGCTGATGCCAGACCTGCCCAATGCTGAATCTTGACTCCTCATAAGACCTCTTTATTCCACAATTCTACACAATCCTACTCTTCCTGTCTCTTTATCTCACTCTTACAGGTTTTTTTTAATCCTTGCTTTTTCCCTATGTCACTGATATACTATTTTTATCTTTCTTTCTCCCTTTTTTTCTTTCTCTCTCTTCCTCTGGGCCAAAGTCTGATAATGAAATATAAGTACTGGTCCCTAAGAACGCTGGTGTCCAGCACCTGTTGCCAACTGTACAAATTAAGCACTGGTGCAAATACACATTTCTTCTGGTGCTGTCCCTGGGAACTCTGTGGATTATCTGTTGGCTTTGGAGAACGGGCACATTCATGGAAGAGCATGAAAGTGATATATTGCCTGTAAGTTCCAATTCCAATCCAATCCAATCGATAACTTTATTTCGGTCACATCAGACCATAAAAGCACATTGCGGCATACATCAATCAATCAATCAATCAGAGGACTTATATAGCCCGCTACTTACCCGTAAGAGTCTCAAGGCGCTGGGGGGCGGGGGTGGGGAAAGGGTGGCGCCGTTAATGCTCAAAAAGCCAGGTCTTGAGGCGTTTTCTGAAAGCGAGTAGGTCTTCAGTCTGACGTAGGTGGGTAGGTAGGGTGTTCCAGGTTCTGGCGGCGAGGTGGGAGAAGGATCTGCTGCCGGAGGTAGTACACTGGATCCGGGGGACGGTGGTGGGAGCGAGGCTGACGGAGCGGAGCTGGCGGGTGGGGGTGTGGAAGCGGAGTCTGCTGTTCAGGTAGGCTGGTCCGGCGTTGTGGAGTGCTTTGTGTGCGTAGGTGAGGAGTTTGAAGGTGATCCTCTTTTCGACGGGGAGCCAGTGGAGGTCTCGCAGGTGGGGGTTGATGTGGCAGCGGCGGGGTACGTTGATGATCAGTCGGTGTTTTGACCGACTTTTCCGGCCCTCCTTTGAGGGAAGATGATTGAAGGTGACTTCAGTCTACTATCATTCTAGTGCGAGGATTAGAACCGTAGACAGGGCCTATTCACAAGGCGTATTGATACAGTTCTGTACCCTTTTCCTTAGATCAGGGCTTATAAACTTATGTTAGGGAATAGATTCATTAGTATTAGTGATTATCCGTCCTTTTGTAAGAGTGTTAGTATACCTTCTATGGAGTTATGCTTAGTTCGGGGCTTGTAGGCCTCAAACAGGAGAGACTCCATCTTTCTTTCTGCCCCGGCAGCTTGAGACGCTTCTAGGTCAAATGTAATGTTTTAGTTACGAGGTGTTGTTCGCTTGGAGAGAACTGGATCAGGCTGGCCCTTATCGAAAGACTGTATTTTTCTCCACTCCGAAGACACAACATCAGGCCGGCCGGCTGAGAACGTGTCCTTGGTACGGGGAGGTACAAGAATTTGGTGGGAGGCAGGTTACTGGCCGTAACTTTCCATGAAGGAACGAGCTTCCATATTAGTCAAAGTATGAGGCAGTCAGTGAGTCAGTCCGTAGGCGGCAGCTAGCCGTTAGCATCAATGCCATTAATTACTTCAGGGCAGACAGTCGCCATTTTAAAGTCTGTAAAAGATCAAAGAGCTGATACTCTCTTAGAAAGATTGAAGACATTTTAGTTGGAGCAGCTGGCGAGCTTTGACATTAAGATCAGAGCATAAAGAGTGAAGCAGTTAGTTAAGGGAACGAATACCCGAGTGGCTGAAACGGAGTTATAAGATCGAAGCCGAGAAGTGAAGATGGTCCGTGATTGAGAGGAGAGAGGAGTAGTGCAGAACAGCCAGAGAGAGAAAGCAGTTAATGAGAGGAAGGTTCCAGTGACTTGGAGGGAAGCAGAGAAGACAGAGCATAGCGGTGCAGTCGTGTATCCGTGACTGCAGAAGTGTGACCTTAAGACGAGCCAAGGCACAGACGAGAAGGGAACCTAGATGACTGCTGAATCCAGACTTCATATTAATCAGGTGACGTCGACCCTTTTCCTCCTAGTGTGCACATTCTAACCTTTCATTTTCCTTTGCAGGCTATATGTTATAGTATAGTATTATATTGTCATGATTATCGTAATAAAGTATCCCTGTTCTTAGTGAACCAGCATGTGCCTTTTATTCTTGTACAATCAGGGTAACCTGTTCTTCTAGTCAGACATTGCTTTCATGAACGGACGCAATTCCCGATCAGGTAAGAGATGACTGAGCAATGAGGGAGAGAGGGGCCCTTGAAGTGGAGGATAAGTTGTACATCATCTAATTTGGTAAACTGTTGTGTGATCTATAATATTGTAGTATCATATCCCTAGTAGATAACGAAAGATCCCTCCTAATGGTATTTATAGGAAAGTGATCGTCGTTGGTAAGCGGCGTTAATGAGAACACCAGGGGGGACACTGGTGCCTATACCCACAGGATTGTGGCTTGAGGTGTAAGTAAGAGAACACCAGGGGGGACACTGGTGCCTATACCCACAGGATTGTGACTTGGGCGAGCGTTGATGGTGGTCAGTGTGTAAGGGTAACTAATCAGAACTGCCCTAGGGTAGACTAGTCTGGGCCTGGGTTGCCGCGAGGCTAGCTGGTGTGAGTGTGATATTGTAGAAAACCTATGCATGTACATTGCTAATTCCCCATTCTTAGGTAGGAGACATAGATACCTGTTGTGAATAGGTCCTAAGGAGGGAAGTGGTTACGTTTCGGCTGGGTTGGTGGTGCTCCGATGAGCTGATTCTATCTGGTCTGAGAATCCGGTCGTTACACTCGGGCGGAGGCGTTTTGGATGCACTAGAGACGACGCAGGTGTTTGGCTAGGATTCCGGCGTAGAGTGCGTTGCCGTAGTCCAGCCTGCTGCTTACGATGGCCTGTGTTACCGTTCTTCTTGTCTTGGTCGGGATCCATTTGTAGATTCTGCGGAGTGTGCCGAGGGTGTTGTAGCCGGAGGAGGATATGGCATTGACCTGTTTGGACATGGAGAGGGTGGAGTCGAGGATGAATCCTAGGTTGCGTGCATGGTCGGTTGGCGTTGGTGCTGTTCCCAAGGTGGTCGGCCACCAGGAGACTTCCCAGGCTGAGGGGGTGGGTCTGAGGATGAGGACCTCCATCTTGTCTGAGTTCAGTTTCAGATGGCTGCTCCTCATCCAGTCAGCGATGGCCTTCATCCCGTCGTGGATGTTGGATTTGGCGGAGTGCTGGTCCTTGAGGAGGGAGAGGATGAGCTGAGTGTCGTCGGCATAGGAGATGATGGTGAGGTTGTGGTGTCGGGCCACTTGAGCGAGGGGGGCCATGTAGATGTTGAACAGCGTCGGGTGAGGGAGGAGCCCTGGGGGACGCCACAGAAGATGTCGGTGGCTTCGGATCGGAAGGGCGGGAGGCGGACGCTCTGGGATCTGCCGGAGAGGAAGGATATGGTCCAGTCAAAGGCCTTCTCTTGGATTCCGGTTTCCTAGAGGCGGGTCTTTAGTGACATACAAACAACAACCAAGTTAATAAATAACATAAAACAGTATAGAACAATCATATTTACAGTCATTTACCAGATTAAAACAACGCTTAAGCCATCCCATTTATAACACAGAGTCAAAATTCATTAAAAGTTATCCATGATAGTAACTAAGTAAAAAGGAAATTCCAAATATCCAGATACATTAATGCCTTCATACTTTTCTTTTCACAGGAAGCAAGTATACAGTCCCAAAGATGATTATTTTAAAATACTCCTACGCTTGTGCCACATCCCGTTCAAAAAATGCGAGACAGCAAAAACAATAGGGGGATGAGTGTTATACTTTAAAACCATAAAAGCTTGAGAACAGTGTCTAAAACCCAAGTTTCTACAAATTGGAATTACCCATCGTTTGCGGGATTCATAATATGCAGGGCAGATAAAAAAAGACATGGATTTCCTACTCTAGCTTATATTTACACGCTGGACATTCATTATTCTTTTTATTGTCCCATTTGCAATTAAACGGCCTAAGAGGGAGAGTCCCTAATCTAAATTGCATGTATAGTTTCCTAGCCGCAGGCGGGTAAATCAAGTCTAGAAACTCTTCTTTTTCATATTCCGCTTTCACTTGGAGAAACTCTGTTGTCAAGCGATCAACAGTGGAACATGCTTGAAGGGTCGACAGATTGTGGTGCCTAGTTTCGCACCAGATCTGCCCTAGTTATTTATGGGCACACTATATCTGGTGCTTCCCAGAGCTCCGACCTTCCTATTCTATTACAGAGTGCCCTTATCTAGCTAAGCCATGGGATTTTCTTGCTGCTCAGAATTGGCAAGACCTCCCTAAATTTATCTCTGTAAGGAGATATCTCAGGGACTACCCATAGTCTTCTCCAGTACATCAGTGGCCTTGGAGCAACTTCCTCCTCAATGGGTAGTAGCCCTAGGTCCATGCGGAGGGGTACAAGAGGTGTACTACGTGGAAGTCCCACCAAATTCCTCATGCATGCTTGCTCTTCCTTCATGAGGTTGGTGGGGCTATGGTGCCCCCAGAGTTCAGCCCCATATAGAGTAGCAGCCCTAGCCTGTACTTAATAGATTTTAATACTAGGGGCAGCTGGCTTGAACTTGGACATTCTGTACATTTTCATTATCCCCACCGCTATTTGAGTTAACTTTAAGGATGCCCTAGCTAATTGGTTCTCCCACTCGAGCTGTTCCGATAAAGTGATGGCCAAATACTCAAACGTCTTCACTCTCCCCAGGGGAGTACCATCTAATGCTGGATTCGGGTGAGTGGACCTTGGTGGGTTGAAGATCATATATTTAGTTTTGGATAAATTGATCTCCAGGCCTCTCAAAATACAGAAATCAGCAAAGCCATACAAAGTACTCTGATGCCTGTTGATGTTTTGGACAACAACAAAGTGTCGTCCGCGAACATCAACGCTGGCACCCTCCCCAAGACTAACCTAGGAGCATCGTTATCTTTAACTCCGAGTAAATGGTCTATAAGCCCAATGATGTAAAGGCAAAATAAAGTAGGTGCCAAAACACACCCCTGGCGAACTCCCTGTTTCACCGGGAAGCGTGCTGACAATTCTCCTTGCTTCCCACACCTAACTTGTGCGTAGGTCTCCCTGTGTACCCTCACTAGCACATCCAGAAGGTATGGTGGGATTCCAAGATCATACAGTACCTTCCACAACTTTTCTCTAGGGACTTGATCAAAGGCAGACTTCAGGTCAACGAAGATGAGGCAGAGGTTGTCACCCTCCACACTCACCGTCTTCCAGTATAGCACCTGAAGTCTGAATATCTGATCAATAGTTGATGTACTCGTCCTAAAGCTAGCCTGAAAGGGGCTCAGGATCTCTTTCTCCTCAATCCATCCCTGAACTCTATCTAGAATAACCCGTCCCATAAGTTTTTGAGAAGTATCTATTAGGCTAATAGGCCTATAATTGGACGGTAAGAGGGGGCAGCCTTTTTTGTATATAGGGACTATCTCCGCCCCTCGCCAACTATCCGGCAGATCCAAGCCCTTTAAAATAGCGTTAAACAGGGCACACAACTACGGGCCCCAAATTTCCGGTTGCGTCCGAAAAAGATCCCCGGGTAACTTGTCTAGACCTGGCGCTTTGTTAGGTTGTAATTTATCAATGGCGGATTCTACTTCGCGTAGGGTAATTTCCCAGACGCCCTCCAATCAATGCTCATGGAAGGGGCTCAGGACGAAGAAGAATTACCGTCATTGCCCGACTCGGCATACAATTCCCCAAAGTGTGCTTCCCAGGCAACTGGGGCTATATTGGGTTCTACCACGGGTCTCCCCTCCCTACCCCCAGAGCGTACTATTGCCCAGAAAGTTTTCAGGTCTTTTTTCACGAAGGCCAATACCAAGATCTTCCCACTTATAGGCTTCCCAATTTTTCTTTGTTAGATGGTATAATCCGCTTATACTTATTCCTACACAGGTTAATACTTAGCCTATCCTTAGCCTTTACTGCAGTTAGCAGTTCTGATTTAGCTTTGCGACAATTTGCATTGTACCAAGGGTGGACTGGGAGGATTTTCGTCCTTTGTCTCCCTATCGGGTAAAACACATCAAGCAATTTAGATGTCAGCTGTTTATGGATTTTTTAGGGGTTTATCCACAATCCCCTATTGTGTATCTGTTACACCAGCCTCACCCATTTCTAATAGGTGTGGTAGGACCTGTTGATAAATATTTGCCAATTTAATTTGCAAGCCCTGAATGTGACACCACTTTACTCTACGCCTGTTGTTCGCTAGAGACAATACAATTTGTACTGGATTGAGCGCTGGTGCAGGGTTAGACAGACCCAAAGTCCCCGGTTTAAGGGTCATTACTAAGGAATTATGGTCATTGTCTTCTCTTTGGTGGATCTTGAAGTCCAAAACCCTATCCCATGTTCTGGTTTCAACCATAATATAATCGAACAACGAGTTTTGTCCTTCTCTGTTAAAGGTGGACAAGCCCAGTCTATCCGATTTAGTCCTCCCATTACATGCCCTGAGCGAGGATGCCAAGGCAAATGAGTTTATTTGCAAAACCAACGGAGTCCAGGCTCTAACAGGTGGAATCTGGTGATCAGGTATGTGCCAAACTGGTCCTCGTCAGCAGGGCCATCAAGGGTTGGAATAGTTAGGGACTCGAACTGACAATTAAAATCGCCTGTACTATCAGAACAACTGATGGTTCAAGAGTCTGTATGATCTGTCTCAAGTAGTCAATCATCCCGGATTCCTGCCCATTCTGTACTGGCCTGGAATAGACGTTAAGTAAGGTAATTTGTGGTTTTTGCCAGCATAGTTAGGAGAACACATTGTACATCCTCAGATTTAGTTGGAATTTGCTCGGCTTTAGCACCGAGGTGGGTACCCACCCAAATGCTTATTCCTGATAAGCGTGGCTCAAATCCACCCGAGTGACTTACCGCACTCACCTATAATTACCAAGTAAGAAGTCAGCCGGACAGTGGAGAAGAAATAACAAATTATGTTATTAAGCCACAAACTCCCATATGAGAGGGCGCTGTCCGACCTCACCCCTAAGTGTGCGCCGAGAGGACTGCCTCATCTCACCACAGCAATACATTATAACATGGTACCGCAGAGTAGAACACGCCCATACTGGAAAAGTACTGGACCCCAGAAAGGGTGAACAATGGCCTCATACAAGAGGCATCTGCACCTGCAATAGCAACATTTGGTTATCTCTGCCCAAGGCCACAGAGTCCCCAGAGCATGCGAACATTACTGATTAGGGTTTGTTGCCAGTTTCGGTCACAATTAGCTAAGAAACGAAAACTGCTGCGTTCAGGGTTTTTCCTATTCCTACGGGAGGGGGGATGAGCGAGTGCGACTCGCACCCACAGAGAAACACTCAAAATGGTGGCACACAGGCTAAGCTAAGAAAACTAGATATCAATACATGCATAAATAAATAACGAAATGGGGAGTACAAACATAAATGCATAAATGAATACATCATTAGTTAGACACATCATGCTAACTCATATATGTAAATGTAAGTGGGTGGGGCAATGGAAAATGAAACCTATCAGACCCTCCTTTTAGCATTATGTTGCTAACATGAGTGCAGCCTTTATTAGCCAAAAGGTAGGGCCTTTACACACCAAGCTACGGGCGGAGAAGTATAATAATCAAAAACATCATCATCAATAAGCCTCAACCAGCCAATGTCAGGGAGCTCTATATCACTAGAAACAGGATACTGGCGTGTTGTTATTTTAGTACGTTGCATATTACTGGCACACATGGAGCAACAAGAGGGGAGGCAATAGACACAAAAACAACAAGTTAGCAATACCCCTACTATCCCCACAACACCCATCAGAATCTTCCAGCCCCAGGAGGAGAAAACGCCCCACAGCCAATTCCGTAATGACCAAGTACCGGTGTCCTGGTGGAGTTCAGTCGCTAGTCTATGAAGCTTTTGTACAGCTAAGTTAACAGTAGGGGCCGAGTCTGGAATATACACACAGCAAGACGTCCCGATGACGCGACAGGCTCCACCCCTATCAGCAAGAATGACGTCAAGCACCATTCTGTTTTGGATCGTAAATAATCTCATAGCCTGCATCTCAACAGACATATTAGCTGCAATGTCGGCCTCAGTATTTACTACTTTCTCCATTACTCTGGACAGTCTCCTAATTGCCCTACTGTTAAATATGGGACCCCAGAACGACAGTAGACCCTTAGAAAAGTCTGTCCATTGTTGCAAAGAAGTATCAGTCTGGTCCACATCCTCAACTTGGAGTGCCCTTCTTTGACGCTGTCCAGGCATTATGGCAAACCGACGATGAGTCTTATGATAGTCTGAGGGTGCTACATAGACAGGAGGAAGCAGGTAAGCCAGATAACAGACCCCGCCCCAACCCTCAGGCAACCACAGATATCCATTATCTCAACAAACAAGGTAAATATTTGGAGGAGTGACCAAGGAAAGACTGAAAAGCAAACGAATCAAAGCAGTCACATTGCAGGAGCTATTCCCAAACTTTATAGGGCCCCTCCCCATGATACAGAAGAATGGTGAGGGTCCGACAACTGCCAAGGGCACCAAAGAACGACTACTACTATTGGTCGCAGGAGGGTGTCTATATGCCAAAGAAGAATTTAACTGTAGGAAACTCTCCCTGACTTTGTCAGTATCATTAGGAGTTACAAACCGTCCCACTTTCTTCGAACATGTATCCAGAAATATCTGATCAAAACGTCTGTCAGTAAACAGCTGTCCAAGAGAAGGGGTGGGCATAGGGCATACTCGCATGGTCAAAGTAGAGCCACTACTAGGTAATCTAGGATTTAGAAAATCGGGTTGTTGGAAGAATTTCACCATACCAATTAAGGTGTACCATCCCACACAACTATTTATAGGTGTTAGGGGAAGAGTCAGCAATCGATCCTTTTTGTAGGCAGCAGAAGGTAATAACCCACAAACCCAACAATCCGTCACATTATACACAGCATGGGCATGATGCAGAGTCTTGATAAAAACATTATCCCAGTAACCTTTCCGCAGACATTGTTCACCATAGTCAACAGTTACCATATTGTGTTCAGGAGAGGCAGAAGGGGTTGGAATAAACATATGAACAGGGTAAGCTTTATCCAGGAAAAACAGTATCCCAAGAATTACTAAAAACACAATGACTAATATCACAATGGCCACAATTTTTCCTTTTCGGGGTAAAGCTAACCATGGAGAGTCCTGGTCTAATCTACGAGGGGCTGCAAAAGGCTGTTCCTCCTCATGAGTGGGACGGCCAAAAGGGTACATATTACCTAGCTAAAAGTCCAAAGTTAAACTAAAAGTAATCAAACAGTCACAGGCACACCGAAGCTGGCCAAGGGGGTTCTTCACCCTCAGAAGGGATCTTCTCCCTGTGTCCATTAAAGCCTCACAGGCAGGCTTCTATTGTTCATTCCCTAATCCCACGACGGAGTCGCACAGCTTTTGCAACTCAGGAGCACTTAATCAGGGCCCAGGCGCGGTCCTAGTGTCCCATCTGACAATGTCTCGACAGTGCACCAGGGCTCTTCCAGCAGTCGGTCCCTCACACTTAACTATCCTTCGACCCAGTTCTCTTCTAAATCCCTATCTCAGCCCTTCTTCCAGTGCTCAGTTCTCCTTCCTTCCCTTCCTGGGCCACAGATTATAACGAGTGCTCCCTCGCACCTCTGGATCTGTGAACAGAATGGGGGGCTCAATGGCAGGGGACTTATCCACTGATGTTTGCTCACTGTGATCAGGAGAGGTCTCACCACCTGTAGTCGGGGTTGGCCTCTCTTCTCTCTGATCCGGCTCCTCACCCTTCAACAAGGCATCCGAGAAGGGTATATGTCTAGGTATTACTTCACATTCATCATCAGCGACGCAGTTTCTCACCCATTCGTCATATGTCAGTGGCAGTGGGACGCGCTTCACATGAGAGGCATGGGTCCACGCCTTGCGGCCTTGTATCCGGAGTGCGGTACGGGTGGTGAGAAGCACCTGCTTCGGCTCTGACCACCTCGGATCCAGGCAAGACTTCCGCTGGTACTTCTTGGTGACAACCCAGTCCCCGGGTTGTATGGTGTGTCCTTCCCCCTCAGGCCGTGGCTTCAGGGTGTCTGCTACCTGCTGATGAATAGAACGGAGATCTTTAGTCAAAGCATACAGGTCATCTATCAACAAGGGGTATTCTATAGCTGAAAAACATTTAGGTCTGGGGACACCCCACACGTTGGCCGGACGACCGAAAATAACTTTGTGAGGTGAGACAACTGTCGTGGAATTGACTGTCACTCTAGTGGAAAGTAAAGCCAGGAGGAGTGCATCCGGCCAACGTAACCCTGTACTCTCTTGTATCTTGGCCATCTTTAGCTTCAACGTCACATTAAACCTTTCTACCAAACCTGCAGCCTGGGGGTGTCGTGCTGCGTGGAATTTTTGCGCTATCTGTAGCCCCTTACATATCAGTTCCATCAATTTAGCATTAAAGGATTTGCCATTGTCGCTCCAGATCACCCGAGGCAATCCGTAGCGAGAGAAGTACTCTTTTATCAACATTTTAGCTGTTGAGCTAGCTGTACAATCCTTGGTCGGGAAAGCCTCCACCCATCTACTAAAAGAGCACACCACCACCAGGACGTATTTGAGGTTGTTTACTCTTTCCATCTCAATATAATCCATTTGGATCACTTCAAAAGGGAAAGAAGGAGGGGCAAAATTTCCAACCGGGACAGGTGTTCCCTTTCCAGGATTATGTCTTAAACAAACCATGCGCTGCTGCACTAAATGTGTCGCCATCTTGGAAATGTTCTTATTACTCCACACTGGATCTAGTAGTTTACAAATTCCCTTCGCACTAATGTGAGCTGATCCATAAACCATTGTCACCACTGGCAGGACATATGCATCCGGAAGTAACCATCGTCTTTTGTCTGACACATCTGTCCAACACTCATTCTCATCCAACCGTCCCCCACCGTCCTTCCATGTCCTCAACTCGTCCTCAGTCGCTTTTTCTTGTATATTCCGCACACTTTGCACAGTATTCGCAAACATGTCAACGTCCGGTACCCACCTAGCTGGTCCTACCACAAACATTCGTGGGAGTTTTGTCCTAGCTGCCACCTTAGCTGTCTGATCTGCAAATGCATTGCCCCGTCCTACATCATCTACCACCGCTTTGTGTGCACTACATTTGATCACAGCCAGTCGACTAGGAAGTGTCAATGCTGTCAATAATCGTAATATCAATGGGCCATTCTGTATCTTTTGTCCGTGCGATGTCAAGAACCCTCTCTCAGCCCACAGTCGCCCATAACTATGAGCCACGCCGAAGGCGTATTGGCTGTCAGTGTAAATGTTCACGTCCAGTCCTTCACTCAATTCACACGCTCGCATCAATGATTTTATTTCTGCAGCTTGGGCTGAGTGGTAGGGGACCCTAGAAGTCTCCACCACTGTTTTTAATGTCGTTATTGCGTATGCTGCCGTTGAGGTCCCGTCCTCAAGTTTAAAGCAGGAACCATCAACATACAGTTCCCCGTCGGTATCATCTAGGGGAGTGTCCATCAAATCTATTCGTCCCTTCGTCTCCTCCTCTGTCCGAAACAAACAATCATGGACTTCATTGTCCTTTTCATCTGAAGGAATGAGTAGCAATGTGGCTGGGTTCAGGGTAGCTCATAGCCAGTAAGACGAGCACTAGTTAAGTGCTGTGTCTGCGTTTTGTTCAATAAAGTGTCCACAGCATGCAGTACCATCACTGTGAGGTTAGAACCCAACACGAGACCGCAGCAGCCACTGTAGCTCTTAGACAGCTCGGCAACGCTCTCGCCACATTGTCAAGCATAGCGGAAAAATAAGCACAGGGTCTCTGTTTTCCGCCGAAACATTGAGTTAGGACAGACAACGTGCAACCTTCCGCCTCATGTACATAAAGTTATGCCCAAAAACGTGCACACCTCTCGCTGCGTATTAGGTACAGCGATGTTAGTTATTGCCTTAATGCGCTCCGGTGTCAACCTCCTCCCCTCCTTCGATAGAAGATGACCTAAGTAGGTAACCTCCTGTCGACAGTATTGAAATTTGGGAAGGGACACTTTATATCGTTCCGAGCCAAATGATGCAACAATTTAACCGTAGCATCTTGACACCCATCTTCCGTGTCAGACGCTATCAAAAGATCGTCCACATATTGCAATAAGACATTGCCCTCGAGAAGTTCTAAGTCATCCAATTGAGCCTTCAAAGCCTGACTATAAATGCTGGGGCTCTCAGTATAGCCTTGAGGAATTCTACAAAATCTGAATCTTCGGCCAGCCAATGAGAATCCAAAGAGATGACGGCTGTCAGGGTGTACTGGGACACTGAAGAAAGCATTCTTCAGATCCAGAACAGAGAAATATCTGGCGGTGGGAGGAATCATAGTCAGAATCGTGGTAATATCAGAAACCACTGGATATTGGGGCTCAACCACTTTATTAATGTATCGCAAATCAATCACAAAAACGATAAACATCAGGTGCACCATCACCTACATCAGCAGAGGGACTCTTTTAAGAATCAGTAGAATGGGGCTATTGCAAATGTTAGAGGCTGTTTCTTCCACCACACCTGACTGTATCAAATCCTGTATTATTTGTAGCAGAGCCATTTCCCCATCTTTTGATATTTTATACTGCGGTATTTGGGGCAATCGAGCTCCCACCTTAACCTTTATTGACACGGGATCAATATCCACCTTACCCACATCAGTATCACTACTGGCCCACAATGTCTCTGGAATCCCCTCAAACTCAGCTGGAAGGGGTTCGTCTTTTGAGAAGCACTGCTGTGGCCGCGCTACATGAGGACCCAAAGTGATATACACACCGTCCGGGGAACATAAATTGTAGAATGCAGCCTTTTTAACAAATCCAAACCCAACAAATTCTCACCGCAATTCGAAGTCAGAAGGAAAGGAGAGTCAATGGTGAAAGGACCAATCGTAAGCATTAATGGTTTAGAAATGGGGCTAATTACCGGAGTACCTGAAAACCCAACGGAAATATTATTCTTGCCAGACAGAGTCGCCTCTGGGACCTGAGAACGTGCCACAGAACATTTCATAGCACCCGTGTCTACCAAAAATTTCCGTGAAGACCCCAACAAGTCCGCAGTGACAAAGGGTCCTAGTTGATCCCACAGAAACCGGTCCCATGCCCTGTCCTACGCTGCCCTAATTATGAGAGAAGCCGGTCATGTCATCCACATTGTATGCATCATTGTAGTACTGGTTGTAGTATTGTCTATCACAGTCATGGCTACCCTCAGTCTGAAAATGCTGCCGATCCCTTTCCCCATCAAAATGGTTTCTTTCCGGTCGCCTGTCCTCACCACCTTGTCTGTCCCTGTCATCTCTACGATAGTCACCACGACCCCTGCCTCTACCTTGTCCAACATTAGACCGAAGCTCCGGACAATCCTTCCACCAATGTCCCTCCTTTTTACAGTTTGCGCACTGATTCTGCCCCAGCCTTTCTCTTCTTTCTCCCCTTCCATAGCTACTTCCACCTCGACCTCCTACCATAGGTGGGGCTCCCCGTCCCCGGCCCCTTGACACCTGCTGCAACAACACTCTTGTCTTCAGATCCTTAGCTTTCTTTTCCTGTCTGTCTTTATTCTAGTTCTTCCTATGTTCATAATACTGAGCCATACTTAAAATACCGGAGGGGGTGGACGTCGTCCACGTACTCTCCGATGCTTGCAATCTAGCCGCTATTTCTGGTAACAAGTTTGTTACAAACCTGTTCACAAAAAGTCGCAAACCTCCTTCCAGAAAAAGATCCTGACCACTAAAATCCAAGAAGGCTTCTTCGAAACGAGTAAAAAAATCTGAAACCGCCTCATCCTTTTTCTGCTTACATGCAGTCAACTTATCCCAGTCCACCTTCTTTGGAGGAATAAGGGAATGCATGAATTTTATTATTCGTCCCGGTAGTGCTAAGATCTCAGGCTTCGGTTTGTCTCCGGGTTTCCGTTCCTTATCCCAATCCCTAAATTCCTCCCAAGTACCTCCCAATTCCTCCGCATGATCTGTACCCTTCACCTGTCTCCACACGTCCGCCGGAACTAATAATCCAAAAAACAATTCTATGTCAACTAAAGTCATAACCGTTGAGGAAGCAGCTTCTGTCAATTCTTTGTAATAAGCAGTCGGGTTTTTTCTAGAGTCGGTCAATTGCGCCTTCAGCGCCAACACTTCGCTCCGTTTCCAAGGGGTATATACCCACTGTTCCTGAAAACGAGCTTCCACATGGGCTCTTATCACATTCTGGGTCACTGGGTCTATCACTGCAGGTATTTCGGGATGAAAAATGGGGTGCACCTCCCGCATGGGGTACACTCCGGAAAAGGGGGCCCCTCCCACCGACGGCAGTTCATCTCTATATTCCAACAAAGTCCGTAAGTTCTGTAATACACCCTTCAGTCTGGTATTAGCCCTATAGGCTCTGTCCTTAATATCATAAAGAACCCGGGGTGCCGTTCCACCAAAACCCTGTTCCCACAACGCTGTCAACGTAGTTGACATATGCCACAATGCATGCTGCTGCATCAGGGGCTCATAATCCTTCATCGTGGACCAGATGTCTTCCAACACGTAAATAGGATTCGTAGCCCACTGACAGGCCTGAAGGCCTGATTAGCCACCATCGTTTTTTCATCCAACCCAATCATAGAGCGTGTAAGCAATTTACGTACTTGTGTAAGTAACCCACTTCCAGCACTCCGAATCGGGGTCATCAACTCACTTTGGGGGGTAGCACTAGCAGAGGCAGTGGGGATTGCAGAAGAGATCGCAGAGGAGGTAGGTGGACATGCCGTAAAGAAAGAAATCAGAGGCGTGGCCACGGAAGAAGCGACAGAAGACAATGTTTGTTCAACATCTTTCAACAAAACAGGGGCCGAAACAGAGGAAGTGGTGGTGCCGACCAGCGGCGCAACAACCGTTTGTGGAACTGAAACCACCGCAGGGGAAACAGAATCTGTCAGCGCGGGGTACAAAGATTGTGGAGCATACGGGGGAGGGGGTCGGGCATTCAAAACGTCCTCCATCTCATCTTGTTCTTCCTCTCTTACTACATAGCTTTTATTTGTCTGCAACCTATGGAGTCTGTCTGCGCGCTCAATCTGTTATTCGTTCTCTTTCTTAGTATGTTCTCTCGCCTTTTGTGCCATCGTCTGCGCTGCTCTCTTCTGAGCCAACTTCTCCTCTCTCATCTGTCGTTCCCTTACTTCTTTTTGCCACATTCTCAAAGAATCGAACATACTCTGGCGGCTACGCTTAGCAAACAATCGATCCTGCAAGTAATCTACTTTTGCCACATCAAAAGAACCAATCAACGGCCATTGTAAATCTACATTATCCTTGGTGTATCTGTGCCACAAGGTGTTAAACAAAATGGGAGTCAATCCATGCTTAACATACATCTCAAAATTAGGTGAGCCCTCCACCGGGGCGGGTTGGCTCTCAGCCAATCTAGTATCTGAAGTGCCGCAGCAGCACCTGAGGCACCGCAGCTTACTGAAACGCGGCATCTTTTACCCACTCAATCACACACCAACACAAAATTCACACTTACCTTTTCACCAACACCCAATCATTGCTAGAACACACACACATGTATACATTCACGCTTCCTATGTATCAAAATCCCTACCAAACACGTGTTACCACAAATGGGACAAGGCCCGTCGACCAAGTCCTGGAGAACCTGGACCCAACCATTCAGACCAAACAGTACACTAACTGTTCTGAGGTTGGAGGACACATCCGCCACCCGGGCGGCACTACAGATCGCTGCGCACTTTACCACAGGAGACCTAGGACCCACTCCCGCCGAACCGCCACCCTAGGGGTTCGGGGTGAGTCCCTGAGTCTACCCGCAATGAGCCACGCCTCCACCGCAGTACCACCCGGTCGGATGACCACAAACAAACGTCCACCCAACCTCCGTTAAGTCTATCAGAGCACCACTCGTACTCTGAGTTCCCCGGAGCACATTAGCCCCAGGAGCGCACCGGCTCCTTTAACCACTAGAGGCACAGCGGTCTCGGAGACACACCGGTCTCTCAACCATTGGGGACACACCAGTCCCTGGAGCACCCTAGCTCCTTCAATCAACAGTCGGACCACTCACCTTCTATACGCGGTACCGACCTCTATCGTTCTCCACCGCCGGCTGCTGGGACCAACATGGTCAGCTCCAAGGTTCCGCCTTCCGGACCCCGGCGCAGGATCATGAGCCGGGACCGCTCCCGATCAGCCGGGTGGGGCAGCGCTGCGAGAACCAAGCTCTGCATCAAAGTGGGTACCCAGGCCCACCGTGCCGACCAGAGGGTCCCCGGCCTTCTGCTACCCACTTACGGGTGAGAAAGATCCTTATCACGGGGTTCCTGTTCGGGCGCCATCTGATAAGCGTGGCTCAAATCCACCAGAGTGACTTACCGCACTCACCTATAATTACCAAGTAAGAAGTCAGCCGGACAGTGGAGAAGAAATAACAAAGTATTTTATTAGGCCACAAACTCCCATATGAGAGGGCCCTGTCCGACCTCACCCCTAAGAGTGCGCCGAGAGGACTGCCTCATCTCACCACAGCAATACATTATAACATGGTACAGCAGAGTAGAACACGCCCATACTGGAAAAGTACTGGACCCCAGAAAGGGTGATCAATGGCCTCATACAAGAGGCATCTGCACCTGCAATAGCAACATTTGGTTATCTCTGCCCAAGTCCACAAAGCCGGGCCTCAGCGTCTCCAGAGCATGCAAATATTACTGATTAGGGTTTGTTGCCAGTTTCGGTCACAATTAGCTAAGAAACGAAAACAGCTGCGTTCAGGGTTTTTCCTATTCCTACGGGAGGGGGGATGAGCGAGTTTGACTCGCACACACAGAGAAACACTCAAAATGGTGGCACAAAGGCTAAGCTAAGAAAACTAGATATCATTACATGCATAAATGAATAACGAAATGGGGAGTACAAACATAAATGCATAAATGAATACATCATTAGTTAGACACATCATGCTAACTCATATATGTAAATGTAAGTGGGTGGGGCAACGGAAAATGAAACCTATCATTCCTGCCGAGCCCACGTCTCTTGGAACAGGCACACATCAGAGTTTTCTACAAAGAAAATCCAGTCTGGACAGGATAGCTTATTTTTGATACCAGCCAGATTCCAACAGAGAATTTTAATATTAGCGTTATCCCCCATCACTCAAGTGTTCTGGGACGCCCTAATGTGTCTATCATCCTTAGCCGTCAGTATTTAATCCTACTCGATTATACTTTGCCACCCCCTCCGCCAATTCTATATCTAACCTTAAGACCCCCCTAGCTACTAAAGGAGATGCAACCCTAACTACACCATCCCTTGTTAATGATGACACAGTGCCGGACGGCACACCAACATCCCTACTACTTCCCCCTGTGTCTCCCCTGTTCTCATCACTAACTCCCGACGTGGAGCTCTCATACCCCTGGGGACTATTTGCGGAGAAAGTTGGTCCGTAGGCCACATCTCCCTCACCAACCCTTAGCAATCCCCACCCATTATCAAGGGGGACCAAATGATGGCCACTCCTGGACCGTCAATCTACCCGGTCCAGGACGCTGAAACTGTTACTCACGGGAAATGGAATTGATAGGGGGATGTTATTTATGAATTCACCCCAATTTCCATTGCCTGTCTGGGCTCTCGGTCCCCAGGTATCCCAATTAGACCGGCGCAGGCCTCTTCTCTTTTCATTGAAGATGTGATTAGTATGAGTGGCAGGGTAAAAATAGGTTAAAGGAAGGGACTGTAATTGTGTACTTGGCCAAGCTGAATACCAGTTACATATATGCTCGACAGACTGCCTACTTCTGAAATTAATCACAATGCAGTCACCCTCAATACTTTTCTTTTGTTGCCCCACCCAGTTTACCCTTCGAGCAAATATGATTTCACAAGATGCCTGTATGGGAAGTGGCCTATTATTATTCAACCAATAGATAGATTTATTTTTAAGATCAGTATATGACTGATCTTTACCTTGGCTTAATACGGGAACCCCTGCTAGTACCACAACATTCGGTGTTGACTCCGGGGGGAGATCTATACACGGTGGTGCTATCTTTGGTGTATCTCTGATCACAGCACCCCTTAAAAGAGCACGCAGTCCAGCCGTTCTCTCTGAATCATACGTCAAGCCACCCTCCTCAGACAGTATAGCTGGGTTTGTATTCTCAGTTCCCTCCAATCCCACCATTAACCACCTTTCTGCACATTGTTATAACATTTGTCGCAGCGTTATCACTAGTTAGCGGTAAAGGTAAGTTAGGAGGTAGATTGGAAGAGGGTAGTTGAGGTACAATACTAGAAACATCAGAGTTACAAGCTACGTTTGTTGGCCTATCTGGCCTCTCTGGAATCCCATTGTCCCCATTTTCCCGCACAGTATCCTTAGCATGATTAGATAGCAAAAGATGTTCAAGATGCCCTAGTCTTTCCTCTATGGAAATGGAGAGGAAGACAGGAGTTGGTAAATAAAACTTCCATTTTGGACCGGAAGTCTGTTCCTGTCTGAATAAAATTACCATCACCACAGTTTAATGTAGTCATACTCTCTTGCATAAGTGGGCTGCATGAAATGAAATGAAATGAAATTTGATTTATAAAGCGCATGGCTGCCCGGGAGCGTCCCAGCGCTAACAAAAAATGGAAACAGAGAACAAACTGAAGAGGGTACCGATAATTAGGAGTCCTTGGGAAAAAGAAATGTTTTAAGGGCCTTTCGAAACTTAAAATAACAGGGTTCGGTCCAAATCCGACTGGGGAGAGAGTTCCAGTTTTTTGCCGCATTTACAGAAAAGCGACGACCCCCTGTTCGTGTCTTCCTAACTCTGGGAACCTTAGCAAAATTTCCAAGGTCCGACTGGAGAGCCCGAGATGATTTATAAGGGCAAATCAGGCTCCTGAAGACCGGAGGTCCTTTACCCTGAAGAGCCTTATGGGTGATGCATAGCGATTTAAAGATGACTCTTTCGCGTATTGGCAGCCAGTGAAGTGCTCTCAAGACTGGTCTAGCCAAAGAACTTCTTGAGGTACCCGCTAGCATCCTGGCTGCAGCATTCTGTACCCGTTGAAGGATATTGATGGTAGCTTCAGGAGCTGCCAAAAACAGGGCGTTACTGTAGTCCAGTCTGGATAGTATTAGCCCCTGGATCAGAAGTGTCCTGGACTGGGGGGGCAGAAGAGGGAGAACTTTCCGCTCTGAACGCAGCAGGCGAAAACAAATGCCTGCAACTTTCTGTGCATGTGTCTTAAATGTTAGGTCAGGCTCAAACCACACCCCTAAGCTTTTAATTTTATCCTTCGGTATGGGCAACTCACCCAAACAAGGGGGCCGGGCGGTTTTGGGGAGAGATGTAAAGTGATGACCCAGGAGCATGATCTCCGTTTTTGCTCCATTAAATTTGAGCCACGAACTAAACATCCAGGAGAATATTCCGGCAAGGCAGGCGGAAAGATTACCCAAACATCCCTCTTGTTGGGTAAGCTAGACGACTAGTTGGGTGTCGTCCGCGTAAGTGACTGTTTTGATCCCGAAGGGAGCCACTACCTCCTCCAGTGGGGCCATATATATGTTAAATAAAGTAGGGCTCAAAGAAGAGCCCCGTGGGACACCACACTGGAGGGGGGTAGATTTGGACAGTACACCAGCTTCCCAGATTCTGAAAGAGCGGTTACTCAAAAAAGATGTAAGCCATTTCAGGGCCATTCCTGTTACGCCCAATCTGGCGATACGGTGGATTAGAATTTCGTGGTCCACCGTATCGAATGCAGCACTCAGATCCAGGAGGATCACAACAGCGGATCCTCCTGAATCTAAGATACATCTTGCCTCCTCCGCCACCACTATAAGGGCTGTGTCCGTGCCTTGGCCCGGACGGAAGCCCGAGGCGTGGTTCTGAAGAACCGGGCCTTTGGGCCTGGGGGCACAGGGCACGCCTGAAATCTTCGAGTTCACCTGCCTTGTTGCACAGAAACACAGAATACTCTTCTGGCGTAGAAAACCAAGTTTATTAGCTGCAGCTAGGCACAGTTGTCAAAGAAGTACACCAAGTAGGTTCTCAGGAGACTGCCACTTTACTCCGTGGCTCACAAACTTTTATATCCAAAATACATCTGTACAAACATACACCCAATGCACACATTTTTAGCCAATCAGAAGAGTTTGAAAATAAGGTGTTGCGCTTCCAGAATGCTCTCTGCTTACATGTTTGTGTGTTATCCAGCCCCCAGAGTTAATCAATACTGGTACCCATGGTTCAGTGTTGCAATGGCAGGACATGTCTGTATGCTTCAAAAGAAAGGTTGTAAAATAGGAAAACACAAGGAGAGAATGGCAAAGGCCAAAAGATAAGATAAGGCAAGAGAAGAATACTAAAGGCTAACAGATAGTTGATATAGAGATTAGGTAGTCCAGACAAGGATTAGTTAGGCCGGCTGGTGTCTGAGATGGGTTTCAAGACAAGTACGGAGGTTTTTTTTAACATGTTGCAGTCCAAGGGGCAGCGACACTTCGTGAATCGAGCAGCCTGTGTAAAGGCAACATAAAATGGCAGCGAATGTAAAATGGAGTCGAAATCAAAGAACCTCAGTTCAGGACTAGTTCCAGTAGTTATCAAGTCTCCTGACTTGGTACATTTCGGAATTTTAGCTTTTTTATTCCTCTGCAGGGTTCCTCCACGCTTTCTCTTAGTTGCTGGGTCCGGTTCACACTGTTTAGCTGCCGCTTTCAAGGTTGAGATGCATGCAGACCTCGTTTGTGCTCTCTGAATTGTGGCACTGGCATGCTCTTGATTTTTTAAAGGAACATGTGGGGTAGCTAATGTGTTATCCAAACAGGCAGAGATACTAGGCGGCCCCCCAACATCTTGAGGATGCTGGTTGCCATTGCCTGTATTGGGAGGAGAATTAATGACTTCAATTGAAGGCAACTTTGGTGAGGTTGCATTAGCCAGCCAGCCTACCCATAGACGACCGTTTGTCAAAAATAGGATCTAGCGATAACCGCCTTTCAATCAGTTCAATTTCATTGGCCAATACAGAAGATGCCCTAATTAAAAATTGGTCCAACAAACCCACTATTGTCCCACCAAATGTGAATTTCCTGCCTTTTCCCCCTCTGCACGTCGTCATATTTTAAGTGGGGGTTCACAGCAGTTGCTCCAATAATACAGTGCAGGTCTACACAGGGTAGCTATAACTGGATAAGCAAACAGTCCTACAGTCCAACATGCATACACTGACCTTGTATGGACTCCGTATCAAGAAGTAAGAGGAGGGCCCCGTCCCGTCCTCTTCCGTACTCCAACGGGCTCAAACGGGCCCGCCCAAGGCCTGGGCTTCGCCCGGCGTGTGCCTGCGCGCGTCCTGCGAAGCGGGGGCCGCGAGCTGCAATGTAGGTGGCAGCACAGGCAGCACAGGTGCGGGCAATTACGGGGCTCCTGATCCTTGGAGTCCCGTGGCAGAAACAGGGCGGCAAAACGCAAAGCTTCAGCTACGAGCGGCACCCCAATTCCAGATGTTCTCTGTGACCTGTAACCTTCACAGGTGGTGGATGTATGTCTGTCATGGGCGTAGGAAGTGTGGGGGACGTGGGGGACATATTCCCCCCAGATTTTGGAGTGGAGGGGACACGGGGACAAGGGTGGGGGGGACGAGGGGACAAAGGAATTTCCCTCTCCTGTGAATTGCAGGGCCATTAGCATGCGAAAACGCATAATGGCCCTGCGCTTCTCCCTCGTTGTGTGTCTCAAGCCGGGGCTGCTGCAGCTCGAGTTGCTGTGCGCTCGGCTGGACAGTGTCTGGTGTCCGCCTCTGTCTCTGCTACACACACGTTTTTCACAGGTCTTTAAAAGACCATTTACATTCATTTGGAACTGGTTAAGAAGGCTTTGTTGTTTTGTTAACTTATTCCAGAACCCCCTGTGTCCCCACTCCGCCTATTCTCTATCCCTTACTTACTTAATTTTATTTTTACTGTCGCAGTAGGAGAATGCATTTAATGAAAAGGTATCTCACAAGTAGGGATGCCACCTTTCCAAAAGAAAAATACCTACCATTTGTTGTTTGCAGAGTCAGCAAGACAACTTTTTGTTGAGAATATATTGTTGCTTATTTTTTTTGTAATTTAGTCTTTAATGTTAGTTTTTCAGAGCAATGACACTGCTTTGTTGGAATCTTTTAAACCTGAATAACTATTTTCTATGGTGGCATTCATTTTTAAACGTTGAGTGCAATTCTAACTGTTTTAAAAATGTCCACGCTTTTGTTTTACTTGTATACTGTGATCATTATTGCTTAGCCTCAAAATCAGTGTTCATCTGTTGAAGTGCTTGCTCTTCCACATGCAAAGCGCTGCACATTTTATGTTGGTTTTCAGTGCCTTATAGACAATGCAGTTTAAAGACATGCGGGCATTCTCTCTAGGATTTGCAGCTTGGAGTACATACCCTGACTAATGAACCTCTGGCAATACCCCAATAATTTGACATTACAGTCTCAAAGTTTGGAAACCAGGGGTGGGGGGGGGAGGGGGTGGGACTTGAAAACTTCTGCAACAATACGAGCTAGAATCAGGATAATTTCTCTCATTGTTGACCTCTGTTAAGGTTTGTTTTTTCTGACTTCAGTCACACTTTGTTGATGATAATTGCTCAGAAGTGACCACAAGCATGTGTGAGCACTGTTAAAAGATTCTACAAAACCAGAAAAAAGTTTGTGGAGCAGTTATAAACATGCAGTACATTTTTCATTGAAACGAGTATGATTACTTTCAGTTATGTGCAACATATGTTCTGAAGTGGATATCTGTTGCTAGCAAGGCTTGCATTTTGTACATTTAAAGGGGTAAACTTTATTGACCAACGATTTTCTTAGGATTCAGCCAGGCAAATGTGAACCTGAAACCATGTTTTTGTAGTTTACCACAGTGGTGACCAGCTTGCAATTGATGCCTGAACTCCTGTTCGGCTTTGCAGTTTTCTAGTGCAGGGGCTACAGCGGCTGGAGCTGGCAAGAGTGCCTGTAACATGTTGGAGACCAGAAGACTATTTCTATGGCACTCAGCATAACAGAGTAAACGATTTTGCTGATTCAATGCAGGCAAAGAATAGAGGGGGATTGCTGGTGAAAGGGAGCAAGGTCAGCAGTCTATGTATGAAGTTGTATGGAGGCTCCTCTACTGTGGCACAGAATGGAGAGAAGGTCCCATCCCCCACCTGATACAGCAGAGATAGAAAAGGATGGCACCCCAAACTGAACATCGGTGAGCAGGGTATGGTCCTCAGAGAGAGCAGAGAAAACAAGCAAAAGGTGGACTCTGTTGGGACTGGACAGTAGAATTTTTTTTGTAAATGAACCCTTTGATTTCCCCGTTTGGCATCCACTGCCATGTTGAGAGAACTCCTGATAAATGGATTTTAGGTCACACCTGAAGCTGCTTTCATAAGATATACAAGTTTAGTAATTTCCTTAGGGCAATAAGGCAGTGCTCCACATTCCTATCTACTGGCACGTAAAGCACTGTTCACATTAGGTTTGCAGTTAAATGTGATTGTTACTCTGTTTTAAGCCTTCTAACAATTAATAAAATAAGATCCATCATTTTGGTGTCTCTAGAGTGAAGAGTTTTTTTTCGTTGTGCTGTCGTTGATGACTGTTACAAAACACATTGTCCATGAAGATGATGTACAGGCACCCCAAACTCTACAGAGCGATTACAAATCCATAGTAAATGTACATTTTCAGAAGTAAGCAGGAAGCACATACTAGGACGAGTCATACTGTGCACTCCAATTGAAACTCAGGAATTGTGTTCAAAAGCACCTCCAGACAACCAATGGTGCAACAGGTATGCTAGAGGATGCTTGAAGACATCTATACTACTATTATAAAGGAAGAACTTTTAACCTTTGAGGCGGGTAAACTCGGGAACCACAGCGCCAATCCACACACCTGATACATTGTTGTAATCGTGGGGGTGTGCAGATGAACATAGGCTATATAAACGTAATAAATATACGTTATTTAAAAAATTTACCGAAAAAAAGTAGTCCCTTGGAAGAAGCGCCGGCCGCGATGTGCATGCTGACGTGTTGAACGCGGGGAGGAACGGTCTCCAGGAGCGCGAGGAGGACCGGCGGACATGGCACGGGGAGGAGCGGTGAGGAGCGGAGAACAGGAGGTGAGGAGCGGAGAACAGGCGGTGAGGAGCGGCAGACAGGCGGGGAGGAGTGGCGGACAGGCGGGGAGGAGCGGTGGACAGGTGGGGAGGAGTGGCGGACAGGCGGGGAGGAGCGGTGAGCGGCAGATGAGGTAGGTTATTTATTTATTTATTTAGGAGCTGTGAGCGGCAGAAAAATGAAGCAAAAATTACAATCGTGAACAAGAGGAAGCAAACGGAGCATTACAAAAGTGAGCAGAACGGTGCATTACAGGAGGAAAAAGTTGCGTGTGCAGGTTACAAAAGCGTACATCGTGAGCAAGAGGAAGCAAACGGAGCATTACAAAAGTGAGCCAAATGGTGCATTACAGGAGGAAAAAGTTACGTGTGCATGTTACAAAAGCGTACAAAGTAAACATAGAGGTACGGGGAGGAGCGGTGAGCGGCGGATGAGGTAGGATATTTATTTATTTATTTAGGAGAGGTGAGCGGCGGAAAAATGAAGAAAAATGACAATCGTGAGCAAGAGGAAGCAAACGGAGCATTACAAAAGTGAGCTAAATGGTGCATTACAGGAGGAAAAAGTTACGTGTGCAGGTTACAAAAGCATACATCATGAGCAAGAGCAAGCAAACAAAGCATTACAAAAGTGTGCCAAACGGTGCATTACAGGAGGAAAAAGTTACGTGTGCATGTTACAAAAGTGTACAAAGTAAACATAGAGGTATAATATTGCATTACAGGAGGAAAAAGTTACGTGTGCAGATAACAAAAGCGTACAAAATAAACATAGAGGTATAATACTGCAATATAGCGAGGAAGGCTCCGGGGGACCCACGGACAACGTCGGGGCGAGTGGGGGCCCTGAAGCCTAATTGCTCCCGGACAACGTCGGGACGGGCTGCTAGTTAAAAAATAAAGGCAGTGCGACACTCAGCATGACAACATCAGAGTGGAGGATTATTTGGATCTAATGCCGTTTTGCTGGCGATGTGCTGAGATGGAGGAGGAATTCAAGTGATGGAATTCTGGGGGGGGGTCTCCCGTTTAGAGGTGCGTGTTCCCCCCTGTGAAGGTAATCCTCAAAAGTGTCCCGGGATGCTGGGACCCTGGACATGGATGACTTATGAGTGTGTAGCTCATGTATGTTAAGTAGGATGTGTGTGGAGTTTAAATGCTAGAGGAGACGGTGGTATCTCAGGGATTCATTTTGATGTCCTGTACTGGCGAAGTGGATAAGGTAGTGGCTGTAGAGAGCCTCAACACCAGAGACTATCTGAAACAGCTCACAGAGCTGAGTTTTTCTTCTGACTTGCTAAAAGTATGGGGCAGAAACCACTAGCCAATGTGCTAGGCTTTCACTGGAACCAGAATCTGAGGTCCCTTACCAGTGGAGAACGAGAAACTCTTCTGTGCTCCACCGTACGGAGTCATTGACTGACAACTACACTTTGCTAGGTTCTGGGAACAGAGGGCCCGATTCACAGAACTAACTTAAGACAAAAACCTAAACTTACTACTTTTGGTATTCACAGAAGTTAGGATTTTGTCTTAAGTTTGTCTTAAGACAGACTTAAGACAGACTTAAGACAAAATCCTAACTTAAGTCTGTCTTAAGTCTGTCTATTTATACCCTGTTTAATCACCTAATCCCGTCCAAGTGTATGTTGTGTGTAACTATTGTAGTACATACAGTATACATGTATGCAAAGCAGTGATGAAGGCCTATGTGTTCCATTTGGACGTCCCAAGCATGTTTCTGTTCACAAGTCGTGGGTGAAGTTGTTTTTCCAGATAGTGGAAGTGTATCAGGATGCAAAAGGGAGGCTTGATGTTTAGAAAGTCTGACAACATTTGTCAGTCTCAATAGAATAAACCAAAACACCTTGAGAAAACTGGCCATAAACCCACATTTCTTACAGCAATCAGTGGTTGCTTTGACCCCCATTTGGATCACCTCTGTGAGGCAAGGTGGGATCTTCACTTTGAGTGTTGGGTTCCTGCTTGGAATTGAGCAATATCTCACACCGAAGAACCCCCTGATCATCATAAGATACAGTGTAGCCTCTTCATCTACCAGAGTTCCATGGCAGCCTTCCTTCAGAGGCACAAGTATGCGCACCAGAAACCTAGCCTGTCTCGGCCAAGTCAGTGCACAATCACCGAGTGGGACTGCCTTGTATTGTGTGGATGACACACCACTAAAAGCAGCATGGCTCTCAACCTCGCTTGCAAATAACAGACCTGGCCTGCAGATGACTGCGAAGACGGAAACAAGGTATAGTGCAAAAGCGAGGCATTGCAGCAATAACTTTGGAACACGACACTCTATATCACTATCCATTGGAGAGGGTCTACAGGGAACCACGAGGGGTCAACAGAGTACAACTCACCAGCCTTTCCCTCCTGCAAGAGTACATTGATGCTAGTGCCTTTTAAATAGCACAAGTCAGTACTGGTTGCCCTCTGCTTATGGAAAAAATGTCTTACTATTTGCATGCCATATTAATGCCCTCTAACATTTATGTACAGTATTGAATTGTGTGTTGAGATAAAGTGATTTTTCCTCTAAGTAAACACCTTTGAGGGACAATGATTGAAAACACACACCCACCAACACACACACATCCACCCACACCCACACACACACCAACGCCCCCTTTCTCTTTCTCTCTTTTTGTAGTTAACTTTGTTTCCAACAGAAAGGTAAAGACCCAGGACATCAGTGATAAAAGCCTATCATTGATGAAATCGGAGCCTGGTAACCTCTGATTGCAGTGGGATTCTTGAAAAATTTGCAATTGCAAACTGAACAGTTTTTTTGTCACTGATGTAGCACCTTTGTAACTGTAACTTAAATTAATTACCACTCCAAAGATCATTCTGTGGGCCCTACTTCTACTAGCATAAATGTAACTAAAAGGCTTTAGTCTGTGGCCAGGCTCTATACTGTGCATACACAACCCACACGTCAATACAATGCTGAGTTACTACGGGTGTCTGGGTATACATCCTGCATTCAGACACTTCACCCCGCATTCTCATCACTCACCCTTCACTTTCACGCTCACCCTGCACTCACAGCGATCACACAGCTCACCATGCACTAACGCCATTCACCCTCCTCCTACCCTGCACCCACATAAGCATACCTCTTACCCTGCATGCACATGACACTCCACTCACTTGTCACTTTCACTGCTCACCCTGCACTCACAGCCATCCACTGAATTCACACTGTTACTGTCTACTCGCATATTCATCCTCCTCTTACCCTGCGCTCACACAAGCACACCACTCACTTTGTACTCACAGCGACCACACTGCACTCATGTCCCTCACGCTGTTCTCCCTTCACTTACCCTGTGGTCACATGAACACACCTTTTACCCTGTACTTACAGTGGTTGTGCTGCACTCACACCACTCACGCTTTTCACCCTGCACTTACATGAGCACACCACTCATCCTGCAATCATGTGCCACTTCAATCACTTGTCAGTCTCACTGCTAAATTTGCAGTCTCACTCAAACAAGCACATTTCTCACTAAGCATTCATATTTCCAACTCTGCACTTTCACCCGCACCCAAACTCATATGTCACAACACTTACCCTGCAGTCGCTCCTCTCACCACTGTCACATTGCTCGCTGTGCACTCATATAGGCATTCCTGTCACTTACACAGCTCACCCTTCACTCACATCTTCACACACATCTTCACTGACATCTTGACTCACATCTTGGCTACCATGGGCACAACACTCACCCTGAACTCATATCACACAAACAAGCACAGCACTCACCCTGGAGTCACACCACTTACCCTGCACTTCCTCCTCTCACCCTGCACTCACACAGGCAAATCTCTCAGCCTGCATTCATCAAGGCACTCTGTTCATCCTTCGTGCACACAGGGACAACACATCACTTACTCTACACTAACTACACTCCACATGCACTCACCAGACTCTCTCACAAATCCCCTTCATCCTTGCCGCTCACCCTGTACCACACACAGGCACACCACTCATCCTGTACTCAAACCACCTTGCATTTGCTCCTATCACTGCACCTGAAGGACTGGGTTATTTAAGACCCAGCGATGCCAGGGGACAACACCTGAAACCTTCGTGGGTTACCTGTTCCGGCGTACAAATGACAGAGACACGGGACACTTCCTTCGGCGTCAAAGATTCGAGGTTTATTTTACTGCAGGGAAACACAGAAGTCACAAGAAGTACAACGGGTGTAGGTTCTGAGAGACTGCTTCAAATTGCTACTGTGGATCGCTCCTTTTTATACACGTTTCTCTCATAGGTTAACATGGTACACAAAGGTTTACAACTTGGTTCCCATAATTATCCCCGAGAGGGGTCGCTTTGATGCATTCAAGGTCCGGAACATAAGTACAGAAACATTTGGCGGTTCCCAACTGAAAAAACCCATCTTCCCACCATTAGTACATTCCAATCGGCAGTAAACAGATCGAAGAAGGAACAAGAACAGGTGTAGAGGAAGGCAGATACAGTGGGGAGATCGGAAAGGGTGTAAAAGGGGTGGTATCGGGAAACATGAGCTACAGGCATCAAAGGGACGTGCCTAATGAGATGCACGGCTGAGACAATAGTCCGGCACGGCAAGATGAGCATTGAGCGGGGCCATCTGCCTTACAGTATCATCCCCCTCATCATAAAGACACTTTCAAAGGAAATGTGTCTTCCGCAAGAGTCTTGGGAATCCCAGGGTCGCGAAGCGGACAGCGTCCGTTCGCTGGCTACTTGAGGGCAAGAGACAAAATGGATGCCATATCTAAAATGGAACCCGTGGGTACAGATGTATAAACCCACAAAACAAACGAACGGTTTAGGTTAGCACAGCGAAACTGCGCACACCCACTAAACTCGTCATTTGCGGTTCATAGATACCAGACTCGACCATATTCGTACGAGTCGAAAACACCACTTACGATCGTCACGGAACCTCAGACGCTCCTTTTGCCCTCATGTAGGCAAGCACTAGTCAGAATCATACTCGATATTCATCAAACCATCTAGATGTTGCTGTAGCATAGCTCTGTCCAACCGAGCTCCTTTGGTAACAGGCGGCTGTCTTATACACGTCGTAGCACAGAGGCCACATAAGGCAGGACCACACTGCACACAAAGGCAACACGTGAACAGGAACACTACAACAACTCCGATGATCATCAGAATCTTCCAACCCCAAGTTGACATCAGGCCCCAAAACCATCCAAGCAGCGTCCAATCCCCTACGTCCACGTGTATGGACTCAGAGATCTTATGCAACCTTGAGATGGCTTGATAAACAGTCGGAGCGTTATCTGGAATGAAAATGCAGCAGCTCGAATGGATCACCTTACATACCCCACCTCGATCTGCTAAGACCACGTCTAAAACCATACGGTTTTGTAACGTAATAAGCCTTTCCGCCTGAAGTTCTGTGGTGATATTACCAAGGGCACTGGCAGTGATATTAGCGGTTGATTCCACCACTCGAGTCAACTGTCTCAGGTTCCTACTATTAACCATAGGTCCCCAAAACGGGAGGAAACCCTTGAAAAAGTCTCCTGCCTCTTGACCGGCAGTGTCTTCTTCGCTAATCACGCCTCTCACAACTCTAGTTTTGTGATAGTCTGCATCTACAGTGAACGTCGGAGGCAACAGATTTGCGATAAAACATGAGCCCACAAAGTCGGAGGGCAGCCATGTATACGCACGATCATAGCAGACAAAATATGTACCCTTGGCAGCCAGGAACACAGGGGACGAGACCATCGGCAGGATATAATTCTCGGAGCAAGCACTCTCTCCAAGACGAGCTTTCAATCTTCGGCCACGACCCATTAGACAGAAATTACCAATGTGGGGTACGACCCATATCGGAGGCGAGCTTCTAAGCTGCTTTTCACTCGTGAGCGCACTATACTCGACCTTACTCAGGACCCTATAGGCTTGTACCTCTTCCTCTGGGATGAGCGACGGCTCATAGATTTCCTTATCCAAATCTTCTATCGCTATAGACAAAGGCTTATGATACGAGCCAGGACCAGAGTAGGGAGAACGTGGCTCTCGACTGGGGTAAGAATCTAGTGCACTTCGAAACATTGTTTGGAATGCTCGAGCTGAACCCTGGGAACTATAAGGTAGGACCAGATATGGAATTCCCTTATCCGTGGTATGTGGCATTAACCCACATACCCAACAATTTGTGGTATTCACCACTAACTGATGCTGATGAAGGAGCTGAATAAAGGAATTATTTCTGAACTCCACACGTCTAGCCTGCTCGTGTTCAGGTAAGATATGAAAAGAATGAGGGGATACGGTGGAGGTAGATTTAGGTTCAGAAGTAGGAGTAGGTGTGGCAGGAGGTAAGAAGTATGACATCATGTAATACACCCCACCCGCCAATAACAAAGAAACAGTCAGAAACAGTAGGAACACTTGAAACATAAAACATTTGGTACGAATAATTTGTTGAAGTTTGAATCTTTGCGCCTGAGCTTCTTCCAAGTCCATCAGCTTCGAAAACGCCATCCCCTACAACCGCCCGCAACGTTTCTTGACGCACTTCGTTCTGTGTAGCAGTAGTCAATCCCTAGGAGTTCCCAGGAACCGACGGTCTTTGGCCTAGCGCCAAGACCTACTAACCAGAAGGAAGTACACGCGCGGCCCTGCGGTACACCTGGATGAAAAAGTATCTTATTCACAATCTCTTAGCTGTGAAAGTAAAAGCACATAGATGGAACGAAACTCAATTTTTACAAAATAATCACAATAATACGGGTGTTCAGACTGATTGTGGCAAAATGGGAAAATGCAGTTGTCAAGGGACAGAACGGGAGTTTTTATTTGTCTCTGGTATTGGATCGCAAAAAGTATCGAGTTTTCCCAGGACGTGTCTGTTCGTCAAACAAAGAATCCGATGAGGGAACAGAGTTCTGCCGATCAGTCGATTGTTCTGATCTTGAGTTTTGTGATGACAAATGTTCAACAATGTCTTTCTGCTGCACTGAGGATTCTCCGACAGGCTGTGCGTCGCTAAATGGTACAAAAGTCTGTGGTCCTTCGGTTTCAGATGAAGCAATGCCCTTCCTCACCCACGAGTCTGCCGGTAAAGGTATAGGAACCTTCTTGTTATGGGTGGCATGCACCCAATTTTTTCGCCCTTCCAAACGGACATCAGTTCTCGTGGCAAGGAGGACCTGGTAGGGTCCAGTGAAGCGGGGTTCCAAATTCCTTTTGCGGGTAAAGTTGCGGGTAACCACCCAGTCCCCGGGCTGGAGCTGGTGGCCTGGACCCTCCGTCTGCGTCGGCAGTGCTTCGTAAACCTGTTGGTGAATTAACCTCAGTTTAGCAGTCAGATCATGAAGATAATCAATCAACATTGGGTACTCAAGATTAGAGAATACACCCAGTCTAGGAACCCCCCAAACATTCGCAGGACGGCCGAACACTATTTCATAGGGACTGAGCCCTACTCGGGAGTGTACTGTCGTCCTTGTTGACAACAAGGCAAGGGGTAAAGCGTCAGGCCACGAAAGACCAGTCGTAGCCTGAATCTTAGCCAGTTTGAGTTTAAGGGTGCCATTATACCCTTCAACCAAACCTGCTGACTGGGGATGATTGGCGCTATGGAATTTTTGATTAATTCCAAGGCCCTTACACACACTCTTCATCACACTTCCTACAAACTCACTTCCGTTATCAGACCATACAATTCGAGGCATTCCATAGCGAGGAAAGTATTCCTTCAGCAGGATTTTTGCAGTAGACAGGGCAGTATTGTCTTTAAGAGGGTAGGCTTCAATCCATCGGGAGAATGCACAAACCACAACTAAAACGTATTTCAGGTTATTGCATCTCTCCATATGGATGAAGTCTAACTGGATTACTTCAAAGGGATATGAAGGGGGAGCAAAGTGGCCAGGAGGCGTAGGAGTTCCCTTACCGGGATTGTACAACATACATATCATGCAATTCTTCACCAATCTCTCAGCACATTTCGTAATACCGTCATTCTTCCACACAGGAGACAACAACTTACAAATACCTTTCGCACTAATATGTGCTAACCCATGTGCCATTGTCACAACAGCCAGCACATACGCATCCGGCAACATCCACCTCTTGTGCTCCGACAAATCGACCCAACAACCATTCGCATCCAATTTTCCCGTACTCTCTTTCCACTTCGTCTTTTCAGTATCGGTGGCCTCATTCTGAATTGCTTTCACGCTCTCGATAGTGTCCTCACACATACTAGTCTCTGTAGGCCACCTAACCGAACTCGTCACATACATTCTAGTGCTAAGATTCCGGGCAGTTTCCTTAGCAGTCTCATCCGCGAACGCATTACCACGACCAACATCATCCATCACCTTACGATGTGCACTACATTTAACAATCGCTACCTGCTTAGGCAACGTAAGTGCATCCAAAAGATCATTCACAAGCTGTCCATGCTGAATCTTCGTACCATGCGACGTCATAAAACCTCTCTCTCTCCACAATCGTCCAAAGCTGTGAGCGACGCCAAAGGCATATTGGCTGTCGGTAAACACATTCACCCGTTTCCCTTTCGCCAACACGCACGCTCTAGTTAGAGCGATCAGCTCTGCAGCCTGGGCAGAGTTCTGATTTAATCTTGCAGCTTCCACAACAGTATTCAACGTTACCACAGCATACGCGGTCGTCACATCACCATTCGGCAATTTAAAACATGAACCATCCACATACAAAGTCCCATCGGGATCTTCCAAAGGAGTGTTTTTAAGGTCCACTCGACCTTTTGTTTCCTCTTCTGTCCTTAAGTAACAGTCATGGGCTGTTACTTCATCTGGCTCTGTACTAATTGGCAACAAAGTCGCCGGGTTCAGGACATTACATTGTTTTATCTGAATGTGACTTGCCAAAAGCGTCAACTCGTACCCTGACAACCTCGCACTCGTCAAGTGCTGAGTTTTTGTACGATTCAAAAGAGTGTCAACTGCATGCGGAACCATCACCGTAAGCATATTATCCATGACCAATCCTGCTGATTGTCGGATAGAGACCGCGGCTGCCGCCGTTGCTCTTAAACAACTCGGCAATGCTCTAGCTACCGGGTCCAAGGTCGAGGAAAAATATGCGCATGGACGCTGCTTATCACCGAAAGGTTGCGTTAAAACACTCAACGCACAACCTTCCCTCTCGTGAACGTATAGTGTAAACAGCTTGCTATAGTCAGGAGTACCTAACACAGGAGCCGAACACAATGCGTCACGCAATTCAGAAAAACTTTTCTGACATTCTTCCGTCCATGGTAAAGGAGTTGAAACATCCTTGCACGTAAGAGCCACCAATGGTTTCGCTAACAATGAAAAATTTGGAATCCACTGTCTGCAGTATGACGTGATACCTAAAAAGGCACGCACATCTCTTTGGGTTGTTGGCACGGATATTCGCGCAATTGCTGCAATTCTTTCTGGGGTCAACCTTCTTCCCTCCTTTGACAATAAGTGACCTAGATAGGTTACTTCTTGACAACAATATTGAAGCTTAGAAGGAGACACCTTGTGATGCAAGTCACAGAGATGCTGCAACAACGATATAGTGGCAATTTTGCAAATGTCCTGAGTATCGGCAGCCACCAATAGGTCATCGACGTATTGGATTAAAGCCGCACCAGCCGGCAACACAAACGCATCCAGTTGACCCTTCAAGGCTTGACTGTAAATAGATGGACTTTCACAGTAGCCCTGAGGAGCACGTTTAAACCGGAAGCTGCGACCACCAAGAGAGAAACCGAAAAGGTCTCTGCTTTCTTCGGCAATCGGAATGCTAAAGAAAGCATTCTTCAGATCGATCACCGAGAACCATGATGCAGAAGCTGGAATCAGAGTCAGTAGCGCCGTGATGTCAGGCACAACAGGGAACTGAGGAATCACAATTTTATTTACCTCCCGTAAATCGATAACAAAACGATAAACAGGTGGTTTAGAAGGATCGGTACGTTTCAGGATTGGCAGTACAGGGCTGTTGCACACGTTTCCCCGAGTCTCCTCGATAACATCTTTCTCGATCAAATCATAGATGATCGCCAACAGTGCTCGTTCACCATCAAGGGAGATACGATACTGGGGAATACGTGGCAATCGCACATTAGATTTCACGTGAACAACATAAGGGGAGATGTCGAGCAGGCCCACGTCATTGGGACCTGTTGCCCACAAAGATGCAGGAAGAGAACTCAATTCCGGTGGAAGCTTATCGAGAGACAAATACATAGGAGAGACAACTCTCTCTCCCAACGTAAGCTTTACTCCCGCGGGAGAACAATACAAAGTCGCATACAGACGTTTTAGCAAATCCAGACCCAAAAGATTTTCACCACAACCAGTGGTCAAAATCAGCGGAGCTTCAAGCTCACATGGCCCAATTGTGAGTGGAAATGGGCACGAAACTGGATTGCTAACAGGGGCGCCAGAGAATCCAACAGAAACATTTGTTAAGCCAGACAAAGGTGCGCCAGGGAGTTTCGAATGCATGATGGAACTTTTCGCTGCACCAGTGTCCAACAGAAAAGGCTCAACGACGCCAGAAGTGGCAACTGCGACGTAAGGCCCTCTCTGATCAACCGGAACTGATACCACTCCCTCTCCTTGTCTACGGCTATCCTAGTAATTACCGTTGTCAGTTCCCTGATCGACGTAATAATCATCTACGTTGTACTGCGCAGATCGTCCTTGCGATGATCCACGTTGATCAAAACAATTGTTAGAATTTGACGAATTGTCTGAACGATCATTGGGAGCACCACGACCTCTACCACGTGATGTCTGCTGAGAACCACCGCGACCTCCTCTAGATGTGTTACCACTATTTTTTTATTTTTTTTTTATTTTATTTATTATGAAAACGCACAGCACAATTTACACTTAATCGCTCGCCTACAACCCATCTCGGGCCGGCAATAGGTCTCCATGCAACAACAAAGACATGTATCATGACACATTAACATCATAGAGTCCAGTGTGTGAGTTCGCCGGAGGTCAATAGGAGATGGGTCTCCTCTGTGGGCTCGTACCATCTGCAAAGTAGTGTGCATTTTGAACAAATGGGCAAAGCAGAAACAGTTTTATCTTTTTTCGCCCAACCAACCCCAAACCCTCTAAACACCCCCCTCCCCTCAACTGGTCCCTCGTTTGTGCTCCCCTAGCCGCCTGCAGGCGGCACTGTCACCTGTGGTAGCTAGTGCAGCTTACCGCCCTCCCTCAGCCCGGTGTGCCTCCCCCCTGCTCTCACTTCTATAGGGATGGAAAAACCCCTACCGCTTGTAGTGCGCTAGTTGCGCGGGGGAACACCCTAGTCATGTGTATCCGGTGGCTCTTGCACGTCACTCCCTCGGTCTTCCCCCTCTCCCTCCTCTGAGACATCCCCATCCAGCTTGGAGGACAAGTAGGTCTGGTACAGCCCCCAGAAGTTCTTGGGGCGACCCCCGGGCGGAAGGAGCTCACTGTATGTTTCCGCCTGCGTGTTGCAGTACTTCATGTCGCTAATCCATCGCTTGAGCGTAGGTAATGGTCCCCTCATCCAGCATAATGCGACTACCCTCTTCGCCAGGAGCATTCCGATGCTCACCAGTTTCCTAACCGCGACGGGAACCGATTTCGTGTAACCCAGTAGGGCAAGGGCTGGGTCCATTGCCAGGTCCAATTCCACTATAGTGCTCAATTCAGCGAAGACGCCGGTCCAATACCTCTGGACTCCCGGGCAGCTCCAGGCCATGTGCAGGAAGTCCGCAACCCGGGCCTGGCACCTCTCGCAGTGCGGGGTGTCACGGAGACCGTACTTGTGGAGCCTTTCCGGCGTGTGGTATACCCTTTGTAGGAACTTAAAGTGGACCAAACGGTGCCTCCCGTTCAGGGAAATGCGCCTGGTGGCCGCACAGCAGTAGGCCCACATGCCGTCATCGACGTGGATGCCCAGATCAGTCTGCCATGCTAGTCGCGCCCTAGTGTAGAGCGGGGCCGTGTGCTCGTGCCCTATCCTGTATAATCTAGTAATCAGCTTCTTTGAAGACACGGTGTCTATGACATACACCAGTTCCGGGACCGCGGGGGGTTCCTCCATGTCAGGGCCCAGCAGTTCCAGTAGGGCGCTACGGACCCGATGGTACTGAAAGCATTGGAGCAGTGTGGGGCTCTCCCTCCGATGTGAGATCTGTGCCCACGTCTTCACCTGTCCATGCTCAAAGAGGTCCCCCAAAGTGAGAGCACCTAATTCGTGGAGGGCCCTATGGACAGCCGGTTCCGCCAAGGTTGGCAGCCAGAGCGCCCATTGTATAGGCATGTTGGGAGCGTACATCAGCTCTTTGTTTTGCCTCTGCAGAATGGAATGCCATGCATGTTTTGTGGACAGAAGGGAGTCTAGCACGCCAACTCTGCGGTCTTGGGGACCACAAATGGTAGCTGGAAGCGGAGTCGGGTCTGCGAACAGCCGCTCCAGTATCACGTGCGGAACATCTTGGCTGCCATGTATCCAGGTGTGGAGGTGGGAGGCCTGCGCTATCCTGTAGTAGCGTTCCAGGTCCGGGGCAGCTAAGCCCCCCTGCTCATACGGTAATTGCAGTACCTTCCACTGCACCCTAGGTTGTTTCCCGGCCCACGCCAATCGCACCAAGAGTTTGTTTAGGGTTGCAAAGAAGGCTTTCGAGAGGACAATCGGCAGATTATTGAATAGGAATAGAAACCTCGGGAGAATGACCATTTTCATTAAGGCAACCCTACCCATCAGAGATAACGGGAGTTTAATCCAGAGCTCTACGTCATCCACGAGTTTGCTGTAAGCAACCCCGTAGTTCTCCCTTAGCATGACGTCAGGGTCCGTGTGGAGCATGATGCCCAGATACCGTATCGGTTCAGTGGACCATTGGAGCGGGTAGTCCATCTCGAAGGGGTCAGTGATCGGGGTCAGTGGGAAGGCGACCGATTTCGCCCAGTTAACCTTCAGTCCGGAGAGCGCGCCGAACCTCACCACTTCCCTCAGCACCGACGCGAGGTTATTGGCTGGGTCCCTGACATAAAGCAGGGTGTCGTCCGCATATGTGGAAATGCCAATCCTGTAGGTGGGGTAGTTGATGGCTTCATACGAGTGGTATTCCCGAATCGCACACGCCAGTGGCTCTGCCACAAGGGCGTAGAGCAGCGGGGAAAGGGGGCATCCCTGTCTCGTGCCCCTGCTGATGGAGATCGGCTCCGAGACTGCATCCCCCAATCTGACTCTGGCCGTGGGCTTGTGATAAAGGGCGCCCAGCAGTTGGAGGAATAGTTCTCCTAGCCCCAGCTTCTGCAGTACCTTGCGCATGAAGGGCCATTCCACAGAGTCAAAGGCCTTCTCCATGTCAAGAAATACCGCAATGGCTTTAGTGTCATGCCTAGTATGCTGCATGGCTCCCATGACCGTGCGAATATTGTAGGTGAGGTTCCTGGCCGGGATGAACCCAGCCTGCTCCGGGGCTACCAGCCCGGGCGCCACTAGGGCCAGCCTAGTAGCCAGCACTTTTGCGTAGAGTTTAGCGTCCACATTAAGAAGGGACAGTGGGCGGTACGAACCTGGCAGGTCACTGGGCTTACCAGGTTTGAGTATGGTGACAATGAGCGCCTCCCGCATGGAGAGTGGCATAGCGCCGTTCTCGCAAATTTCATCGAAGAGGGTGGAGAGGTGGGGTAGCAGCTTATCTTTATACGCTTTGTAAAAGGCCACCGTCAGACCATCTATCCCGGGGGCACTGTCCGCTCTCATGGTGGTCAGCGCATCAGATATCTCCTCGCGGTGTATGGGGGACATCAGGAATTCCCTCTGCCAATTCTCAAGGAATGGCATCTTGATATAGCCGAGGTAGTTGTCAATTTGGTCATCTACCCCGGAGATTTTAGTGGAGTATAGCTCCTCGTAGAATCTCCTGAATTCCGCCAGAATGTGTGTCTCCTCCGTGAGCGTCTCCCCCCCTGAGTTTCGCATTTCCGCGATTGTATGTTTGCGCCGAGCGCCTTTCATAATCCTGGCAAGCAGTGCACCCGGGCGGTCACCTTCGCCATACGTGCGTGCTGTCGCATATTTTCCTAAATGTCGGACCTCCCTGTCAGCTTCCTCGTGGAACTCACTCAAAAGGTCCTGCAGGGTCCCATCCCCAGGCAGGTTCGGGTCAAGCAGCTGGCGGCGTTCGTAGTCCGCTATCTGCCCCTCCAGATATTTCAGCCTGTTTCTAATTGCCTTCAGGACCCCTGAGTGCTTCGCCATGACCACCCCTCGCACGTACACCTTAAAAGTCTCCCAAACCGTCCCAAAGCTGTCCACTGACCCCAGATTGGTGGCAAAGAAAGTATCTATGTCCTCTCCCAGGTCAGCCCTGAAAGCCTCATCCAGCAGCGAGTAAGGTGGAAAACGCCACGTGAATGGCGGGATTCTCTGCTGGGGAGTATGCAGCACTAACAACACCGGGGAGTGATCCGACAGAGTGCGGGGAAGCACACTGCAGCCCCTGACCATGGAGAGCAGGAAGTGTGAAGCCAGCCAGTAGTCAATCCTGGTATGGATGTTGTGGTACGCTGAGTAGTGCGTGAACCCCCCCTTGGCGCTATTTCTTTCCCTCCACACATCTACCAGACCCAGTTTCAACATTTCAGCCTGCATGCACTGCGCCGCCGCCGCCGGGCGCCTGGCAGGGCCCGCAGACCTATCTAGCTCAGGGTTAAAGGTGAAATTGAAGTCCCCACCCCAGATCATATGACCAGCGGCCCATTCAGTACAATGTTCCGCAACCGTTGCATAAAAGTCAGGGGAGTCATAGTTCGGGCCATAGACATTCATGATCAGCAGGTTGTGGCCCTTGCCTGTGCACTTGCTCAACAAAAACCTCCCCTCCGGGTCCGCCTTTACCAGGGCGAGGGATAACTTGGACTTCGGATTGACCCAGGTGAGGACCCCTCTAGCGTGAGTGGTGAAGCCTGCGTAAGTGGAGTGTCCCTGGATCCCCCTGTGCATTAGCATCTTACTGGTGTTGGGCAGATGTGTTTCCTGCAGCAGCGCCAAGTCTATGTGATGTCTCTGTAGGTAGTGCAGCACCTTACGGAGTTTCCGATAATCATTCAACCCCCTCACATTCCAGGTAAGAGCCCTGAGGGACTCTGTGTCGCACAATGAGTCTGCCTGTGGTGTGCTAGCCATTAACAGTGAAGGAGGACAACAATTGTAGTGTAGCGACGAGGGCCTCCCCCCACCGGAGGCAGCAGTCGCCCACCCATCTTGCAGAACAGAGCATTTTAGAGCACATGTTGGACCATTCCCCAAACATCTCAAACATCCCCGAACTCAGAACCCCCATTGCCCCCCACCGCCCACAGTCAACCAACCCCAACCTGGTGTGACCGAAATCCCTACGTTTACCCCCCCACCCGTCTTCAAACTTCCCCAAGCAGTCTCAAAAAGAGCCGCAAGCACTATGAGCGCCAGGGCAGAGGTAGCACACTCAGTGTTCTAATCGACCACCGTCCGGTCGTCCCTCCTGCGCAGTATCTTTAGGCCACCCCTACGCCAGCGCCCCCAATCGCTATTGCGGCATTTAGGTAATGAGAACAATATCGTACCCGCCGTAACGGGCTTCCCCCCCCCACCCCCCCCCCCGGGAATCACATCGACCCCTCCCAGTTGTAAAGCGCTATCAACCCCACCCTGGGGCAGGCTAACAGTGTCATGGAGAGTGCCGCCCTCCACCTTAACCCGCGTGGCTCGGTTAGATCTCACCCGTAGCACCATGTCCAGAAGTCCGCTCACTGCAGTGGAGCGCCCAGACTGGGCTTCCTCCGGTCCAAGAGACTAGGGTCATTGCAAGGCCTCAAGTGGCCGAGTCTCCGGGAGGGACCACTGCACCCCTCCTACTCGCTAGTCTTGCTCGTCCAGGTCCTCGTTGCCAGCACCCTCCTTCGCAGGCGCCGTCCGGTCCTCTCTATGTTCCTTGATCCACTGCTTCAGGGATTTCTGCAGCTCCTTAGGGTCGGTGAAAAAATGCGAGTGGCCCTGCCTATTAATGCGCAGCCGCGCCGGGTACAACATGGCATAGTCCAAGCCCAGGTCTCTGAGTTGTTGCTTATAGGGAACAAATCGCCGTCTCTCCTCCTGTACCTTGGAGGTGAAGTCAGGGTAAAGCGAAATGTTCATTCCCTCGTACTGCAGCTCCCCCTTCTCTCGAGCAGCACGGAGGGCAGCGTCTCTGTCCCTGTAGTTGAGGAGTTTCGCGATTATCGGCCTAGGGTTCGCCCCTGGAGGGGGCCTCGGTCCCAGGGTGCGGTGGGCTCGCTCCACTATGAACATGGGGGAGAAGGTGTCGTCCCCCAGTAGAGTTTTAAGGAGTTTCTCAACAAATAGCTCCATTTTTCCAGTCTGGGTCGACTCCGCCACACCCGTGACGCGTATGTTGGACCGCCTGGAGCGAGCCTCTAAATCTTCCGATTTTTCCTGTATCACCTGCAGCAGCCTCCCAAACTGCTTGCGGTCAGCGTCCCACGTTGTCTGTGCCTCCTCCGCCTCCGTCAGCCTGCGTTCTGCCATGTCCAGTCTCTCCGCATGCTTATCCACCCTCTCCGTCATTCGATCCATCCGATACGCCAGGGCGTCAATCTTGGTGCCAATGGCCGTCATGCCCTCCTGTAGGCCCTTCTCCATCGTGTTGAGCATTCCTTTAATTTCTGCGCATAGTGCGGAGCTCGGGTCTGCAGTTGCTCCCGGGGACTGGGCCGCCGGAGGCTCCGGCGCTTTCTGTCTCCTCTGGTCGAACGATAGTTTCGTTTGCGTCCGATCGCCCTTGCCCATCGCTGCTGCGGATAGGGATGCCCGAGTCCACAGGCCTTGTAGTGTCAATGGAACCCCGATGGGACGATGCGGGAGCTGTCCTTGTGCACAGGCCGGCACCGGAGGCCGTATGCTCAGGTCGCTGTCTCGTTTTGGCTTGCGTGCCCAGTGCTGCCACAGGCCGAGGCAGGCACTCGCCTCTCGCTCACCCCCTCCGGGTGCCTCAGTGCCAGGATACCTTCAGCCAGCCCGAGGGTGCAGGGCTCGTGTTGGGGGGCCTCTGTTCCACAGCTGCCCGCTGCTCCTTAAGGCTCCCTCCGAGTGGTCGGGCCGTCGGGCGGGTCCCCTCAGCAGAATGCAATGGTGCCCGTGAGAGCGCCACGTGTGTACTCCCGGCAGGTCCGTCACCCCGCCGGCGCTCCCTCGAGTCCTCCGCGTCCCTCCAGGGGTGCAGCCGCCACAGCAGGGGTCCGCAGTGTAGGCGCGGTGCGCCGAACGGGTCGCGGCTACCACCGGCCACGTTGCACGCACCTCAGCGGGTCTTCCTCTCTCAGGGGCCGCACGTCGGGTGACGCAACTCGGCCTCGATTCCCAGGACAGAGCGGGGATCCCGGCCTGGTCCGCAGCTCTTCGGTCGGCGGCGCCGCCGGGGGAACTCGCGCACGCAACCCTTCAAAAGTCGCGCCGGAGGTCCGCGGGGGGTAGGGGAGTCAGCCCCCGCCGGAATTCAACAGTTTTCGCCGCTTTTGGAGGATATTGGACGGATATTCGGCAGCGCTAGCGCAGAGCTCCGCACTTAAGCGTCCGCCATGAACGCCGGCTAGCTCCGCCCCCCGATGTGTTACCACTATTACGCTCATTTAAAGCAGGACAATGGAATTTTAAGTGACCCTCTTGTCTACAATAGGCACACTGATTGTACCCTAACGATGATCTCTGCGAAGAGGAGTCATTTCGTGATTGCGACCTATTAGATTGCAGCTGCGATCGATTACGTTGTTGCGAATCATTCTGATTCGAGCGCGGAGGATACGCTTGCTGCAACAACACTTTAGTTTCAAGTTCTTTCGTCTTTTTATCAGCACGATCGTTCTCTTCTTTCTCCCTATTCTCATAATACTGAGCCGTAGCCAATATTTGAGCAGACGTAGAAACAGCCCACGCACTCTCAGAATTCTTTAGTTTATTGCTCAAGTCGGGCAATAAGTTTGAGACAAATTTATCCACAAACAACCGCTGACCACCCTCAGTACTCATATCCTGACCACTATGGTCAATGAATGCCTCCTCAAATCTCGTAAAGAAATCGGAGACACTCTCATCTTTCTTCTGTCTGCAAGCTGACAACTTGTCCCAGTTCACCCTCATAGCTGGCATAAGCGTTTTCATTAAAGTAATGATTCTCTGAGGGAGAGCAGTAATGAGCTGTTCAGGCTTAGCCCCACCAGTTTGTAGTGCATCTGCCGCAGTAAGAGCAGCCCAATCGCCACCCAATTCGTTTACATGATCTTCGTGCCGAATCTTAGCCCATACCGGTTGCGGTACAACATTGCCAAACAACATATCTATATCGGCAAGATTCATTATCGTAGCATCCACGAGCTGCGACAACTCCTTGTAGTACCCTGCGGGATTTTTACGAGGGTCAGGCAAAGATTGCTTTACCTGTAACACTTCCGATCGTTTCCATGGGAGATGTATCCATACTCTCTGGAAATGCGCCAATACCGGAGGTTGAGCCTGCGGATTAGCTGGCATCCATACTGGTGGAACTTTACGCATAGGAAACTGACCAGACGGATCTAGCTGTCTCTCAACATCCTCAACGAACAATGCTCGAGGTATTGGAGAGGGACGAAGAGATAACAATTGCTCAACAGCGCGTCGAACATTAGTATCCACTATCATTCCGCTCGAGAACTGAAGCTGTAGATTAGTCAAAGCGGTCAATACATCTTCCGATGCATCAGCCGATATTTGGTCACGCAGAACTTTACACATTTCTTCGAAGACATATCTTTGTGTCGGTATATTGAATTGACAGAACGTATCAAGCACAGTACGTGGAGGATTTCTAAAAGGGTGCGTCATCCACCCCATCGCCATATTATACAACGCAGCACGTTCCCTATTACCGGGAAGTTGGCTACGTCTTTGAGGACCGTCCGAACCAGCGGACTCAAGAATAGGTCCAAGAGAATTAAAGAAGCTAGCAGCAACAGAAGGAGTACGACGTCTAGTAGTTGGAGAAGTATACGATAGAGTAGAAACAAGAGAAGGAGTAGAAACAGAAGAAGCAGTAGGCGTAAGTAGAACAGGAGCAGTAGCGGGAGCAGGAGTATGTGGAAGCACAAGCAGAGGAGCAGTAGGAACAGCAATAGGCAAGGGAGCAGGAACAGCCGGAAGAACAGGTAGAGGAGCAGGTACAGGAGAAGGGACAGGGGGAACCACAGTAGCTGCGGTACCCTGTGCGTACGGAGGTGGTGATTTCATAAGATAGGACATTAAAGGATCCTCAACTAATTCTTCCTTTTTATCCGACTCCGTTGGCAAAGCGGGATAACATTTATCTATAGACATACGCTGAAGCCTATCAAAAACTTCCTTTTCCTTTTCCTCCTTATCACGCTGAAACTGCTCTGCTTTCTTTACGATGGTAGCAACACCATCTCTCTGATTACGTTTTGTCTGTCTGATCTCTTTCTGTCGGGCTTCTTTACGCCACAACCGAAAGGCATCAAACATGGCCGGCCTTGACTTTTTCTTGAACAATTTAGCCTCGAGGTTATCTAAAATGGGGGTCTCAAAACTACCGTGGGGTGGCCAACTAAGGACACCGTCTTTTTTGGTATAACGAATCCAATATTCATTAAAGGTGATCGGACCTAACCCATGCTTACTGTAAAGCTCATAAGTTGGAGTTCCAACCGGAGGTATCGGACACGAGTCCTCCAGTCGGGAATCCGCACCACAACGTCTGAAACAACTGAACAAAGTACTACGACCAGGCATCTTGCACACTAGCCGAGTTTCACAAACGTCAAGGGTTACGGGATTTACCAAGTCCCAGCAAAGAGCGAAAACCCTCGGTTTTTGGCGACTTGCAGACGTCAAATAACACAACAAAGAACCAAGTACTAAGAACCACAAATGCAATGGAACCATGCAACAACTAAGCACCACAACTAAGGACTCTGGGAGCGACCCACAAATACTTAACTCAAAGATCGATGGCGTCACCAGGAAGGCCCGTCAATCGTCTCGCTGTACCAAGGTCTACGCCAGGCGCCAAAACAGGTCTACAGTCAGGGCAGCAGTCCGTCGCAGCCGTCAGGAGGCGGGAATCTTCGCGGGAAAAGTCGTCGGGCCACTTATTTCGACAACAGGATCGATGAAGCGGGGTGCACCTTCCCTCGGAGATTTCACACGAAGTTCCTCACGATCGTCGGGCTTGGACCGGTACCACTGATGCAGCCCCACATTGGGCGCCAACTGAAAGACTGGGTTATTTAAGACCCAGCGGTGCCAGGGGACAACACCTGAAACCTTCGTGGGTTACCTGTTCCGGCGTACAAATGACAGAGACACGGGACACTTCCTTCGGCGTCAAAGATTCGAGGTTTATTTTACTGCAGGGAAACACAGAAGTACAACGGGTGTAGGTTCTGAGAGACTGCTTCAAATTGCTACTGTGGATCGCTCCTTTTTATACACGTTTCTCTCATAGGTTAACATGGTACACAAAGGTTTACAACTTGGTTCCCATAATTATCCCCGAGAGGGGTCGCTTTGATGCATTCAAGGTCCGGAACATAAGTACAGAAACATTTGGCGGTTCCCAACTGAAAAAACCCATCTTCCCACCATTAGTACATTCCAATCGGCAGTAAACAGATCGAAGAAGGAACAAGAACAGGTGTAGAGGAAGGCAGATACAGTGGGGAGATCGGAAAGGGTGTAAAAGGGGTGGTATCGGGAAACATGAGCTACAGGCATCAAAGGGACGTGCCTAATGAGATGCACGGCTGAGACAATAGTCCGGTACGGCAAGATGAGCATCGAGCGGGGCCATCTGCCTTACAGTATCATCCCCCTCATCATAAAGACACTTTCAAAGGAAACGTGTCTTCCGCAAGAGTCTTGGGAATCCCAGGGTCGCGAAGCGGACAGCGTCCGTTCGCTGGCTACTTGAGGGCAAGAGACAAAATGGATGCCATATCTAAAATGGAACCCTTGGGTACAGATGTATAAACCCACGAAACAAACGAACGGTTTAGGTTAGCACAGCGAAACTGCGCACACCCACTAAACTCGTCATTTGCGGTTCATAGATACCAGACTCGACCATATTCGTACGAGTCGAAAACACCACTTACGATCGTCACGGAACCTCACACTCACTCCTCCCACCCGACACTCACATGGGCCCTCCTCTCACATTGTATGCATGCAGCTCACCTGACACTCACAGTGGCAATTTTTTCACCCTACACTCTCGCCACTCATGCTACATTCACTCACACTATTTACCATCAGCCAGCACTTACATGAGCACACCTCTAACTCTACACATATACAACATTTTACAACTCTCATGAATCTACAAATATTTCTACAAAGGCACCCTTAAGAATACCTGCTCTTTCCGTGGTACTACATGCCTAATTAATTCCATCTACATCAAAGGAGCTGGTGCAAGAGTAGAGAGTGGGCTGACAATGTGGGATGGCACGAGGAGAGAGACTAGGGCGGAGGCTTTGTGGTATGGTGCCGGATTGAAAAAATTGTGACTGCTTTAGCCATTCCTGGCTTTCCATTTACTACAATGCTCCATCCCGAGACATGCCGGTTTGTTTTTATATTGCAAGTTGGGTCTCAAAAAAACAAAAATGTAAAGTGTTACTGGATGAAATCCATGGTTGTCGAAGAAGTCAAGCATTTCATTAGGTCAGTTGGATGCTGTCATACTACATGTTAACAATGTAACTGCTTGATACACAAGTGAAACCAAATTTAATCCCTGCAGAGCTATTTTAAGGAAGTGCATTTTTCATTCATATCATACTTGTAACTAACATTGACAAAGCAATATATTACTATTTTGAATAATGTATAGAGAATCCGTTTTCATTAAGTTTCCCTAAAGGGTAAGGCAGGTAAAGCAGTAGCAGCAGGGCAAGCTTTTCTAACACAATAAAAGCAAATTTACTAATTGAAGTTAAGCATGAGCGAATTTTGCGGATCTCGCGTTCGCGAATTTTGCGGATTTGCGGATTCGCAATCCGCAAAATCCGCGAATTCCCGCGAATTTGCGGATTTTTTTTTTTTTTGTGTTCGCCCGTGTTTCTGCCAGTTCGCGAGGGTTTTGTACACTTTCGCAAATTGCGAACTTACCTGTCGGGTCGCAAGTTTCGCGAACTTGTTGTTTCTACGTGTCCAGCCTGTTTGGGACACTCTTCTTCATCACTGCCACTCTCTGTCACCACTGCCACTCTCTGACTACTCATGCCACCCTCTGGCCCACCCATGCCACCCTCTGTTTCATCACCACACCCTCTGGTTGTCCAGTGTACATTATTTTCGGCAAAGCAAAGCACACCTTCCCTGCCTCAAGTGACCTGAATTAATTTGGGGCTGATTCATGTGTCACAGAATATTTTTTTAGCTGGCACCTGCTTCCTTAGTGCGCCCTGATTAGTGATCTTTTGCACTTGCTAAGTGCTTTCATTGTTGCAAAATTAGTTACAACACCTGCCCTGCCCCAACTGACAATAATGAATTAGGGGCTGATTAATGGATTTTAACTTCCAGCCTGGCTCCTGCTTGTCTCCCTTAGCTGTAATTCAGGACCTTTGTGGCATATGTGTAACTATTCTGAGGTTCAGAGCAGGGTCACATACTAGTTTCAACTGGCAACTGAACTCTGGAGGGGCCCCTCAGGAAGCACTCCAGGAAATGGCTACTAATGATGAGCCTGAACTTTTGAACCTGGTAAGTAGTTACTTTCAGTTTTGCTAAAATCGTATTTCTGCAATTTTGCACTTATTCGCGGGGCGCGAACTCACGCGAACAGTGCGAGCAAAATCCGCTGCTCGCGGATTTGCGGATTTTGCGGGAAATTCGCAAATCTCGCGGATTGCGGATTTCCCGAAAATCCGCAAAATCCGCGAGCGGAACGGATTTTCCGCCCACGCCTAATTGAAGTGTGAGTGGCAGTGTGTGTAGTCGTGGGGTGAGTTACTCTCTGTACGATTACGCGTTGATTCGGATCCCACCGCTGCCACCAATGTTAGACGGACCTGGAGGGTCGGCCGAGGACAAGGGGAGAGGTCTCCGGGGAGAGCCGTCTCCAGCGATCGTACAGACGAGTAACTTCCCCCCCACAGATGTACACCACACAAAGATAAGGTTTAACGTTCTTTATAAGCAATCTTTAGGTACGGTAGAATGGTACAAGGAGGTCAGGACTCAGGGGTCCCCTCGATTCTAGTCTCTTGGATGGAAAAGGGGGTAGCGGGACAGTCTTGTTACCAATCTGGTAGATGCGATGATATGATGGATAGCTCACAATCCTCGAGCTCGGCGTTCTAGGAGGACGGGCCGCGGCAGCGCCGGCAGGTCCCGAGATGATCGTAGGTAGCGACGGTCCGCGGCAGCGCCAGCAGGTCCCGGTGAAGATCGTAGTTACAACGGTCCGCGGCAGCGCCAGCAGGTCCCGACGAGGATGAAGGATGCAGAAGGTTGCGGCAGCGCCAGCAGGCAGGACGATAGTTCACAAGGCAGGGCTACGGCAGCGCCAGTAGTCCGTCAAGGATGAGTTCTTCACGGTGTCTCTCGACTCCAGGATACAACTGCCTTCCTGCTCTGGAGCTGCCCCAGTTATAGGTCTGGCGCCCTTTGATGTCCGGACCCTCGCACTTGGAGGTCGGGAGGTCCGGGATGAGGGAGTCCAGACACCCAGCAGGGGGGTGGAGCCAGCGCCCGGGGGAGCTGGGGGCGATCGGCACCTGGCGGGGGAGAGCCATCGACACTTCTTTCTCCCATTGACCTGCCAAGTGGTCCGTTCACCTCCTGGGTGGATGGTGGTGCCGGGATGTCGGGGCCTGGCCAGGCCCAGGGTTAGGGTCGAGTTGAGGCCGCGCGGCCTCGTGGTGCAGTGTCCAAGATGGCGGCCGGGCCGGGCGATGGAGCTGACAGTGGCTCGGCCCAATGATACAGAGATGTCCGGGGGCAGGAGTCCCATAGGGGACGGGGTGCGGGTTGCTTCTGGGGGTAACACCTGAAGGGCCGGTGCTCGGGCCCTGTTATGCGGGGAGGAAGCAAGCCCTTCATGTGGCCTGTCCAACAGTGTGTGAGTGTGACAGAGTACAAAGGTACAAGAGTGCAAGAGATATAGTGAGAAAGTGTGTGAGAGAATGTGTCTGTGTGAGTGTATGCATGCTATGCCTACAGAGGGATTTTTTAGAGGTACCCAAGACTATTGCTGCAGTATCCATGTTAACTTTTTGGCACTGTCATATTGAATGTACTCATTGGCATATGGGGATCGACCATGAAAAAATTAGGACCTTGGCATAGTGGAAGTTATTTCTGACATAAGACATTTGAAACAAATCAGATTTACTCCTAAAAAAGTCAGGCCTCCTTGGTGCACCTTGAAAGTACTGGAATATTTTATGAATGCCCCATAAGGTTCTGCCACATTTTAGAAATTTGATCCCACTAATTTCAAAACATGGTCAGGGAAGAAGTCAACTCTCCCTTAAATCTTCTACAAGAAACTTGGTAAATTGCTTTGCTTGCTGCAATCTGGGGAAAGCATCCCACCCCACCAATTATATGGATGTTTTTCCTCATGTAATGGCTATAAGGTCAGGTCTGACCCCGTTTCAGGAAATGCGTGTGCTGCCCCATTGCTGGGAGCTTGACTGGCTTTATGGCGGTGGGACCTGTTGCAGCTGCACCTCGCGTTGACTTTGGTGAGGGACACTGAGTTTAAAAATAGTTTTTGGTTTAAAAACAAATGAACTTCCTCGTGCATCAGGCAGTTTTCAGGCAACAATAAAAATGTCAAGATAACTCTAGTGATTAATGTTCCTACTAGTGAGAGTTCGAAATTTTGTTTAGTGAAAGTTTTGGCTCATCGTAAAGTAGTGCGGAGGGTTAATGTGGCTGCTGCAAAGAAAATGTACCATGCAGATCACAAAACTGAGTGAACTATGAGTAGCACTATAAACAACAGACATGATTTGTCCACATTTGGTCTAAGTACTTTATAAATGCAAATAACAATAAAGCATAATGTGACTATATTCCTGCCTTTCTCAATATTTTTCTTCAAAACTATCCGATTATATTCGTTTACGGGGCGTACGGTCTCATGCAATGGGCGATTTGTATAGGGACGCTGGAAAGTCCACAAGGTTGTCCCTGTGCCCCCCAGAAATGTAATGTCTCCTTCGCCCCTGATGTCTGTCCATGAAGATACGTTGGTGCAATGGTCCTTCTGACTGACAGATGCATTGGAAGATCCAGCCTCGGAAACCATCTCCACTCGCTTCTTCGCGCCAAAAGATGGGGTGAGCAAATCCAGTCACAGGAAAAAAATAATCTAACACATCTGCAAGCAGTAAAACGAGTAAAGCAACAAAGACGCACACCCTTGGCAGGGATCTGCAAAGTCGTGTGACAGTAATAAACACAATACACAGCAGATGGGGCGTTTATTATACGTTCCTTTCTTATCAAAGATTTGGCCAGAGTTGGATACACAACTCAAGTACTTATGCAATGTGATGTTTTCTTTTATTCAATTTCTCTCATGTTATTAAAGTGCCCAGAGCTGAATCCAGCTGTCTGTGCCTTCTTCAGTGTCCACAGGAAATTGCAGCTGGAAGGAATGCATCTGATTCTGCTCGTGCTGTCACACCAAAGAGTTTACTCTTGAGATTATCCAGACACAGTTAATTGGAGCATCTCCTGGCAGCAGAAGCATGTTTATTAAAGCCACATTATTTGACTGAGCCACTTAATGAAGTTGCACTTTCCAGCTAAATGCAAACAATACCCCTGCCTCCACATCCAAGAGACAGGCAGGAAGTGGAATTTATGAGGTCACTTGAATGTTTAAAAAAAAATACCAACAAGATGTCTGCAGATGTAATGTCACTGGCTAAGGCTGGCATTTCTTTCTACACCAGATACATGCCCTCCACTGAGTATAAATCATTAAGAACCGGAGAGAGCCAGCGAGGGAAACTGAAGGATTACACAGGAGACTGGGCACAGCATCCCTCTGAATGGAGCAGAAACACAACACATTCTGCACTGTTTCAAGGGACACAGGGGACAGATGACGAACATAGATGCCTCTCACTCTAAATTCTTGTCTAATTAGCTGACTCACCATACCACGAGCCATTCACAAAACATTTCAGACAGTCAGATTAGCCAAAGCACTCAAACTAAAAAAACACAGACAAACACCAAGGGGCAGATTTACAAGCCCCATGCAACACTTTTGCGCTACAGTTGTGTCACTTTTGTGACTCAACGGTGGCAGAAACAATGCGGCCAATTTACAACGTGACGCATCTAGGGAGATGCATCACAATGTCAAGCCCTGCGTTACATTATGCCTGCATCAGGTATAATGTATGCAGAGTGGGCATTCCCGCGCAGGAAAGCCTTGTTAAAGTGACGCAATGAAATCTACAAGTTTTCACTGTGCCACTTCTAGGACCCCACTACGTCAAAACCTTACGCCTGCTTGAAGCAGGCTTAACGAGTGGCGCAGTAGAAAAAGTATAGGCCTCAAAATGCATTGCTGGTTTTGCACCGTGCTTGCGACACGACTCCAACAATGCTTGACTTTTGGGCCAACCGCATCGGTCAATCCTTGCGCCATGGTGCACTGTATTGTAAATACGGTGCCTCTATGGTGGCGCAAGGGTTTCGCACACTGGCGCACGGAAACTGACGCATCTATACAGATGGGTCAGTTTATTGTAAATCTGCTCCCAAGTTTGTTTGCTCTATGCACACAATGGCATCAGGTTGGGTACCATACACAGATGAAGGGCACTTTCCAAAGATGGTGCAATGCCTCTTCATTCCACTTGTAAACCTTGCAGTTTTGTATAGGAAGTTGCCAAACCCTTGCTTGTGAAAACTCTCATTTAACATTATACTGCTTCAGTACATCTTTTAATATGAAGATTATGTTGTATATAAAGGTTTTCTGTAATACTATTGCACTGAAAGATAGGGTGCTTTAGAAAAACAAGGAATACAAAACACAGGCAAAAAAATGAAAAGTGAAACACATAAGAAAAAGGATTGTGGCTCAAGTATTTGCAAGTCCAATGAATGTAAACATTGAAAGGACTTTTTTTAATAATAGCTTATTAGGTCGGATGTTAACCCAGACAATCAAACTTTACTAAAATGATCCCTATATTTACTTGAAGGGCCTATAAACTGGTTCTCTTCATCCAATAGTTTGCTGTTGGTTCTTTCACATGGGCAATGGGTCAACCAACTCCAGCCCTTTGACTGTGAGCAATGGCATTCCGATTGTGGACAACTTGCATTTCCACCCAAAAAGTTGGCCCCTTGAGTGCCTGGGGCTCTCAAGCCAACATGTACTTATTAAAAAAAATAAAAAATGTATGTGTTATTTACTCTGCCCGAGACCATCAACTCTCCGGCCATGTCCACTGCGTCTTTGTTGCTGCTCAGAATGCACGCAGTGGGCATTATTATGGGGTCCAATTCAATTCAAACATGGCTGGTTGAATGTGTGAAATGTGCACATTTGCACATATGGGTGGCCTTCTCTGAACCCATGCTTGAAAATAATAATTAAAGACAACTTCATAGAGGGTTGGAGTTCTCAAAACGGTATCGTAGGGATAATCAATCCTGAGTTGCACACATACAGCATCACCAACCCTGTTCAGAATGAAACAAAAAGTAAAGATACATTTTTAAGGATCTAATGATTCTTACTTCTAAATCCTTAAAGTTATCTTTACATTTTGTCCCATTTTGAACAAAACGTGAAGATTACTTTTTAAAGATCTAGGGGCGAGAACCCTTTGAGCCTTAAAGAGATATCTTTATTTTTTGTTCAATTTTGAACAGGGTTGGTGACCCAATGTGCTGTATATGTGCAATTTACATTAAATATTGGGTTCACCCAGCCCTGTCCACTTTTGAACAAAACGTAAAGACAACGTGTTAAGGATCATGGGGTTCTCACCCAGGCATGTGTCAAACGTTGTAATACATGGTGCTTCAAAAATACACTGGATCAGTAACACGAGTGGAAACTGGATGGAATTAAATACACCTTTACAGAGAAGTTATGCTTACCTTAAAGTGGGTTTGAAGAAGAATAAAGGCAAAAAGTACATTTCAGAGAACTAGGTAGTGCAATTTACAAAAACTGGATAAGATTAAATTCTAACACAGATGGATTCTCACCCATAAGAATGTGTGAGACAATACCAGCCAAATGATGTGTTTTGAAGCAAGTTTGACCACTAGTATCAATTGAAACTAGATACAGTTCAACATCAATACAATACAGGGCGTGAGCTTGATAAGAAAAGCTTTGTAACTAATAAAGATCAATTCCAGCCCCTTGCACGAGGCCCCGGATCTTCTGCTAGCACCCTATTAGTTCCCACCTGCACCTCTGCAGAGACCTTACACTGACCAGATGTTGCCAGGCCATCAGCCTTCAGAATCAATGTTTGTTCCAGAAATATTAGCAGGAAAGAGGGGGTGTGATATAATTATATAACAACCACTAATTTGCTGCGATCAGCACATACGAATTACTATTGTAGTGTATACATATATGGTAGTCTGTCCCAAAAAAAGGTAAAGGTAATTGAACATGTGTTTAAATGTTGTGACCTAATGCAGTCATGTAACTTGTTTATAAATTAAGTTTACTTCAGTCAATAGCACTTTACTCGCCCCATCAGAGAGCCTGTATCCATATGGGGAAAGGAAAACTCCCCCATCCATCCTGTGTTGTGCTCATCTCCGTTGGCAATGGGTGGGTTGGCAGGCCTCAGTCTAGGGGGCTAATATGGGTACCACTTTCAGCAGTCAGAACTGGTTTTACTTTGAACTGTGGTCTCAGAAGCGAGAAATACAACCGACAACAGGGATACTTTTCGTAGCCAGGACACTTTTGAATGTTGTGGCCCCTCTGCTTGGGTCCATTCTCTGCCACAGCATCAGTATAAGTAATGCCTACGGTTCCTTCTTTCTCATCTGGTCACCCACGCCTCTAGTCCAATACAGGAGAGAAGAACTTGCACCACGACAGAATCTCTGCTGGATTGCTATTCGCCCTCCAGGCTTGTGTTATGTCTGCAAACTCTGCAGAGCACACTTGCTGCTGTGATCCAAGGAGTAAAGGCGCACCCGCTTGCCTGCTGAGGAGCTGGGCCGCGTTTTGAGGAGCAATGGCCTAGGGCCCTAGGCCCTTGGAGCTCCTGCAAAAGCCCCAGCTGACTGGAGGACCTTCGTGAAGACATCACACGAGAGCATCCGGGTCATGACGCTGTTACATTGCTCGTCACTGATGTAAGGGTGAGTCTGCGCCGCCCCCAACCCATCCCTTGCATTGAAGGCTACCCGTACCATCCCTTCTTCAGCCACAGAGGCAGGAGGCAGTCAGGTTTCAAATCCCAAATATGGGTTGTGGTTTCACTAGCTGGAGGAGGTTGCTCTCAACCATCTTTCTAGCACATGGAGTTCTGGGAAGTATTGCTATAAGAAGTCATGATCTAGCCTAACAAATAACTGCCCATTCCTCGGTTGTTGCTGGTGCCACCAAGAACTGTGGTGGGTGCTCCCGGTCACATTGTGCCACACCTCCACACAATTTTGTGACGGACACATCCTAGGATACAGACCCTCAAGGAAAGACTCAAAAGGGGAAGTTGACTCGTTATTACCATTAATTCCCTTAAAAAGAGAAAAGTGGATTTTTAACATGCCAAATTGACTCCAATTCACTGTGGACCATCTTTCTAACCGGATATTGGTGACAGGTCACTGGGTGACATAGCATAATGATGAATGTTATGTAGTGCCTAGCACTAAGGAGCTTTTATTTGTGTGAACACATCTCCCCCTTAAAGGATGCTGGCACCTTCTCCATTTAATTTAATTTAACTAATTACTTACCTTTTAACTATCGTTGTTTTCTTCTTCTAAAGTAAAGCACTCTCTTGACATGGATTTCATCATGTGTATTACTGTGTCATACTGAATGTAAGTTACTAACTCCATCCGCCTGCGGAGTAAGTTGTCGCTGGTCATGAGGCTACATGCATGGTAGGGAAGTACATGACTCAGTCTGTGATTGCTACGCCATCACTATGCCATCTCCTCCACTTTACAATTTTGCCACCTACTATCTTGCTACTTCTATTCACTGTGTTACCTTTCACTGCATAAACAGGATATTGCAGTGAGTTGGAAACGTGTTGCTGAAAGATGCTCTTCATGTAACATCCACCTCAACCTTCCATTTATTGAAGCTTGGAAAACCTATAACATCAAGTATGCTGATAACAACAAATTATATTTACAGCACTTAGAAATAACAGCAGTTCATTATGAAAAGCTATCTAAATAAGCATTGGCAAAGCCAATCGATCCAGCATAGATTGACCGGCTTTTCGATTTTCTTTCAATACTTACTTTTTGTGATGGATTTCTTCAAATTGTATCGTTGGAAAAGGTGCCTGGACCCTCACCAACGGGTAAAAGTAATGGATTACAGCAAAATAATATTTTGACCTCAAAATACACACATTGACATAGTACGGGCACTGAAGGGAACTGCTTTGTGTTCAAATGTGCTCCTTGTGAAAGAGCAGAATGCCATCACTCACAGTGAGATTATCAAATGGCTGAAGTGGGCTGACCCACTGCCACTTGTATGCTGTTGTGGGCTATGTCTATGTTGCCAACTAGGAGCAAATGTATTAATATTTCACACAACGTACCACAGTAACTGAAGCTGCTGCAATGCATGAGAGGGAGAGAGTAGGAAAGCGCCATGTCTACTAAAATATGGTGCTGCTGCTCTCTTCCCAAGCGCTGGTGCACAATTAGAATCTCTAGTGCCATGCACACAAATTTGCACCATTGTGTGATGTCTATATATACGACTCCACTCTACACTAGTCCACTGTACTCCACTCTACTCTACGCTATTTAACCGTAAGCAACTCCACTCTACTCCACTACATTGTAAGCTATTCCACTCTATGCAACTCACCTCCATGCCACTCCACTGTACGCCATTCCACTCTATGTAACACCACTCTGCGCCACTCCACTCGATGGTACTACACTCTATGCTGTCCCACTATATGGCACTCTACTCTACATCACTCCACTGTATACCACTGCACTCAACATAATTGCCCTCTACACTAATCTACTGTATGCTACTCCAGTTTATGCACTCCACTCTACGACACTCCACTCTACGAGACTACACTGCACACTATTCCACTACTCCAATCTACTGTGCGCTACTCTACTCTACTCAACGCCACTCAACTGTACTCTTTTACACTGTAATATTAATAATAATAATCCACATTTGTAAAGCACACAATCACCCGTAAGGGTCTCTAGGCGCTGGGGGCCATCGGGAAGATTAAGCAAGCTATTGCCCAGAGGCACATGATGCTGGGCTAATCTGCCGCCGGTGCCGGGAATCAAACCGTGATCCCCAAATTCCGGAGTCAGTCGCCCTAGCTGCAGCACCACACCTCTCCCATGTGCACCGCTGCAGTCTACCCCACTACACCCTACCCCACTCTACTCTACAACACTTCACTCTGCGGTATTCCACTCTACACCACTTCACTCTACGGCAGTGGTTCCAAAACGTTTGACTCCTGAGGATCCTATTGAGTCACCACTGGAAGCCGGGGACCCCCATGCAATTTGTATGATTTAAATTTCAAATATTAATACTAATTCAGAAATACATGTGCACACAAAAGAAATACTCAACTTTCTAAGGATTTTGGTGCCAGATGTACGACCATTTCATTTAGCGCCTCGCAATTGGCGACACATTGTGAGTGGCAAATTGCGCGTCACTAAATGAAATGTACAACAGTGTGTTTAACACTGTTTGGGATTCCCAATGGGGTCGCAAATTGCGAGGCTCATTGATATTAATGAGCCTCTCACAATTTGCGAGCCCATTTGGAATGCCAGCCCTCCCAGGGATGGTGGCCTGCAGGGCTCAGCAGACCACCTTGTCTGGGACTGCTTTTAAATAAAGCAGTTTTTTGAAAAAAAAGGCAGCCTGTTTTTCATGCATTTAAAAAAAAGAAAATGAAACATTTTTGTCTCATTTTTGTAAGGGTAGGCAATTGTCCCTGAAACCACTGCCTTCCCTTAAAAAATAATTTTGCATGCATTTGAAAAGGGGAATGTGTCCCCAGGGGACCCCTTCCCATCTGCAAATGCATTACAATCTATTTGAAGTAGGTGGTAATTGTGAGAGTTTTCAAACCACAATTGCAGTCGCAAAACATTTGTACATGGTTTTGAGACTCGCAATTTGGAAGGGAATGCCCCTTCCAAATAACACGTCGCAAAACCTAGTTAGCGAGCCGCAAAAAAATTGTGACCTGCGAAATTGGCTATGTACATAGCCCAATAGGTTTTTGCATGCGCAAAAGGGTTTGCGAACTCGTTTGCGCATATAAAAACGGGTCATACATCTGGCCCTATGTATTTTATATTGAAGGAATTTTCAAAAAAGGAAACAATTTCATGGAAAGGTTGGTGCTGCATCTCCGTGACTAACTTTTAAATTGTTGGTTTTATTTTGCAGTACGAGGCTCCTGCTCCTGCCAGGGCCAGACTGGAAACCCAAAGCAACGTTGGCAAATGTTTTCAGACCAGTCCCCACACGGGGCACCCAAGTGCAGGGAGTGAGCCTGACCACTACAAAGGGGGTTTTGGGAGGCTCTCCCCCTCAAAATATTTAGAAAATAATGGTGCATTCTACAACACATTTTTCATTATATATTGAATTAACTTTTAAAGAATAGTAAATGAAGGCCTTACTATGCACCAGGATGCGACAATCTTTGTTGGGGTTCTTCAATGATTCCCTTATTATCACCCTTCAACAGTGCCTCTCGTCTCTCCATAGCCCCTCTGTCACATGTATTTCAGTTGTTTTTATAGAATCTCTCATACCATTATAGGATGTTAGCGCACTTTACATCACACACATATAGAGACAATATATCATACATGTAAATCAGTGTATAGAAAATGTTATATAAGTTAAAGGGAATTACAATGTGTAGTATTCAGAAGTCATTCATACTGGTAGGCATTTTTAAGGAGTGCTTGATTTGGAAAAGCACAAACAGGGCCGGACTGAGAACCAAAACCAGCCCTGGCAAAGTGCTCAGCCGGCCCCCTGGGGGTGCGACCGAGCTCTTTGTCGAGCCGGTTTTCGGCCGATTTTGTTACAGGCTGCTTTTGCAGCTATGCTGCAAAAACGGCCCTGTAACAAAACGGCCCCCTGGGCCCAAAACCGGCACCCGCCCTTGCGGCGCACTGGGGGATTGCTCGGTGCCGGCAACGGCTAGTCCGGGCCTGAGCACAAACTCTGGATTCAGAACATAACACAGCGGCTAGCATTGACTGTATGTATTTCCGGGGGAGGAGCCAAGACAGCGACTGTGATGGCCGCCTAAGACCTCGGCTCCGCGGCCCTTCTCCTCCCGTGTGGATATCCTGTAATTAATCCTGGACCTATTTCACGCTCCCGCGTTGGTGAGGTCGCCCGGTCACAGGTCGCGTGATCCCGAGGTCTCTCCCAGCTTACACCCGGAGAAACATCCATTCGCATCTTGCGGCCTGCAATGGCGTTGGAACCGGGACTGTGAGTTAAAGACGGGGCCGGGCACTGAGTGAACAACAGCGGTCACCCATGCGGGGGAGGAGTCGGTCAGCTGGAGCAACGAGATGATCGGCTTGCTTCTTGCCAAGGACAGCTAGAACAACTAGCGGTGCGGATCGGAGTATGCCCGGCGTAGTAATTTCGAGGGATTGTATAATTATGCGTCTAATTACAAGTGAGCCGCTCGACGCTGTTGGCCGCCCGGCCCGCTTTTGGTGGGCTGCTCCCGAATTTTTGCATGAACTGCTCCCTTACACGGATTGCTCGCATCGGATGCTGCCGATTAGGCATTTATTGATACTGCCCTTACAGAATTGCTGCAGTACTATGGAGCCTGATATGCCTTTGTTTGAGGCTCGGTCCCACATGTCAATGGAGCGGCTTGCTGACCAAATCGATAATGTGGAGTGTAACACCCGAAGTGCTGACTTGCAGCAAGGAGGGGAGTGCGTGGGAATGAGGAGCGTGGAAGTGTTGTCACATGGAGTTGGATTAACGTGTCGTGACCTTCTAGCGGCTCTTAGTGCCCTACACTCCACTCTGGAACATGGCGCCCAAGCATTGGGGAATAAATTGGATGCTGTGGTGTCTACCTTGAGACTTTCGATACCAGACAGTCTTCGGGCTCACGATGACCTGCCTGGTTCTGTACCCGAGAGGAGCGCGATGGCGCCCCTGTGAACATTGCAACACCGGAGGTCCCGGTTCGTGTGGTAACTGGTGCGCAGGCTTCCGGATGTTCGGACTGTTCGGTAGGATTAACACTGGATCCAAAGGTGGCAGTATCGTTCTACGCTATGCTCTCGAAGACCCTAGTGATGTCTCAGACACCGTCGGACATTTTGTTTCTCCTCTCCCTCCCAGATATTGTGCATGTGACCTGGAAGATACGCTTCGGAGCGGTACTGAGATCGTTGGACTGCCATGCTGATGACTGTGTTTGTATTCGGATATGTCGCCTCATTGTGTGTGGACTGCAGTCTCGGCTAGATTTGAGGCTCCGTTCCCTCGCAATATTCGTTGTGGGAATGGGTCGACTGCGGTTGGACTCCGTTGGTGCATTGGATCGCACGGGACAGGGTTGAGGTCGTGTCCTGGATTGCTGGAGTTTGATTTCCTGGTGTCTATGTGGGACATGCCTTCTGTTGATTGAAATGATGGTCGCCCGGGTGCCGATTTGAAGGGCCGGGGTTCGGATGGGCGGGTGGCTGGGAGCCAGTATAATAATTCTCTCTCCTCCTCCACTTTCTTTCTCTTTTGTCTCACTATATTTCGGGTCTCCTATTTAGGGCGACGGGCACACTGCTGGGGGGTAGGCCATGGCCTTCTGCAGGGGTGCGGGTGGGGGGTTGGGGGAGGGGTTTCTTTCTATTTTCTTGTTTCCTCCTTGGTTCTATGGCCCTTTTTCTTTATTCTTTTTCTGCGTTATCGTTCCACAGGGTTCCTGTAGTGTACTCAGTTTTTGTGGGGTGGGGCATTGGTTTATCACGTATAGTGATTGTATTGAGGGCTACTTTGTATTGCTTACTTCGCCCTTAACTCCCACTTTAATTGCTAAGCTGGTTGCCTTTACACATTTTGATGGCCAGCTGTAGGTCCTGAAACGATCGCTTGGCATTGATCCTGTAATCTTTAGAAACTTTTAAAAAGAAACCTCTTTCATCCTGGTATCGTTATGGTACGTTCATTATCCTGAGCTACAATAGGGCAATTGGAAGGCGGAATGTTGCATGCTTATGGCTTTATTGATTTGCTTGCCCGTGATTGTAACTGCTTTAAGTACAATAAAGGTTTACCAAAAATTAAAATTAAAAAAATTAAAAAATGTATTTCCACCCAAATAAACCTTTTTAGCAGCATCAGGATAATGAATGACTGGGAAAAAAACATAATTTACTAACTGGTACCATGCAGTTCACAAGCAGCTCTTTGATGACAGTTTATAGTTCCCTCTGCTATATTACGATTGTCACTTGTGAAGTGCACAGTAACAAAAGAATCTCTGTGACAAAAGCAGTAACCACGGACCTATGGACATAAAATACTGCTATTTAAAACGTAAGTTACACGTTCTTTGCAGTAGGCATATTAACCCTCTGTGCTACATTAGTTAAGTCAGAGCTGGCACTGAACAAAACTCTCATCTCTCTCCAGCAGGTACATTAATCACTGGCATTATCTTGACACTTTTATTGGTGCTTGAAAGCTGCTAATTATACAAGAAACTTTGCTGTGCTTTTAAAACTGCTGCCTAAGGGCCCCCTGGAAATGTATCACGGACCCCTGGGGGTCCACGGACCCCAGTTGGATAGACACTGCTCTACGCTATTCCACTCTACACCACTTCACTCTAAGCCACTCGATTGTACGTCACTCCCCTGTATGCTATTCCACTGCTTACCACTACACTCTACGGTATTCCACTGCAAGCAAATATACTCTACCTCCATCCACTGTACGCCACTCCACTCTATGCTAATCCACTAAATGCACACTCGACTCCAGTCCACTCTACGCTACTTCACTCTTCACCACTCCACTGTGCGTCATTCCAGTGTACTCCACTCCACTCTACACCACTTCACTCTACAACACTCCATGGTATGCTATTTGACTCTACACCTCTTAAATTCACACCACTCCACTCTAGGCTGCTTCACTCTTCACCACTCCACTGTGCGTCATTCCACTATAGTCCACTCCACTCTGCACCACTTCACTCCATGGTATACTATTTGACTCTACACCTCCTAAATTCACACCGCTCCACTGTACCCTACTCCACTCTACGGTGCTCCACTATACTCTATTCCACAGTACCCAACTACGCTATTTGAGTGTCCGGCACTCCACTCTACCCCACTCCATGCCACTGTACTCAAGTAGACGCCACTCCATTTTATGACACTTTACTCCACTACACATTATGCTATGTCACTCCACTCTATTCCAATCTATGACACTTCACTCTATGACACTACACTGTACAATACTCTCATCCACTGTACTGCATAACACTCCATATAATGTCACTCCATTCGCCGACACTGGACTTTACAATTTGAAACAAATTTGTATTAAAATGTATACAAAATTTTAATTCAATAATTAAATCAAAAGTTTAAACTTAGTTATAGTGAGGAAAACTTTATTTATATTCTTTCTAAACAAACCAATCTTAAGCAACACAAACATTAGAAATTCGAAAGTTATAGTTATGCCTTAACCTCTTCGCTGCGGATGACGAGCTCAGCTCGTCATCCGCCACGGTGGTCGTGTGCGGATGACGAGTTGAGCTCGTCATGTAACGCGGCTTTACGAAAATTGCCGCACACAGCAGGAAAAGCTGCCGCAGCGATGCAGTTAAATGTCTAATTTGTGCACCACATTTAAATTACTACAACTTTTCTTACTTTAAAAAAAAATAAAAAATAAGTAAAATTCACAAAAACGAGGTTCTGGGAAGTAAGATATTTAAGCTCAGTAAAAAAAATAAGTATGAAGCAGTGCAATGTAGATGTCCCTTCCTGGGAGGATTCAGTGGCAAGTCACATAATGTCACTTCCTGCGATGTGATTGGGCCAAAGGGAAATCATGTGATGTCACTTCTGCTACCTCTAGCATTTTTGTGAATTGACGCCCATGTTAGTCTTTACATAAAGAAATTATATTTAAGTGGGTGTAAGTGTGTGCTAGTGGCACAGTGTACAGAGCAGCTTGTTTAGATATTGCTTTATGTTGTTCCTTGTTCTAATTAGCCTGTTTCTGAGTGCTCCCACATTTGGAAAGTAATTGGTCCCAGCGTCCTTTATTATGGTCAAGGGGAGAAGGAACCCCAGGTTTCCAGGCTATAGTCGGCAACAGCCGCCTGACTACAGGATTCCTTTAGTGTTCAGCAAAACCCCATCCAGCAAACATGCAGTTTTCCTGCCACATTTAGAGTTGGGTGGAGCACCAGGTGTCCAACAGCCGAACCTCGGCTGGCTCTGACGCTGGAAACCTTTCTAGCGGCCCTTCCACCAGAAGGCTCGGGGTACAGTCAGTGCTTGAAACTTAAATATAGAAGTGAAGATACTCCTTGTTCTAGAGTACCTGTTTTTCAAGGGCCTTATCGCCGCTTTAGCAGGACTTTTTCCCGCCAAAGCGGTGATAATTTTATCGCCCTATTAGCAAGCTGTCGCTAACAGCAGTTAGCAACAGTTTGCAGGCGATACGAGCGGTTTGGGGTCCGCTTTGCATGTCAGCGATATTTATCACTAATGACATGCAAAGTGGGCGTACCCAACCTGTTACTGACTATTATCAACGCAGGCGTAGCAATTAAAAAATTTGCGCTACGCGCGAATATCGTTGAAAAAATGAATGCCTGCTCAGACCACTTCTTAACCTGTATATCCAATGGGAGTTGGATATTCAGGTTAAGACCCTATTGGCGTAATGCCTGAATATCGGCGGACTTCCTGCGATATTCACGCATTAAGCTGCTATCGCCGGATATTTTATCGCATTTGAGATAAACGTTGCTAATAGCACGTTATCTCTGCCATAAACTCCGGCGATGCACGGCGATAGAAAAAATGTTGCTAAGCCTATTTAGCAATAAATATCGCTACTTGTTGAAAATATGCCCCTATGTCCTCTCGAGCAACCTTAAAAAGGGAGTCAAAGCCCCAATTTTAAGGAAAAAAGAGACATGCCGAAATGTTTGCAATCCTAAATCCTCCATCCGTGAAGTTGCTGTTTTTCCAACCAGAATAAGGCATTTTAAGGGAAATTTGAATATATGGAATGTAGATCTTCTTTATAATGCACAAAACCTTTGAATCTGGGTGCAATTGACGCGTCATTCGTCTGACTATCACAGGGGGATGGGGGTGGAGTTGTAGTGGGTGGTCTCTTCACCCCCTCACCCATCTCTAACACACCCCCATCAATGGAAATGTACACCAGACACCTCATACAGAACCGCTGCCATAATTTTAACAATTGTTTTTGACAGGTGACATCTGTTTCCTCCAAGATGTTAATACCTGTGACATGAAGCCACAAGAATTCAAACACAAACTCACATGACAGTGAAATAACACTCTTCACATGTGAGTTATAGCCACAGGTCGAAGAGAACATGAACGAACCCGAAATGATTCATGGAATCTTTTTACTGCCATATTTCTCCTATGACTTTCACAGCGTGTAACTATTTTCACATTTGCAGTGATACTTTTCAGTGAACGCATACCTTTTTATTTGACAATTGTGCCTTTGATAAGCTTTCAATCTATGTTTTTCTCTCGTCCCCTTTATTAGCTCGGAGGCATCTCAATTGTAATGTTTCCATGACTCCCTTCCTAATCCCAACATACTCCCCCACCCCACACCCACCCACCAGCCACGTTTGACTACTTTTCTTTTTACCTACTACTCAACCTTTTATTTTTTTTGCACTGATTGCTTTTCATTCTGAGTTGCAGAGCTGTTCCCACATCAAAGGGGTGATTTTTTAGCCAGTCCTGGTTTTTCAGTCAACAGCACAAGATGTCAGCGGAGGCAGAAATCTGCTACACTCCTCTTAGCAAGGCTGCACTTCTGGTGGGCCACACTCCAGGAACACAGGTTTTTTATCCAGTGGCGGCTGCAACAGAGTAGTACAGTAGTACAGGTGAGCGGGGGAAATGGTAGGGGTAGAAAAAAAATGTTGCTTACCTGGTTGCCGACCTTGCCTCTCCGCCGTCCACTTCTGCTCCTCCCAGAAGCAGGAAGCACACAGGCTCCCCAGGCTACCATGCTGGTGACAGGAGCGTCGTGATTGGTCTAGCCCTAGGCCAATCACGACGCTCCTGTCACGAGCATGGTAGCAGCATCATGATTGGTCTAAGCACCCTGGTTCGGCGCTCAGACAGGGAGTGGGAGCCTGTGCATGTTCCCCACCCAGGCTGTGCAATACAGCTGGATGGAGAAGATGCCAAGTGCATATAACTGTTTGGCCGGCCCAAAACAGCCGGTCAAACCATCATGTGCCCTTAAGTGCACCAATAACTCCTCCCCCGGCTGGCTGCGACGACAGCTAAGCCCCCCATAAAACTGTCTCAGTACAGGAAAATAAAATTATAATATCCTAGTGTTATTATCATTGTACCTTCCCTTGTTCCTTTTCCGCTGGTCATAGAGCAGTGGGGCAGCGCCACTGGTCTTATCCTCCTGGTATATATCGCCTCCTGCTGGGCCACTCCTGCTGTGACAGGCTGCATTCAAGAGGAAGAGAGGGCACTTCCAAAGAGGCAGACCTCCAACATAAAACTTAAAAGACTCAGGGCCCGATGTAGGTAATGCCAGATTACCGATTCTTAAATACCGAATCATACCGATTCGGTATTTAAGAACTGGCAATCAGGATGTAGGTAATTTTACCGATTTAATTACAGAATCGGTATGATTACTTTCAATGTGTAGTCGTGAGGAGCCTCCTGTCGCGACTCCCTCTGAGGAGATCGGGGAACAGCGAGTGCAGCCGGCCTGGGCTGCATGCAGTGAACTCTCCTAGACTACCTGCTGCGACTCTGACGCCGGCAGAGGGGATGCGCTCAAGGACCCCAGACACTCAGATTCTGCAGGGGTTTGTAAGACTGAATTTGGGCCAGTCAGCCCCATGGAACTTGCTGACTAGAGAACAGTGCTCCAGTGCTAAAAGGCTTTTGACTTTAGAACAGAATCAGAGTGGACACTTTATACTCGGACTACTAGTGGGGAATACCCACGATATTGCCAACAGTGAATAGGGAATAACACTTCCGCCTGTCATCCTACAGGTGTTTGGGACCGCCCGCCAGAAGGGCGGGGGTCCCGTGGGGGCTATCAGGATTTGCCCGCCACAGTGGCGGGCACATCCTGCATTTCTAGCATTGTGGTGGGCGGTCCTCTCAGCACCGCCCGTCACAATGCTAGAAATAGATTTCAGCATTTGCATGAGCAAAGCGGCAGGCACCGCGTGGTGCCTGCCGTTTTGTTTATGCAAATGAAGGGGGGTACCACATGTGCATAACCCACCCCTTCTTCACTCTGGGGGCCTGCAGGGGGCCCCCAGAGTGAAGACCGCACGGAAAGGCATCTCCCCAAGCCCATTGTAATATGGCTGGCGGTGTCTAATAGACACCGCCACCATATTAAACATTGTCCGCCGCGGCCGCAAGGCGACCGGGGCGGAAAAGTGGTGGGGGGTGTTTTGCTCTAACGAACATAAAGAGTCGGAAGGTCTGTTAAACTACGTGGCTGAGTTTATAAGGTCCTACTAAAGTGACCCTTTTGGATTGCACTGAACCAGACCAAGTGGTAACATGACACGAAAATGTGTTAGATATCCTATCAGCCCACCCAACTGGCGGAGCCTCGTCATGTAGGACGTCTAACCAGGGTGGTGAGTCCAAGCCCAGATGTATTGGCCAGACACCACGCACTACTGGTTCATCATGTAAACGTGTCCGTGCCACAGAATGGTGCTGAGAAAATGCAGTGCAAAACAGGGAATAAAGAATAAGTGATCTTAAAATGACGGTCGAGGCAAAGAAAAAGTGTTTTTATTAAAGATATTCACCAAGACGCCAGATTAAAAAGGAGTGTAGAACAGTGTGAAATAATCACTGTGATGCTAGGTTGTGTTATGGATCAGGCCAACATGTTTCTGCCGAAGGTGAAACTATACCGGCATTCTTCAGGGCCAAATACACAAAGGTGTTGCTACTGCAAAGATACACTCAGGCAATTAATACAAAGTGCAAACAAAAAAAGGACAGACCAAATTATTTGTTAAAGAACTGTCCAAACTACTGGTGTGGTCTTGTAGACCATCCTACCATATCCTCCAGATCAGTAGTTAATAGAGGTAGAAATCCCAGCAATATGTGGGAGTCGAGCCTCACCTCACCCGGCAACGGCTCGGAGATTGAGGCCCCGCTCTCTCCGTCGGTACCTCTAGGCTGACACCTGCCGTGGTCCCCCCCGCCATTCTAATATGGCGGGGGGAATACAGGGAAGGATGTCGGGCGGATTGCCCCCGCCAGGCTGGAGGTGGCTACCGCCAGCCTGGCGGGGGCAATCCGCCGGACATCCTAATGGGCCCCTAGGTCTCGACCACACTGAGATTGTGTAGTTGTGAATATTGTACTTTACCTTTGTGTTGTTCGTTGCAGAAATAAAATACTTCTCTTTTTCATAAAAGTGAATATTTGGCTGGACAAAGATGTATTGTTCTTGCCAGATGCATTTTGAGTTGTGAGCCTGTGTTCACTCCCCTGTATCCACCTCCCATCGAGGCCTTGGACTGCTCGTACCATGCCCTTCTTGAAAGTCAAGCGCTGAAGGGGTACTTGGCCACGTTGCTCGGAGTCCATAGTATGTCCGGCTCTAGGACATTAGCAGTAAAAAGCCTCAACCCCCAGAGTTGGGCCCAATAACCCCGGCTTGCCCTGTGGTCCTCTGAAAGGGGTTCTGGCACTCTAGTTATGTGTTGATAGTTGTAGGGGGGCTTAGAACTGTTTTGCATCAGGTAAATAAAACATACCCAAAGCAAGCAAACTCAGGGAGTGTGCCCCTTCTCACCTGGATTCATCTGACTGCTGCACCAATGAAAAATGTCCTATGCTGAGGATAACTAACACACAATATGGCATGACTGGCAGTTGCAATCAACAATCAATGCATGCCTTTTGCTCAATACTTCAATGATGCTTACATGAACGAATGTCTGACATTGACAGTTCTTTTGCCCCTCTCTCTGGGTAGATTGTGTAAGTTCCTGCAATGAGCTAAAGCTGCCTTTAGCTAGACCTAACTACACTGACCTTTTTCTGAAACCTGACTGCAGCTCATGTTCACCCCCCTGCACCCCACAATCCGTAGGATGCCTGAGTATACTTGGGCCTGCTTGAAGCCTTCTTACATTGCCCTTCTAGGCGAGATGTATGTAAAATACCCACTTAAATAGACATAAATAGGCATTCAACAACTCAATCTCGGGATCAAAAGTGCAAACTTTAATTTCGAAGAGCTGACATTGATTTCACAAACAGAGGATTGTTGCGTGAAAAAGAAAGATGCGCCACGAAAAGAGTTAAGAAATAGACAATTGCTCTTTTAAAAGTTCGCAGCTGTTTTTGATGCTCTCAAAAGCAACCATTGGCCCTGGCGCCTGCTCTCAAGGCCTTTGTTCATGAACATTTCCAAGCAGGGATGGTATTTGCATCTACATTGTCGGTCGTGATTTAAGCAACAGCCAATCCGTTCAATTAACATAGCGCAATGCGCAGACATATGACTTTTCTTATTCAAATAAACTGAGACAGGCTCAGGCAGCCAGGCACAGGGGGCATTGTGTGAGATGTAAAGGGCAAATCTCCTCATTGTATGGATATCTCTCCTGGCCAAGCCCCAGACTCAAAGGCAGCTCCTCGGCATGCTGCAATGAAGCGAGGAATTACCATACACGTCTTTTTTTTTAAATTAACCAGTCCATTTTCATACATTTTAAATTTTTTCAGTCGATTCAGTTTTCTCCTGCATCGCTGAACTTCAGAGGACTTTAAAAAGGCTTCTACTGTATAGCTGTTCTTATCTCTTATATCTAAGCACTGGAGGGGGATTTCCCCTCCAGGTGCAACACACCACAAGCAAGCCTTTCTTTTATGAAGTCTTGGAAAACCTCCCCCATCCCCAACTTTTAAAAAGAAAATGGGACTTTTTGCGTTCAATTTTAGAAATTCGGCCACTAGGACCATAAAAGAACACATAAAAACAATTACAATACAAATAGTAATAGGGGCCTCCCCTTTAAAGTAATATTTAAATGAACTATAATAATGTTACTATAAAAAGCCAAATTAAGACTTCTGGGTATCTCCACTGCGATAAAATTCCAAGCGAAAGCTGCCAAATGTGCGATTATCGCTGGAAATCCAGCGATAATCGCACAAGGTTTGGCGATAGCTTGTTGATAGGGCAGGGTAGACTTAGCCATCATATCCACCTTCCATTGGATATCATGGCTAAGTCAGACTGAAAGCAGGCGTAAGGAAAGTAGCAATAACCGCGGTTAGCGCTACTTTTCTTAACACTACACAGGTTTGTGTGCAACTTGTTAATTGGTTAGCGACATTTCTCACGTTCTTTTGGGAAGGAACGCCCACTTTACATCTCATTTGAGATACAAAGCTGGGCGTGGAGGGAAAGTGCTTGCCTTGCTAATAGGGCGATAAAATTATCGCCGCTTTTCGCCCGAAAATGGACGCTAAAGCGGCGATAATTTTATCGCCGTCCCTTGATGATATGCCCCTTAGCTAATGGAATAGCAGAAGATAAGCTGGATTCAGACCTCAAGATACGGAGAGCAGCTAGGTGACTATGCTGCTGTAGTTGTCCACAAACTGGAGCTATCTAATGTCTACGAGATATTACATACTGAGGGCAAGCATAAAGGACATGGGATACATCTTCGATCATGGTAGAGCGGTGGGGGCAGGAGTCTAAATCCCCTGCTGTCCTGCGCTTTGTGAAAGCCTCAGCAGGAGAGTCCCTGCTCTAAATTGAAAATACAACTTTTGGTCACTTGGGACAGTCACTTGATCCCAATATGCCTCACATCCTATCTGGTCCCTAATATCCAGAAACTCTTTTGATGTTCTAGGGAGATCTATTCTGTATTGAAGTTTGGTCTCTATTGCCATTCATTAACCTTTTTTGAGGGCAGATTTAGACAGAAAAAATGCAGTGCCTGGGTTCCCCCAGAGTGCAGCAGTCCCAATGCCGTATAATAACTCCTTGATGTGCAAAAACCAAGGAATTTTAATGGAATGGGTGGCCGAGGTGAGATCCCGTGTGGCCGAGGAATAGTGTGCGAGTTCTGGCGTGGACCAGAGTCGTCTCCAGTGTAACACGGGGCAGACTGCTTCTCATCTAAGATCCACATAATTAGAATCCCTGAGGACACTCCTTATGGCATCACAGTTATTAGTCCTATCTCTTTTTTGCCACTCTCTGCCATATTTAATATACCATCAAACCTACTTTAGCCGAATTGCTACTAATATTCCACCCTGCCAGTCCTTCATGTGCAACATTCCTCCCATAATATGCCACACCATTAACCCACTCAACCTCTCTGATACATTTCTGTTGGACTTGGCCCTTATCCCCCAAATTTTTTCGCTTTTTGTCCCCCTAATTTGAGATGTCTCTCCCATGGTAATAAACCTGTATAGGCCATGTGTGGTGTGAGACAGATTGTTAATATGTAATGTCATGCAATGGTGTGAGCACTTGTCATTTTCCCCCATTGTAAAATTTACCCTGGTGAAGTGCTGTGTTTTTAAAATGGATGGCCAGGCTATGTGTGTGCCACCTGACTGCAGGAGGTTAGCAGTCTAGTCGTCAGGTACCCAGCCACCCCAGCATTTGGAGGAAAAGCCTGGCACCCAGGGTGCTCTACTCCTCCCCCTGAGCCAGTTTAGACCAGTTGCCCCAAGATTCTAGAAGGTTCTGTCACTGCCTGGGATGAGGGTATAAGTAAGGGGGATGGGCCACCATGCAGTGAGACAGAGCTGGGACAGGAATGCGAGGGGACCTGCTGCAAGGGGATACCGCCACTTGGGCCTGCGTGCTGGACGCTGCACCCATCCAGTACCTCCTACTGTCCCCAGGGCTTGTAAAGCCACACTTCAGGAGTTCAAGGCTGCTGTGTGGGAGGAGGGCCACGCTGCAGTGGGGATGGTGAGAGCCTACCACCCTGCTTTGATGATGCCCCCACTACCTGCTGACCTGGGCCAGTAGTGCTACAGCTCTGTCCCAAGGGCCCCTGAAGAAGGAGGGCCCTCCCAAGGTCCCTGGAGCTGTTGGGACCCTGCACTACACCAGTGCTGTGCGAGGAAGCACCCAGAAAGGGAAGGAGTGCATTGGACTTGACCCCCCACCACCCAGGAGGTGAGAAGAGGTACCCTGGGGCCTGCTGTTGGGACCGTCCTCCCCCCTTGTGCTGTGCTGTTAAGTACTGCCTACTCCTCAGCGCTATACTAAGGGGACTGTTGCCTGCCAAGGTGCTGGACTGCCTGCCCTGAAGCGAGGAAGCGCTGTGTGCTGGGAGGAATGGCTGCCTAAGATGTGCCTGGAAGACCTGTCTGCCCACTTGCAGTGCTGAGCCCCGAAGTGCTGTGAGACCCTGAGCGCTATAAATTGACAAGCACCCCCGTGCCACCGGAAGCGCTGTGCCTGTGTGGCCTGAGGGAACTGTATTTACTTCAAAGCGCCGCGGGAGCCTACCCCGCATTTTGGCGCGCTGTTGGCCTCTTGAACCGGGTGGATGCCTACCCCGCAATATAAATAATTAATAGAAGGGTGCCTACCCCTTGTTGCCGCCGATCTCACCACCGTGGCGAGGTGTTGCATTGGAGGGACTCCCCGCTGCTGTGGGTAACGTCGCGGTGGCCCCCAGTGCCAGGAGAGGGCCGTCGGAGAGAGGAGAGGGCCTCGCTAGGCCCTGAAGCCGGAGAGGCCAGCATCTCGTGGCTGGGGCGCCGGCGACGTCGCCAGCCTCGCCCCCAGCCTGACGCGCATGGATTGGCCTAGCGGCCACGCCCCAAAAAGCCACAAGCTGATTGGTTGCTCGTCCCCACAACCGGAAGAGGCCGAAGATAGGTGCTGCGGGGCCCCCGGAAGGAAAGGGGATTCCCGTTACAGTGAAGGAGCCAGGTGGGAGCCTACCCCGCGCTGGCCCCGGAGAAGCCGGCAGCCTCACTGAGGCTGCCTCGAAGTCCCGGGACCCCATGAGAGAGGAGGGGCCCGGGTGAAGCAGGAAGCCAGCCGGAGGAAGTCTGCACTCCGGCGGGGCTCCCATCCCTTGAGGAGAGCCCTGCGCGTCGGTCCAGTAGAGCCCCGGGTCACAGGTGAGGGCCCGGGTGAAGCCCGCGGAAGCTGCCCCAAAGTCCCGGGTCCCCGTGAGGCGGAGGGAACCCAGGTGAGGCTGCCGGAGGTGCTGTGGGGCTCCCGTAGTGAAGAGGGAGCCCCGTTCGTACAGAGAAGCCGAGACGTTGCAACGAGCTCGGTGAGGGAGGCCTCAATCAGACTGTGTGGGGGGGTGGAGAAGGAAAAGGGGCACAGGGTCAGTGCTCGCCCCCTCTTCTTTTGAAAACCGTGACTGGGCCCTGTTGGCCCTGGATGTACACAGGAGACCCCTAGACTGTGCAACACCCCACAGTGAGAATTGGAGGCCTGTTTTTCATAAGTAGAGATAGCCCTGTGGTAAGAGGGTCACCCCTCTTCGCCCTACCCCATGCAGGAGCTAAGAGTCCCTGCTGTATGGATTGCCTTGAGGTCCCAAGTTATTACAGAAGCCTGGTGAAGGACATAGTTAATGGATCCTAGAAGAATAGAGTGGCATATGGTTGCCTACTGAAAGATACCTGCTTATGCTAAGGATTCATGCCCGAGGTTAAATGTGATTCAGGCCTGGTCTATCTTAGGGGATTGTGTAGTAAAGGAATCCAAGCGTAGGTTAGATGTAACAGCTTTTATTGCAGGAATGACAACTTAACATCCACAGGTTGAATAAAGCAGTTCACACAAGAGCGTCTCGCAGCAGAATGAGCTCCTGACACTCTAGAATTCTAGATGACATCAGAAGTTCTACAAACGACATCAGATAGGAATACTACACACCTCCCACCGAAAAACAAAAAAAATTAAAAAATACGATAAACCCTACAAAAACAAAAAAAGAAAAGGGGGGGGAAAGAGAAAAGAAAAAAAAAAAAAAACATTAAGAGCAAATATAATCCTTAAGCTTAACAGGAACATGTTTTACACGAGAACTACTACGTAAACTGACAGGCTGGGAGGAACACGCCTGAGAAACAGTATTTTGAGAAACAGCATCGTGAGTACTTTGAGACACAGTATTTTGAGAAACAACATCATGAGTATTTGACGGGACGATCTGTAAAGGAAAATTATTAGGACAAATTTGAGGCAGAGATACTTGAGAGGAATGCAGATTATCAAAGGCTTCATGAGAACCATGAAAACCAGAATCAGAGGAATTGGGGTCTAAATGAACAGACTTCTCATGTATGGCATTTGACCTGCAAAGTGAAATGCGCCTAAAATTCCAAATCTTACCACCCTCTACTCTAACAGCTTTGCTGAAGACCTCTGTAACTTTGACAGGCGAAGACCATCTGGATATGCCCTTAGGAATGATACCGCCAAACTTCACTCTGACCAAGTCACCAACTGAGATTTTGGGCGAAACAAATTTCGGGGAAGAATTCTTAACCATTTTGTCTTGGTATTTACCAACGCGGTCTCTAATTCTATTCATATCCAACTCTAAATACCCAGAATCCTTCGTCTTCAGCCACCAAGGAAAAATTTTGGTACCAGGTTTCCTGCAACGCAACATTTCAAAAGGGGACAAACCAGTAACAGAATTGGGGGACATACGATAGGTGAACAAAGTGGTCTGTAGAGCTTTTTTCCACTTCAAACCACTCCGTAGGGCCAACTGGCAGGACTCCTTAATCACTCTGTTAAAGCGTTCTACCTGGCCATTGGATTGTGGAGAATAATTCGAAACCCTTTTGTGGAGAATGCCACAAGTATCCAGAAAAGCAGAAAAAACTTCGCTAACAAATTGCGGTCCATTGTCAGAGACAATTTCTTCAGGTAAACCCTCTCTACAAAAAACTTTGTTTAAGAATTCAACAACAACTTCAGAATTGACTTTTTCAACGATTTTCAGCTCGGGCCACTTAGAGAAATAATCCACGAGTACTACAGCAAACATGTCTTTTCCTGACTGGTAATTAAAAGGACCGATGATGTCAATTCCTAATTTCCTCCAAGGTCCACAAACAAATTCGATAGGAGAAAATCCAGAAGAAATAGGTTTTACAGATTTGTCGCTCAAAGAACATGGGGAGCAATTCCTTACCCACCTATCAACCATGGCGTCCAAACTAGGCCACCAATAATACTCTCGGATTCTTCTTTTAGTCGTGGACATTCCCATGTGACCTTCATGGGCCAACCTGCAAATGGATTCACGGACATTGAGGGGCGGGACAATTTTGTCATCTCTGTAAACCATATCATCGATCACTGACAATTCGTCCTTAACTCTGAAGAAAGAAGCTAAATCACCACACAACTTCCGCTCTTCAGGCCAACCAGCGCTCAAGAAAATTTTGACCTTAGCAAGAACCTCATCGTGACGCATGGCATCGGACCAAACACTTTCAGTGATGGAATTTTCTAAATCCTTACCACCAATTAGGTTAATGTCACAGAGAGAGAAAGCGACATCACATTCATCAGAAATAACCGTGTTAGAAGTTTCACTAACAGGGAGACGTGACATACAGTCTGCATGTACATTAAGCCGTCCAGGGACATAGACAACTTCACACCGGTACTCTTGCAGTTTAGCAGCGAGACGAGCCAGACGAGCAGTGAGAGTTCTACCACCCCCAGCTGACAACATGTTGACAAGAGGTTTGTGGTCAGTCCTCAAAGTGAATTTCGTACCCCAAAGAAATTGCCGAAAATGCTGAGTGGCCCAAGTACAAGCAAGAAGCTCCTTTTTTATAGTAGAGTAATTAAACTCGGCATCCGGTAGAGTCCTAGAAGCGTAGGATACAACATATTCACCAAAACGATCCTTTTGCATAAGAACGGCACCAAGCCCTACATTACTGGCATCTAACAAAAAAATGCAATCTTTGTGGACAGAGAAAGGTTTAAGAAAGGGGGCATTTACAATTTTGCTTTTCAACGAATCAAAAGAGGTTTGCTGTTCTGTACCCCACACAAATTTGGCTTGTTTCTTTAGCAAAGAGCGCAAAGGATGTACAATGGTAGAGTAATCTTTTACAAATTTCCCATAAAATTCGGTAAGTCCTAAGAAGGATAGCAGTTGTTCCTTTGAAACAGGGGTAGGAGCATCAGTGATACTTTTTACATGATTTAATTTAGGTTTTATACCATCGCTGGAAATTTCATGCCCTAAGTATTCAACTTTAGACTGTCGAAATTTACACTTGTTAAACTTTAGAGTAAGGCCTTTCTTTTGCACATTAGACAGTACACAATGCAAATTGTGATCGTGTTCCTTGACATCTACCCCAAAAATCAAGATATCGTCTTGGAACGCGATAGCTCCTTTACAGTCAAGAAGAACCTCTTTCATCAGGCGTTGGAACACAGAAGCAGCACTGGTGAGTCCAAAAGGCATACGTAAATACTGGAACATGCCTTCCGGAGTCACAAAAGCTGTAAGTCTTTTAGAATCTTCGTGTAACTCAACCTGATGATAGGCACTAGCTAAATCAACTGTTGAAAAAACTGTAGCACCTGTGAGGGAAGAGATTAATTCGTGGATGTTAGGGAGAGGATGTTTATCTACCCAGATCTCCTTATTTAAACTGCGGAGATCCACACATAGACGGAGCTCGCCGGAACTTTTGAGTGATAAAACAATGGGAGAAACCCAAGGAGAGGATTCTATAGGTTCAATAATCTGTTTAGATACAAGATCACTCAAAATGTCTTTTAACTTTTCCCGATAGGCCAATGGAACATTCCTGACCCTGTGTCTGACAGGAATGGCATTATCATTAAGAATAATCTTGTGCTGAAAGTCAACAAATTTACCTAAGGTGTCTTTGAAAACATCAGGGAAATTTTTTTTAGTATTCTCTACAAACAGAGAATTATCTCCTGCATCACAAATACTTAAAACATATGGTTCCCCCAAGTAAACTGGAGGGTTAGCATTGGGATCAAGTTTAATGCCAAGTAAACGTTGATGTGGCCAACTGAAAATAGCAAGACCTTTGGTGGCAACATAAACTTTCCCTTTGGCAAATCTATCAGCAACCTGAAAATCAGCCCAGAAGAAACCTTCCATGTCAATTTTTTTTGCCAGTATAACCACCTGGAGATATATCAGAAGTCAACAATTTCCTATCCCCCCAGAGGTTTCTAAACAGATTCAAACCAATAATGGAGTACCATGAACATGAATCCATCATTAAAAGAATGGGCTGGTTATCAACTAAAATAGTAAAAGAAGGAAATTCTTTCTGTTCAGAGTCATCCACAGATAGAATACAATTAAAACTTTGTAAAACTTCTTCTTCTTCTTGAGAGATGTAGTTGACCCTTTGGGAAGAACGACAAACGTTAGCAAAATGTCCTTTCCTTTTACATTTTACACAAACTCTATCCCAAGCTGGGCATCCTCTATAATTTCCTATATGGTTTGAGCTGCCGCATCTGAAACAATAGACATTTTTCCTGTAAGAAAACTTATTTTCGGCACTACTTTTATTTTCAAACGCTTTCTTCTCATTGTCTTTTCTAGGAAGTGACCTGTTGGAATTGGATGAAATATTTTGATTTTTTACTAATGCAACTTCGGTTTCAGTAACTTGAGACTTGGGCGTTTGACCTCTGATTTCTGAAACAAACAATTCGGATTGCTCAATGCCTTTAGCAATATTGATGACAGAGTTCAAAGAGGATTCTGTGCCTAGCCAAAGTCTTTCTTGAATTTTCTTACTCTTGGTGCGCATCATTATCTGATCCCTGAGAACTTGTTCGTAAGAAATGGTCTCAAAGGCACAAGAACAAGCTAGAGATCGTAAAGCAGAGACATAATCCTCAATAGATTCATCCTGTTTTTGAACACGGGAATAGAATTTAAAGCGTTCCATAACAGTATTTATCTTTCTTCCAAAACGAATTTTCATCTGAGCACAAGTCGTTTCAAAGACATCCAAGTCTCCTGCATCATCAAGTGATGGAAGATTATCAAATTCCTTAATGCCAGCTCCACCAAGACAGTGTCTGAGAAGAGCTAACTTGCAATTAGCCGAACATCCATCTTTTTGTAAAACCTCAACATAGGCTAAGAACATTGGGTTCCATAAATCCCATTCAATATTGGGATCACCAGCACTTTGTAAAAAATGAGGTGGAGCAGCTATATTGGAAATGCTTTAGTATATTTTGTGACTAAGATTGGCTGGAAAGTAATAATAAAAAAACTGGAAAAAAAAATAATAAAGAGTATATTCCAGTACCTTAATGTTAGTAAACCGCTGGGCAATGAATCCGCTAGAAAAACGAGGCAAAATGATGGAGAACTGATGGAGAGAAGAGCATCTTCGTGCAAGTTGCTTTCCGATTTGCGAGATAAACAAACAAAATGGCGGCACGTCGTGACGTCAGACGTTGTGAGGGTGAAAGGATGATACCCACAATGCAGTAGATTTCCGGAAAGGAGAGATCGGTAACTGAAGATGGAAGCTCTTCGGCGTTGCTAGGCGCAGTGAAGATTCCTCCGTGTTGCCTGGATGCAGCGGGTGCAGCTACAGCGGGTGCAGAGGTTCCACGCAATTTGAAGAATGCGTATAACGGAACACAAAACTCGGTATGAGAAATATTTGCCAAATAGTGAAAAAAACAAGTATTGAAGACTCACGGCTAGCACATTAACGTCGGAAAGCGGCAAATTCAAACCTCGATAGTAAAGACGTCAGCAGTGCTAAACTGAAGGCAGAAATCGTGATTTTCAGTTGAAAAAGTGAACGTTGTCATCCAAAGTGTCCTTTTTGTAGAAGTAGAAACTGTAGTTACCCAGTCGTCGCCAGAAATTGTGTAGTAAAGGAATCCAAGCGTAGGTTAGATGTAACAGCTTTTATTGCAGGAATGACAACTTAACATCCACAGGTTGAATAAAGCAGTTCACACAAGAGCGTCTCGCAGCAGAATGAGCTCCTGACACTCTAGAATTCTAGATGACATCAGAAGTTCTACAAACGACATCAGATAGGAATACTACAGTGTCTCCTGTTGCTAATGTTATTGATGCCCATGGTATTGCTCAGGAACTATGCACCATGTGTTATTGTTTCCCCTAAGGTGCCCATGGAAGAGTTCATGCCTCACAAGCTCCGCCTGATGTTTAATACCCACAGGGTTATGGTGGAGGAAGCCTTGCTGTTTTATTACAGGTGTTCCTGGCCCATGACTTAGGCCCCTGCCTGATGTTTATGCTGGGTGTTTATGCTTAATGTTGTATTTTACCCTTACAGCTTACTACTAGGCGAGGCCAAGGATGAAGGCCTGAGATTGCCCTGCGAGATCGCCCTTGGGCTTCATTAGTATTTCCTTCTTTCCCTCATGTAGTCTACTTAGGATTCATGCTGATGACCACACATTCTTTTTGTTTCAGCCATGGACTCATGGACTTAACAGTTTTTCCCATTGGTCCCTTGTAAATAATCCCCCTGATATACTTTGCTCTGGTGCCAGTTGGCGCCCTGTTGTGATTACCACTGTTTTTGTGCTTTACCTTCGCAGGTTGGAGATAATACAGAGCTTCTTCTCTTTCCAACTCGAACTGGTGTCGTGTCTCTTTTGTGGTGTGCCTGGTGTGTCGTATGGAGGTACTGCGTGGAGGCTTACACGTTCTTGGTAGTTTGGACTGCCCGCTCTGCTTCATGCTACCCCCTGTAGATTTGTCAACCCCATTTCTAACAATTTCTTATTTACTTCTGCTGTTTTTAACTTCTCAATCCACTCAGGGCTGTAATCTGTCTGCTTTAAATATGCAGGTCCTTCTACCTCTCAACGAGCAATGGCAAACCCTATAGGTCTTGTGCAAAGCATGAAAAAGATGTGACCAGCCCAGCAGCATTTTGCAGCTTCCAGACCCTCATAAAAAAAGCAATATACATACAAAGACAGATAGCGGGATGGAAAGCATGCTGGAGGAAATGAGGGGGGATAAGAAAAACAGGATGAAAGCAAGGAAATGCATGCACTCTGATGGTGTGCTGAAAATAAAATAAAGAAGAGTCCCATTGAGAACGCAGGGGGATGACAGAACGCATTCAAGCAGAAAACTATGATTCGGGAATGCTCTATTAAATTGGGTTATTGTTTGAGTGTGTGGGGGTGTGAACCTCTACTCAAGCAGTAACCACAATCCTTTTCACAGTGAGACACAATCAAACCCCAAATTAACCTATTAACCTGTGCTAAACCCAAAGGTAGCTTGCCATGAGCAGTCAGGCTTAGCTTAGAGGAATTCTGTAAAGCATTTAGAAAACACTTCAAAAAGTAATACAGTTAAAACACACCACAAAAGTATCCCACATCAGATTTCGAATAATAACGTAATTTTAAATTAATAAAACAATATCAAAGTGACAAAAAAACTATCAGTAGAATCGCAGATAGGTAATTTTAATGATTTCAGTGAAAATAGCACCAAAGAGCACAAAGCATCAACTGTGGATATCTGGTTGCATTGGACCGGGACAAAGTCACAAATTCAAGCCAACCATGACGGAGTTCGAGCTGGCTGCAGGTACTCAGTTAGGCCCGTTGAACAAGAGTGGGGAACAACCTTTACAACGAAGGTTTTACAGCGCGGTACTGTTACCACGCAACTTTTACAACGCAAGTGGTTACAACGACTTGCGCTGGGGGGCGCTCCAGGATAGTAAATAGTTTAATTTACTATCCAACTCCTTCCCTACTATCCACGGGGACTGGAGTTGGAATAGTAAATTAAAATATTTACTATCCATCACCCCCCAATGCAAGTCGTTGTAACGACTTGCGTTGTAAAAGTTGCGTAGTAACGGCACGCGTTTTAAAAGTACGCGTTGTAATGTCGTACACCCAACAAGAGTACCTTAAAACTTGGATGTGGAGCATTTGGACATCCCATGTCGCGGAGGCATTGTGTAGCCGAGGCTATACGTCGGTTCCGAGGAGGTGCGGAGCTGAGATGCAAGGTCCTGCATCATCATCGAGAATCCCATTGATGTGGGCTTGCAATGGATAGTCTAACCTTGAGGATGAGTCGTACAGTCGAGGCGATGCATCTGTTCCTTGGAACTGCAAGGCTGTGATGAGAGAATCTGCACTGTCATTGAGTCCGCCATTGACAAGAGATTTGCAATGCAAAGGTCTGCATCGGGGAAGATTCACACCGCAGCAGGTCCAATGTGGGCTGCGAGGTTTATGCAGAGTCCTTGTGCAGAGAAAATCCTCACAGAAGACACGATGGGCAGTTTCTGCTCGGGATTGCTCCATACTGCAGGAGAGATGCATTGTTTCTTCTTGATCCACAGAAGGGCTGGCAGAGCAACTTCAGGCCCACTTCCATGGGGCCATTATGGAGTGGCCCCACTTGTCAGGTGTACAGGGTGCAGAAGTCCAGCAGACTGGCAGTCCTTTCAGCAGCACATCACCATGAAAGAAGATTTTTCCATTACATTTCCTTACAATTCTAAAGACACCAATCATGAACTCGTTACATATTGCCATTTGGAAGTTACAGCTTATTAAATGTAATAAGGTAACTCCAGTGTAGGAGGAATACACAAAGCCCAACTGTCAGCTAAACCCAGTCATGAGACCCAGAGACAGGTTGCAGGCACTAAATGGCTAAGGTAGGAAAATGCCAACAGTGGTATTTAAAAATTGTAATTTTAAATTTGACTTCACCATAAATTAGGATTTTTCCTTACAATTCTAGATCCACCAAACATGAACTGGTTACCTGTGCCCATTTGGAAGTTACAGCATATTAAATGTAATAAGTTAACTCTAGTGTTATCCTATGGGAGAGCAGGCCTTGCAGTAGTGAAAAACAAATGTAAGTACATGTCCAACTTTTTAAATACATTGCACCCTGCCCTCCGGGCTGCCCAGGGCCTACCCTCTGTGTGATTTATATGTATTAAAAAGTTTACTAGGGACTTACAAGTTAACTAAATATGCCAGTTGGGGATGAGCTAATGTTACCACAGATTAAGGAGTGAACACATGACATGCCCTTTAGAACTGGTTAGCAGTGGTAAAGTGTACAGAGTCCCTATCCAGCAAAAACAAGATCAACAAAAATAAGAAGGGGGAAGGCAAAAGGTTTGGGGGAAGACCACCCTGAGGCTGATAGGTCTAACACGGACAAACACAAGAATAGGGTAGACAACTGAAATAGCCACAAAGTCATCCAATCATGAGCAAAGGACTGACCTGATGGCCACTCTAAGTATATGTGTAGGTACTGGAAACTAAGCTAAAGCTGCAACTGAGACCTAAAAAAAGACCAATCCCTCCTCTGTTTTCAGCTTCCTTGCCTTTCAATAAAAACTCCTAACATCAGTCATCATGACTTAACACATGCAAATCTGCACCCTCACTCTGCCAACCAAAGCCTCCTGACTCTGAAAGTCCGGTTCCCACATCTTCCCACCCATCTCCAGGTCACATCATCGCTTTCCACTTTAAATAGGTCAGAAAAGCACATACAATGGAACTAGAACATCTGACCTGCTGACTTATTTACCCTTTACCCAGCAGCACCCGCTACACAGAATGTACTCACGCATGTGGTTATTAAATAGGTGTAATTTTTATATGTATATAATTTCATAATGTGTCTGCTGTTTTATTTCTGATTTACAATGTACAATGGCGACCTCTTTGATGGAACCAAGCACATTTTAATGACAATATGGACCGCCTAATTGCTATGTATTGCTGCCCTGGTAACTGTGGCTGAACGAATAAACAAATAGTAATACAAATTGGTGACTTTAAAAAATGTGTCCCTTGGAGTCAGGCACACTGTGTTTCCAGATTTTTTGCATATGTGAGAGTATTCTCTGTGAGGTGGTGACAGTATTGTTTTGTAATGTGCTTTTGTACAGCTGAAAGAAGAAAGAAGATTCGTCAAGTCTCAGTTTCTTCTAATTAGGAAAATCAGGCCAAGTTTAATTCATGTTCCACGGAACGGATATTAAAACTTTGTGGAAATGTACCTAATTATACTCCAAATAGGAAAAAAAAGACTCATTACTTCCTCAAAAATAGCAGTCAGAAGGGGGTGTGAGAAGTTGCAACAATCCTCACAGCAGAGTTGTAATTTTTTTAAACTTTCAAAATCCATCCCAGGGGCTTAGATGCGGTTCCTGGTGGCTGTTGGGTTAAATAATCCAAAGGGAAAATGTCAGCACCTGGAGTATGGGCTGTATTTATGTGTTTCTAAGTGAGTGGGTGTCAGGTGTGAGTTATCCTGGTCATGTATGTTGTATTTGCCTCTTCTGTTTCATTCACAGGTCTCCACCCAGGCGGCTGAGGCCTCCATCTCCGTGCCCCAGTGGCGGACATGTCTACCTAGGAGGTGGTACTTAAAATACGGTCATAAAGTTACTTGTAGTAATTTTACATCATAATTACCATAGAAGAAGGCTCCATACCCCCTCTTGGAATTTGTGATTAGCAAAAAAGTGGATACTTACACCTAGGTGTAGTAGTAAACACACACATGAGTAAATATACACAAGTATATTTACCTTTGTAAGTCAGGCATTTTGAATAAGGGAACAAGGATTATACTTACAGGAAGTGCAGTCCACAGAGATAATGTGATCACAATTATAATATCAATTTTCATGGGAATGTTTGTAGCATTGACCACAGGGTAACATCTCCATATAGGTATTTTAGCCCCAATAGGGTTCTTTTTTAAAGGGCACATGGTCCTCTTTTGAAAAGTACATTTAGTTTAAGAGGGATCCCATTACTTAACAAAATGGGTATATTTTAAGAAAAAAACTATGTTCTTTTCACAATGTTGTTCACCAGCAAGTAGTTATATTGTCTTGCCCGGAGACGCGTCCGCGTTGTTTAAAATCTGTGTTCAGTATCAGGTGTAACTTTGTGTTAACTTCATTGTTCCTCTGGAAGTAAATTTCTCTTTTGTAACTACCCTGCAATACACAATTACTCACTGCACTGTGTCGCTAGAGGCACTTCATGATTCAATACCAGACCTTGAAAAGGATACCCTATGTTTGTGATTCTTCTAAAACCCTGACTCCCCTCTTGCTGCTGCTTTGAGAACAGTGTTTGTATATGATGTAAACATGATCTGTATTAAAATATTTACATGACACAAAAAAGAAAAGTACATTTAGTCAGTCACTCCGGTGTTTTTTTTTTTAATTTATTTTTTTACACATTTACTAAAATTGATTGAACAATAAGATGAATGTAATTTACCTTTAATTGAATGTGGCATTTTATTTTCTATGCTTCTAATTCACTTCCCTAGAATTAGTGACGCCATTCATGGAAACAGCAATAATATGTCTCTTATGTCACCACTAAATACGCAAACATTTCTTAATTTCACCGCAAACGGTTCCATGTGAAGTGTGCCTGGTATTGATTAGAACCAGATTGCTCAAAATTACTTCAAGCTCATCATGAGATTCAGTAACTCTAAGCAGAAGCAAAGGGTTTATAGCTCATCTGTTCTAGGAAACATGTATTCTAAGTTATTTTACATTTCAAAAATGATAATTCATGTATGCTCGGATAGGAACAATTCCAAGTTCGCCCTTCGATCACCAGATGACTCCGTGCCACTTTGGACATTTCGAGTCCTCTGAAGTGGTCGACGCTGCTTTCCCACCATGCAGCCCACAGATTATGGCGCAAAAGAGGTGGAACCGTACTTCTACTTGACAAATGATCTACTTTATTTATTTATTTTATTTATTTATCAAGTTTTGTATAGCGCGAACATGACTCAAGGGGGTATCAGAGCGCTTGGCAGTACACTGTTATCACACAATTTTACATACATACGGAAATCGCATACAATACAAAAGAGGTAGACACTGGTGTTTGGATACAATCGGTGGCAAAAAGTAATCAGAGAGTTAAAGTTTTAGGATGTTAATTTGCTCATTAGAAAAATGTTTGCTTCTTTTATGAAGGCGGTAAAAGAGGAGATTCTGCGTAGATCTGGGGGAAGGGTGTTCAAAATCTTCGGTGCGATACCTGAGAAAGCTCTGCACCCAGTTCTACACTCTTGCCTGTTAAATAGTTTCATGACTCTGGAGCTCTATCACTCAATTACTTGCTAGATCATAACTTGTACCCACCTCCACCCTTTGGAAAGTCACTATTTTACGAAACACCAAGGAAGAAATTCAAGCCAATCTTGACTGCAGCATCATTTACAGCAAACAACCATGCAGGCAATCTAATACCATAACACTAAGTTCAGATTTGGGTCCCATAACATTATACCACCTGAAGTAATGTTGCGTGCTTATCTAGGTTCCTGATCGATACTGTGACCTTATGCCCCTATTCGGCTATAAATCCATTTATTCCCTATATTGGCATAACCGTTCAAGTGCGATTTTCTGAAAAGTCATCTCTGGCCTCACACGAACAGAGCCACATTCCAGCATGACTCTCTGCTACTTCCTTTGCGACCAATTAGTGCAATGACAGAGCAGCAGTCACTATCTGATATTCCTAGATAACACTATTAATAAGAGTTCTTCAACAAGATAAAAACTTAGCAAACCTGGAAATCCCCGCTTGCTATGTTTTGATTAGTAATGGAACTCTAATGAGCAACTGATAACTGTCACTTCCTAGTGACATCTTTAATTGACGTCTTATGTCCAGCAAACTTGCGTCAAACCCGGCACCTGTCAGGTATAAATATTACCAACGTTGCCTTAAGCAATGAGAGAAAGATACGAGCTGCGAGTTCGTTCCCTGTTGCTGATGCCAGCTGCCTGCATGACCCTGTGTTGGTAAAAACTAGCACTCTGTCGCTGCAGCCTGCTATCCTGTGGTGGTGAAGCTGCTGATTACCATTATCGCCGCTACAGCGCGAACTATGGTACAGTACGCTTGAGGAGCCGAGCAGCCGTCCTCTGCGAAGACATCCAGCAGATTCCAGCTGCCCGCGGACGCTGTCACCCCTCCTTCCTCGACGCGCTGAGAGAAGCCGCTGCCTTTCTCGTGCAGAGAAATCCAGTCCCGGCGCTTCCGGTTTACCCTCGCGGGTGACTGGGATATCGAGAGAGACCCCTGAAGGAGATACCAATCCTCCATCATTCTATTCAGAGGTATGGTGTTGACTAAACCCTTAGACGAGAATTCTTGAAACAAACCTTGGCAAAACCAACTTAACTTAAAGCTACTTACTTGCTCCCCTTCTCACGTGTTAGGCTTAGGTCAGGCACACTGGGGTAGGCTTAGTTAGAAGCACCAGTTGAGTATGTTAGCCTAATGTATATATGACTGTATATATGTTTTATTACTTTTAAACCATTGTATGGCTAAGAAACCATATCAATGCTTTTACAGTTCTATTTCGCAATACTTATCTTACTGTACGTACTTTTTATAATAACGGTTATTGCAATTGTGGCAATACATTTCTCTTGTATGAGAAGAGAGACTGTTCAATAAATGTTAAACCCTTTATTGATAAACGCCCGTCTCTCTATTCTCTACATACTGTGAAAGTAAACTGCACTAGACTGACTGAGTGAAATCTATGTCTATTGTTTCACACAACCCTAGAGATCGACTCTTGATCTGAGGAGCAAAGTTGTCATGTTGCACGGTTGTTGGAAAACTGAATCCCTTCTTGTCTGTGCCAAGGAAGCTGATCACTTCCTATGCAGAGAAGAAAGTTTCCAGTGACCTCTGAGCTAGTTGGTAACACAACCCAATTAAGTTTAGCATAGTCAGTGGAGGCCTGGAATATCCGCAGTTCCACGTCGATACTACTGTTTATGTTATTCCAATGCGCAGGGCCTAGTGGGAAACTAGGAACTACACTACATGGCGCCCTAACGTTTGGTAAGGCGATAAACTAACGCAAGACTTGTAGAGTAACTCAGTCGTGCATATTTCACACCCCTTTCTCCCGTAAATACTCCAATAGACGTCTGGAGTGGGTGAAAGGTTAAAATCCGCCCGACCTTAGTAGGAAGAGATTCCTATGTAAAGCTCTGGTTTATTCAACGTTGAAGGATACAGTGTTCCAAAATATTGTGCACCTAATCTTTGTCTCCTTGGAGACCTACTCTGCAAAAACTGCATTTATACAATGTCAGTAGAAAACAGCGGCACCACTGGGGCCGCAGCAGATGCGACTCAGCAAGGTCCCGAATACACAGACCCGGGTGCTATTATCATCCCGGTCCAATTAAGAAGATCTATAACTTTAAAACTTATAGAAAACGGACTGACACCTCAAGGTGGTACAGTAATTTTCGTGATAGAAGCTCACGAATATCGACAGACAGAGGTATTCTATTCATGGATAAACTTTCCAGCGGTAAACGCTATAACACAGGAGTTTCACTATTACAAAATAGAGGAACCTCCGGGAGAGTACGCTCCTTTCGAGGAGATTGAAATCCCACTTAAATTTCAAGAGCACCTGCTCTGGTTTAATGGCGCCCTAAAACATACTGATCAAATAACTAGGCTCGGTCCACTAGGTAGACCAGGAGCCACGTGGCCGGTTTTAGCCAGCTACACACCACATCCTGACATTGCAAGAATGTCTAGAGAAGAGCTGTTAGCACAGCTAAACACATTAATAAAAATACATAGGCAATTAGTCCAATATGTAATGCGGACTGCAACAGTCCAGCCAGCTGTTAATACACCACAGCTGACCCCTCATCAGGGGAACACAAATAAAATTACACCACAGAACATACAGTCATGTCTTGGTAAAACACCCGTAAAACGGGAACAAATTCCTTTCTGGTTAGCCCAGAAAATCACTCAAATAGAGGCAGTATTTCCTGATACTACCCCTATTGAGAAACACAGAATCTTGACCATCTGCCTTCCTATGGGAATCGCACCACACGTGGAGGACTGCGACACTTGGGGTACAGTCTTTGCTTCCATTTACACAAAAACACACGGTGTTCCGTCTATGGCGGTAATACCAGAAGTGCTAAAACAGATTCAAAATGAATTCGGTCCAGAACCCGCTTTAAATCTAGGTATGAAATTACTGAAAGACTTCAAGCAGGTCACGGCTATATTATTAGCCAACATAAAGGGAGAAGCAGCATCTGTGGCGATCCGCCAGAAGTTGAGGGAAACAGATATAAAAGATCCTGTTGAGCTTGCAAAAATCATAGAAAAATGCTATGAAGAATTAGGTAGAGACAGCTTGGGTGGGAAACCAGTTAAGCCCCAACTGCTCGAAAATCCAGAAAAATTATTTATTAAAAATAATTCAAACACTCCTAAAAAGAGCTGGGATGGAAATAAACAATCCACTCCCAAGGAAAAAGTTTTCCAGTCCAGAGGAAGGTCTCCTCGACGGAGGGAAAGAACTCCGACTCGAGAACGCCAGTCTCCCCAACGGGAGCCCTCTGAGAAAAGATATAACCTTAGAAATAGGGATAATCTAAAAAAACCTGATAGATATCAAAGTATTGATACACGTCCCTCTCGATCTTTTCCACAGAATTCGGAAAGAAGAGGACGGTCAGACCCAGGAGAGCACACCAAGTCCAAAGACAAGGAACCTGCTCATAATAAGAAATCTCAATTTCAGAAAAAGAAGGTAGCCAGTATTAGAGTAATCAACCATGCCGAGAATACTGAGGACACAGTTGAAAAATGGGGAGTGGGCATTGACAATGTTGGACAGTGCAGCAGAAATCAGTATAGCGCGCAAGATCTTGATGAGTCATCTGGAGACAGTGGACACGAATGAATACATTCAGGTTGAAACTGCCGACGCCAGACTTAGCGAGCCCCATAAAATATACGAAATAACATTGCGTATAGAGGGTGATAAGACTAGGAAAATTAAGGGTCTATTTTGGGATAAGCTCTCAAAAGGCTACGATATTCTGTTAGCTGAAAAAGATTGGCCCCCAGAGTTTGTCAGGGAGTGCCCTCGTGGCGAAGAAGTGATTATGCCTGCCTTCTCGAATCACATACCGATTCACAAAAAATATACATATGCAAGGAAATGGGCAGTGGCCCAGGCACCTGCATTGTATAAAAATCATGTAGGATGGGATGAGGATTCACCACCTCACAAAATCCAATTAAAAAGTGAACCAACTGCCCAACGGCAGTATCCCATAAAGCAAGAAGCTAAAAAACAAGTCAGGGAGATCTTAGATCAACTTGAGTACCAGGGGGTGATTGAAACATGCACCTCTCAAATGAACAATCCTTTGTTTCCTGTCTCCAAGCCAGACAATTCATATCGTCTAGTTTTGGACTACAGACACCTTAATACATGTTGCAAAACTTTTGCAGTACAAAACTCGCATAGTGCAGCCCTAATGAATAACATAGTTAGGAAAAAATACAAAACGACATTAGACATTTCTAATGGTTTCTTTTGTCAAAACATTGCACCAGAAAGCAGATATTTGACCGCTTTCTCCGCATTTGGGTCACAGAAAAAATTCTGTCGACTCCCACAGGGGTTCAAGAACAGCCCAGGACTATTCTCAGCTAGGGTAACAGAGTTACTACAAATCTATGATGATGAAGCATTATCTTACGTAGATGATATTTATCTCACAGATGACGACATGGATACTCACTTGAAAAGAGTGAACACCATTATACTTGGGTTCGCTGCAGAGGGTTACAAATTCAACTTTAAAAAGTCCCGAATTGCCCATCTGACAGTACTGTTTTTAGGGTACGAATTATCAAGTGAAGGGAAAAGCCTAGCGGACAACTTCTTAGAGAAGTGCGCTGTACTCCAAGCTCCAAAAACACTGAAGAATTTACAATCAATACTAGGTTTTCTGAATTTCGGAAGAACTTACATACTAAATTACGCAGAGAGGGTTAAACCTCTCTACGAACTAATTAAACCTGATTTTAAACAAATCAATTGGACTCAAAAACACACAGAAATTTTGAGATCACTGCAAACAGACATGTTAGCAAAAACTAAATTAGATACACGTGACAACACACGTGATCTTGTAATCCGAGTCATCCCAGGAAGATGCGGATTCACATACCTAACCTCTAATGAGGGAGAAAAGGTACCAATAGCTTACAAATCACATTTGTACACAAAGGCTGAAATAAAATTCAGTTCAACAGAGAAAATTCTAACTGCGGTTCAGACTGCTGTAGCGAAAGAAAGGCCCCTAGCACAAGGTAAACGAATAATAATCGTAACACCCATACCGGCTTTAGAAGCGGTAACTAAAGCAAGCATTCCTAATGCTAAAGCTTTGCATCCGAGATGGATTCAGTGGGTTAATTCTCTTGCTGCAACAGACGTAGTTTACGAATTTGATCCTAACTTAAAAACACAGGAATTTTTACAATATGAATATGAATGTCCTCTGCCAATTGAAATCCTGCCTCTCGAAGAATACGGAAGTATTATATATACTGACGGATCAGCACAACCCGCAGTTGGGGGTAAGCAAGCTTACAGTGCTGCGTGCGCGATTGTTAAAGGTCGCTGGCACAAAGGAAAATTTAGACCATTGGTCACTAAAACACAATCTCTAGGATATTGCTCGGCTCAACGAGCTGAATTAGTAGCATTTAAGATGGCGCTAGAAAATACCGATCGCGAATTCCCCACACTAATAGTGTGCGATTCTTTTTATTGCGTACAATCTTATAATGAATACTTGCAGAATTGAGTGGAAAATGGTTTCAAAGATGCAAAAGGTGGCACAATAAAGCATAAAATGCTTTGGGAACAGGTAGTTCTTTTACAAAAAGAACTACAAAAGACTCACGTGATACATACACTGAGTCATCAACGTGATGGCGTTCACGTTGCAGGGAATTCATTGGCTGATGAAGCCGCGAAGGCAGCTGTGCAAACGGCTTCCGTAGCTGCGATAACTCGGTCACAAACAAAAATAGACAGCGATATTCTACAAGCTGTCAGTACGTCAGTAAAAAATGATAAGAAAACACTCCCAAAAGGCTTTCCTGAAAAGTACTTGTACTTAACGGATAAAAATAATGTTCCTTTTGCTCGAATCCCTGGAGTGGGGGATAGAGTAATTCCAAACAGGGAACACAGACTAGGACTAATCAAAGCGGCACACGAAGGGCTTGCTTCTGCACACGCTGGCGTTTCCGCAACAATATCACTATTAAAACAAAGATATTGGTGGCCTCGCTTGAGAATACAAACTAAAAAGTATGTATTAGAATGCGACATATGCCAACGGATAAAAGTATCAACAGTGAAACGACCAGCGCAGACACCCCTTCTCATCTCGGATAAACCATTTGCATGCGTTTACCTGGACCACTGTGGTCCCCTACAAAGGGACGGTAACTATAGATATATCATGGTAGCAGTGGACTCCTGTACGAGGTTCATATGGATGTGGCCCCAGCGCTCGGCTGACGCTAGAACGGTTATAAAAGATTTGCGAGTCTATATCGGCACATACGCAATTACCACGTTCCATTCTGACCAGGGTCCTGCTTTCAGCTCTCGAGCCTATAAGGAGGCCATGGCCAGCATGGGAATTGGGTTGCGGTATTCTTGTCCGTCGCACAAGTGTGGTAGAAAGAAAAAACCGTGACATAAAGCAATGTATAACAGCGAAGGTATTAGGTTCAGGCGCTGGGTGGGTCAAACATTTAATAAGTGTCCAGACTAGTCTTAACAACATGCCAAGAAATTCTCTAAAAGGTTTCAGCCCATACGAACTATTGTTCGGAATTAGAATGAACGTTCAGGACCTCGATAGTCAGATGTCAGTGGTACAAGAAGAAACAACACAGTTTGATGTAAAAGACCGTTTGGCTGTTTTACAGGAACTGAATGAAACAAGAAAATCATTAAGCAACATAAAGTTAAAGCAACAGCCAAGTACCACTGACGAGGCACCACCCGCAACAGCCCCAGCAAGGCCTGTCTGGATTCCAAAGATTGGGGATCTAGTCAGAGAAAAGATCGCGGTTAAGAAGGAATTTGGGCCTTCTTACAGAAAAGCAGTACCTGTCTTAGCAGTCACCGGAACAAGATCAGTTGTGCTACCGCCCCTTGCTGGTAAAAAGGAGAACAGAGTCGTGTCTATCGATCTGGTAAAACCACAAACATGTGGCCTATAATCAACAGTAGGCCCGGTGGACTCCCAAGAAACAACAGAATACCCAAACTTGCAACAATCCAAGAGGTTCAAACTGAAAGACTAATCACATTCGATCAGCCTGCAGTGCACAATGAAGGACTATGCAATAATGCCATGGAACTCGTGCCTCTTGAAACACAGATTGAAACAGTTCGTCAAGAAACAACACCAGTCTACAATGATGTGGCATCAGAAAGTGCTACCGAGAGACAGATTGAAAGAACAATCCCATCAATTGACAGAACTGCCTCTGGTTATTTCATCAACTTCGACAACTTCTCTGAAGATTTAAACGACCCCGAAGTGATGCCAGAAACAAAAAAGTCTTTTAAAGAAAAAGCAACGGAACTCTTTCATCAACTGAAGGAAATCTACCTAATTTCCCCTTGGCTAGAGTTCTGGTTCGGTCTAGGTGTATTTTTCCTCCTGCTTTGGCTCATCATGGTACTGTGTTTGGGAAAATTCATTGAAGGAAAATATATTACAATGGACACAGCAAGTCAGAACATCAACCTACTCCTGAAACCACACAGATCATCCCACGTGAAGAAAAGAGACCTGTCAACAGTAAATGTCACAGCAATTCCAATACCTGGTGGGGTAGTATGGGAGAAAACAGACTATGAGATATATGGTCCGGTCGAAATCCTGAAGTATCCTCATCAACTAAAGGTTTCCTTAAGTGACTTTGTGACTCCTAGTACATTCTCTGATGATTGGGACTTTAACAGTATTAATGACATGATGTCTGATTTAGTAATGTCAGCTAGATTCACAGATCATGATTATTTACAAGGTTCATCTAGTTATGAGCAGTTATTCTGTTATACCCACTATGGGGATCATTACTTGCATAAATCTGCACAGCCTAGAAATGTTTTTATGTATAATCAATGGGAACATTGTGCTACACCACCTAAAAGCAGTTCTAAAGCATTTTTTGAGAAATTCAAATACTTCTCAGGGTTTAACACCAGTGATGCAGAAACGTTTTATTACAAACTGTTAGATAAAACAGGTATGAAAACAATGCTGACAAATTCTAAATTGATATATTCAGAAGCATTTTATGACAAAATGATGACATTTGGTTTTGATTATTGGAAAAATAATATTGAAACGAAAACAATTTGGGGTACAAAAGATTGGCAGGTGCAAGGCATAGAAGCACTATTTAGAACCTGCATGATACCAGAACAAATGTTATTTTTAAATGACACTGTACACCAAACATCCTGTCTTGGCCTAGCTAAGATCAAAGACCTTAAAACACCGTCTATTCCAAAGCCAATACCTGAAAACGCAACAGCTGATATTGAGTTAGACGTGTCACAAATTTTACATTTCAACAGAACACATCCTGATTGGAAAAAGTGGTTAATCTGGCCTACAGACACAAATAGCTGTCAAGATAGGTTCCTGAATAAAACACAGGGTTTAAAAATGACCAGATTAGACCCTAGATATTCCCAGAGACAACATCCAGGGATTATAACAACATACAGTGTAGGGAAACTCTGCCTAGAATGGCTAACTACATCCACACTGGCTGAAATTAAGCAACACTTGTCTTTATTAAAAGATGGTGCTGATTTGCGCGATTTCATTCTCGGACCACGCAAACAGCGTCAAAAGCGTTTCATAGCGACCAGTATCTATGCTGCTTACAACGAGGCTTGGAAAGTAAAGCAAATTGAAACTGCTGAAAAAATACGAGAAATTGATCGTATTAATTTGGAGAAATCACTTTCTGTGGTAGACAATGGGTTAATGACTCTGTCTTCCAGAATATATTCTTTGGACAATATTGTATCCTCTGCCTTTGATGTGATAGACAGAGATTTGCTAATGTTACAACATGGCCAGTCTCAATTACGCTCTATTATAGAATTAGGCTGGACGCTGCAAAATCTTCGTTCAGGCTATGTGCCTTGGCGTTTAATCAACACAACGTCATTATTTTCCAGTTTTAACCTTACTGATAAACAGATCAGTTTGGCACAGAAAGGAGCAGACTATACAATCTTGAGCATCGAGAAACTCGAGAGATTACCATTGACAATGTCAGAGAGCCCTGTCATTGAATGGATAATACACGGAATTATCACAATTCCGATAACAACTTTCCGATTTCATAAATGCCTTGAGTACATACCTGCTGGCCAATATGAACAATTGGGTAAGGGATATGTAAAATCCGAATGGAAATTACCATACACTCATTCTTGCTATTGTGACAGCGACAAAAATGTATTTCTTAGTGGTGACAACTGTAAACACTCACTAAGCGGTATACTTTTGTGTCAGGGTATTAATTTACACGGAGCATGTGATGGAAATTCAAACAACCTCTCATGCCACCAGCTAGTCACACCTGCAACTCAGATAGAGCCCTTCTTTATGCAACTCGCAAACGGGAGTTACATTCTTAGAACGGATCACAGGTGTTGTGGCCTCGCGCCCGGAAAAAGTTATCTAGTACAAGTAACGTCCATGGTCAAATGTTGTATGCAAGCATTGTTCCCGAGCGGGCCTCCAGACATTGTGACTCCCCTCTGGCCTCGTCTGAATCTCTATTCTATACGAATTGATACATTAAGCAAAATGAAATCTGTACTTTTACAGACAACAGTGCCTATAACGTCATCTAAAGAGACGTATGATCTTCTAGTCGCAAGAACGGCTACTGAGGTTCATGACCTTTTATCAACAAATTGCCCCGTGCATTTCGTAGAAATGTTCAGCCAACTCCTTAACATGTCTAGTGCAACAAGCATCCCAGGCATATTTAAGACAGTCTTTACGGGACTGCTAACACCCTTCCAGGCAATTTTGGGAATCTTTCCTAATTTTGTGCACTCCATTTTTGGCGGCATTTCACTATTTTTGGGACTCGTTGCAGGGATTCTATTTTTGACCATCCTGCTACGTTATGGCAAGCCTCGGCTCAGACATAGCTCCCATGGGAATGGAAGAGACAATCCTAGCAATGCGCTACAGGGACAGGATAACTAACGTCCTCGGATTGGCCAGGCTGAGAGATCTAAACTCGACCTGGTTCCTTTCATTCAGACCGATATGGCAAAATTGCATTTTACCTGTGCTACGGTGTATGCTTTGCGGCGAGGAATGCGTGTTGGACATCTGTCTTTCACTTCCATCAGCAGTACCAATGGACGTTGATACTTTGCTCAGTCCAATAACGGCTCACGCATTGTGTTGTCCCCAGCGGCTACCAATCCTGATGACGGCATTCGTGGAGACTCCTGTACTACAGCCAAGTGGTAACAGTGGAGCGAGTGACAAAAGCAACATCATCCAGGTACAACGTTCTGTGAGCATTGCCGGTCCTGCCTTCGATGACAGCAATCATTCTCACACCTGCCAAGTTACAGCGCTATCTAATTTGGTTGAACTATCACCTGATTTTGTAGACCAATTCTTTGCGAGCCTGTCTGATAGGATGTTCTCACCCATGGAGAAACAATAACTTTTGAAAAACTTTCCGACACACAGCGTTCCCATGAACTCTGAATTCGGCCTTCAGTTTTGATCAACAAAAACTGCCAAGAGCTTTGGAAATCTATTTTTCCCCTTTCAAGCAATAGCTTTTTGATTTGGACAATTTTTTTAAATATTGATCTTTTTTGGCACGAACAATTCTTTGCTTAACGTAAAAACTATTCTTAGAGAACAGAAGCTTCACACTTCTATTTTCTAGACACATCTAGAGACATAACAACATAACACCAGCCTCTAGCACACATGTTATTACAATGCATTTTTATGTGATGATTTATCTCGCCTTTCTTCTGTCAGAGATACTTCATGTGTAATTCCTTTTGCATAATCGTTCATTGATTTCATATGCAATAATTTTTTGAATGATTACTATGCTTTAAAAAACGTACAGTACCTAAATTCCATGTATTACAAATACGCCTATTTCGAATGCATTTATGTATTTTGGGGTGGGCAATGTTACACATGCATCTAATTGCTTAGTTTTAGTAATTTTGATGGACATGAAAACGTGGAGTGGGTGTTGCGTGCTTATCTAGGTCCCTGATCGATACTGTGACCTTATGCCCCTATTCGGCTATAAATCCATTTATTCCCTATATTGGCATAACCGTTCAAGTGCGATTTTCTGAAAAGTCATCTCTGGCCTCACACGAACAGAGCCACATTCCAGCATGACTCTCTGCTACTTCCTTTGCGACCAATTAGTGCAATGACAGAGCAGCAGTCACTATCTGATATTCCTAGATAACACTCCGAGTTCTTCAACAAGATAAAAACTTAGCAAACCTGGAAATCCCCGCTTGCTATGTTTTGATTAGTAATGGAACTCTAATGAGCAACTGATAACTGTCACTTCCTAGTGACATCTTTAATTGACGTCTTATGTCCAGCAAACTTGCGTCAAACCCGGCACCTGTCAGGTATAAATATTACCAACGTTGCCTTAAGCAATGAGAGAAAGATACGAGCTGCGAGTTCGTTCCCTGTTGCTGATGCCAGCTGCCTGCATGACCCTGTGTTGGTAAAAACTAGCACTCTGTCGCTGCAGCCTGCTATCCTGTGGTGGTGAAGCTGCTGATTACCATTATCGCCGCTACAGCGCGAACTATGGTACAGTACGCTTGAGGAGCCGAGCAGCCGTCCTCTGTGAAGACATCCAGCAGATTCCAGCTGCCCGCGGACGCTGTCACCCCTCCTTCCTCGACGCGCTGAGAGAAGCCGCTGCCTTTCTCGTGCAGAGAAATCCAGTCCCGGCGCTTCCGGTTTACCCTCGCGGGTGACTGGGATATCGAGAGAGACCCCTGAAGGAGATACCAATCCTCCATCATTCTATTCAGAGGTATGGTGTTGACTAAACCCTTAGACGAGAATTCTTGAAACAAACCTTGGCAAAACCAACTTAACTTAAAGCTACTTACTTGCTCCCCTTCTCACGTGTTAGGCTTAGGTCACTGGGGTAGGCTTAGTTAGAAGCACCAGTTGAGTATGTTAGCCTAATGTATATATGACTGTATATATGTTTTATTACTTTTAAACCATTGTATGGCTAAGAAACCATATCAATGCTTTTACAGTTCTATTTCGCAATACTTATCTTACTGTACGTACTTTTTATAATAACAGTTATTGCAATTGTGGCAATACATTTCTCTTGTATGAGAAGAAAGACTGTTCAATAAATGTTAAACCCTTTATTGATAAACGCCCGTCTCTCTATTCTCTACATACTGTGAAAGTAAACTGCACTAGACTGACTGAGTGAAATCTATGTCTATTGTTTCACACGACCCTAGAGATCGACTCTTGATCTGAGGAGCAAAGTTGTCATGTTGCACGGTTGTTGGAAAACTGAATCCCTTCTTGTCTGTGCCAAGGAAGCTGATCACTTCCTATGCAGAGAAGAAAGTTTCCAGTGACCTCTGAGCTAGTTGGTAACACAACCCAATTAAGTTTAGCATAGTCAGTGGAGGCCTGGAATATCCGCAGTTCCACGTCGATACTACTGTTTATGTTATTCCAATGCGCAGGGCCTAGTGGGAAACTAGGAACTACACTACAGTAAATATGCAATTAATCATGGAATTACAGTGCGCTTGTATGGAATTTTGCAAACATTTATTGTGTTGCTGTGTATTCTAGTACTAATATAACATTTACTACCCTATATGTCTTTTTTGGCTTGGTGTGCTGGTTCGTACTATTCCACTGCTCTCAACCTGTTAAAATTGGTAGAAGTATTATTGTTCTGGGTTCTATCCTAGGGTATGTGCTTGATGCAATTATCTTGAGAACAACCATGTTTTCACTTCTCTTTTGAACTTTAAATGCTCCTGAATGTTTCAAAACGTGGCAGGCAATGAGTTTCAGAGCTTGGCGTCTTATATCAAAAAAGCGAAGCCACCTATGGCTTTTATTGTACGGTGGTATGACGATCTCTGATACTCAGCAACAGCCCGTGCAGGTAAGAGTGGTGGGCCGGGTTGGGGGATTCGACAGACTACCACAAGGGAAAACTAAATATTTAATACATTTCGCCATTTGTCGATGGTTTTGGACATGGAACATCTTGCAACAGGTAGTTGTGAGAGTGTGTGTAGGACTGGCAATGCATATTTCCTCGGGCAAAGTTGAAGAAGGACTCTTTCTGCTGCATATAATGAAGGCATTGTATATTGATTGACGAATTTTGAGCTCTCAAGAGTAAAGATAGGTTGTCGGTTGTGTTGGTATGTGCGATATGGGAAGCCGTGTCTCAGCATTTTCATTGTGTAAAAAGTGCTGCTTGTGACCTCATTGGCACGTGGTATCGAGGACAGACCTAAAATCATGGTTTCACTTAGGTTCTCACTTCTCTTGGTGTAGCTGGTAGGGCACTGCGTTCCTTTGGTCATACGTCTGTAGGTAGTGTTTTTGTGCAATCGTCCACAGGTCATGATCTCAGCCATTGTTCTGTTGATCATTACATGGTTGATCATCATTCATTCACCTAAGACTTGAAGACAGTTGCCAAGTCTTAACTTTTAGAGGTCTTCTGAACCATCCATCCGAGGTCCTGTAATCTCTGTGGTGCTTCTTTAAAAAGTGAAGCCTATTGTTGTTGACAATTATTGTTTTCAAGCAACTTCAGGCATTACAGTATAGGAATATGTTAAAGTAAGTGAGTTGTTTGCCAGTAAAAACCACAGAACAGCTCTGAAACCTTTGCACCATGATTTTGAATGTATCAAGCAATTAAATGTGTGTTGTATGCTACACTAAAAGTCATCCCCAGAGTGTTAGGTCTGCCACTCATGCATACAGGTTAGCCAGGCTAGGAACCTCATTGATCTGCTGCACAATCAGTTTGATTGAAGGTGCAATGACGGGAACAAAGAATACTTTTTACTTATCTAACCAGGTTCTGTCCTGCGTTTGTTCAATTCCTTTACAGTGACTACATTTTTCATGAAGTTTGCTGTAAATAACTTTATAAGTGGACACTGTTTTGATCGAAAAAGGCACAACATGTTTTCTATCACTTTCTAATAAAACCTCATTATATTGTTATGATTCATCTATCAAAGTAGACTAAACATTGGTATATTAGCATATCTGCTCAATTGGACATTATCACCTGTTCCATTGCTACCAGTACCTGCTTAAAGGGGCCATCCAGCATACAGAAAAAAAAACATTTCTGTTTGCTTTGGCCTGCATCTCAAACAATCACAAAGAATATTGTTTTAGCATGTTGGTTTGTTTGATGCAGTCTTGTGTTTTGAAAAATATTGTAAGATCATTCACCAGACTCCGCCTATAAACAACATCTGTTTATCTCTGTCTCTGGAGAGAGTTCCATCTGTTCCTCATTGGGTCTGTTAAATATATCTGGATTCAGGAAAGTTTGTAAACAGTTATCATAAGAACCTGAAAAAAGACAAGGAAATAAACAGAAAAGAGGATGGTGCCCGAAAAACTAAAGATAATCTTCTGGATTGAAACAGGATTTCCCATGAGATGAAACATGCTTGCAGAGTTGGCTGGTGGCCTTGTGCCTGTGGTGCAGTCTGAGATCTTCCCTACTACGCCTACGACTATATACTTCTTCCCCCTCCACATCTAGTAACCTTTTGTTGCACTTGGGATGTGTAAGTGTTTCTGGAGGGCTGCCAGATGTGTCATTGTGGGAAACTGGAAGAAACGTTGAGTTTTCTCTGGATACTTTTAGGCGTGGTGCCAAGGGGGATCTAGTTAGTACGACTTATAGTTGGACTTATCGTTTGCCCCTATGAACCATAATTAGCGGAAACAGGAGACAATAAAACATCCACAGTTCAATTGTGCGCCATACAAAAGACAATCACGTAACTCCAGATCCACTAATTATTATTCACATTTAAAGTCCCCTGTGAACAAGACGTGATCAAATGCACCTAAATGGAGATTTGTCCATTTGTTGGTGTTTTTTCCCATTCTCGGATGATGGTGACTGCGTACTAGTGTCTGATTGTGAACATTGTCAAATTCTGCTCATAAGGTCAGAAGGAAGAAGGCAGCCACTCTGTTCTTGTGCACTGTGATTTCAAGGATGTCTCATATGAACACAAGGGGTGACTCTGTGCCTTTACCTGGGTTCAATACAGATTGTTGAGCATATGTCAAGCTGTTTACTCAGTAAAATTGGGGAGTTGAGTAAAAACTGCTCTTTAAAATAATTTACATAGGAACTAACATTTGGCAATAAGTTGAAAGTTTTCTGAATTGGATGGTCCGAGGTTCTTTTTGAGAGGTCATGTCATCTAAGAGGTGTTTAGCTTGGGTGCAATAGATGCTTGGTGGCCAGTGAATACTTCGGGACCAGCTAAAAAAAGCCTCCAGCGTGAGCCAATTGTGGAGTCATTACTTTTTGTAATAGATCCCTATCGCTGGTGGGAGGGCCCATAGCGACAAGCAAAGAGAATTCAGGTAGCGGTCTGGTGGGAGCCACCACCAGAAAACATTGGACGGGATTTAAAGGGAAGGCACTATCATGACATTCTGAAAAATAGATCCCGTTTTGTGATGATGTAAATATTTTGTTTGTCCAATATCGCATTGTCCTGTGGTGTATCCCAAGGTTCAGCTTTAGCACGCATTATTTTTTATCTTTATATGCAGCCTCTCTGCACTTTGATGAGATCCCACGGTTGTAAGACCTTCTGCTATGCAGATGATATACAGCTGCAGTTGACATTGAATCAAGGGCCTGTAAAATCTATAATCAGGCAGAAATGGCTGCCTCTTGGAAATCAAGAACTGGATGACCAGTAACTTTTTAAAGCTGAATCGGTACAAGACGGAGGTGTTGATCATTGGTGGGTATGTTGAGAGCTGGACACTGGTAAGATGGGACTTACATTCTTGGGCCAATGGTTACAAAGCTGGGTGTTTTATTTGGCCATCAGTGATCTTTTCATCCGCAAACGCAGATGGTTTGGTCCAAAGGACATAGCCTTCTTCAATCTCTTAGTAAAAGTCTTCCTTTTTTCCCTGTTGAGAAGTTCGATCAAGTGGTGGCCGCTGTGTTCTTTCCCATATGGACTATTTTAACTCCACGAGCTTGCCTAATAGTGCAGTGCACAAGCAGCAGTGCCTCCAAAGCATGTCAGAAAGAATAGTGATGGGTTTAAGAAAATGTGATCCTGGGTCAACAGCCAGAGTCAGACTAGGCTGGTTGCACATAAGCAAGACCATCACACTTAAAACAGCAGATCCCGTTCACAAAGCCTACTATAAAACCCGGCCTATCATACTTTCGGAGCCAAGGAATTGTCACTGTCCCCTGAGGACTCTCAGCTCAAGCCCTGCTTTACTCCTTAAAGTGCCATGTAGTAAAAATTCTCTAGCAGGAGAGAGGGTCTTCCTATTTGTGTGACGTAAAACCTAGAATGAATCGCCAATTGATATTCAAGCGAGTCATAACTTCAGGCTATTTAAGAAGGCGGTAATCTCCTTACTCAATGTTCAAACCTCACCTGACCCCTTGTTTATGATATCATCATTTGTGTGTTGTTTTTCTTTATCTCTGTTTTTTTGTGCTTTTCCCCCCTCCTTTTAGATGTTTGTTCCTCACCATCAAGATGCTTTGGTGAACGTGCACATAATTACCAATAATAAAAATAATAAGGAAGAAGAAGTTGTTGAGATTAAGACAGAAGTAATTCAATTTACACAGGATTCACCACCTTGTTACCTTTTTACAACTTGTTGGATTTAAATTCACAGAGATAAAAGGCCAATTTTCTGGTCTTGGCATAGACACAAAACAACTGGAATAAATGAAGAAAATGAAAAAGCTGTTGTAGGCTGTTTTTCTCTAATAGGCATGATCCAGGAAAATTTAACTTTCAATCCTTTCAAGCAAAGATACTCAGATTAGTTGCTGGTTAACAAAAATTGATGGACCTAGAGATGCCTCTAGCATTTCTACATGTGGTTCAAATATGCCCAACAGAAACGCATGCGGGCATGTACAGACTCCTCCCACCATCGCCACATCTGACTATTGTCAATTGGCAAACAGAGCTGATGGTGGCACACCTTTGTTTATAGTTTACAAAGTTTGACTGTTACTCCCTATTTGAACATCTGCAATACCCAGCTCACAGTGACTGGACTCTTTTGATTTAAATAGATATTGCACTATGTGGCTAGATGTGCACTATGTAGATGTATGAAGGCAGGGGGTCCCTCAAGTGTCACCCCCAAGCTATATTGCTTAAAGGGCAATAAAGACACAAAGTGTTGTGTTGTTTTCACTAATCAGTAGGAACTGCCCGTTTGTGGATGACAGAGACTTTGGGGTAGTACCAGACATATTCTGTGCGCCCCCACCCAGGATATGTTGTCCTTAGACAGCTAGTTCACAGTACCACAAAAAGCCCCCCTAGACAGGGAGCGAACAGGTCTGTCAACCACTGAACACGACAACCCTGACCCCTCAGGGATCATGGTGAGAGATCTAGAAACTTTCGCTCATACACTTGTGCTTTCTTTTGCTCAGAGAAATATGCAAAAAATACATGGAGGAAGGTTTTCAAAATGTATTGAACCGAAATGATTCTTGTATCGAGAATATGTGCTGCAATGATTAATAGACAGAGCAGATGAAAGTTATAATAAGCGTCAGGGCTAGATTTTCTATACATAAGTCCACATATATCTACAGGGTGCATAGATGGGGATTTAGAAATAGTAATTCTATACTTCCCTATAAACACGTGCCTTTCGAAATTTTGTCTCACATGTATTCTGTCCTAGATATTAGTATGCCACAGTATTGTTGATGTCGATATTCAATACTATAATCCAGAGAGAGCTAAAGGCCATTCAATTGGCAGAACAAGACATGATCTTAAGCATCCACCATTTTGGTGACATTATTTTGTAAACAGTCAATATTGTCTTCCACTAAGGTCCATGTACAAAATGGCTGCCACAGGTTTTCTATGACACTCAAACCTACTGTGGTGCAACAATTTAAAAAAAACATTTTAACACAAACCACTTTTATTTCTGCGGTAGATCCCAGCAGCATGTCACGCCACTCACTTTAACAGTTTCTATTTCTGTTATTTCATTTGTCGCCTAACATTACACATGAGAGGCGGTGGTTCAGTTTTCCCTCACTTGGAGAATGTAGACAGCCAGCTCTTACCATCATTATCCCATCCTTTATGTAGAGCATGGAATGAAAAACGCCCTTTCAGGGATAACAGCTGTTCCATAATAAACTGGCGCTTTCAGACTTTTGTTTAACTGAGTTCAAAAGAGAAATATCCAACAATTATAAATATTATAAATACACTCTAAGTCGCTCAGCACGTTGGGTAACGCAGAGGTTGATTACATTTGGTGTAAAACACACGTTTGTTATGCACTCAAAATGTAAAACAGGGCATCAGCAGACACCAGTGATTCTATAGGTCTTTAGATCATCACCCTTAGTACTGTTGACAGTGTCTGGGTGCGGGGAATGAGATTTTGATACCAATTTATAATTATGATAAATTTAATAAAGAATCCCATTCATCTGTTTTGGACCGCTCGTATCTGTCATTGAGGAAAGAACCACCCCCGCATTGGTTAGACAAACCCCATTAACTGACGCCACTCTGAAGAACCACTTACAACTGATAAAGTTTTAAGAGTTTATATAAAGTTAATTTGAATGCAATACAATCCACTCAGGATAAAATCTCAAAGTATACAAAATACAAAATCAGCTACAATATCAGCCGCTTAAGCTTCGGTGTGAAGTGGTTCCTTCTGCGTCATCTGCAGTAAGATAAAAAATATCATCAAGTTAATCTGTCCCTACTCTATGCTACGTGTCAACCCTACTTCGCAAGTTTCTTCCCTAAAAAGGTGTCAGCAGTTTGACTTCCAAAGAAGTTCAAACTCTCTTTAGCCTCTAAAGGAAATCTTAAGTTTCAGAAGCAGTACCCTATCTGCCTACCCATCCGCTCTCTCTAAGGGTCCTCGGCCTACTGCTCCCTTGCGCTCTGATGTCTCAGCGCATCTGCTCAAGGCATCTACCCTTCGCCCTCGCTCTGAGCAATTCGTCTCGCTGTTCCTAATCTCCCAATTGCTACCTCCTCCCCGGGGTGCTGTCCCTAAAATACACAATCACCGTGTGGGTGGAACGCCCCTTGACGCCCACCACGGACTTTCCCCGATGATGTCAACTTCCTGCTTCTTCCATTGGTCTATTCCTTGCGTCGTCCGTTAAGTTGACCTTTTTCTTTAGATGTCATCTTCATCATCTCATCGTCGACTTTTATTGACTCTTTCAGATCGCATATCATAGAAACTTAGACAAGGCTTTAACTCTATGTCTCTTAACTTGACCCTGCTAGGTCCTGTGAATGGTCTTGTCAAAACACAGTTCACATACAAAAGTGTCTCTCCTCACGTTCGAGCAATATGCTCCGTCCGGCATTGTCACCTTAAATTTAACAAGTGCTAGACTTCTCGGCTCTCACGTCCACATCAAGCTATTTACGACCTTTACAAGCCCTCTAAATTACCTACATTTGACTATGCTCCTGCGAACTCTTGACCAGTTAGGTTACAAACACAAATGACCTAAACTCTTCCAGCATTCCTACAGAAACTCTCTACCCAGTATAACCTTTGGCATACATTTATATATTCGTACTTTTAGCAAAAGCCCTAGTTATACTTAAATACATTCTACATCAAATATATGTAATACATAGAATATGACTATATAGAATATAACTTATGCATTTTCTTTGGTTACATTGTCATGTAAGGTCCTTATACATTCATCCACGTTTCTTCATTTAAAGTTACACACGTACACGAATTCTACTGTGCACGTTCTACATTTCGTAAGCATCTCTACATTACCCATCATGTATACGGGCCTTCTAATCTAATGCATTTTAACATGTAAATACATTTACATTTCCTATACCATGTTATCACATTCGTTGGCTTTCATGTTATAATCGCCCACTTAATATTACGATATGCGTTTCATTCCTACGTTTATGACATATACGTCTAGATACAGCTACAATGTGCTTTGCATTCAAATTGCGCTCTCTCAGTTCCCCCCTTTGATGACTTTTAGGAGTCATCACTAAAAGCAATTTGAATACATCTCTTATACCGAACTAGTTACATCAGTTCCTCTTTTTATCGATTCAAGTGTTCTCAGACTTTTATACTGTTGATCTTGTAGAACAGCTAGTCTCTTTTCTTGGTCTCTCATCGATCTTTGTAACTGATTCGACCTATACCATTTATACAATTTTACTAACCCTAATAGTGTAATTATACTAATTAATACTATTAATACAGGCTTTAAAATATACCAAACTATACTTTTGCCTAGATTAGCAAACCAACTTCCAACCTTTCCCACTCCATTTCCTACTTTTTCCCAAACATTTACCTTTGATAAATCTTCAATTTCTTGATGAATCTGTGTAATGTTCTGTATGACTTTCTCAAGTGGTTTTGAATTATCAGGAATATAAGTACAACATTCCTGAACTTTCAAAGCTTTACAAACTCCGCCTTCCTTTGCTAATATCACATCTAAAGCAAGCCTGTTCTGTAAAACCATTGCTCTAATCGACTGCATCTCACCTTCTACTAACATTAATGATCTTGCAGTACTAGCAGACAATCTATCCACGACTGTCGCTAACCTTCTAATCTTAACATCGCTAAGAATCAAACCTAACAATGGAAACATCGCTCCAAATACATCTCCTACTACTTCTGCATCTCCTACTTCCCTTTTCGTTCTCCTCGAAGCCTTTCCTTCTATAATCGCTAAATCCTTTGCATGATATATTTTGGGGAAGACAATTGCCAAGTAACACGAACCATACCAATTGTCAGGCAGTTTTACATAGGCATTTCTCCCACATACAAAATACACATTCGGAATAGCTTGCATTCCTTTCATAAAATCTTTCGTGTAATACTCTAGTTTAAAAGAGTGCTCGCAACTAACCTCACCTACAAATTCACTCTCGTAATACGTTTTGCTTCGAGCTAAACATAACTTTCCTTTCTGCGTTCTATCCAATGCTATTGGACCATTGCTACCTTTCTTTTTATGTGCCTTCTCTTCTTCTGTCCAGTCTATTTTCCATTGTCCTGACATTTTTAGAATCTTCTGCCGTCTGCATCGGTCATCTACTTGTGCTATAAATCTTTTCTCTACTTCTGATACTTTGCAAGTCAGATTATTTCTACGTGCATATGATGTATCTAATGTGTCCCAAGGAAGAAAGAATTTAGCTAGTCTATCCTCCTTTTTGTAGTAGTCCCACTTATTCATTTGTTTATAATTCGGAACTTCAGGCAGTACCGAATCATAATTTGAAAAGTAGTACTCAAATCCTTCTCTACCATAAAATATACTAAGCAGTAAACTACATGTGATCCCATAAGTCAATGGGAGATGGTGATATCTAATGCCTTCGTCTACAGAAGCCGGCAATTGCATACAAACGTAGCAATCTTTGGCCTCCATGGCATCGATATATTCGTACAATAATTTGGCATATGCATTTGACCTAAAGTTTCCCTGTGACTCGTCTATATGTAATCTACGAGCTTCATCTGCAAGTAACGCCTTTTCACGTGTAACAGTGCTCTCCTCCTTCTTTCCCACGAGAGTAGGTTTCAAGGTCGTTACAATTTTTACATTTGCTATTCTTTTATCATTCTCATGTCCTGTCATGTAAGATATCGTTACTACTATAATTATAAGAAATATCACTATTGCTATAAGTGTACCTACTATACATCTAGCTTTTCTGTTTGGGTTGCCGTTCTCCATGTTATCAAACAGCGTACCTCGTTCTCTAGCGAAAATTCTCTTTCCAATCTTTGGTTGCTTGTTTGCTTTCACAGTCTTTAAAGTGCTTTTTATCAACAGGTATCTTTTTCACCACAATGTCTTTTTCTCTTCTTAGCAGCAGACAACCCTAGCCCTTCTCCGTCCTCTAAATGTAATCCCTAATTTTATTCTTCTTTCCACTCGGCGCTAGGTTATCTTCTTCTTTATAACATAAGTACAAAAGTCTTTTATGCATCAACAATTATTTTCGGACCTGCAGCTTTCACAACAATTATTAATAGTTCAAAGCGAATAACTTTTTCTTCTTCTTCTGTCATTTGCTGACCAGCTGTTGGAAACTGTAATCTTTTTAGCACTAGATCTTGAATTTTACTCAGACGTGGGGGTATGGGAAGTGTGAAAGTCAGTAACCCCTCAGTCTCGAGTCCAGGTGCCAACATCCATATCTCCACTGCCACAAATGGATCGAGATCGATTACTTTCACGCTCTTCACTCTCCCAGATTTCTGTCCCCAATACATCTGCTAGATAAGTCCACTCTGGGGTGGCGTACCTTCTGCAGGGCACACGTACCCTTCTTGATCTTCGTGGACTCTCAATTCCTGAATCTATCGTTTCTTCCTCCTGATCCGATTCTTCAGCGATAGGAGCAAGAGTTCTTTCCTTTTTCCTTTCCGAACTTGGCCTTTTCCTTCTCTCCGGCCAACTGGCTTCGTTACTCTTCGTCTTTCCGCTCCTTGTTCCAGGACCCGTCTCTTGGTCACTCTCAATTTGTTCGATATCTGTGTCGGATTCCCAATTACTTTCTTCTCCTGAGGCGACTTCGGTCCCACTCGTGTCCTGACCTTCGTCGTCCTGTTCCAACACAGTTTCAGCTTCTTCGATCACCTCCACAGCTTGGCTTTCCCCCTCTATGGCTTCTCCGCTTCCTGTCGGATTTTCATCCGAGAGAGGAGCTGTGTCTTCTGGAGGTGTTGGCACTCTTCGGGTGTGTGAGGCATGTATCCAGTTCGGCAGACCTCCACACTTCACTGCGGTATTCGTTACAAGTATGACTTGAAACGGTCCTCGCCAACGCACGTCTAAGCAGCTCTTCCTGACATGCTTCTTCACCAGGACCCAGTCCCCTGGACTCAGGTCGTGGCACAAATCTTGTACTGATGGAACCTCTGCAGCCTGGACCTGGAGGGACACAGAATTAACGGCATCAGATAGTCCCTTGCAGTAGTCCAAGATCAAATCGTCTGTGATGTTTACTAGCGCTGCAGTCGGAACCGATGGCAATCTCATAGCTCTCCCCATTAGCACTTCATGTGGAGAGAGGCCTGTTCTTCTATCAGGTGTGCTACGTATGCTCATAAGAACTACTGGAAGTGCGTCTGGCCAACTCAGGGACGTCGATGAACAAACTTTAGCCAGTCTGGACTTGATAGTACTGTTAATTTGCTCTACGATCCCTGAAGCTTCTGGTCGATAGCTGCAGTGTAACTTCTGATCAATATTCAAAGCTGAACACAGCATCTTCACCACTTCGCTATTAAAATGAGTTCCTCTGTCCGATTCCAAAGAGGATGGCACCCCAAACCTCGGTATCAACTCTCTAAGTAACAATTTTGCTACTGTAAGTGTATCGCACCTACGTGTAGGGTAAGCCTCAACCCATCTAGAAAATATACAGACAATCACTAAAACGTATCTGAGTCTGTTGCATGGAGGCATTTCTATGAAGTCAATCTGCATCCTATTGAAAGGCCCCCCAGACCTCCCAATGTGACTCAATGTAACTGGTGTTCTCTTACCCACATTTAGTTGCTGACAGATCGTACATCGCTGACACACTGCTTCTGCCGCTACTCTAAACTTGGGATTGAACCACGTTTGTCTGAATACTCTCACCATAGCATCTCTTCCTATGTGTGCTGATCCATGCAATTTCCTTGCCATTGGACTAACAAGCTCATTTGGTAATACTGCCCTTCCATCGGCAGAAACCCAGAAATTCATCTCACTTTTTTCACACCCTGCTGTTTCCCAGCTCTTTTTCTCATCATTTGGTGCATTTTCCTGTACTGTTCTCAATTCATCCCATGTATCCACAGTGTCTAACAACATGGTCAATTCAGTTCTTTCCTGGATTCCCCCCACTTTTGCATCAGTGTGAGAATATCCCTGCTCTGCGCAGTAACGCGCTACTTCATCCGCGTATTTGTTTCCTAGTGATACAAAATCCATATTTTTTGTATGGGCTACACATTTGACCACAGCTATGGCCATAGGTTTTTGCAAAGCCTCTAACAGAAGTTTCACGAATTCTCCATTCCTAATCGGAGAACCCGAGGAGGTCATGTAACCTCTTTGAGACCATAACTGCCCGTAATCATGAACTACGCCGAAACCATACTGGCTATCGGTGTATATAGTGACTCGAAGTCTGTCGCCTGCTAGGCAAGCACGAGTCAAAGCCACAATTTCAGCTACCTGTGCGGAGTGTACTCCTTCCAGGCAAGCGGCTTCTATAACTCTGGTAATCGTGCATACTGCATAGGCTGCTCTCAGCTGACCGACATCGTTTCTTACGCATGAACCATCAACGAAGAAAATTTCGTCTGGGTCTGTCAATGGCTCATCTACGATATCAGGTCTCGGTTTGGTACATAGTTCAGTCACATCGAGGCAGTCATGCTCTGTACAATTTTCATCGTCCACTTCGTTCGGAAGTGGCATCAAAGTTGCAGGATTCAAGACAGAGCATCTCTTTAGGGTCACATTCTCGGCAGCCAGTATGACCTGCTCGTAGCGTGTGAGCCTGCTATTCGTCAGATGCTGAGTCTTAGTCCTGGTCATTAACAGTTCTACAGAATGTGGTACATACACTTCTAACTGATGACCCATAACTACGCTTTCAGATCGTTCAATGCTGACACCCGTTGCAGCTACGGATTTGAGACATCCGGGCAACGCTGCGGCTACTGGATCTAATGTAGCCGAAAAGTACGCCACTGGCCTGCGCGCATCTCCGTGGACCTGTGCTAATACCGCTAAAGCGCATCCCTCTCTCTCGCAGCAGTAAAGCAAAAAAGGTTTAGTGTAATCTGGCATTCCTAAAGCCGGGGCACGACATAAGTCCTCCCTCAGCTGCAAAAACGCCATCAAACAATCTTTGTCCCATGGTACCGGATCACTTACTCCCTTGTGCGTCAGTTGTAATAACGGTTTAGCCTTCAGTGAAAAGTTTGCTATCCACTGTCGACAATAACCGACCATGCCTAGAAACATCCTGACTTCTCTTTGTGTCGTAGGCGCGTTCATTTTCATGATCGCCTCTATTCTATCTGGAGACACCTTCCGCTTTCCCTTTTCAATCCTATGGCCCAAGTATTGCACTTCAGTCTTACAATATTGCAACTTACTTGGAGACACCTTGTGTCCGTTCTCGGCCAAGTGATTTAACAGGGTGATGGTATCTTCTCTGCAAGCTTCCTCAGTTTCTGACGCAACTAGGAGATCGTCTATGTACTGGACCAGAACTGAATTCTTGGGCAGTACCAGACTCTCAAGATTTCGTTTCAATAACTGGTTAAAGATGGATGGGCTCTCTGTATACCCCTGAGGGATACGACACCATGTTAAGACGCGATCTTCCAGCTTGAAAGCGAAAAGATACTGGCTCTCTTCGTCTAACGGTATCGAAAAGAAAGCCTGGCACAAATCTATCACGGTAAACCATTCAGCTTGGAACGGTATCTGAAATAATATCACTGATGGATTCGGTACCACTGGACAACATGAGACAACAATGTTATTAATCTTTCGAAGATCTTGCACTATCCTGTATTTTCCACTAGGTTTCTGCAAACCCATGATAGGGGAGTTACATGGACTACCCACGATCTCCTTCAGTATTCCCTGCCTAATCATGGATTCGATCACAGGCTTGATCCCTGCAATCGTCTCTGGCGTTAGCTTATACTGTGGTGTTCTTGGATACTCAGCATGGGGTCTTACCAAGATTTTTACCGGGTCTACTCCTTTGATCAATCCTATTTCTTCTCCAGTAAAATCCCATACCTCAGCTGAGACTTTCTCTCTCAAGTCTTGTGGAAGCTCCTCCACTGTTAAGGTAGGATAAAGTTCCACACACTCTTTTGAGTTTACGACTTTAAAATCAGCGTCCTCATCATTGGTCTGTACTTCTACTCCTTCAGGTGTGCAATGTATCGTGCAATTCAGTTTGCACAGCAAATCTCTCCCTAGTAAGCACACAGGACTAGAATCGCAGATCACGAACTGATGTTCGTCACTGTAATTCCCTATTCTTACTGACTCTGGTTCGGTCAAGGGATTTGTCATCCTTTTGTTCGCGACTCCTACCACCTGTACCGTTTCTCCTGATATTGGCAGACCCGGGACTACCGCAGATCTTAACGTGGATCGAGTGGCCCCTGTATCCACCAAAAAGGTTGTAGGACATCCCGCTATTTCCGCCTCTACGTATGGTCCTCTCTGATCTACTTCCAAGGCGGCTCCTAGAGTACAATCTTCTTCCCTACTCGCCCGCTGCCCTGTAAGAGGATCAACGTAGTAGCATTCCTCTCCTCCTACAAACAATGGCATCTGTCTGTAGGTTTTCCCTCAGTTTGAGATGCGAGATGGTTGAGGAAACGGGGCTCGAGGAGTCTGAGTCCCCCCTTTGACAAACTTGCCCTTCGGGACTGTGGCTCCCTTAACCACGTTGTTCTGAACCTCTTCCTCCTCCTGCTCTAATTCTCCTGACTCAACATTGTAAGGACACTCGCGTCGCCAGTGTCCCACCTCATTACACTGATGGCATCTTGTGGTCTTTTTCAGTGTCGCGATATCCATTCTCGGTCTCGGTCTTTCTTCCTCGTCTCTGCTCTGATTATTCTGTTTCTTTGCTTGCGTCCCTGTTCCCTGTTGCCGCTGTTTATCCTTTCCAGCAGCTTGCATTTGCACTAGCATTAACTTTTCTTTAAGCTTCTTTGCCTTAGAGTCTATCTCGTCACTACAATACCTTGCGTATCTCAGAATCTCGTCTAAAGGTTTGTTCTGCCAACAGATCAGATGCTGCTGGATCATTAGGCATATTTCTGGTCTCAATCCGAGGACAAACTTTGAAACAAACGGTCCTATATCCTTGGGATCCATCACATCTAACCCGCTGTACTGCTTGAATGCTTTCAGCAATCGCTCGTAAAACTCATGAACTGTCTCTTTCGGCTCCTGAGTAGTTCGATCTATCTTTACCCAGTCTATGTCTTGCACCGGCACTTTCTCTTTTAACCACGTTATTACTCTCTCGTATTTTTCCATGACTCTATGAGATGGACCATTCGTCCTGGCGTCTCTTGGTGGCTCACAAGTGGGCCATTCAACACTAAGCTTGCACGCCGTCCACAAGTCTCCGGGTACTACGATATCGAACAGTGTGTTCAAATCGATCCACAGTACCTTCGAGATCTTCACGAATCTTTCTACCTGCTTATACCACTCGACGGGATTATCCCTAAGCTTTGGGAAGGAATTGGTGAATGCCGCCAAATCCCCCCTACTCCAGGGCACATGAACGTAGCTTCCATTCGCGATTTCTCGCAAAGGGAAGGCTTCCATTCGCATCAAGCCTGCGTCCTGGGACTCCCCAAGCACACTCCGTCTAACGGAGCCCTTTCGGGACCATCTTTCCTCCCATCTATCCAGATCTCTCCAAATTCTGATACTTACGATCAATTCCCTTATGTGTACTTTCAGCGCGATCGTTCTGCGATCATCCAAATCCTGATCCGTGCAAGTTAGCCTATGGTTACTCTGTAAAGCCTTAGTTCGTGACAGGTCTACCATGTACCTGTTGGCCAAATTAGATAAGTTCTCATGAGCTGACCTCGCTCTTCGAGTAATATCTTTGGATAGGAACAGTATCTCATCTGGTGTATACGAGGCTAATCTCTCTAATGACACTGTACCATCGATCAATTCATCCAGATCTGCCTTCAAACTCATTACGTCAAGTCGTTTTGCTTTTATTTCCGCTTTCAGCATCTCAGTTCTGTGTTCTTCTCTCATATCTCTCTCACCTCCACTATGTGCCCTACGCCTGAGCACAGGTGAGTTATGAGGAGTTTTGTTTCCATCTCTCTGTTCCCACCTCTCTAGATCCCAAGCCTTTCCATCTTCACGTGGGGTATGGTGGAATAATGCTCCGTCCCCCAACCCTACGTTCCGATTTTTCGGCTCGGTTTCTCCAGATGTGAGATAGGATCCGCCATTCTGTTCTAACCCACTGTAACTCGCTTGCTGTCTGGTGTCGCTTAATAATATGAAAGGCCCTCGCCGGTCTTCCATGTTCCCGTGATCTCTTTCACGATCACCGGAAGGATGGCGAGACGTTTCGCGACTCCCTATGTTTTCGTGACTCCGACCACTATCTCCGGATGCATGTCGAGACGCTTCGCGACTCTCCATGTTTCCGTGACTCCAATGTCTCACATTCTCACCTGGGGCATGGTGTGTGCACCTAAAGGTATTCCGGTACTCCTGTGTCCTACGTTCCCCTTCACTGAAGGTGACGCGAGGCACTTCGCCACACCCTGCACTTCTGTCTTCGCACATTAGCCTATTGCCGTTATTGGTAGGACAAGTATCTCTTCTGCTTTCTTGACTCCCTCTCTCCCACTCGGGGCTGCTTTCGCCAGCTCCACAATGAGAGAGAATCTTATTACCCTGTTCTCTCCACTCGGGTCCCGTTTCTAGACTTCTATTCCGAGCCTCTTCGGCAGTGTCCCAATCCTTCAAATATTCTCTTAAATCTTTAAAAGTCTTTGGTTTAGGACCCCTCAAATCCATTGGCCCTCTTTGACCACCCTGCTCTATCCAGGGACCCGTTGCGGAATCTAATGGGGTACTCCGACTTATTGGTGCTCGTATTTGCCTGTGGGAATTCATTGTGGCATTCCTATTCTCCCCTTCTGCTCTTTCATTGTCCCATCGTGCCTGTTCCTCCTGCTGGACCCCTTCCGGGTTGTAGATTGACACAATAGGGCCTATGGTGACCGGGACCTGCAAAGCGTCCGGCATTTGGTATGACCTAGCGCATTGCGTCTCCGGCACCTTCTGGACCACAAATCTTCCCACTACTCTCTGTTCAGAACTAGTTTGGGGTATTTCCTCAGTCTTATTAGCGTCCCACTCTGTTACCGGGATCGGCTTATATTCCCCCCACCTAGCTCCGTCCGTTTGCGGTAATATGGGACTCGCAAGTTCACCGCTGTATGGAGGTGGTCTGTCTGTCAATAGCCTCTCTATCAGATCCTCCTCCGTCTCGCTTTCCTCATCTTCCTGTTCTATAGGTTTCCTTTCTCCCGTAGCCTCTATCATGGTGAACAGTTTGTCCGCTTCTATCTTCTGCACCCTCCATTTCTTAGCTTCCTCGTCCCATTTAGCATCCTGCACCGCCTTTACCGATCTTCTCACTCTTTCTTGGCGCCTCTTTACGCCCCTTTCGTGTGCTGTTCTAAACCACACACCAAGAGCTTCAAATTGTGTTGGCCTCGGTAGAGGTCTCATTGAAAGCATCGTCGCCTTCAGTTGGTTCAACACTTCTAATTTAAACGTTCCAAATCTTGGAAACGTCAGTTCTTTTTGCCCTTCTGTTAGCCTGTGCCACTCGGAAATCCATAATATCGAGTGTAAGCCTACATTTACTGCCATATGATATGCTGGTGTGCCTTCTGGTGGAGCTTCTTCTCCGGCATATAAATTCCTCCTTTTTCTCTTAAAGATTTTTCCTAAACCCTTAAAACACTTCATTTTGATAACGTACAATATTTCTTACTTATTTGCGTCTTGATAACAACCACCAATCCCTGTACGACTCTCGCTAATCAGCCTATCTCAGCACAGTTCTATGTTAACCGACCAATCTCAGCGCGGCTTTACGCTGACGTCTCTTGTCCCTTCAGCAGCTTCCCTCGTTTCTCAACTCGTTTCACGACCTCACATGCGTTTTCATTCATACATCGAAAAATGACTACTTCCGTCCAAGCGATCACTTTTCTCTGACTGTACGGCCACAGTCTAACTGTAATTGCTACCTCAACTGGCACAGCGTCTTTCCTCTTACGGTCGGACACTTGCCTCAACTGATAGGTTACTTACACACAGTAAACGTACGACCAGCGTCCGCTACTCATTCACTCACACATACGCTCCCCCTATCTAGGCATGAGCGGATTTTGCGGATTGGCAATCCGCGAATTTGCGGATTTGCAAACTCGCAATCCGCAAAATCCGCGAAGTCCCGCGAATTTGCGGATTTTTTTTTTTTTGTGTTCGCCCGTGTTTCTGCCAGTTCGCGAGGGTTTTTACAATTTCGCAATTTGCGAACTTACCTGTCGGGTCGCAAGTTTTGCGAACTTGTTGTTTCTACGGTCCAACCTGTTTAGGACACTCTTCTTCATCACTGCCACTCTCTGTCACCACTGCCACTCTCTGACTACTCATGCCACCCTCTGGCCCACCCATGCCACCCTCTGTTTCATCACCACACCCTCTGGTTGTCCAGTGTACATTATTTTTGGCAAAGCAAAGCACACCTTCCCTGCCTCAAGTGACCTGAATTAATTTGGGGCTGATTAATGTGTCACAGAATATTTTTTTAGCTGGCACCTGCTTCCTTAGTGCGCCCTGATTAGTGATCTTTTGCACTTGCTAAGTGCTTTCATTGTTGCAAAATTAGTTACAACACCTGCCCTGCCCCAACTGACAATAATGAATTAGGGGCTGATTAATGGATTTTAACTTCCAGCCTGGCTCCTGCTTGTCTCCCTTAGCTGTAATTCAGGACCTTTGTGGCATATGTGTAACTATTCTGAGGTTCAGAGCAGGGTCACATAATAGTTGCAACTGGCAACTGAACTCTGGAGGGGCCCCTCAGGAAGCACTACAGGAAATGGCTACTAATGATGTGCCTGAACTTTTGAACCTGGTAAGTAGTTACTTTCAGTTTTGCTTAGATCGTATTTCTGCAATTTCGCACTTATTCGCGGGGCGCGAACTCACGCGAACAGTGCGAGCAGTGCGAGCAAAATCCGCTGCTCGCGGATTTGCGGATTTTTCAGGAAATTCGCAAATCTCGCGGATTGCGGATTTCCCGAAAATCCGCAAAATCCGCGAGCGGAACGGATTTTCCGCCCATGCCTACCCCTATCATCGGTCTGTCGGGAAATCAATGGTACCTCATGACCCCCTTTCAATGGTAGACAAATTACTCTGGGTGTTCGATACACCCGAACCACTTAAGTCCTCTGGACATAAGATTTCATCCGGTTGCGCGCGCTCACAACCTTCCCCCAATCACACTACAGGCATTCAACTCCGCTTGACATTACAACACAGGAACAACATAAAACACCGCAATCTTACAACGCATGACCCTTATACTCACTCTCGACCGATTCTGCTGCTTTTCTCTCGACGCACCATCAGCACCGTCTTCGGCTGCGATTCTTCTTCTGGTCGACGATGACTAGGGACCTTGGGGTAAACTAACCTGGCCTAGGTCGTCTTCCTCAAGAAGATAACCATCATTACTCTGCTACCAACTGCGGGGAATGAGATTTTGATACCAATTTATAATTATGATAAATTTAATAAAGAATCCCATTCATCTGTTTTGGACCGCTCGTATCTGTCATTGAGGAAAGAACCACCCCCGCATTGGTTAGACAAACCCCATTAACTGACGCCACTCTGAAGAACCACTTACAACTGATAAAGTTTTAAGAGTTTATATAAAGTTAATTTGAATGCAATACAATCCACTCAGGATAAAATCTCAAAGTATACAAAATACAAAATCAGCTACAATATCAGCCGCTTAAGCTTCGGTGTGAAGTGGTTCCTTCTGCGTCATCTGCAGTAAGATAAAAAATATCATCAAGTTAATCTGTCCCTACTCTATGCTACGTGTCAACCCTACTTCGCAAGTTTCTTCCCTAAAAAGGTGTCAGCAGTTTGACTTCCAAAGAAGTTCAAACTCTCTTTAGCCTCTAAAGGAAATCTTAAGTTTCAGAAGCAGTACCCTATCTGCCTACCCATCCGCTCTCTCTAAGGGTCCTCGGCCTACTGCTCCCTTGCGCTCTGATGTCTCAGCGCATCTGCTCAAGGCATCTACCCTTCGCCCTCGCTCTGAGCAATTCGTCTCGCTGTTCCTAATCTCCCAATTGCTACCTCCTCCCCGGGGTGCTGTCCCTAAAATACACAATCACCGTGTGGGTGGAACGCCCCTTGACGCCCACCACGGACTTTCCCCGATGATGTCAACTTCCTGCTTCTTCCATTGGTCTATTCCTTGCGTCGTCCGTTAAGTTGACCTTTTTCTTTAGATGTCATCTTCATCATCTCATCGTCGACTTTTATTGACTCTTTCAGATCGCATATCATAGAAACTTAGACAAGGCTTTAACTCTATGTCTCTTAACTTGACCCTGCTAGGTCCTGTGAATGGTCTTGTCAAAACACAGTTCACATACAAAAGTGTCTCTCCTCACGTTCGAGCAATATGCTCCGTCCGGCATTGTCACCTTAAATTTAACAAGTGCTAGACTTCTCGGCTCTCACGTCCACATCAAGCTATTTACGACCTTTACAAGCCCTCTAAATTACCTACATTTGACTATGCTCCTGCGAACTCTTGACCAGTTAGGTTACAAACACAAATGACCTAAACTCTTCCAGCATTCCGACAGAAACTCTCTACCCAGTATAACCTTTGGCATACATTTATATATTCGTACTTTTAGCAAAAGCCCTAGTTATACTTAAATACATTCTACATCAAATATATGTAATACATAGAATACGACTATATAGAATATAACTTATGCATTTTCTTTGGTTACATTGTCATGTAAGGTCCTTATACATTCATCCACGTTTCTTCATTTAAAGTTACACACGTACACAAATTCTACTGTGCACGTTCTACATTTTGTAAGCATCTCTACATTACCCATCATGTATACGGGCCTTCTAATCTAATGCATTTTAACATGTAAATACATTTACATTTCCTATACCATGTTATCACATTCGTTGGCTTTCATGTTATAATCGCCCACTTAATATTACGATATGCGTTTCATTCCTACGTTTATGACATATACGTCTAGATACAGCTACAATGTGCTTTGCATTCAAATTGCGCTCTCTCATGGGGATGAGCTTTATTTCAGAAAACACCATCAGCTTCATTCTCCACCTACATGTTGAATCAGGCTCAAGGTGTGTCTACTCCCTACTTAGAGAAAGCAGCCTGCTGAAGGGCGATGCCCAGGACCAAAGAGGACTTTTGCATTATATAGGACTTATTGGAAAACTGAGCTAGCCGCAGCTTCCCAGAAGTATTCTGTGAAACCTTTGGGAAAAACATAAATCTGCTCTAAAGATGGGATGAGACGTATTTGAGTAAATTTGCATTTTTGTGTGGCTCAGGCCCACGGAGATCCATGGGGCATATTATCAAGACAGGCGAAAAAATTATCGCCCCTTTAGTGGAAGAAAACTGCTGTTAAAGCGGCGATAATGGGCTTGATAATATGCTCTATGGAATTCCAATTGAAGCTCAGGGTAGATGTCCTTCACATCTAACATGGGCTTCAATTGGAATTCCATAGAGCATATTATCAAGCCCATTATCGCCACTTTAACGGCAGTTTTCTGCCGCTAAAGCGGCGATAATTTTATCGCCTGTCTTGATAATATGCCCCCAACTTACTTGTAAATTCCAAGGGTTCCAAGAGTGCTACCCGGAAGCTGTAGTAGTCACGGCTTCCTCACACTACTCACTTATGTATATTGTTTACGCAGACAGAAATATAGCAGGTGGGCAGAGCTCTATAAGAAGTAAGGTGTGAATATAGACAAACATGCAAGTTTGTGGGTGTGCAGCAACATTTGCAGGGGTTCTCACAACCTGCCCCTGGGAGGAGGATTACTGTGCATGTGAGTAAATCATTTACAAGAGCAAATTCACATCTTGTGAATCACAAACATTAAAAGAATGGCACGTGAGCAGCTATGTGAAGCTAGAGACACTAAGACGCAGATTTACTAGATTATCACGCAGCGCAGGAGCCGCAAACGTTGCACTGCTAAATGTCATCCTTCTGCTCCTTTACATTGAATACCAAAAATAATATATTTAGGATTTATCAGTAGTATTCACTTTGCCTTTATATTTCCATATGGCGATTTTATTATCTCTTATTATACTTCTTATTCTAAGTTTCTTTCTTTCTTTGCTGCCTCTGTTTTCTGTCTCTCTATTTTGTTTTCTTCCTCTTATTTAATTTTTCTGTCTACTGTAGAAAAACCATATACTTCTATATACCTAAGTATTGTATTATTTGACCGCAATTAGATTTTTAATCTATGTAATTATCTTTGTTCATCAATTATCTACATAAGACTGTATATATTCCTTACATGTTTAAACTGATTTCTTTGTTTTGAGTGCTCTGGCATACATATTTTATAGCTTCTCTTTTCTTTTACAATCAAAAAGTTAAACCTGAAAAAAACATAAAGTGCAACCAAATTACAAACAGTTGGGCATATTATCAAGGGATTTATTCTCTGCTTTTTTGGCTTTAAAAGCCAAGAAAGCGGAAATAAAATTATCTCCCTATCAGCAACAGGGTGCTAACATGCAAATTCGCATGTTAGCACCCTTTTTCTCTACGCTTTCCCTTGCATCTCTAATGAGATAGAAAGGGGGCGTTCCAGAGAAAAATAATAGGAGAAATGTTGTTAAGCGACATTTCTCCTATTATCAAGGATATCGCTAACCCTTTTAGTGATAAAAAAAGCAGCGCTAACCGCGGTTAGCGCTGCTTTTTTTACACCTGGTATTTTCCTGACTTAGCCATGATATCCTATGGATGGTGGATATCATGGCTAAGTTTGTGAGCCCCTATCATCAAGCTAACGCTAAACTTCGAGAGATTATCGTTGGTTTTCCAGCGATACTCTCTCAATTGGCAGTTAGCGCGAGGATTTTTATCACTTCTGAGATACGTGTTGCTAATAGCATGCTATCTCAGTGATAAAAATCCACGCTAACCGGCGATAATTATCCTAGCGCTAAGTGCGCTTAGCGATAATTATCACTGGGGCTTAATAATATGGCCCAGTGTGCGGCAGACAGCAGTAGAAGCATAAACCATAGTGTGTACTTACAGCTGGACGAGCCAGGTGATGTTTAAAGATTCATGAGGGCCGACAGGGCCATATTACATTCACTCTTCGTAAAATCAAGTTTAAGGAGCCTATCCTTAAAATAAATGTACAGTGACATAAAATAAATGTACAGTGAACGTATGCGCAGTAAAGGATTTGGGTCGAGTGATCTTCACACAATGAGTCGTAAACCTGATAACGGAGAACAGGTTAATGCGACGGGGGGCCCCGGCCGGATGGGGAGTCCAAGCGGCACATATTTATACCTGTTTCAATAAGGGAGGGAGCTGGTGCACCACTCTGTGGAGAATGTTTGGAGGTGCGGGGAACGGGATTGTGATATCAATTTATGATTATGATAAATGTAATAAAGAATCCCATTCATCTGTTTTTGGATCGTTGCTATCTGTCATTGAGGAAAGGACCACCCCCGCATTGGTTAGACAAACCCCATTGACTGACGCCACTCTGAAGAACCACTTACAACTAATGAAGTTTCAAAAGTTTATATAAAGATTAGTTTGAATACGATACAATCCATTCAGGATATAATCTCAAAAGAATACAAAATACAAAATCAAGTAATATCTCAGCTGCTTAAGCTTCGATGTGAAGTGGTTCCTCTACGTCATCTGCAGTAAGATAAAACAATAATCAAGTTAAAACTGTCCCTACTCTATGCTATGTGACAATCCTACTTCGCAAGTTTCTTCCCTAAAAAGGTGTCAGCAGTTTGACTTCCAAAGAAGTTCAAACTCTCTTTAGCCTCTAAAGGAAATCTTAAGTTTCAGAAGCAGTACCCTATCTGCCTACCCATCTGTTCTCTAAGGGTCCTCGGCCTACTGCTCCCTTGCGCTCTGGTGTCTCAGCGCATCTGCTCAAGGCATCTACCTTTCGCCCTTGCTCTGAGCAATTCGTCTCGCTGTTCCTAATCTCCCAATTGCCAATTGCTCATTGCCAATTGCCCTTCCCTGATTGCTCTCTCCTCCCCGGGGTGCTGTCCCTAAAATACACAATCACAGTGTGGGTGGAACGCCCCTTGACGCCCACCACGGACTTTCCCCGATGATGTCAACTTCCTGCTTCTTCCATTGGTCCACTCCTTGCGTCGTCCGTTAAGTTGACCCTTCTCCTTTGGATGTCATCTTCATCATTTCATCGTCGACATTTATTGATTCTTTCAGATCATGTAACATATGAATTTTAGACAAGGCCTTAACTCTATGTCTCTTAACTTGACCCTGCTAGGTCCTGTGAATGGTCTTGTCAAAACATAGTCTATATTCAAAGTGTCTCTCCTCACGTTCGAGCAATAAGCTCCGTCCGGCATTGTCACCTTAAATCTAACAAGTGCTAGACTTCTCGGCTCTCATGTCCACATCAAGCTATTTACGACCTTCACAAGACCACTAAATTACATTCATGTGACTATGCTCCCTCGAACTCTTGACCAGTTAGGTTATAAACACAAATGACCTAAACTCTTCCAGCATTTCTACAAAAGCCCTCTACACAGTATAACCTTTGGCATACATTTATATATTCGTATTTTAGCAAAAGCCCTAGTTATACTTAAACATTCTACATCAAATATATACTACATAGAATACGACTGTATAGAATATAACCTATACATTTCCTTGGTTACATCTTTATGTAAGTTCTCTTATACATTTATCCACGTTTCTCCACGTTTACGCCTTTCCACGTTATTTTCTCGTCGCTTCTCCCAATGTAAAGTTACACATTTAAAGTTACACACGTACACGAAGTCTGCTGTGCACGTTTCTACATTTCCTAAGCATTTCTACACATTTCTATACATTTACCCTTCATGCATACGGGTCTTCTAAATCTAATGCAGTTTAACGTATGAATACATTTATATTTCCTATATCATGTTATCACATCCATTGGCCTTTATGCTATAGTCGCCAACTTTACATTACGATATGCGTTTCATTCCTATGGTTATAACATATACGTCTAGATATGGCTACTATATACTTTCTATTCAAATTGCGCTCTCTCAGTTCCCCCCTTTGATGACTTTTAGGAGTCATCACTAAAAACAATTTGAATATATCTTTTATACCGAACTAGTTACATCAGTTCCTCTTTTTATCGACTCAAGTGTTCTCAGACTTTTATACTGTTGATCTTGTAGAACAGCTAGTCTCCTTTCTTGGTCTCTCATCGATCTTTGTAACTGGTTCGACCTATACCATTTATACAATTTTACTAATCCTAATAATGTAATTATACAAATTACTACTATTAATACAGGCTTCAAAATATACCAAAATATACTTTTGCCTAGATTAGCAAACCAACTTCCAACCTTTCCCACTCCATTTCCTACTTTTTCCCAAACATTTACTTTTGATAAATCTTCAATTTCTTGATGAATCTGTGTAATGTTCTGTATGACTTTCTCAAGTGGTTTTGAATTATCAGGAATATAAGTACAACATTCCTGAACTTTCAAAGCCTTACAAACTCCGCCTTCTTTTGCTAATATTACATCTAAAGCAAGTCTGTTCTGTAAAACCATTGCTCTAATCGACTGCATTTCACCCTCTACTAACATTAAAGATCTTGCAGTGCTGGCAGACAATCTATCCACGACTGTCGCTAACCTTCTAATCTTAACATCGTTAAGAATCAAACCTAACAATGGAAACATCGCTCCAAATACATCTCCTACTACTTCTGCATCTCCTACTTCCCTTTTCGTTCTCCTCGAAGCCTTTCCTTCTATGATTGCTAAATCCTTTGCATGATATATTTTGGGGAAGACAATTGCCAAGTAACACGAACCATACCAATTGTCTGGAAGTTTTACATAGGCATTTCTCCCACATACAAAATACACATTCGGAATAGCTTGCATCCCTTTCATAAAATCCTTTGTATAGTACTCCAGTCTGAAAGAGTGCTCACAACTAACTTCACCTACAAATTCACTCTCATAATACGTTTTGCTTCGAGTTAAACATAACTTTCCTTTCTGCGTTCTATCCAATGCTATTGGACCATTGCTACCTTTCTTTTTGTGTGCCTTCTCTTCTTCTGTCCAGTCTATTTTCCATTGTCCTGACATTTTTAGAATCTTCTGCCGTCTGCATCGATCATCTACTTGTGCTATAAACCTTTTCTCTACTTCCGATACCTTGCAAGTCAGATTATTTCTACGTGCATATGATGTATCTAATGTATCCCAAGGAAGAAAGAATTTAGCCAGTCTATCTTCCTTTTTGTAGTAGTCCCACTTATTCATTTGCTTATAATTCGGAACTTCAGGCAGTACCGAATCATAATTTGAAAAGTAGTACTCAAACCCTTCTCTACCATAAAAAATACTAAGCAGTAAACTACATGTGATCCCATAAGTCAATGGGAGATGGTGATACCTAATGCCTTCATCTACAGAAGCCGGCAATTGCATACAAACGTAGCAATCTTTGGCCTCCATGGCATCGATATATTCATACAATAATTTGGCATATGCATTTGACCTAAAGTTTCCCTGTGACTCGTCTATGTGTAATCTACGAGCTTCATCTGCAAGTAACGCCTTTTCACGTATAACATTGCTCTCCTCCTTCCTTCCCACGAGAGCAGGTTTCAAAGTCGTTACAATTTTTACATTTGCTATTCTTTTATCATTATCATGTCCTGTCATGTAAGATATCGTTACTACTATGATTATGAGAAATATCACTATTGCTATAAGTGTACCTACTATACATCTAGCTTTTCTGTTTGGGTTGCCGTTCTCCATGTTATCAAAACAGCGTACCTCGTTCTCCAGCGAAAGTTCTCTTTCCAGTCTTTGGTTGCTTGTTTGCTTTCACAGTCTTTTAAAGTGCTTGTTATCAACAGGTGTCTTTTCACCACAATGTCTTTTTCTCTTCTTAGCAGCAGACAACCCTAGCCCTTCTCCGTCCTCTAAATGTAATCCCTAATTTTATTCTTCTTTCCACTCGGCGCTAGGTTATCTTCTTCTTTATAACATAAGTACAAAAAGTCTTTTATGCATCAACAATTATTGTCGGACCTGCAGCTTTCACAACAATAATTAACAGTTCAAAACGAATAACTTTTTCTTCTTCTTCTGTCATTTGCTGACCAACTGTTGGAAATTGTAGTCTTTTTAACACTAAATCTTGAATTTTACTCAAACGTGGGGGTATGGGAAGTGTGAAAGTCAGTAACCCCTCAGTCTCAAGCCCAGGCGCCAACATCCATATCTCCACTGTCACGACTGGATCGAGAGTGGTTACTTTCACACTCTTCACTCTCCCAGATTTCTGTCCCCAATACATCTGCTAGATAAGTCCACTCTGGGGTGGCGTACCTTCTGCAGGGCACACGTACCCTTCTTGATCTTCGTGGACTCTCAGTTCCTGAATCTGTCGTCTCGTCCTCCTGATCCGATTCTTCAGCGATCGGGGCAAGAGTTCTTTCCTTTTTCCTTTCCGAACTTGGCCTTTTCCTTCTCTCCGGCCAACTGGCTTCTTCACTCTTTGTCTTTCCGCTCCTTGTTCCAGGAACTGTCTCTTGGTCACTCTCAGTTTGTCCGATATCTGTGTCGGATTCCCAATTACTTTCTTCTCCTGAGGCAACTTCGGTCCCACTCGTGTCCTGACCTTCGTCGCCCTGTTCCAACACAGTTTCAGCTTCTTCGATCACCTCCACAGCTTGGCTTTCCCCCTCTATGGCTTCTCCGCTTCCCGCCGGATTCTCATCCGAGAGAGGAGCTGTGTCTTCTGGAGGTGTTGGCACTTTTCGGGTGTGTGAGGCATGTATCCAGTTTGGCAGACCTCCACACTTCACTGCAGTATTCGTTACAAGTATGACTTGAAACGGCCCTCGCCAACGCACGTCTAAGCAGTTCTTCCTGACATGCTTCTTCACCAGGACCCAGTCTCCTGGACTCAGGTCATGGCACAAGTCTTGTATTGATGGAACCTCTGCAGCCTGGACCTGGAGGGACACAGAATTAACGGCATCAGATAGTCCCTTGCAGTAGTCCAAGATCAAATCGTCTGTGATGTTCACTAGCGCTGCAGTCGGAACCGATGGCAATCTCATAGCTCTCCCCATTAGCACTTCATGTGGAGAGAGGCCTGTTCTTCTATCAGGTGTGCTACGTATATTCATGAGAACTACTGGAAGTGCGTCTGGCCAACTCAGGGATGTCGATGAACAAACTTTAGCCAGTCTGGACTTGATAGTACTGTTAATTTGCTCTACGATCCCTGAGGCTTCCGGTCGATAGCTGCAGTGTAACTTCTGATCGATATTTAAAGCTGAGCACAGCATCTTCACCACTTCGCTATTGAAATGAGTTCCTCTGTCCGATTCCAAAGAGGATGGCACCCCAAACCTCGGTATCAACTCTCTAAGTAACAATTTTGCTACTGTAAGTGTATCACACCTACGTGTAGGGTAAGCCTCAACCCATCTAGAAAATATACAAACAATCACTAGCACGTATCTGAGTCTGTTGCATGGAGGCATTTCTATGAAGTCAATCTGCATCCTATTGAAAGGCCCCCCAGACCTTCCTACGTGACTCAAGGTAACTGGTGTTCTCTTACCCACATTTAGTTGCTGACAGATCGTACATCGCTGACACACTGCTTCTGCCGCTACTCTAAATTTAGGGTTAAACCACGTTTGTCTGAATACTCTCACCATAGCATCTCTTCCTATGTGTGCTGATCCATGCAATTTCCTTGCCATTGGACTAACAAACTCATTTGGTAATACTGCCCTTCCGTCGGCAGACACCCAGAAATTCATTTCACCTTTTCCGCACCCAGCTGTTTCCCAGCCCTTTTTCTCATCATCTGGTGCATTTTCCTGTACTGCTCTCAATTCATCCCACGTATCTACAGTGTCTAACAACATGGTCAATTCAGTCATTTCCTGGATTCCCCCCACTTTTGTATCAGTGTGAGAATATCCCTGCTCTGCGCAATAACGCGCTACCTCATCTGCATATTTATTTCCTAGTGATACAAAATCCGTGTTTTTGGTATGAGCTACACATTTGACCACAGCTATGGCCATTGGTTTTTGCAAAGCCTCTAACAGTAGTTTCACGAATTCTCCATTCCTAATAGGAGAACCCGAGGAGGTCATGTAACCTCTTTGAGACCACAACTGCCCGTAATCATGAACTACGCCGAAACCATACTGACTATCGGTGTATATAGTGACTCGAAGTCTATCGCTTGCTAAGCAAGCACGGGTCAAAGCCACAATTTCAGCTACCTGTGCGGAGTGTACTCCTTCCAGGCAAGCGGCTTCTATAACTCTGGTAATCGTGCATACTGCATAAGCTGCTCTCAGCTGACCGACATCGTTTCTTACGCATGAACCATCAACGAAGAAAATTTCGTCTGGGTCTGTCAATGGCTCATCTACGATATCAGGTCTCGGTTTGGTACATAGTTCAGTCACATCAAGGCAGTCATGTTCTGTACAATTTTCGTCGTCCACTTCATTCGGAAGTGGCATCAAGGTTGCAGGATTCAAGACAGAGCATCTCTTTAGGGTCACATTCTCGGCAGCCAGTATGACCTGCTCGTAGCGTGTGAGCCTGCTGTTCGTCAGATGCTGAGTCTTCGTCCTTGTCATTAACAGTTCTACAGAATGTGGTACATACACTTCTAACGGATGACCCATAACTACGCTTTCAGATCTTTCAATGCTGACACCCGTTGCAGCTACGGATTTGAGACATCCGGGCAACGCTGCGGCTACTGGATCTAATGTAGCCGAAAAGTACGCCACTGGCCTGCGCGCATCTCCATGGACCTGTGCCAATACCGCTAAAGCGCATCCCTCTCTCTCGCAGCAGTAAAGCAAAAAAGGTTTTTTATAATCTGGCATTCCTAAAGCCGGGGCGCGACATAAGTCCTCCCTCAGCTGCAAAAACGCCATCAAACAATCTTTGTCCCATGGTACCGGATCACTTACTCCTTTGTGCGTCAGTTGTAATAACGGTTTTGCCTTCAGCGAAAAGTTTGCTATCCACTGTCGACAATAACCAACCATGCCTAGAAACATCCTGACTTCTCTTTGTGTTGTAGGCACGTTCATTTTCATAATCGCCTCTATTCTGTCTGGAGACACCTTCCGCTTTCCCTTTTCAATCCTATGGCCCAAGTATTGCACCTCAGTCTTACAATATTGCAACTTACTTGGAGACACCTTGTGTCCGTTCTCAGCCAAGTGATTTAACAAGGTGATGGTGTCTTCCTTGCAAGCTTCCTCAGTTTCTGACGCAACTAGGAGGTCGTCTATGTACTGGACTAGAACTGAATTCTTGGGCAGTACTAGACTCTCAAGATTTCGTTTCAATAACTGGTTAAAGATCGATGGGCTCTCTGTATACCCCTGAGGGATACGACACCATGTTAGGACGCGATCTTCCAGCTTGAAAGCGAAAAGATATTGGCTCTCTTCATCTAATGGTATCGAAAAGAAAGCCTGACACAAATCTATCACTGTGAACCATTCAGCTTGGAACGGTATCTGAAACAATATGACTGATGGATTCGGTACCACTGGACAACATGAGACAACAATGTTATTAATCTTTCGGAGATCCTGCACTATCCTGTATTTTCCACTAGGTTTCTGCAAACCCATGATCGGGGAGTTACACGGACTGCCCACGATCTCCTTCAATATTCCCTGCTTAATCATAGATTCGATCACAGGCTTAATCCCTGCAATCGTCTCTGGCGTTAGCTTATACTGTGGTGTTCTTGGATACTCAGCATGGGGTCTTACCAAGATTTTTACCGGTTCCACTCCTTTGATCAATCCTATTTCTTCCCCAGAAAAATCCCATACCTCAGCTGAGACTTTCTCCCTCAAATCTTGTGGAAGCTCCTCCACTGTTAAGGTAGGATAAAGTTCCACGCATTCCCTTGAGTTTACAACTTTGAAATCTGCGTCCTCATCATTGGTCTGCACTTCTACTCCCTCAGGTGTGCAATGTATCGTGCAATTCAGTTTGCACAGCAAATCTCTCCCTAATAAGCACACAGGACTAGAATCGCAGATCACGAACTGATGTTCGTCACTGTAATTCCCTATCCTTACCGACACTGGTTCGGTCAAGGGATTTGTCATCCTTTTGTTCACAACTCCTACCACCTGTACCGTTTCTCCTGACATTGGCAGACCCGGGACTACCGCAGATCTCAACGTAGATCGAGTGGCCCCTGTATCCACCAAAAAGGTTGTAGGACATCCCGCTATTTCAGCCTCTACGTATGGTCCTCTCTGATCTACTTCCAAGGCGGCTCCTAGAGTACAGTCTTCGTCCCTACTCGCCCGCTGCCCCGTAAGAGGATCAACGTAGTAACATTCCTCTCCTCCTACAAACAATGGCATCTGTCTGTAGGTTTTTCCTCCGTTCGTGATGCGAGGTGGTTGAGGAAACGGGGCTCGAGGAGTCTGAGTCCCCCCTTTGACAAGCCTGCCCTTCGGGACTATGGCTCCCTTAACCACGTTGTTCTGGACCTCTTCCTCCTCCTGCTCTAATTCCCCTGACTCAACATTGTAAGGACACTCGCGTCGCCAGTGTCCCACCTCATTACACTGATGGCATCTCGTCGTCTTTTTCAGTGTCGCGATATCCATTCTCGGTCTCGGTCCTTCTTCCTCGTCTCTGCTCTGATTATTCTGTTTCTTTGCCTGCGTTCCTGTTCCCTGCTGCCGCGGTTTATCCTTTCCAGCAGCTTGCATTTGCACTAGCATTAACTTTTCTTTAAGCTTCTTTGCCTTAGAGTCTATTTCGTCACTACAATACCTTGCGTACCTCAGAATTTCATCTAAAGGTTTGTTCTGCCAACAGATCAGATGCTGTTGGATCATTAGGCATATTTCTGGTCTTAATCCGAGGACAAACTTTGAAACAAACTGTCCTATGTCCTTGGGATCCATCACATCTAACCCGCTGTATTGCTTGAATGCTTTCAGCAATCTCTCATAGAACTCATGCACTGTCTCTTTCGGCTCTTGGGTAGTCCGATCTATCTTTACCCAGTCTATGTCTTGTACCGGCACTTTCTCTTTTAGCCATGTTATTACTCTCTCGTACTTTTCCATGACTCTATCAGATGGACCATTCGTCCGGGTATCCCTTGATGGCTCACGAGTGGGCCATTCAACACTAAGCTTGCACGCCGTCCATAGGTCTCCGGGTACTACGATATCGAACAGTGTGTTCAAATCGACCCACAGTACCTTTGAAATCTTCACGAATCTTTCTACCTGCTTATACCACTCGACAGGATTATCTCTAAGCTTTGGGAAAGAATTGGTGAATGCCGCCAAATCCCCCCTAGTCCAAGGCACATGAACGTAACTTCCGTTCGCGATTTCTCGCAAAGGGAAGGCTTCCATTCGCATCAAGCCTGTGTCCTGGGAACCCTCAAGTACACTCCGTCTAACGGAGCCCTTTCTGGACCATCTTTCCTCCCATCTATCTAGATCTCTCCATATTCTGATACTTACGATCAATTCCCTTATGTGTACTTTCAGCGCGATCGTTCTGCGGTCATCCAAATCCTGATCTGTGCAAGTTAGCCTGTGGTTACTCTGTAAAGCCTTAGTTCGTGACAGGTCTACCATGTACCTGTTTGCTAAATTAGATAAGTTCTCATGAACTGACCTCGCTCTTCGAGTAATATCTTTGGATAGAAACAGTATCTCATCTGGTGTATACGAGTTTAATCTCTCTAATGACACTGTACCGTCAATCAATTCATCCAGATCTGCCTTCAAACTCATCACATCAAGCCGTTTCGCTTTTATTTCGGCTTTCAGCATTTCAGTTCTATGTTCCTCCCTCATATCCCTCTCACCTCCACTATGCGCCCTACGCCTGAGCACAGGTGAGTTATGAGGAGTCTTTCTTCCATCTCTTCGTTCCCACCCTTCTAGATCCCAAGCCTTTCCATCGTCCCGTGGGGTATGGTGGAATAAGGCTCCTTCCCCCAACCCTACGTTCCGATTTTTCGGCTCGGTTTCTCCAGATGTGAGATAGGATCCACCGTTCAGTTCTAACCCATTATAACTTGCTTGCTGTCTGGTGTCACTTAACAAAATGAAAGGCCCTCGCCGATCTTCCGTGTTCCCGTGATCTCTTTCATGATCACCGGATGCATGGCGAGATGTTTCGCGACTCCCTGAATTCTCATGACTCCTTCCACTGTCCCCGGATGTATGTCGAGACGCTTCGCGACTCTCCATATTTCCGTGACTCCAATGTCTCGCATTCTCACCTGGGGCATGGTGTGTGCACCTGAAGGTATTCCGGTACTCCTGTGTCCTATGTTCCCCTTCACTGAAGGTGACACGAGGCACTTCGCCACACCCTGCACTTCTGTCTTCGCACATTAGCCTATTGCTGTTATCAGTAGGATAAGTATCTCTTCTGCTCTCTTGGCTTCCTCCCTCCCACTCGGGGCTGCTTTCGCCAGCTCCACAATGGGAGAGAATCCTGTTATCCTGCTCTCTCCACTCGGATCCCGTTTCTAAACTTTTATTCCGAGCCTCTTCGGCCGCATCCCATTCTCTCAGGTATTCCCTTAATTCCTTATGGGTTTTCGGTTTTGGTCCCCTTAAGTCCATTGGTCCTCTTCGACCTCCCTGTTCTACCCTGGGACCTGCTGCGGAATCAAATGGGGTACTCCGACTTATTGGTGCTCGTATCTGCCTGTGGGAATTCATTGTGGCATTCCTATTCTCCTCTTCTGCTCTTTCATTGTCCCATCGTGCCTGTTCCTCCTGCTGGACCCCTCCCGGGTTGTAGATTGACACAATAGGGCCTATGGTGACCGGGACCTGCAAAGCGTCCGGCATTTGGTATGACCTAGCGCATTGCGTCTCCGGCACCTTCTGGACCACAAATCTTCCCACTACTCTCTGTTCAGGACTAGCTTGGGGTATTTCTACGGTCTTAGTAGCGTCCCACTCTGATACCGGGATCGACTTATACTCTCCCCACCTAGTTCCGTCTACTTGCGGTAATATGGGACTCGCAAGTTCACCGCTATATGGAGGTGGTCTATCTGTTAACAACCTTTCTATTAGATCCTCCTCCGACTCACTTTCCTCATCTTCCTGTTCTAGAGGTTTCCTTTCTCCCGTAGCCTCTATCATGGTGAACAGTTTGTCCGCTTCTATCTTTTGTACCCTCCATTTCTTAGCTTCATCGTCCCATTTAGCATCCTGCACTGCTTTTACCGATCTTCTCACTCTTTCTTGTCGCCTCTTTACGCCCCTTTCGTGTGCTGTTCTAAACCACACACCAAGAGCTTCAAATTGTGTTGGCCTCGGTAAAGGTCTCATTGAAAGCATTGTCGCCTTCAGTTGGTTCAACACTTCTAATTTAAACGTTCCAAATCTTGGAAACGCTAGTTCTTTTTGCCCTTCTGTTAGCCTATGCCACTCGGAAATCCACAGTATTGAGTGTAAGCCTACATTTACTGCCATATGATATGCTGGTGTGCCTTCTGGTGGAGCTTCTTCTCCGGCATATAAATTTCTCCTTTTCTTTTTAAAGATTTTCCCTAAACCCTTAAAACACTTCATTTTGTTGACGTACGATATTTCTTACTTATTTGCGTCTAGATAACAACCGCCAATCCCTGTGCGACTCTCGCTAATCAGCCTATCCCAGCACGGTTCTACGCTGACGTCACTTCTCTCTTCTTCAGCGGCTTCCCTCGTTTCTCAACTCGTCTCACGATTTCACATGCGTTTTCATTCATACATTGAAAAATGACTACTTCCGTCCAAGCGATCACTTTTCTCTGACTGTACGGCCACAGTCTACTGTAATTGCTACCTCAACTGGCACAGCGTCTTTCCTCTTACGGTCGGACACTTGCCTCAACTGATAGGTTACTTACACACAGTAAACGTACGACCAGCGTCCGCTACTCATTCACTCATACATACGCTCCCCCTATCATCGGTCTGTCGGGAAATCAATGGTACCTCATGACCCCCTTTCAATGGTAGACAAATTACTCTAGGTGTTCGATACACCTGAACCACTTAAGTCCTCTGGACATAAGATTTCATCCAGTTGCGCGCGCTCACAACTTTCCCTCAATCACACTACAGGCATTCAACTCCGCTTGACATTACAACACAGGAACAACATAAAACACCGCAATCTTACAACGCATGACCCTTATACTCACTCTCGACCGACTCTGCTGCTTTTCTCTCGACGCACCATCAGCACCGTCTTCGGCTGCAATTCTTCTTCTGGTCGACGATGACTAGGGACCTTGGGGTAAACTAACCTGGCCTAGGTCGTCTTCCTCAAGAAGATAACCATCAAATTCTGCTACCAACTGCGGGGAACGGGATTGTGATATCAATTTATGATTATGATAAATTTAATAAAGAATCCCATTCATCTGTTTTTGGATCGTTGCTATCTGTCATTGAGGAAAGGACCACCCCCGCATTGGTTAGACAAACCCCATTGACTGACGCCACTCTGAAGAACCACTTACAACTAATGAAGTTTCAAAAGTTTATATAAAGATTAGTTTGAATACGATACAATCCATTCAGGATATAATCTCAAAAGAATACAAAATACAAAATCAAGTAATATCTCAGCTGCTTAAGCTTCGATGTGAAGTGGTTCCTCTACGTCATCTGCAGTAAGATAAAACAATAATCAAGTTAAAACTGTCCCTACTCTATGCTATGTGACAATCCTACTTCGCAAGTTTCTTCCCTAAAAAGGTGTCAGCAGTTTGACTTCCAAAGAAGTTCAAACTCTCTTTAGCCTCTAAAGGAAATCTTAAGTTTCAGAAGCAGTACCCTATCTGCCTACCCATCTGTTCTCTAAGGGTCCTCGGCCTACTGCTCCCTTGCGCTCTGGTGTCTCAGCGCATCTGCTCAAGGCATCTACCTTTCGCCCTTGCTCTGAGCAATTCGTCTCGCTGTTCCTAATCTCCCAATTGCCAATTGCTCATTGCCAATTGCCCTTCCCTGATTGCTCTCTCCTCCCCGGGGTGCTGTCCCTAAAATACACAATCACAGTGTGGGTGGAACGCCCCTTGACGCCCACCACGGACTTTCCCCGATGATGTCAACTTCCTGCTTCTTCCATTGGTCCACTCCTTGCGTCGTCCGTTAAGTTGACCCTTCTCCTTTGGATGTCATCTTCATCATTTCATCGTCGACATTTATTGATTCTTTCAGATCATGTAACATATGAATTTTAGACAAGGCCTTAACTCTATGTCTCTTAACTTGACCCTGCTAGGTCCTGTGAATGGTCTTGTCAAAACATAGTCTATATTCAAAGTGTCTCTCCTCACGTTCGAGCAATAAGCTCCGTCCGGCATTGTCACCTTAAATCTAACAAGTGCTAGACTTCTCGGCTCTCATGTCCACATCAAGCTATTTACGACCTTCACAAGACCACTAAATTACATTCATGTGACTATGCTCCCTCGAACTCTTGACCAGTTAGGTTATAAACACAAATGACCTAAACTCTTCCAGCATTTCTACAAAAGCCCTCTACACAGTATAACCTTTGGCATACATTTATATATTCGTATTTTAGCAAAAGCCCTAGTTATACTTAAACATTCTACATCAAATATATACTACATAGAATACGACTGTATAGAATATAACCTATACATTTCCTTGGTTACATCTTTATGTAAGTTCTCTTATACATTTATCCACGTTTCTCCACGTTTACGCCTTTCCACGTTATTTTCTCGTCGCTTCTCCCAATGTAAAGTTACACATTTAAAGTTACACACGTACACGAAGTCTGCTGTGCACGTTTCTACATTTCCTAAGCATTTCTACACATTTCTATACATTTACCCTTCATGCATACGGGTCTTCTAAATCTAATGCAGTTTAACGTATGAATACATTTATATTTCCTATATCATGTTATCACATCCATTGGCCTTTATGCTATAGTCGCCAACTTTACATTACGATATGCGTTTCATTCCTATGGTTATAACATATACGTCTAGATATGGCTACTATATACTTTCTATTCAAATTGCGCTCTCTCAGAGGGATTCATTCAAAGTAGCTGTTGGACAAAATGACGGAAAAGTGTGCATTTTACAGCGCAATTATTGCAATTGGTTCTCCTGGCAGTTCTGAAGAGAAGAAATGAACTGTTCTGCAAAGTATTGCAATAACACTTTTTCCAGAAGCATCTTACATTACCACTCTTTCATAGCAGCATCTTTCATTGCCACTCTTTCATAGCAGCATCTTTTATTACAGGTCTTTTCCAGCAACATCTTTCATTACCACTCTTTCCCGGCTGCATCTTTCATTGCCACTCTTTTCCGGCAGCATAAGACGTTTTCCAGCAGCATTTTACATTACTACTCTTTCCTAGGTGCATCTTTCATTACCGCTCTTTCATAGCAGCATCTTTTATTACAGGTCTTTTCCAGCAACATCTTTCATTACTGCACTTTCCCTGCAGCATCTTACATTACCTCTCTTTCCCAGCAGCATCTTTCATTGCCACTCTTTTCCGGCAGCATAACACGTTTTCCAGCAGCATTTTACATTACTACTCTTTCCTAGGTGCATCTTTCATTACCGCTCTTTCCCAGCAGCATACTTTATTGCCACTCTTTCCCTGCAGCTTATTTCATTGCCATTCTGCCCCAGGAGCATCTTTCATTGCCACTCTTTCCCAGCAGCATCTTTCATTGCCACTCGTTCCCAGCAGCATCTTTCCTTCATACTTTCTCCAGCAGCAACTTACATTACCGCTCTTTCCCAGCAGCATCTTACATCACTGTTCTTTCCCAGCAGCATCTTTCATTACCGCTCTTTCACAGCAGCATCTTTTATTACAGCTCTTTCCCAGCAGCATTTTACATTACTGCTCTCTCCCAGCAGCATCTTTCATTAACACTTTTTCCAGCAGAATCTTACATTACCACTCTTTCCCAGCAGCATCTTACATCACTGTTCTTTCCCAGCAGCATCTTTCAATACCACTCTTTTCCAGCAGCATCTTGCATTACCACTCTTTCCCAGCAGCATCTTACATTACCACTCTTTCCTGGCAGCATAATTTATAACAGCTCTTTCTCAGCAGCATTTTTCATTACCGCTCTTTCCCAGCAGCATCTTTCATTAACACTTTTTCCAGCAGCATCTTACATTACCACTCTTTCCCAGCAGCATCTAACATCACCGCTCTTTCCCAGCAGCATCTTTCAATACCACTCTTTTCCAGCAGTATTTTGCATTACCACTTTCCCATCAGCATCTTTTATTACAGCTCTTTCCCTGCAGCATTTTACATTGCCGCTCTTTCCCAGCAGCATCTTTCATTAACACTTTTTTTCCAGCAGCATCTTAAAATACCACTCTTTGCTAGCAGCATCTTTTATTACAGGTCTTTTCCAGCAACATCTTTCATTACTGCTCTTACCTAGCTGCATCTTTCATTACCACTGTTCCCAGTAGAATCTTTCATTACTGCTTTTTCCCAGCAGCACCTTTCATTACTGCTCTTTCCCAGCAGCATTTCTAATTGCCACTCTACCTAGCAGCAGTCAATGCCCAGGATCGGCGATATCATGCAAAAGGTTTCAACAATATACCTTGAGTGGCCACCATGGTAAAAGGGGTTAGTTCAATAATGCCAAAGATGGTCCCTTCACCTGGACAGGGGGGTGATGATGCGTAGATAGCCAAAATAAGCCAAGAGCCAGGTTGCTGCAATGAAGGCAGGCCAAAGGGGCACTTCACCAGACACATTCAGCCTCACACTTGGTCCTACACATAAAAATGCAAACACACATTTCAAACGTACCCAGAGTCATAATCCAAACAAAATCCTTGAGGCCGTAGTTCGCGTACCTATCTGTTTTGCTCCAATCGAGGCGCACTTTCCTAGTTACGTAACCTCGTGTGACCCTTATATGTAAGTATGGGTGTAAAATCCGTTCTGCTCGCGGAATTTGCGGATTTTCGGCAAATTCGCGATCCGCGAATTTCCCAAAAATTCGCAAATTCGCACGCAGCGGATTTTTTTGCCTGGTGATACAATATTGCGGCGAGCGGCGTTCACTTACCGTCATTCAGCGTTTGCAGAGTTGTTTTTCTCCATGTTTTGCGTGTGCTGCTCGATTTTGGATCTTGCTGCGGGATCCCGCTGGAGTTTGTCGACCGCGATTACGTCATTGTGGCTTGCCACCTTGCACAGCGAGAGTTTGTCAACGCGAGTACGTCATAAAGGCCCGTGATCACGCATCGCGGGAGTAAACATTTGCGAACACATAGATGCGGCGGGCAGCAACAATCTCGCGTTTTTGCGAAATTGCAAAATTTGCAATTCTGCACAAGAAATCCACCAGCAGGCAGCATAAACCTTCTGAAAATTATGATTTTTATCAGAATAACTCCTCAGGTTGACATTTGCCTGCACTTTTTTTTTGCAAGGAGTCCATTTGGAGGGGGTGGGAGGAAGGAAGTGCCCCACAGTCTCCAACTTCCTCTTCCTGTCCAGCAGGTTCCTCCCAGTGCTTTGTTCATGTCCTGGTCACTTTGATTTGGATCTTGACCTGGAAGGATTACTTTTGTGGATGCTGCTGGATATTTGGATTTGAAGCCTTTTTGACTTTCTTTGGATCACTTTTGGATTAGAAATTTCACAAGTAAGTTTGTTTGGGGCATTACAATTGCTGCAACTACAATTTTGGAACTTTTTCAGAACATTAAATAAAATATATTGTGGGTAGCCACAGTATCCAGTAGGACCAGGGTTAGTTATGGGTGCATGATACAACTGTTTTGTTGAATTTCAACATGATTTAGGGCATTGATGGCATTGGATTGTGGTGATTTTTGTGTGTTTTCGATTTTTTGGCTGTTGTTGGGGCTTTTTTCCCAGGGGTACTCAGTGGTGCATGGACTGAGTCGTTCTGTGGGGTCTCTTTAATGTAAACATCATGGAGGGCATGGATGGCATTGGATTGTGGTGATTTTTGTGTGTTTTTCGATTTTTTGGCTGTTGTTGGGACCTTTTGCCCAGGGGTACTCAGTGGTGCATGGACTGAGCCGTTCTGTGGGGTCTCTTTAATGTAAACATCATGGAGGGTGTGAGAAGTTGGCCTGATATGTAGTGTTTCCAATTCTGGAACCACTGGGTATCAGTCCAAACAAACCCCAAAGATGTCTGGTTGTAAGTCAACCTTGTTAGACAAGCTATCCGAGTGGTAGCATGGACTAAGCAGCCTTAAAGGCTTAACTTAAGAGGTCGTGTTAAGCGAGCTGTTTTACCACATACAATCCTGTAATCAAATGAAAGGACACCACACAAGTATATATTATAAAAATATATGTATTTATTTCTAAATTACTCCCCAGTACTCTTTATGAGGAAAGGGGCACAAGCGTTAAATCAAAAGCACAGTAAAACATATAAAGTTGCACAATTATGGATGAGGGCGGGTGGCCACTCAAACCATATACTAAAAAAGTGGTATAAGGAACACTTATCGAACAGTGGTTAGGCCTAGGGCCTAGAGATTCGCTGGGAGCAGTCAGGACTAGCAATGCTGAAGTCGGGAGTAGCCCACAGGAGACGGGTGCAGCACGGAAAGTGCGGCTCGCACCAATGCAATGTCAATGGTGCGTAAAAGTTAGATAAAGTGAGTTAAAAGATACTTCCGCTTAACCTAGGGGAACAAAACTTTAGACACAGACCCTAGAGGTGTGTACCAGTGTGGGAACACCGGCGTTGCAATGTTACCTCACCCACAGGCCGTGGGTGCACAGGGTCGAAGTGGCGTCGGGTCTTGACACGCAGGCTCTTGGTGCTTGAAGCTGTTGCAGCTGCAGGCGATGTGAAGCAGAAGTGTCCGGTGCGATCCAAGGGTGGATCTGAAGTGGTGAAGACCTGAAAGCAGAGGGGACAATGTTCAAAGTTACTGACCAGTGACCACCGTGGAACCAGATTGGAACCAGGCAAAGTTGGGTGCAAACAGGTGATCAGGGGTTGCTTCTCTCTGCAGCCACGTGGACACGAAGAGGTCAAGGACGTCCAGGAGTCGATCACGAGCTGTACCTCAAAGGCTCTAGCTGATGGCGGTGTCGGCAACTCGATTGAAGCAAACAAGCCTTGGCTAATGCAAGCCACGGGGAAAGTGAAAAAGGCTTATTACTCGGACCAGCAAGGTTAGATGGGCTACTCCTTTCTACAGGAGCGAGGGCAGGTTTGGAGCAACCAGACCCACAGTGTAAATTGTAGGTTTTGTCGCCAAGATGGCCGCTGACCACGTGACAAGCGGCCGGGATGGCGAGTCGAGTGGCAAAAAGCAAAAGAACCCCACGCAGATCGTGGAGATGCTGGAGGGCTGGTCTTTGGTGCAAATGCTGCTCGGTTGTGGGGCTTCACAAACCCCAAAGCACAGAGTCGAGGGTGCCTCGGGTGCTGCGCAGTCAGCGTCTCGGGGGTCTTTCCAGATGGCCGCTCCCACGTCTCTCGGTGCCTCCACGGGTCCCTTCTTTGCAGGGACTGTGGATCGGACTGGGAGAAGTTTGAGAAGCTGGGTCTTGTCAGGCTCTGCACTCGGACTCTGGCGGGAGGCGGCGGCAAAGCAGACGTCGAGGTGCTGGGTGATGCCTGTGTTCACAGGGTGGCCCCTCCTAGGCCACAAGGGAGATGCTCTTCAGTCTTCTGTCATCAGAATGTCGAAGTCCAGTCGTCTTCTTAGTTTAAAGTTGATTTCAGGATGATCTGCGTTGCATTGGCACTGCTCCCCCTCTTATTCCAATCTGAGGGGTGGATCTCCTGCTAGGTCCCTCCCCTATGGGTGGGACCAGGAAGGGGAGTGGTTACACCCCCTTTCCTTTGTCCAGGTCTCACTGGAGCTGGGGCTGGGCTGCCCCAGAACCGGTTTGACCGGATTATGCAAGGGGAAGCCTTGTGCTCCCCAGGCACTGTCTGGTTTCATTCAAACCTCCCTGCTACAATCCACTATCTCCTGTCTGGGGTGGTGTCACACCTCCCTGTGACAGGAAATCCTTTGTCCAGGCCTCCTCTGCTGAGTTTCGGTCAGCAGCAGGAGGTCAGACATGGGTCTGTGGCAGAAGCATCCATTTTGTGGATCTGAGGCTCTTTTAAAAATCAACCGCGTTTTAGCAAAAGTAACATGTCGTCCCCTCTAGCGGGGTGGAATGCTACCCCCGTCGCCAGGACTGGCGAGGGGGTAGTATTCCAAATCGTATGACACCTTACACGACATATTTTGATAAAGCCAAACCAAAGTTGACATATAACCGCGAGGATTATAATGCACTTAATAGTATATGGTTTGGCATTATCCCGGAACAGCTAAGGGAATTGGTCCCGACAGCTGCAGACAGGCTCAGCTCATGCTAGAGCACCATCTCACATTAAACCACGCACTCTGCCTTCAGGATTGTTAAGGCCTGCCATAGGAGTGGCTCACAGGTTTATATGTGTCCAGATAGGTTTAGATATAGGCATACTATATCTAAGCAAGGGGTGATTACACCACCTTGCCCCAGCTGAGTGATCAGCCAGTTGTGTCAATTTTAGATAGCCAGCCAGGGGTGGCAAAAGATATGCTGCAGCCCCTGGTAGGCCTTGGATGCACCTATGCCCTGGGCACCTATAGTGCTCTGTACAGGGGCTGATAAGGTGACCCAAGCCAATCTAGTTATGCACCTAGGGTACATGGAATCCATTTTACAGAGAGAGCAGATAGCCTGGGGCCCTGATTAGCAGGGAACCAGGCCAACTAAGTCGAAAACCAGCTAAACACAAGGCAAAAAATCTGGGGTAACCATAGTCAGGTAGCCACCTTCCTACAGAGGGCATGAATGGCATTGGATTGTTGTGATTTTTGTGTGTTTTTCGATTTTTTGGTGTGTTGATGGGGCATGGCCATGTGGGTGGGGGCCATTATGAGGACTGGTACAGGCAGGGCCTGGCCATGTGGTGGGGGTCAAGGGGCCATTTTGAAGCCAGGCAGTGTGCTTTGTGCCATAGGCCTGCATCCAATGTGCCTTGCTTTCATCCATTATGCCCAGGGTTACTCAGTGGTGCATGGACCTAGTCTTTCTGTGGGGTGTATTGAATTTGAACCTGATTGTGGGCATGGATGTCATTGGATTGTGGTGATTTTTGTGTGTTTTTCGATTTTTTGGGGTGTTGATGGGGCATGGCCATGTGGGTGGGGGCCATTTTGAGGACTGGTACAGGCAGGGCCTGGCAATGTGGTGGAGGTCTAGGGGCCATTTTGAAGCCAGGCAGTGTGCTTTGTTGTGCCATAGGCCTGCACCCAGTCTGCCATGCTTTCATCCATTATGCCCAGGGGTACTCAGTGGTGCATGGGCCTAGTCTTTCTGTGGGGTGTCTTGAATTTGAACATGATTGAGGGCATGGATGGCATTGGATTGCGGTGATTTTTGTGTGTTTTTCGATTTTTTGGCTGTTGTTGGGGCCTTTTGCCCAGGGGTACTCAGTGGTGCATGGACTGAGTCATTCTGTGGGGTCTCTTTAATGTAAACATCATGGAGGGAATGGATGGCATTTGATTGTGGTGATTTCTGTGTGTTTTTTTATTTTTTGGGGTGTTGATGGGGCATGGCCATGTGGGTGGGGGCCATTTTGAGGACTGGTACAGGCAGGGCCTGGCCATGTGGTGGGGGTCAAGGGTCCATTTTGAAGCCAGGCAGTGTGCTTTGTGCCATAGGCCTGCATCCAATGTGCCTTGCTTTCATCCATTATGCCCAGGGTTACTCAGTGGTGCGTGGGCCTAGTCTTTCTGTGCGGTGTCTTGAATTTGAACCTGATTGTGGGCATGGATGTAATTGGATTGTGGTGATTTTTGTGTGTTTTTCAATTTTTTGGGGTGTTGATGGGGCATGGCCATGTGGGTGGGGGCCATTTTGAGGAGAGGACTGGTACAGGCAGGGCCTGGCCATGTGGTGGGGGTCTAGGGGCCATTTTGAAGCCAGGCAGTGTGCTTTGTTGTGCCATAGCCTGCACCCAGTCTGCCATGCTTTCATCCATTATGCCCAGGGGTACTCAGTGGTGCATGGGCCTAGTCTTTCTGTGGGGTGTCTTGAATTTGAACATGATTGAGGGCATGGATGGCATTGGATTGTGGTGATTTTTGTGTGTTTTCTGATTTTTTTGGCTGTTGTTGGGGCCTTTTGCCCAGGGGTACTCAGTGGTGCATGGACTGAGTCTTTTTGTGGTGTCTCTTTAATGTAAACATCATGGAGGGGATGGATGGCATTGGATTGTGGTGATTTTTGTGTGTTTTTCGATTTTTTGGGCTGTTGATGGGGCATGGCCATGTGGGTGGGGGCCATTTTGAGGACTGGTACAGGCAGGGCCTGGCCATGTGGTGTGTGTCTAGGGGCCATTTTGAAGCCAGGCAGTGTGCTTTGTTGTGCCATAGGCCTGCACCCAGTCTGCCATGCTTTCATCCATTATGCCCAGGGGTACTCAGTGGGGCATGGACCTAGTCTTTCTGTGGGGGGTCTTGAATTTGAACATGATTGAGGGCATGGATGGCATTGGATTGTGGTGATTTTTGTGTGTTTTTCGATTTTTTGGCTGTTGTTGGGCCCTTTTGCCCAGGGGTACTCAGTGGTGCATGGACTGAGTCTTTCTGTGGGGTCTCTTTAATGTAAACATCATGGAGGGCATGGATGGCATTGGATTGTGGTGATTTTTGTGTGTTTTTCGATTTTCTGGGTTGTTGATGGGGCATGGCCATGTGGGTGGGGGCCATTTTGAGGCCTGGTCCAGGTAGGGCCTGGCCATGTGGGTGGGGGTCTAGGGGCCATTTTGAAGCCAGGCAGTGTGCTTTGTTGTGCCATAGGCCTGCACCCAGTCTGCCATGCTTTCATCCATTATGCCCAGGGGTACTCAGTGGGGCATGGGCCTAGTCTTTCTGTGGGGTGTCTTGAATTTGAACATGATTGAGGGCATGGATGGCATTGGATTGTGGTGATTTTTGGGTGTTTTTCGATTTTTTGGCTGTTGTTGGGCCCTTTTGCCCAGGGGTACTCAGTGGTGCATGGACTGAGTCTTTCTGTGGGGTCTCTTTAATGTAAACATCATGAAGGGCATGGATGGCATTGGATTGTGGTGATTTTTGTGTATTTTTCGATTTTCTGGGTTGTTGATGGGGCATGGCCATGTGGGTGGGGGCCATTTTGAGGCCTGGTCCAGGTAGGGCCTGGCCATGTGGGTGGGGGTCTAGGGGCCATTTTGAAGCCAGGCAGTGTGCTTTGTCGTGCCATAGGCCTGCACCCAGTCTGCCATGCTTTCATCCATTATGCCCAGGGGTTCTCTGTCAGTGGTGCATTTTAATGGTGTTTCCATTTTGGGGGGTGGGTATAATAAAAATGCTTACTTGCAAACTATTAATTGAAGCGCTACATATGCAACATTTATTTAACTGATGTTCCTCTGGCTTCGTTTGCTTTTAGGTGCAGAAAGACGAATCATCAGCCTCATCGTTCCTCATCAGTGCCAGGAACAAGTCCTGCTGCGGTGTGTGCAGCACAACGTCACGTGTGACCACAGACAACTCTGCAACTTGTGCAACTGCGGCCTGCTGTTCTGACATCTGAAGAAGATGGCCCCAAAAAAAGTTGCCCGTAGCTCCTCTAGCAAGAAAGTTGCCAGTAAGGATCAGAAGAAGCAAGTGGCGCCACTTACCAAGGAGACTGGTGTGCCGACCGCCGCATTTTTTGGGAAAAAAAAGTACGCCTGCAGCAGCAGCGGGGTCTGCTGGGGACCAAGCTGGGAGCCGCACCTCCGCTCCATTGGGCTCAGTACCACCACCACCATGCCAAATTAGGTCCAAGCCCTTGAGTGCTGCAGAGGCAGACATTATAGTTGTTCAATCACCATCGACCAATGATGTTGGCTCATCGCAAGAAAGTAACAGCATCCCTCAATAAACACAGGTTGTTGTAACTCATCTGACGAGTGTTCAACAGCCACAGCCGCAACAACAACCACATGTGCAAGTACAAGCCCAAGTACATGTGGAAGGAGAGGCGGCGCAAGGAGAGGCGCAAGCAGAGGTGCATGGAGCGGCACAAGTGCCCACAATAGTTTTTCCTCCCAAAGTAGGGGCACATCAGGAAATCGACATTCAAGCCGAAGTATCATTTGAGGAAGCCACTCCTCCTGATAATTCATTGTCTTCCAGATCCCTAGCAAGGAAAAAATCAAGGATGGTGTTTACATCTTCTTCAAGCCCCCTTCCTTCTGATGATATGGATGAAAATTGGGAACCACCACGGCCATCTGAGAGTGAGGCACACCATGATCTGACAAAGGTAGCTAAGCGTAAAAGGAAGGTCCCCGAAAGTCTCATATTTATTTATTTATTTATTATTTATTATAGTGTTTTGTATAGCGCGAACAAGACCCGTGGGTATCAGAGCGCTTAACATCGAGGTAGGTTACATATTGGCAATAAAGAATCATTTATACAAACAAACAGATATGAGGTAGAGGAAACTGTGGCTATGAGAGGGTGCCTAAATCTAACTATTCATAGTTATGGAGTGTGATGATGACGCTGAACAAGAAGTGGCGTATACTCCTGCTGATGAAGACTCTCACGACGACGACGCAGTCATCATACACGTCACTCCAGCCTCATCGGGCATGCAGCAAACAGACATTTTTACCCTATCCCGAAATTCTGCTGAGCGTGATGTTGGCGATGTGGCAATGGGACCACCCCCAATGCAGTTAACTGGTACACCACCACCTACCGCTTCCATATTTTCTCGCCAGAAGGGACCTCCATCCACCTCGACCTCCATTTCCTCAATTAGTGGTGCTGTAAGTGCACAACGTAGTAAATTTCAACAACACACATCTTCCACTTCATCTGGCATTAGCATTCCCAGTATCGCCTCCTCCGCCCCCCACAGACATTTGAAGTCCGCAGTTTGGGACTTCTTTAGTGTTAGCCCAACAAGGCAAAACATAGCCATTTGTACCATTTGTAAGGTTCGAGTTAGTCGTGGTAAGCTTGGTACCAACTATGGTACCAGAGGCCATAGAGGTCATCTTGAGAGACAGCACACTGTCAAATGGCATGCGCACCTAAGGGAGATCAAGGCAGCCCGAATTGCAAGTCAACAAATTGTATCCGTTGATGTTTCATCTGATGATGACGAGGAGGAAGAAGCGTCAAACATTTCTTCACTTACACCCAGTACCCCTGTCAGCAGCACACCCCCTGCAAGATATATGAGCCACACTAAGAGTGTGGGAGAGAGTGAGACACCAATGCGAAAAAGTTCATCATCACCGAGCGTAACTGGGTTGAAGAAGTCATCATCATCCCGTAAAATGGTCCAGCCTACCATTAGAAGCATGTTGTTTTCAGATGCGCCATTTGAGCGCAACCACCCAACGACGCGTCTGTATAACACTAAGCTGGCTAAAATGCTAGCGCTGGACCTTCTCCCTTTTTCTTTTGTGGAAGGGGTGGGTTTTCTTGAATTAGTGGCAACGCTCTGCCCTAAATGGAAGGTTCCTAGCCGGTTCTATTTTGCCAGAGTTGCGGTTCCAGCACTACATGAAGATGTGCTGGAGGTGATTGGGGCAGCTTTGCAGAAGAGTGCTGTTCACACTATACATCTGACAACAGACATGTGGACCAGTTGCCAAGCCGTTGATTACATGTGCATCACTGCACACTGGGTCTCTTTTTCAGGGGTTAAAGCAAAGGTAACCACAGGTGTTGACACGGACAAAGTGTATAAAGCTGCTCGGAAACATGCAACACTAGCCATGTTTGCCATGGAGAAAAATCATACAGGAGAAAACATTTTGCATGAGCTTAACACAAAGGTCTTTTAATGGCTGTCCCCAAGAAAACGCATGATTGGTTATGTTTCCACGGATAATGGCGCCAATGTAGTTAAGGCCATGGATAAGGGTGTTTTATTCCCATTGAAGGAAAGGGGATATGTTGAACCTTGGGTCTTCTCCTTGTTAGCTGCTCAGCCAGTATGAATGTGATGTCTGCGTGGAATGTAGAATGCTGGATGACAGAGTGAGTAGAATGTTAGTGTGCCTGGTGTGTGTGGGGAATGACAATTGAAGAGAGTGGGCTGAGCAGTAACCATCCTGTACCTGGTGGGGTTTTCTCCAGTTTATCTTATTATCATCTTACTTGAATAAAGGAGCTTTAAGAAACTACATGACTACTCATCTTTTATTCACAACAGGTAACTATTTCAGAGTGCCGTGTTTGGCGCACTGTATAAACCTGGTTGTTAAAAAATTCTTGAGTGAAGAAAGTCCAGTGTGCGAGTTACTGACCACCTGCCGAAGAATGTGCACACATTTCAACCATTCATTTAAGGCCCGGAAGCAGCTGAGGTGCCTGCAACATGAACGTAAAGTGCTAAGCATGGGCGAATTTTGTGAATTCGCGAATTTGCGAATTCGCGATCCGCAAAATCCACGAATTTGCGGATTTGTGGATTTTGTGGATTGTGTGGGTAAAGGGCAGGCCGGGCGGGAAAACGGTGTACATTGCTAGTGTGAGGGGCAGGGACAAATGGGCGAGGCTTATATGCGAGTTCACATGCCTCTTGTGTGTATAAAAGGACAGGCGGGGATCAGAGAAGCTCATGGTCACAGGAACTGCACAGGGATTGAGCTCGTGAAAGTCAATAATGCAAAGGCACCATCAAGCATCATAGGTAATTTCCGACAATAGATATGGGGAGAACGCACACCTGCCCAGCCTCGACAAAACTCACATTTTTGGGGGGCTGAATAACTTTGCCATCACACCAAAGAGCGCCGGGGTCCCTCGAGTGAGCTGTCCATCAAGTGGGTAAAGGGCGCGAAGACGGTGCACACCACTAGTGTGTGGGGACTCGGAGGGGCCAAACGGGCGAGGCTTATATGCGAGTTCACATGCCTCTTGTGTGTATAAAAGGATAGGCACGGATCAGGGAAGCTCGTGGTCACAGGAACTGCACAGGGATTGAGCTCGTGAAAGTCAATAATGCAAAGGCCTCCATCAAGCATCATAGGTAATTTCCGACGATAGATATGGGGAGAACGCACACCTGCCCAGCCTCGACAAAACTCACATTTTTGGGGGGGGCTGATTAAATTTGCCATCACACCAAAGAGCACCGGGGTCCCTCGAGTTAACATGCCTCTTGTGTGCATAAAAGGACAGGCACGGATCAGAGAAGCTCGTGGTCACAGGAACTGCACAGGGATTGAGCTTGTGAAAGTCAATAATGCAAAGGCCTCCATTAATATGGGCTGCTGTAACTATGTTAGGATGGCGCCGGCAAGCTGCCAGCACCATCCTAAAATAGTTACTAAATTAGCGAGCACCTGCTTTATTTTATCTATTAGTGCCTGTTGAAGCTAACTTAGTAACTATTTTAGGATGGCGCTGGCAGCTTGCCGGCGCCATCCTAACAAAGTTAAAAGTTCAACAGGCTTGAACTTTTGCGCCCCAAATCCGCCGCTCGCGGATTTCGCGGATTTTCAGTAAATTCGCGGGAGGTCCCGGATCGCTGATTTCCCGAAAATCTGCGAAATCCACGAGCGGAACGGATTTCCCGCACATGCTTATAAAGTGCCAGTGAAAGCACTCATCCAGGAGGTGGTAACACGTTGGAACTCAACCTTCTACATGCTTGAGCGTCTGTATGAGCAGTATGCGGTAGTCGATCAGTATTTCTTTCAACTGGGTACACCTATGATAGACCTGAGGATACAGGTGGAGCAATGGGAGCTAGTTAAAAGCCTGACAGGCATGCTTCGTCCTTTTGAGGTCTTCACGCGTGCAGTCAGCAGGGAGGACTGTAATTTTGGAAAAGCTATCCCATTGTTGCGCATGCTAGAGCACCAACTGAAGGCAGTGTCTTCTACGTTTCAAAAAAATGGAAAGCAAGAAGCATTTGAGTTGGCGGAGAAGTTATTACAGCACCTACTTTGCGATGAACGTCTTCAAAAGATCCACACAGATCAGCATTACATTTCTGCTACTATTCTGGATCCACGGTACAAAAAGGCTGTGGCAGGCAGAGTATTCTTTCCTTTTGATGACGCAGATATTACAAAGTAAAAACATTGGCTAGCTGTGTCAGCCAGCCGGTTTGAAAGAGGACGGCAGGAAATTGAAGGAAAAGGCAGTACATCAGCATCAGCAGGCCATCCGGAGTTTAAAAAATCCACTTCTGCATCTGTGGCTGAGGCAGAAGTGAGTGATTTCCCCTCTCAGCCGTTAAAGACACCAGCAACCGTATCATCTGCACCAGACACGACAGTAACATTGTGTGAAGAAGAGGATTGGCTAACTCAGCTTGGGTTTGCTTCTCAAAAGGTCCCAGAAAAAAGTAAGCAAAGTGGAGGAACCCTGGAGAACCTTGAGTCGATGGTGCAGGACTATCTGAATGACTCAACAGAGGTCTATGTTCATGATGACCAATTGGCGTATTGGCATGGGAAAAGAGATATGTGGCCAGAGATCACCAACCTGGATATAAATTACTTGTTTTGCCCACTCGCAAGCGTGTCTTCTGAACCTGTTTTCAGTGCTGCTGGTGGCATTGTAACTTCCAAAAGGACCCGCCTCTCGCCCAAAAATGTGGAGAGGTTAACAATGATCAAGATGAATCAGCACCTCATACCACCAGATTACAAAATACGAGAATGCACGCAGGAAGAAGACGAGGAGGACACCAACTTAGATGAGGGAAGTTCTTCTCTGTTAACTGACCTACTCCCGTCTGAATTTGCAGAGTTTGAGGACGAGCTCTTCTTCCCTGACACCGAGCCCTGAAATTGAGTCAATTAATCACTAACTTTCTTTTTCGTCCTTATTCACTTTTATTCCTGTGTGTCTGTCTTTCTTTGTTTTGCAAAATCTATATAAAAAAAACTTTAATCACCTAATCACAAAAACAAGCCCATCAGCAGAACTGTCTTCACTTATTTGCTTATTGATTTGAAGGTGCCGCAGTCTGCATTCCTCAGGTTCACAAGTTCACAAGAACATGCTCCTCTATCCTCCTCCTCCAGACTCCTATGTCCCTCAAAGCAGATGGCTGGATTACGCCCAATGAAGAAAGACTGCACTTGTGGGGGTGTTCTACTTCTTTGCGGGTGAGTTGACGGGTCTGGGGCATTGATGTGAAGGTCTAATACCGGATAAAAGTGGTTTGGAGAAAATCGGAGCAGAAAAAGTTTTTGCGCTTTTGATCACTTGCCTGTCTTTGGGGCGCTGTTTGGCGGGCTTTTAGGTTGTTGGGGGTGGGGTTTGGGGTCTGGGAGCTCTGCTGGCACAGTCTAATGTTGAATGCATTTGTTTTTCAGGAAATCCATGGTGGAAAAGGGGAGTTAGGGCCTAGCTGCACAGCGTATTTGGACTGAATTGAAGGTAGGCCCATTTTTGCTTTTTGCCTGTTTGGGGGTGTTCTGCTTTTTTGCGGGTGGCTGCAGGGGTCTGGGGGCATAGCTCGGAAGGTCTAATATCGGAATCAAGTGTTTTGGACCAAATCCATGGTGAAAAAGTTTTTGCGTTTGTGCTCACTTGCCTGTCTTTGGGGTGCTGTTTGGGGGCCTTCCAGGTATTTGTGGGTGGGTTTTGGGGTCTGGGAGCACTGCTGACACAGTCTAATGTTGATTGCATTTGTTTTTCAGGAAATACATGGTGGAAAAGGGGAGTTAGGGCCTAGCTGCACAGCCTATTTGGACTGAATTGAAGGTAGGCCCATTTTTGATTTTTGCCTGTTTGGGGGTGTTCTGATTTTTTGCGGGTGGCTGCAGTGGTCTGGGGGCATAGCTCGGAAGGTCTAATATCGGAATCAAGTGTTTTGGACCAAATCCATGGTGAAAAAGGTTTCGCGTTTTTGCTCACTTGCCTGTCTTTGGGGTGCTGTTTGGGGGGCTTCCAGGTTTTGTGGGTTTTTGTGGGTGGCTGCAGCCACCCACAAAAACCTGGAAGCCCCCCAAACAGCACTGCTGGCACAGTCTAATGTTGATTGCATTTGTTTTTCAGGAAATCCATGGTGGAAAAGGGGAGTTGGGGCCTAGCTGCACAGCGTATTCGGACTGAATTGAAGGTAGGCCCATTTTTGCTTTTTGCCTGTTTGGGGGTGTTCTGATTTTTTGCGGGTGGCTGCAGTGGTCTGGGGGCATAGCTCGGAAGGTCTAATATCGGAATCAAGTGTTTTGGACCAAATCCATGGTGAAAAAGTTTTGCGTTTTTGCTCACTTGCCTGTCTTTGGGGTGCTGTTTGGTGGGCTTCCAGGTTTTTGTGGGTGGGTTTTGGGGTCTGGGAGCACTGCTGGCACAGTCTAATAATGATTGCATTTGTTTTACAGGAAATCCATGGTGGAAAAGGGGAGTTGGGGCCTAGCTGCAGAGCGCATTTGGACTGAATTCCAGGTAGGCCCAAAGTTTTCTAAGTGTGGCTTTTTTGGCTGTTTGTGGGGGTTCCTGGTGTTTGTGGAGGGGTTTGTGAGTCTTGGAGCAATGCTGGGTATGGATACTTTTGCTTGCTTGCAAGTGGTTTGAATACAATCCATGGCGGGTAAGGGGGGATTTGGGCCTACTTTACTTTCAAAGTACGTTTTGCCACCATTTTGTACTAGGCCTCGTTTTTGGAGATCTGATTGGGGGTCTTCTACATTTTTGCGCCTGGGTTTAGTAAGGGTCTGGGAGCACTGCTGGGAAGGTCTAATTTTGTTCTAAAACACAATTTACAGTACACCTAGCTTGAGGGGAAAGATCCGCTAAATTAATTCGCCCATACTTATTTATCCTTCAAAAGGAGACTCAGACAGAGTACGCACTTTCAAAAATATTGTACTGTCTATTAGGAAACTCAAAGTGTGACTTTTTGCACTAGACAGCGTACATACCTTATATTTATTTGTCAGTGGTGTTCTAATATCACCTCCTGTTCTTTCATCAATAATTACAGGCCGGGTTTCAGCCTGTGCAATGGGAAAAAAAGGATGAAGTCAGGCTTCACATTAGCGAGCCGCAATTCAGTATCCGCTAGGCAGGCATTGGACAGGGTGTCTTCTGGTCACCAACATTGATGGACGGAGCGTCAGATGGAATGGAGGAGTCCCGCTAATAAGAGGAATGGTTGGATGCATGCAACTTACCAAATTCAACAGGACAACTACAACAACATACAGATACAGTATCCGTTCTTTTCTAATTATTTTTTAAGTAATGTTATTGCTGTGAACTTCTATGAGTGTGACTCTGCATTTCTTTGATCTCTGCTTCTAAATTCATCCCTACAGCCATTGTATAGGTTTTACTTCTGCTATTTTTCAAACTTAATTTAATGTAAGAAGTGTTTCTCTGAGTGCAGAGATAGGCAAGTGAAAACGCATAATTATTACTGCAGCCCTGTACTGTCGCATTCTTTCATTCACGGTTGTCGAAAGTACTACTTACTTTTCAGTAACCATGCATGCAGTAGTGCATGCACTTCCTTTATGTCACTTAAAAGATTTATGGACAGCTTTGTACCCAAAGATTTGTTTATCTTCAATTATTGTTTGTCCATGCTGTGCTTTTTTTTCTTCTCTCAAGAAAACTTTCCCAAAAACCCCCATTCCCATCCATTTTCCAAACCCTAACCCTCTTCCCCCTGGCTGTGTGGTTTTTATTGATGTGTGACTAAATGACAGCAATAATTCCACACACTTGCTGGGAAGGATAAGGTCATAGCAACAGGCTGGTGAAGGAATCCGAGGATATATTCTTACTCAGCTTGACACAGAGTCACTATTGGCAAATGAAAGCAGATTTTCATGTGCGCCATCAACTTGATTGGTCATCAAGAACATCCTCCTCCTAGACGTGGCAAATTATTACGCTGCTGTGTCCTTCACCTTCAGTACTATTTCTTGTAGTAGTAGCCAATAGCAAAGAAATTCAACGCAAGTACTAGTTATACTTTCAATACTTTACCATTTGTTAGGCTACATTGTGGCACTGTTCTAGTGTACTGTCACCTGCTATATTCTCTATCGTACCGTTCTAATGCTATGGTAAGGACAAACAAGGTTTCATTTTCTTTTTTTTCATATGCTGCAACTGCCACTGTGTAACACCACTAGTCCCACCGTAATGATGACATTTCATCCGCCCAGGATTGCCAACCTTAACCACATCGCTGCGTGCAGGATTTTCCTCCTGTGCTGGGCCATAATGTTAGTGGGTGTGGTCATGACGAGCTCAGCTCATCATGAGCACACGAGTACTGTGCTGCATGACGAGCTGAGCTCGTCATGAGCATGGAAGGGGTTAATCGCCATTTCCCGTGCAGCCAGCCCTATGTATAGCCCTATTTCCAAACACAAATTGCAGGTAAGATAAGCGTTTGGGGGGAGGTAGTATAATGGAGTATTAGGAGAGACGAGAGACTGACGGTAGTACTAGTAAAGTCCTAGGACTATTGAATTCACTTACTCTGAGAGAGGCACTTAGTTTTGAAAACATTTGGGCAATTAGTAATTACTTACACAACTTGAATCAAGATGCCACTTACGTTTCAAGAAAACAATCTTACTTTTAAACCCCCACCCACCAGCCTCAAAAGCAGTAAAAAACACGTATGCTAAGATCAAGTTTTAGGTATATTTATATCCCTAACATAAATAATCTCCAGCAAGATCCAACCCACCCCCCATCCCTAACCCCAACGAATGTCCGTGAAAAGTCCAAAAAACCCAACTCCCAATTCCCACCTCCAGAAGTCTTTAAAAAAGGGGCAAGGGACAGTCTCCTCCTACTGCTGGCTCCTGTTCACTTTTCGGGCCAGGTCGGCATGCTCCTTGCGAGGTAGGACACTCTAAGTGAAAGGCGGTGCAACCTTTTTTTGGTACTACTGTGTGGGGCAGCTGATTTGTTTGCTGCTCGGCGGTGGCGGGTGGCTGCGGTACCCCGGCTCCGTACCGCTGGAGACCTGCTGCGCTGACTGGCTGACCCAGGGAGCGCGGAGGAGGATGCAGCTGTCCCGGTTGATGTTGTGGTCGACTGCGTGTCCCCCTCCTCCTGGGCCACCAGCCGCCGATATTCGGCGACAGTCGCCTCCAGCCTCCGCTTCCGGGCCCTTTTAGCCAGCTCCTTCCATGTTGGTTTGGAAGGAGCATCTATATGAAGAAAGAAAGACATAGTCTGTAACCAATGCTCTTTAAGATTAACACAAAATGATTCAGCAGAAAGTTGTGTCACAGTAGAACTAGCAACTTGCAAGCGCAGTACATAACTATTGTGGCCAGTATCTATCTAACCTCCCACTTCTTCATCCTTGCTCTAACATTAGTGGGAGTTTAAGGAATCAATTCTACGAGCACTATGGACTCACTCCATTAGAGTCTACTATGACAGTACACCAGTCTTATTCTTCTTCTTCTCTCTTGTTTACCAAAATTGGTACGTTAACTTCTGCAAGCCGGCATAATGCCAGCGCAGTCAACTTGCACCCGAGAAAAACAGACGCCCGCCATGGTGAGTGAGAAAGACTTGCGTTACTGTACTAGTCCAGTACATGCAGGTGGTGATGCTCTTACTTTTCTATTATGGGTGGCACTGAGAATACTCTGTTACAAGGGCTACTGCTTAATTAATTTAACTTTCACCCTACAGTGCCAATGAATACTAGAAAAGGAAAATGAAGAAGATAAATAATCTGATTATCTATCACTGCACATGGTGAATCTCTGACAGAATATCGAGAGACAGGATATCGACAGACAAAATATCGACACTGGAATATCGAAGGCAATTATATCGACACCCTATCTACAACATGGTAAGTACAAAAATATCGAAAGTAAAATATCGATGTTAAAAATATCTTAATTAAAAATATTGTTTTTTTGTTATAAAAAAAATATAAAGTAAATAATACTTTTATATAATTTAAACTTATGTAAAAATATTTTAGAATGTTTAAAATGAATAAATAATACATATTTAATGTTAAACTTTTAATTACAATTAAACATACAATATGTAATATATATTTAATTAATTATAATATTTATTATTTTTTTAATTAATTTAAAAAAATAACAAATACTATACATTACAATTACATCAACACTCATAAAATAATAAAATAAATGAGAATAAATATTTATATTTAATACATAAAAACAATGAAATATACTTTCAATATTTAAAAAATTAATTAAACACAACATTATGTAACAATAAAAATATTATAAAATACATAAATAAATATAAATTATATTGGATAGCGTAAGGCTACAAATTACTATTCAAACTCCATAGGGTGCAACAGTAGGGAAAGTGTTGGATAGCGGATAGGTAAAAATTACTATTCCCACTCCAAAGATTGCAACAGTAGGGAAAGCGTTGGATAGCGTACGGGTAAAAATTACTATTGCCACTCCAGTGGGTGCAACAGTAGTAAAAGTGTTGGATAGAGGGTAGGTAAAAATGACTATTCCCACTCCAATGAGTGCAACATTAGGGAAAGCATTGGATAGCGTAAGGGTAAAAATTATTATTCCAACTCCAAAGGGTGCAACAGTAGGGAAAGCATTAGATAGCGTAGGGAGAATAATTACTATTCACACTCCAGAGAGTGCAACAGTAGAGAAAACATTGGATAGCGGGTGGGTAAAAATAACTATTCCCACTCCAGAGAGTGCAACAGTAGGGAAAGCGTTGGATAGCGTAAGGGTAAAAATTACTATTCCAACTCCAAGGGGTGCAACAGTAGGGAAAGCTTTGGATAGTGTAGGGGGTAAAATTACTATTCCCACTCCAGAGAGGGCAACAGTAGGGAAAGTGTTGGATAGCGGGTGGGTAAAAATTACTATTCCCCCTCCAGTGAGTGCAACAGTAGGGAAAGCGTTGGATAGCGTACGGGTAAAAATTACTATTCCCACTCCAGTGGGTGCAACAGTAGGGAAAGCGTTGGATAGCGGGTAGGTAAAAATGACTATTACCACTCCAATGAGTGCAACAGTAGGGAATGCGTTGGATAGTGTAGGGGGTAAAATTACTATTCCCACTCCAGAGAGTGCAACAGTAGGAAAAGCTTTGGATAGCGTAGGGGGAAAAAGTACTATTCCAACTCCAAAGGGTGCAACAGTAGGGAAAGCTTTGGATAGCGTAGGGGGAAAAATGACTATTCCAACTCCAAATGGTGCAACAGTAGGGAAAGTGTTTAATAACATAGATTTTTATTTTAACATACTTCTAAATAATGTTTATATTTGAAATAATGTATAATTAAATTTTTAAATACATCAACATCAATAAAAAACAAGTAATAATGAATAAAACCAATTACATTTGAATAATTAATTGACAATAAATTACCAACAAACACCAATAAATAATAATTATTAAATATTACTCACCAAATAATAAATATTAAATAATAAATTATTTATCATAACAATAAAATATTATTTAAATTTAAATCAATATTAAAAATTAAATTACATTCTACAAATTAATATTTTTTAGAAAAAATGTTTAACAATTAACTAATACATTTTTCTAATTATTAAAAAATTATTACAAATTACAAATATTAATTGACAATTTAAAAAATATTTATCTATTAAAATAATTAATTACCAATTAATAATTATTTAATACATTAATTACCCATTCCTAAAAATTTATAAATAATTAAATATTTACAATAAAATTACTTTCCACCCAATACCCCTATAAACCCACAACACGCACAGGTACTAAAACATAACATTTAATTAAAATTAACATTAATTACCAATTAAATATTTAATTTATCAATTAAAATAATTATTTGCCAATTAATAATTAATTACAAAATAAATTATACATAAAAAAATATTTTATTAATTACAATTAAATCACTTCCTACCCTATTCCCCTATAAACCCACAACCCGCTCCAGTACTAAAACATAACATTTAATTAAAATTAACATTAATTACCAATTAAATAATTAATTTATCAATTAAAATAATTAATTGCCAATTAATAATTAATTACAAAATAAATTATACATAAATTAATATTTTATTAATTACAATTAAATTACTTCCCACCCTATTCCCCTAAAAACCCACAACCCGCTCCGGTATTAAAACATAACATTTAATTGAAATGAACATTAATTACAAATTAAATAATTAATTTATCAATTAAAATAATTAATTGCCAATTAATAATTAATTACAAAATAAATTATACATAAAAAAATATTTTATTAATTACAATTAAATTACTTCCCACCCTATTCCCCTATAAACCCACAACCCGCTCCGGTACTAAAACATATAATTTACTTATAAATAAATGTATTAATATATAAAATTAATACACATATAATATAAATTATTTTAAATACTTAACTAAAACATATAACACATACATAATAAAAAACAAAAAAATAATCCAAATATCGATATTAGTGTCATCGAAAATAGTTACATCGATATATATGCTATCGATATTACTAACTTCGATATTACTTACATCGATATAAAGAATTTCGATATTACTTACCTTAGGGTCGATATTCTGTCCAACGATATTCTTGACATCGATATTCTGCACCTTCGAAATTTAAAACACAATATTTTGGTAAGTCGAAATTTACAACTCGACATTTTGACTGTGTACTGCACATGATATGTATTTGCTTACATATGGGATGACTTTAGGTGCTTTGCTTTTTATTGAGTGAACAGTGATACATCCACACATGAATGACCGAGTTCTACTAAATTTATTAACAGAGGTAGTGAGTGGCCATCGTAATAGCCGGATATATGCTGTGCTTGCAAAACAAACTACTGGTACTGAGGTTCCGTGACGATCGTAAGTGGTGTTTTCGACTCGCCCGAATATGGTCGAGTCTGGTATCTATGAACCGCAAATGACGAGTTTAGTGGGTGTACGCGTTTTCGCTGTGCTAACCTAAACCGTTCGTTTGTTTCGTGGGTTTCTACATCCGAGCCCATGGGTTCCATCTTAGATGCGGCATCCATTTTGTCTCTTGCCCTCAAGTAGCCAGCGAACGGACGCTGTCCGCTTCGCGACCCTGGGATTCCCAAACTCTTGCGGAAGACACGTTTCCTTTGAAGGTGTCTTTATGATGAGGAGGACGGCACTGTAAGGCAGATGGCCCCGCTCGAGGCTCATCTTGCCGTGCCGCTCTATTGTCTTAGTTGTGCATTCATTAGGCACGTCCCCTTTGATGCCTGCAGCTTGTGTTTCCCGATACCACCCCTTTTACACCCTTTCCGATCTCCCCACTGTTTCTGTCTTCCTCTGCACCTGTTTCTGTCCCTTCCTCGATCTGTTTATTGTTGATTGGAATGTACTAATCGTGGGAAGATGGGTTTTTACATGGGAACCACCAAACGTTTCCGTACTTATGTTCCGGGCCTTGACTACATGGTCACAGTCTGTCATCATCCCCATATTTAAGAAGGGCCAAAGGGGGGACCCTAGATGCTACAGGCCCATATCACTGCTAGGTTCTTCATTTAAAATCCTAGGCAAAGTAATACTAGAAAGAATCTCAGCTTGGGCCACCGATAAAGATATTTTGTGTGAAGATCAGTATGGCTTTCGATCTGCCAGAGGTACAGAAGACCAATGCCTTAATTTACACCTTACACTGAGCAAATATACAGTAGCATCAAGGGGGATGATGTATTTGGCCTTCATGGACTTGTCCACAGCCTTTGACCTCGTCAATAGGTCAAAGCTGTGGACAATACTCCTTAATAAGGGACTGGATCGAGCACTTGTGGATTTTTTGGCGCGACTTCACAGTGATTTGAGGGCAACTATCCGTATGTCTCAAGAAGGGAACTGTACCGCTTTTTTTAAATCTGGAAGGGGGGTGCGCCAAGGGTGCATCTTGGCACCTATGCTCTTCTCTCTTTATATCAACTCACTGGGAGAGACCCTAGAAGCATCCTCTATTGACGTACCCCGCATGGGTGGTTCCATGATGCCGGTACTTTTATATGCCGACGACACGGTACTGCTGTCAAGGACCCCTAAGGGCCTACAACATCTATTAAATACATTTGGGGCTTTCATGCAAGATCTAGATTTAGTAATTAACGTAGAAAAATCACACGTTATGGCTGTGGGTAATCGCAGGAATAACATCAAAACCCTGTCTTGTAATGGCTCCGTACTCTCTAAAGTTAAAGTTTTTACTTATTTAGGAGTGGTGTTCGACGAGAAAGGGTCATGGGCTCCACAAATTCAGAATAAGGCCTCAGCAGTAAAAAGATCATCTGCTGCTATACTGGGGTTCGCTAAACGCCTCGGCGGTAAACCACCAGAGGCAATCCTATCTATCTATAAAGCCAAAACCCTGGCAATAGCCAGGTATGGAGCCTCTATATGGGGTTTCAAGAACACAACCCACATCCAAAGAGCGGAGAATATGTTCTTGCGATCCGTTATGGGTCTGCCAAAATCTACACCTGCTTTTTCAATACATATGGAACTGGGGGTAGGGTATATTGAAGATATGTTGTCCCTGGCTCCACTCCAGGCATGGATCAAAACATGGCTCAACCCCAACTTAACACTAAATCATAAGATTATCAGAGATTGCATGGGGCGGGACCGAGTGACGGAGATTGAATGGCTTTCATATATTAAAAAAACAGCAGGATACCTGGGCCGCCCTGACCTATATACCAATCCAGAAGGTCTAAAGAAAGAGGACATTAGTTGGGTAAAGTCCCAATATATAAAGAAAAGGGAAGCTGAAAGAGAGTCATGCGAAATAATGAAGCCAACTGTAAGGTCCCATTTTTTAACAATTACATCTGTAGCTATCGAACCATATCTGTCGATAGTAAATAAACCCTTCCACCGGTGGCTCCTCACGAAATTTCGCTTCAATCAGGCTCACTTTCTGTTGGGTGAATACAGTAAGTGGTGTAGGCCCTATGAGAACGTTCCCTGCAGGTGTGATGACTTCTCTGATCAGGATTCTTTGCATTTTCTCTTTTTTTGCCCTTTCTTTAAAAATGCTAGAGGGAAGTTTATCAAGCCTATATTGAAAGAACTAGGGTTTATACAAGTTAAACCGGCTTTTCTGTTCCTACAGCTAATGGAAACACCCTTGGTAATGTATGGGGTAGCCAATTTCCTTACTAGGTCTATTCGGTCCAGACAAAAAAGACTCCGACCGCCTCCACCCTGATAGTATGGGATCTGATTACTTGATTTAGTTCCCTGAAAAAGTCTGTATGCCCTGTCAGGGTAGTGCTGTAAATTGTTTGTAATATAGATCTGTAAATATAATTGTAAATAGACCATTTAGCAAACTTATCAGTATAACCTGTGTAAATTCCCTGAAAACCCTGAAGAAATCTATAGTGAGTGTAAATATGATGTAGTTGTATAAAACTATTGTACAGTTATCTTGATTACTATTGAAGATTTGTACATAATGATTTCTTGTTTTTAAAGTTTTCTTTTTTTATATAAATTCTTTCATTCTTGTGATCAGAATTGGATGTATAGCATACTTTTATGATTTTAAATTAATCGAATAAAGTGTATTTGACTCTGACTCTGACATGAAAGTAACCCCTTATGGTTTTACGATGGGAACCGAGTTGTAACCTTTTGTGTACCATGATGTTCAATGCATTAGAACTGTATAAAAAGGAGCGACCCACAGAGGCAAGTCGAATCAGACTCCTCGAACCTACACATGCGGTACTTCCTGTGACTTCTGTGTTCCCTGCAGTAATAAACCTCGAATCTTTGACGCCGAAGGAAGTGTCCCGTGTCTCTGTCATTTGTACGCCGGAACAGGTTACCCACGAAGGTTTTAGGTGTTATCCCTGGCACCGCTGGGTCTTAAGAAAACCCAGTCCTTCAGTTGGCGCCCAACGTAGGGCTGCATCAGTGGTACCGGTCCAAGCCCGACGATCGTGAGGAACTTCGTGTGAAATCTCCGAGGGAAGGTGCACCCTGCTTCATCGATCCTGTTGTCGAAACAAGTGGCCCGATGACTTTTCCCGCGAAGATCCCCGCCTCCTGACGGCTGCGACGGACTGCTGCCCTGACTGTAGATCTGTTTTGGCGCCAGGCGTAGACCTTGGTACAGCGAGACGATTGACGGGCCTTCCTGGTGACGCCATCGATCTTTGAGTTAAGTATTTGTGGGTCGCTCCCAGAGTCCTTAGTTGTGGGTGCTTAGTTGTTGCATGGTTCCATTGCATTTGTGGTTCTTAGTATTTGGTTCTTTGTTGTGATATTTGACGTCTGCAGTCGCCAAAAACCGAGGGTTTTTGTTTTTTGCAGGGACACTGTTAATCCTATAACCCTTGAAGTTTGTGAAACTCGGTTAGCGTGCACGATGCCTGGCCGTAGTACTTTGTTCAGTTGTTTTAGACGTTGTGGTGCGGATTCCCGATTGGAGGACTCATGTCCGATACCTCCGGTTGGAATCCCAACTTATGAGCTATATAGCAAACACGGGTTAGGTCCGATTACCTTTAATGAGTGTTGGATTCGCTATACTAAAAAGGATGGTGTCCTTAGTTGGCCACCTCATGGTAGCTTTGAGACTCCGATTCTAGACAATCTAGAAGCCAAATTGTTTTAGAGAAAATCAAGGCCGGCCATGTTTGATTCCTTTCGGTTGTGGCGTAAAGAAGCCAAACAGAGAGAAATCAGACAGATTAAACGAAATAAGAGAGAAGGAGTTGTTACCACGGTAAGAAATGCAGAGCAGTTTCAGCGAGATAAGGAGGAAAAGGAAAAGGAAGTTTTTGATAGATTGCAGCGTATGTCTGTAGACAAGTGTTACCCCGCTTTACCAACGGGTACGGATAAGAAGGAGGAATCAGTAGAGGACCCCTTGTTGTCCTATCTCTTAAAGTCGCCACCTCCGTACGCACAGGGCACTATGGCTCCGGTGGTTCCTCCTGCCCCTATTCCTCCTGCTCCTGTTCCACAACCTGTCCCTCAACCTGCTCCTGCTCCTCTACCTGCTTCCGTCCCTACTGCTCCTCCACTTGTACTTCCCCATACTCCAGCTCCCGCTGCTCCTGCTGTTCTGGTTACTCCTGCTGTCTCTTCTGCTTCTGATGCTTCTCTTGTTACCCCGTTGTGTTACTCTTCTTCTCCATCTGTTTGACGTCGTACCCCCTCTGTTGCTGCTAACTTATTCAATTCTCTTGGCCCTATTCTTGAGTCCGCTGGTTCGGACTGTCCTCAAAGACGTAGTCAGCTTCCCGGTAGTCGGGAACGTGACGCACTGTATAATATGGCGATGGGTTGGATGAAACACCCCATTAGAAATCCTCCACGTGTGGTGTTAGATATGTTTTGCCAATTCAACATGCCGACACAAAGATTTGTTTTTGAAGAAATGTGTAAGGTTCTACGTGACCAAATATTGGCTGATGCATCTGACGAGGTTTTGACTGCCTTGACTGATCTTCAGCTTCAGTTTTCGAGCGGAATGTTGGTGGGCACTAATGTTCGACATGCTGTCGAGCAATTATTGTCTTTTCGTCCTTCTATAATGCCTCGGGCATTGTTTGTAGAGGACATCGAAGGACAGTTTGCAGCGCCTGGTCAGTATCCCATGCGCGAAGTTCCACCAGTGTGGATGCCAGGTGATGCTACTCAAGCTCCACCGATCTTGCCACACTTTCAGAGAGTGTGGATACATCTTCCATGGAAACGATCGGAAGTTTTGCAGGTAAAGCAATCTTTACCTGACCCTCGCAAAAATCCTGCAGGGTATTATAAAGAATTATCGCAGCTCGTGGATGCTACGATAATGAATCTTGCTGATATCGATATGCTGTTTGGCAATGTCGTACCGCAACCGGTATGGGCAAAGATTCGTCAGGAAGATCATGCAGGAGAACTAGGCGGTGATTGGAATGCAAGTCGGTGGGGCCAAGCCTGATCAATTAATTACGGCTTTGCCTCAGAGAATTATTGCTCTGATGAAAACGCTTATGCCCGCCATGAAGGTGAATTGGGACAAACTGTCCGCTTGCAAGCAAAAGAAGGATGAGAGCGTCTCTGATTTCTTTACGTGATTTGAGGAGGCTTTCATCGACCATAGTGGTCAAGATATGGGTACTGAAGGAGGTCAGCGATTGTTTGTGGATAAGTTTGTCTCAAATCTGTTACCTGACTTAAGCAACAAATTGCATAATTCAGAAAGTGCGTGGGCTGTTTCCACTTCCGCTCAAATATTGGCCACGCCCCAATATTATGAGAATAGGGAGAAAGAGGAGAATGATTGTGCTGACAAGAAGACGAAAGAGCTCAAAACTAAAGTGTTGTTGCAGCAGGCGTATCCTCCGCGTTCGAATCAGAATGATTCGCAACAGCGGAACAGATCACAATCTCAGTCGAATAGGTCACAATCACGAAATGATTCCTCTTCGCAGAGATCTTCATTAGGGTACAATCAGTGTGCCTATTGTAGAGGAGAGGGTCATTTAAAATTCGATTGTCCAGTTTTAAATGAGCGTAATAGTGGTAATTCGTCTAGAGGAAGTGGTGGTGGTTCTCAACAAACATCACGTGGTAGAGGTCGCTGTGCTCAAAACGATCGTTCCACTAATACTTCTGACTCTAATAATTGTTTTGATCAGCGCGGGTCGTCGCAAGGGCGATCTGCTCAGTACAATGTGGATGATTACTACGTCGATCAGGATGCTGACGACGGTAATTACTAGGACAGCCATAGACAAGGAGAGGGAGTAGTATCAGTTCCAGTTGATCAGAGAGGGCCTTACGTCGCAGTTGCCACCTCGGGCGTCGTTGAGCCTTTTCTGTTGGACACTGGTGCAGCGAAAAGTTCCATCATGCATTCGAAACTCCCTGGCGCACCTTTGTCTGGCTTAACAAATGTTTCCGTTGGATTCTCTGGCGCCCCTGTTAGCAATCCGGTTTCGTGCCCTTTGCCTCTTACGATTGGGCCTCGTGAGCTGAAAGCTCCGCTGATTTTGACCACTGGCTGTGGCGAAAATCTTTTGGGCCTGGATTTGCTAAAACGTTTGTATGCGACTTTGTATTGTTCTCCTGCGGGAGTAAAGCTTACGTTAGGTGAGAGAGTTGTTTCTCCTATGTACTTATCCATCGATAAGCTTCCACCGGAATTGAGTTCTCTTCCTGCATCTTTGTGGGCAACAGGTCCCAATGACGTGGGCCTGCTTGACATCTCCCCTTATGTTGTTCACTTGAAATCTAACGTGCGACTGCCACGTATTCCCCAGTATCGTATCTCCCTTGATGGTGAGCGAGCACTGTTAGCTATTATCTACGATTTGATTGAAAAAGATGTTATCGAGGAGACTCGGGGAACCGTGTGCAATAGTCCTGTACTGCCCATTTTGAAGCGCACGGATCCATCAAAACCACCTGTTTATCGTTTTGTTATCGATTTACGGGAGGTGAATAAAATTGTGATTCCTCAGTTCCCTGTGGTGCCTGACATCACGGCCCTACTAACTCTGATTCCAGCCTCTGCATCTTGGTTCTCAGTGATCGATCTGAAGAATGCTTTCTTCAGCATTCCGATTGCTGAGGAAAGTAGAGACCTTTTCGGTTTCTCTCTTGGTGGCCGCAGCTTCCGGTTTAAACGTGCTCCTCAGGGCTACTGTGAGAGTCCATCGATATACAGTCAAGCCTTGAAGGGCCAACTTGATGCGTTTGTGTTGCCGGCTGGTGCGGCTTTGATCCAATACGTCGACGACTTATTGGTGGCTGCGGACACTCAGGACATTTGCAAACTTGCTATGGTGTAGTTGTTGCAGCATCTCTGTGACTTACATCACAAGGTGTCACCTTCTAAACTTCAATATTGTTGTCAAGAAGTAACCTATCTAGGTCACTTATTGTCAAAGGAGGGAAGGAGGTTGACCCCAGAGAGAATTGCAGCGATTGCTCGAATGACTGTGCCAACAACTCAGAGAGATGTGCGTGCCTTTTTAGGTATCACGTCATACTGCAGGCAGTGGATTCCAAATTTTTCATTGCTAGTGAAACCATTGGTAGCTCTTACGTGCAAGGATGTTCCAACTCCTTTACCATGGACGGAAGAATGTCAGAAAAGTTTTTCTGAACTGCGTGATGCTTTGTGTTCAGCTCCTGTGTTAGGGACCCCTGACTATAGTAAGCCGTTTACACTATACGTTCACGAGAGAGAAGGTTGTGCGTTGAGTGTTTTGATGCAACAATTCGGTGGTAAGCAGTGTCCATGTGCATATTTTTCCTCAACCTTGGACCCAGTAGCTAGAGCATTGCCGAGTTGTTTGAGAGCAACAGCGGCAGCTGCGGTGTCCATCCGACAATCTGCAGGATTGGTCATGGATAATATGCTTACGGTGATGGTTCCGCATGCAGTTGACACTCTCTTAAATCGTACGAAAACTCAGCACTTGACGAGTGCAAGGTTGTCTGGTTATGAGTTGACGCTTTTGGCAAGTCATATTCAAATAAAACGCTGTAATGTCCTGAACCCGGCGACTTTGTTGCCAATCAGTATGAAGTCAGATGAAGTAGCACCTCATGATTGCTACTTACGAACTGAGGAGGAAACAAAAGGTCGCGTAGACCTGAAAAATACTCCATTGGAAGATCCCGATGGGACCCTGTATGTGGATGGTTCATGTTTTAAGTTGCCGAATGGCGATGTAATGACTGTGTATGCTGTGGTGACATTGAATACTGTTGTGGAGACTGCTAGATTGAATCAGAATTCTGCTCAGGCGGCAGAGCTGATTGCCTTGACTAGAGCGTGTGTGTTGTCGAAAGGGAAACGGGTGAATGTGTTTACCGACAGTCAGTATGCATTTGGCGTAGCACATAGCTTTGGACGTTTGTGGCGAGAGAGAGGTTTTATGACATCGCATGGTACGAAGATCCAACACGGACAGCTCGTGAATGATCTTTTGGATGCGCTTACATTGCCCAAGCAGGTGGCGATTATTAAATGTAGTGCACACCGTAAGGTGACGGATGATGTTGGTCGTGGCAATGCGTTCGCTGATGAAACTGCTAAGGAGACTGCTTGGAATCTTAGTACCAGAATGTATGTGACGAGTTCGGGTAGGTGGCCTACAGAGACTAGTATGTGTGAGGATACCATCGAGAGCGTGAAAATGATTCAGAACGAGGCCACTGAAACTGAAAAGACGAAGTGGAAAGAGAGTACGGGAAAGTTGGATGCGAATGGTTGTTGGATTGATCTGTCGGAGAATAAGAGGTGGATGTTGCCAGATGCGTATGTACTAGCTGTTGTGACGATGGCACACGGCTTGGCACATATTAGCGCGAAAGGTATTTGTAAGTTGTTGTCCCCTATATGGAAGAATGATGGTATCACGAAATGTGCTGAGAGATTGGTGAAGAATTGTATGATATGTATGATGTACAATCCTGGAAAGGGAACCCCTACACCTCCTGGCCATTTTGCTCCCCCTTCATGTCCCTTTGAAGTGATCCAGCTAGACTTCATCCATATGGAGCGATGCAATAACCTGAAATACGTTTTAGTTGTGGTTTGCGCGTTCTCCCGATGGATCGAAGCCTACCCTCTCAAAGATAACACTGCTTTGTCCACTGCGAAAATCCTGCTGAAGGAATACTTTCCTCGGTATGGAATGCCACGAATTGTATGGTCTGATAACGGAAGTGAGTTTGTGGGGAGTGTGATGAAGAGTGTGTGTAAGGGCCTTGGAACTACCCAGAAATTCCACAGCGCCAATCATCCCCAGTCAGCAGGTTTGGTTGAAGGGTATAATGGCACTCTCAAATTGAAGCTGGCGAAGGTCCAGGCTACGACTGGTCTCTCGTGGCCTGACGCCTTACCTCTAGCCCTTCTGTCTACTAGGGCGACTGTACACTCCCGAGTAGGGCTTAGTCCCTACGAGATTGTGTTCGGCCGCCCTGCGAATGTTTGGGGGGTTCCTAGACCGAGTGTGTTCTCTGATCTTGAGTACCCAATGTTGATCGATTATCTGCATGATCTGACTGCTAAACTGAGGTTAATTCACCAACAGGTCTTTGAAGCACTGCCGACGCAGACGGAGGGTCCAGGCCACCAGCTCCAGCCTGGAGATTGGGTGGTGACGCGGAACTTCGGAAGAAAACGCAATCTTGAGCCCCGCTTTACTGGACCCTACCAAGTTCTTCTCGCCACGAGGACTGCTGTTCGTTTGGAAGGTCGTAAACACTGGGTGCACGCCACCCATACTAAAAAGGTACCTCTACCTTTGCCGGCAGACTCGTGGGTGAGGAAGGGCATTGCTTCGTCTGAAACGGAAACTGCACAGACCTTCGTCCCTTTTAGTGACGCTCAGCTTGTTGGAGAACCCTCAGCGCAGCAGGACGACATCGTTGAACAATTGTCATCTAAAAACTCAAGATCTGAACAATTGACTGACCAGCAGAACTCTGTCTCACCATCGGATCAGTTGTTTGATGAACAGACACGTCCTGGGAGAAGCCGATACTTCCTGAGATCCAATACTAAGGACAAATAAAAAAGGTTTTGCTTTCTCCCTTGACATTTACATTACCCCATTGACAGCATTCAGTTTGAACACACTCGTATAATTTTGGTTTCTGTAAATATTGTGAGTTTGTTTCCACATATGTTTTTGCTTCCACAGCTAGGAGATTTTGTGTATATTTGTAAATAGATTACCTTACATCCGGGTGAACCGTAGGGCAGCGCGTGTACTTCCTTCTGGTTAGTAGGTCTTGACACTAGGTCGAAGGCCGTCGGTTCCTGGGAACTCCTGGGGATTGACTACTGCTACACAGAACGAAGTCCCTCAAGAAACGTTGCGGACGGTTTTAGAGGATGCCGTTCTCTAAGCTGGTGGATTTGGAAAAAGCTCAGGCCCAAAGATTCAAGTTGCAGCAAATTACTCGCACAAAATGTTTCATGATTCAAGTGTTCCTCTTGTTCTTAACTGTTTCTTCGCTATTGGTGGGTGGGGTGTATTATCTGATACTGACGTTCTTGCCTTCTGCCTCACCTACCCCTTCTCCTGAACCTAAATCTACTTCCACTGTTTCTCCTCATTCCTTCCACATCTTACCCCAACACGAGCAGGCCAGACGTGCGGAATTTATGAATAATTCCTTTATTCAGCTCCTTCATCAACATCAGTTGGTGGTTAACACTACCAATTGTTGGGTGTGTGGGTTGATGCCACATACCACCGATAAGGGAATTCCGTACTTGGTCCTTCCTTATAGTTCCCAGGGTTCAGCTCGAGCATTCCATACAATGTTTCGAAGTGCACTAGATTCCTACCCCAATCGAGAGCCACGTCCTCCGCACTTTGGTCCCGGTCCGTACCACAAGCCTTTGGTTATAGCGATCGCTGATTTAGATAGGGATATCTATGAGCCGTCGCTCATCCCAGAGGAGGAGGTGCGAGCCTATAGGGATCTGAGTGAGGCTGAGTATAGTGCGCTCGTGGGTGAAAGACAGCTTAGAAGCTCTTCTCAAATATGGATCGTACCCCACCTTGGTAATTTCTGTCTAAAAGGTCATGGCCGAAGACCGAGAGCTCATCTTGGAGAGAGTGCTTGCTCCGAGACGTATGTCTTACCGATGCTCTCTTCCCCTGTGTTTCTGACTGCCAAGGGTACGTACTTTGTCTGTCATGATCGTGCGTATACGTGGTTGCCCTCTGACTTTGCGGGCACATGTTACATTGCAAATTTGTTGCCTCCGACTTTTACAGTCGCCTCCGATTACCACAAGACTCGAATTGTGAGGGGCGTGATTAGCGAAGAGGACACTGCCGGTCAAGAGGCAGGAGACTTTTTCAAGGGTTTCTTTCCGTTTTGGGGACCTATGGTTAATAGTAGGAACCTGAGACAGTTGACCCGAGTGGTGGAATCGACAGCTAATATCACTGCCAGTGCCCTTGGTAACATCACAGCAGAACTTCAGGCGGATAGGCTCATGACGTTACAAAACCGTATGGTTTTAGACGTTGTCTTAGCAGATCGAGGTGGAGTATGTAAGGTGATCCATTCGAGCTGCTGTATTTTCATTCCAGATAACGCTCCGACTGTCTATCAAGCCATCTCAAAGTTGCATAGGATCTCTGAGTCCATACACGTGGACGTAGGGGATTGGATGCTACTTGGGTGGTTTTGGGGCCTGATGTCGACTTGGGGTTGGAAAATTCTGATGATCGTCGGGGTTGTTGTAGCATTTCTTTTCACGTGTTGCCTTTGTGTGCAGTGTGGTCCTGCCTTATGTGGCCTCTGTGCTACGACGTGTATAAGACAGCCGCCTGTAACCAAAGGAGCTCTGATGGATAGAATCATGTTGCAGCAACATCTGGATGGTCTGATGAATATCGAATATGATTCCGACTAGTGCTTGCCTACATGAGGGCAAAAGGAGCGTCTGAGGTTCCGTGACGATCGTAAGTGGTGTTTTCGACTTGCCCGAATATGGTCGAGTCTGGTATCTATGAACCGCAATTGACAAGTTTAGTGGGTGTACGCGTTTTCGCTATGCTAACCTAAACCGTTCGTTTGTTTCGTGGGTTTCTACATCCGAGCCCACGAGTTCCATCTTAGATGCGTCATCCATTTTGTCTCTTGCCCTCAAGTAGCCAGCGAACGGACGCTGTCCGCTTCACGACCCTGGGATTCCCAAACTCTTGCGGAAGACACGTTTCCTTTGAAGGTGTCCTTATGATGAGGGGGACGGCACTGTAAGGCAGATGGCCCCGCTCGAGGCTCATCTTGCCGTGCCGCTCTATTGTCTTAGTTGTGCATTCATTAGGCACGTCCCCTTTGATGCCTGCAGCTCGTGTTTCCCGATACCACCCCTTTTACACCCTTTCCAATCTCCCCACTGTTTCTGTCTTCCTCTGTACCTGTTTCTGTCCCTTCCTCGATCTGTTTATTGTTGATTGGAATGTACTAATGGTGGGAAGATGGGTTTTTACATGGGAACCACCAAACGTTTCCGTACTTATGTTCCGGGCCTTGAATACATGAAAGTAACCCCTTATGGTTTTACGATGGGAACCGAGTTGTAACCTTTTGTGTACCATGATGTTCAATGCATTAGAACTGTACAAAAAGGAGCGACCCACAGACGCAAGTCGAATCAGACTCCTCAAAACCTACACATGCTGTACTTCCTGTGACTTCTGTGTTCCCTGCAGTAATAAACCTCGAATCTTTGACGCCGAAGGAAGTGTCCCGTGTCTCTGTCATTTGTACGCCGGAACAGGTTACCCACGAAGGTTTTAGGTGTTATCCCTGGCACCGCTGGGTCTTAAGAAAACCCAGCCCTTCAGTACTATTCATGGTAGTATTCGGACAAAATTACAACTTATTTTCCTTGCCTTTCCTACACTGGGACGGACGTGCGGGTGCGGTGTTACATGCTCTTCAAAGTAACACTTAGTTCATCCAGTGACCGTCTACTCTCTCTAGATACACATATGCTATCTAAGAGTCAGATAGTACCATGATCCAGGCATCCATCCATTCAAACTATATGTCAATCATTCTTCTTCATGTCTCTCATCTGGACAAACCTTACGTTTTCTCACAGGAAATCAACCTTTTCATTTTATTTGGGAAACCGCAAGCCATACATCCGTGATTGACTTGCATTTGAATTTCAACCAAAGCATATATTGCGCACACATACAGTTTCTGTTTCACCCACCCATCCTTGCTTCATCCTTCACCCAGCCATGCATCATATTCCTTCCCAGCCACCTTGGGCACCAATCAAACACGTATCATTCTTCTTTGTCAGTCATCATTACTTTTAACTTGCTCATCCTTCCACACTTACGTACACCCTTCTTTCACTTTTCGTTCATCCCATCCATCAAGTTCATCTCAGATCTGATTTGGATTCTCGAAAAAAAATTCACAGCTGAGTTGAAGTAAATTTAGAGGAGGCTACTACCTGGTTGATAAAAACTTTGTTCTAAATTTGAAAGTCTGCTTAACAGTATAGTAACTTAACTGTAGAACATATATACTATACCCGTGCAAAGAGCACACTCTGCAGTCTGCAATCTCAATAAATAAGGAATATAAGAGCTTACCACTGCCCGCCACTACCGTGGCAACCCGCACAGCAGTTTCCTCCGGCACTTGCACCGCCTCCTCCCCAGAAGTGTCCTCCTCCACCTCCGCGCTGGCCCCGGCACCAGATGTTCCACCTACAAAGTACATTTAAGAATGTTAGCTGTCATAGACATACACCACTCACTAGTATTTTGTCTAGGAATGAAGAAATGTGAATACAGAAACCAATTTAATAATTTGTGACTGTCTACTCTAAAGTAAAAATGCCCCTTTTTCCAGGGAAGGGTGTTGTCTTGCTGCACTTTTTGACACAACTGATGAATGCTTGCTTTTTAACACGCACCATTTTTCTCATAACAGACAGAAGCTTCACTTATAAGAACAAGAGCAAGTTCAGATCATCATCACTAGGACGGAGTGACCAACGATTCAGCAACAAAAAGAAAAATTAAAGTTCAAACCAGGTGAGGGCTCGGCTCGCCCACAATAAAAGTGTGAAATAAATGAGTAAGCACTTTTCCATTTTTAATCAACCGTTTATGTTTTATGACAAGCTTGATTTTAATAACTGTTTTTACTTTTAATAAAGCTTTACAACTTAAATAGACTCTGTGGTTTTTGGTCAAGAGTGACTGAGCAAAAGGTTTTGCAATTTGCAAGCATGAGTCCGTGCCTCTGACACTTCCGGACTCTGACTCCGTACTCTTGTCCTGCGTTGGATAATCATCATTGGGGATCAATCATCGATGAATTCGGGAGCTAAATGACTCTGCCACACTATCTAGTCAGTAAAGAGATTGGGGGTTCTTCAAAGTCTGATATCACTGAGGTATGTGGAAAGTCTACCTGCGCCTATTATAATTGATAAACAATGCACTATTTAGTGTCCATAGTTCTGTTTGTGCAGATTTGTCCCTGCAACAGTAGTAGTATGGGTTGTCCTCCTATCCAAACCAAAAGTAAAGTAGTGTCTTATTCTTTCTTGGTGGTCATTCACATTTTATTGTTGGTAATTGTCAAAGCATAAACATTTAGAATATTTGAAAAGACATTATGGACAATCCCAGAGGGCTGCACTCAGTGCAAAGAGGTATTGCTGACTAGAATGGGAGTTTCGTTTAACACCTTTTGCCAAATGTGCAATCTTAGTTAGCTACACAGACAGACTAATAAGAATAATCTAGTAATAACACAGGGAGTCATAGTAGAGGCAGGATAAGAATTTAGATACAGTCTACAAGAAGATCAAAGACGATTTAGAAAAAATTGAATGAGGAACGCTAGGAAAAAATAGGTACTCTATATTAAAATTAAAACTTACCGGGGCCAGCAAAGGAGCCCTCGCCTGACCGATCCTGGCCTTGTACAGCAGCAGCAGCCGATACCACCTCCTCTTCTGTCCTCTTGCCCCTGGGGGGAGCTGATGTACAACATGAAAGAAAGAAATACCCGAAAACATGGATGATTGTTGTCAACCAAATGAAACATTTCAAAAGAACAATAACAAAATATTTTGGCGAAATAGCAAATAGACATCTATTCCACGGGATATATTGACCTATCTCATGTGGTCTACTACGATATTAGTATTGCTTGATTTGCGGACTGTCGACTTGGAAAGTTATGTAACTCACTAAACAAACTACTAAAAAGGTTCGCCTAGGACCGGCAGGCAGCAGTCGCAGCACGCAAAGTGACAGACAAAGTCCATCGTGATTGCAGATCAGTGACAACACTAAAAAGTTTCCTACTACATTAACCAGTCATTAAAATACTCAAACTATCAATCCACCACCACTATTTCTTCTTATTGCCTGGTGTACAAAGGAAGGACTGGACTTGAGTCTGTTGGGGCAGATTTACAAGCCCCTTGCGGCTCTTTTGCTCCGTTGTTGCGTGAATTTTGTGACGCAGCGGCAGAACAAAAGAGGCGCCATTGTGCGGCGTATATTAACAATGTGACGCATATGGGAGATGCATCACGTTGTAAAGCCCTGCGCCATCAGGGGGCGTTCCAGCGCAAGGGAGGGCGTTCCTGCGCAGGAACGCATCCTAAAAGTGGCTGAGGGAAATCTACAAGATTTCAATCAGTCATTTTTAGGACAATGATGCGTCACTCAAAGCCTGCGCCTGCTTGAAGCAGACGTACAGCTTGACGCAGCATTGGGGAGATAGGGCACCCCAGAGCATTGCTGGAGCGGCGCCATCGTTGCGACGCAACTCCAGCAATGCGCCGCCTTTACGGCACAGATGCGTAACGCTTCGGTGACATTTTGGGCCCATGGTGCGCCGCATTGTAAATACGGCGCACCATGGGTCGTGGTGGCGTGGCGCACAATTACTGGCGCATCCCTGCTACTTTGCAGGGATGCGCCGGTAATTGCAAATCTGCCCCTTAGTGTCTAGCATTACCAGTTCTGTAAACTACACTCATACATAATTTCTCAGGCCAATGAAATGAACACAAAATCGAAAACAAATAAGCATAGTAGCAATGCTACTGAGAAGGAGAGCAGTGCACCTGAAATGCACAGAAGATTTTGAAATATAATTTACCTACAATGTAATCGGCAGCATTATTGCTCTTGGTAAAAAACAAAAATTTGCAATATAATAACACACAGAGCAGGAGAAAACAGAGTAGTGATGAAATAGCTACTACTGCTCACCAAGCCCGGGGATCTCGATGCCGAGCAGGTCGAGCAAGTCGCGTTCCCGGTCCAGGAGATCCGTCCAACGGTGGGTGGCCTGGTTGTAGGTGCGCCGGACCTGAGAGTGAGAATACATGGCCCGGCACACCTTCTCCCACCGCTTCCGGCGCTCCGGGAACCCGTAGCCGCTTGCGATCTTTCCGCCTGCCATGATGGTCCTGGGGAGGCGGCGCTGTACATAGAACGCTAGTGCGACCACCTCCTCCGTGCTAAAGATCTCCAGTGGCATCACTAGCTCCCCCCTCAAACGCCCGCACAGGAGCCGGGCAAGGGGTGCGGGACCCTTCCCCTTCTCGGGCTGCTTCCTGGCTCCCTTTACCATGGTCTGGGCAGAAAGGAAGGTAAATAATAAATAAGAATTAGAATAGGGAAGAAGAAAAGAAAAGAGTTTAAAAAAGTAGTTTAAAATTAACTAAAAGTAGCAGAAAACACAAAAATATAGAGTTAGAATAATAGAGATGCCCAGAACCATAGCAATTAATGAAAAACAAGACGGCCGCGCCCGTTCACGCCCGCGTGGGTAAGTTCGCGCAATATTTCCCCTGCGATCACACGCGGACTTGTACTAGCGAGCCGCACACTTTGCGAGATTGCACATAGCGCCCGGAAACGGAAATACGTCACGCAAACAAGATGGCCACGCCCATGTACAACCGCTAGGGTAACTTCGCCTCGTTGCGCTACCAGCGGCTTGCGAAAACGCGAATAACCAGGCGAACTAACACGCCGCAAAAAACAAATTGCATATTCGCACGAATTCGCGGCTTACGAATTCGATCTCGCACAAATTCGCGCCCCGCGAATCCCGCGAAATTGCAGAAAAACGATTTTAGCAAAACTGAAAGCACTCAGCAGGTGCAAAAGTTCAAGCTCATCATTAGTAACCATTCCCTGTAGTGCTTCCTGAGGGGCCCCTTCAGAGTTCAGTTGCCTACTTGCAACTATTCTATGACCCTGCTTTGACCCTCACAGCAGGCTCAGAGAATAGCTACAAGTATGCCACAAAAGTCCTGTTAAAAAAAATAACACTGCAACAGAAAGCAATTACAGATAAGGTAGCAGGTGCCAGACTGGAAGTTCAAATTCAGTGACACATTAATCAACCCCTAATTCATTCATGGCAGTTGAGGCAGGGCAGGTGTGCTAACGAATTTTGCAAAACTGAAAGCACTTAGCAGGTGCAAAAGTTCAAGCTCATCATTAATCAGGAAGCACTTACAGCTAAGGAAGCAGGTGCCAGCTCAAATTCAGTGACACATTAATCAGCCCCAAATTAATTCATGTCAGTTGAGGCAGGGCAGGTGTGCTTTCCCCCCCATAATCTACAGTGATGAATCAGAGGGTGGCAGTGATGTACCAGAGGGTGGCATGGGTGAACCAGAGGGTGGCAATGGTGAAACTGAGGGTGCTGTGATGAACCAGACGTAGAAACAACATGGTCGGCAAGTAAGTTCGCGTTTGCGAACTGGCAAAAAACCCTCGCGAACTGGCAGAAACCCTTGCGAACACAAAAAAAAGAAAAAATCCGCAAACTCGCGAAAGTTCGTGGATTTTGCGGATTGCGAATTTGTGAATACGCAAATTCGCAAATCGCGAATTCGCAAAATTCACCCATGCTTACTTATATGACCATTATCTGACCCAAAGGCTCTTGTAACCTGATGTCTTTTTTCATCCTCTGGGGCCTTGTGGTTCCAATGCTCCTGAGGCCCTAGGTCCACTAATGCTTATCTCAGCTCGAGTGCCCTGTCAACACACATACCTTGAAAGGACATTGTGAGTCCCAAGCAGCAGTGATGCTTAAGGCTCAATTGAACCCTTAACTTTGCTTGGAGCCCCTACCACATACTGTCTCCCTACCATATTGTCATCCACATCTCAGGACATGGCATTCCTTCCACCCTTCTTACTGTCCCTGGGCCATCCCTACACATCTCCAATGCAGGTTTTGGTGTCTCTCTAGGACACAGAGTGACATTTGAGGGACTTGCCCTCCTACTTCTATGCATCTTTGGCTCTTCTTGCGCTGGGTGTCAAGTTCCCGCTGTTCTCCTTGCTTCTACATTCCACTCATATTCGCTTGTTCAGTGGGACCATGTGTTAAACCTTTGCTAATGTTCATTCCTCTAATTGGAGGATAAAAAGAACTCCCTCAGACATTACGTCACTACTGGATGTTTCCTTGGCCTATAAATTGTTGCCTACACTTCTTCCTGTAAATCTATTTGTGTGCTAGAGGAATTGTAAGAAATTGGACTATTAGGTGAAGGATGTGAGTCATGTGCAAGTAATACATTTGCAATCGACTTTTTACTGCAAACAAAGCACCCCATTGTAGCACTTGACTCTCTGTGTAGCGAAGCAGCGCAGTCCAAGGCCTACTCTGGGGAAGTGGTGTGGGCTAGCAACCCCAATTCGTTGGCACACAACAACACTTATTAAAATATTGTCCAGTCAGTGCATTGTTTTTATGATTGAAAAGTACATTTATAACAAAGACGCACAAATAAATGCTATGGATTTCATTATTAATACACACACACACACACGAATATATGTATACATATATAAAAAATATATACACATACATGCACACATATATATATATCTATATATATATATATATAAACTCAAACACTCCTCCTTTAAGAAGATCACGAGGGACACAGCGGGATTCTTGGCAGATTAACTTTAATCAGAACATTCGGCATTGACCGGTTTCGGCTTGTGCCTTTTTCAAAATGCCGCAGTTTGTACACAGTGTAAGCACCCTCCAATTTATAGTTCAAGCTCCTCCTTCCTAGTGGCGGCGGGCTCACCTGCAGGAGATTGTCTCTGCTCGCTTGTGTATTCAGGACTTCCAGTCCCAGAGTGCTGCGTGCTGACAGTCCATATGCAGTGGTGGGGCTTCACTTCATTTAAAAAACTTGTGTTGCTGCTGTTATCCCAAACTCTCTGCCATTGCCTCCAAGATAGCAGATCAGAGGCACAGATCGGGTGTCGGCGTCTCTCCGCCCCGTCTCTGCCCGATGTCATCAGCTGTCCGCTTTGGCCTCGGGGGTTAATGGCGGGTTGTGGATTTGTTCCGATCCTCGGTAGTCATTCAGTTCGTTTCCTTAGTCCTCCACAGCCACTTGTAGTGAGGGTCCCTCGTGCGCGTCAAGGAACCGCACGACATATAAACTCAAACACTCCTCCTTTAAGAAGATCACGAGGGACACAGCGGGATTCTTGGCAGATTAACTTTAATTAGAACATTCGGCATTGACCGGTTTCGGCTTGTGCCTTTTTCAAAATGCCGCAGTTCGTACACAGTGTAAGCACCATCCAATTTATATATATATATATATATAGATATGCAGAATTTTCGGCTCACTCTGCTTTGCTACAAAAATTGCCCGCCCTCCAGGTAGATCCAAACTTTTAATTTGCTGGCACGTTTCAACCAAACGGTCTTTGTGAAAGCATATATTTATATATATAAATAAGTAAGTAAGCATTTTATTTGTTGATTAATTAAAATCATTACAAAGAAGAAAAAAAAATAAGATCCTCCAAGAAAAAAAAGCATATACTAGACACAGAGTTATTAATATCTTAAAATGATCCACCAATAATGCGATAATAGATGACCAGTCCATAAAAACATTAAAATATTACACAATAATTAAAATACATAAAACGCACTAAAATGCCTTATAATTTGCACCAAGAACTATTATAGCAGCATTTACCTAAAGTGACTTATGTTAACAGTTGGAATTACAAATACAATTTTTTAGCTGTTTTTCATTTACAAGCGGTAATAAAGTGCAATGTGCCCGCCTATATTAAATTATTCTCATAGTCCCTTAAGCTAGTTTAACACATTGCCTCCAATGAATTTTAAATTATGTTTCTTAAGTATTTTGTATCACAATATGTGGAAAATGAACCCGTAATCCTATCGATGCCCAGGCCGCTGGCGCAAACCGCCTCTTAGTTCCCATGTTGAATAATTACCAAATAAAGAGACGGGCGCTGGAGCAGGAATCAAGAACAGAGTTTATTTCTCATGAGGAGAGCCAGTCATTTCGGACACGAAACACAGTGTCTTTCGGGAGGTGCTCTAACAAGTGAGCTGAGACTCTTGCTTTTATACCCTACAGAACATTCGATAACACAATCAGGGCTGTATGACGCAAAAGAAAGACATCCCTATAATCCTCGTGGTGATCCTACCCCACATACATTCACAATGGGGACCCTTGACCTGCTGATAAGAGGGGAGGGCAATCACGCAGCTGAGTGTTTCGTAGGATGTGTACGCTTGATCATAGCCCAGGGGGTGGGGTGGCTAGGATCAATAGTGGGTCTCTTGAGGAGGAGTGACTTCATACAATAAGGGCAGTAAATGGTATCTCCTGGCTTAGGCGATGGCCTCGGACATGTGTGGTCAGCCGGACTCGGGGAAAGGGGTCATCAAAGGAGTGGTATTCATGCCGCGTGGACAATCGAGCGCGGAGGGAAGACTTGTCAACAGAGGGGCATTCATGGAAGGGGAGGAGGTGTTGGTCAGGCGCGCCCGTGACTCTCAAGGACAGGGTCTTGCGGAAGAAGAGGGTTTATGACTTGCCCATGTGAGGAGAAGGGAGGGGTAGCCAGGGTGGACACAGGGACAGAGTCACGCAGAGAGAGAGAGAGAGAGAGAGAGAGAGATCTGATGACCAGTACATGAGAGAGCGGGGGCAGTCAGGTGCAGCTGGGGAGGGCTACGTCAGCCAAGGCGAAGGATGCCTCTTCAAGAGGGAATGGGAGGGGGGTTTTGTGCGGGTCAAGCAGGAGAGTCGCCTTTCGCAGCGGGGTCGCACAGGGGGAGAGGGTTTCATGGCCTACGCATAAGAGAGGGGGGTTTAGGATAGCGCAGGAGGGAAGCCGGGGATTCCAATGGAAAAAAGGCCATGGTGCCTAGAATGGCTGTACATATGCATATGGGTACAGGCTCTTACTGGCAGGGTGATACGGTCAATTGTTTACGGTATTCATGGTGCTCACAGGGAGAGGAGTGGGAGAAGAAGGGGAATGAATGCTGTCTATGTACATCAATTTCTTCAATTTTCACAGTCGCCCCTTTTTACATGACTAGTGTTTAAGATCAGTTGGGAGTCGTATCAATAATATCAAACTCCAGTGTAGCAGGTATCACATATTTACTCTGATAGGAACCAATCGTGTGGAAGGCAAAGGAAACACGGAGAGATTGTGGACTCTGTTCTTCAAAAATTTTTATATAGATTCAATAAAGTAAATTTCAGTTCAAAGTATGGGGAGACATACATAAAAAGCAAAACACACAGAATGTTCGTGACGTTGTGTAGAGACATCCTGCCATCCGTTCTAAAACAGAAATTTTATATACTGGCCCTATATTTCAGCGGTAGAATTTACATCAGCGCTGAATCCACATACGCTATATATGAGAATTGTTTTTAAATACAGCGAATTACTTATGAGAATAATACAACTGGAATTTTCAGGGGGTTTATTTTATTTGCAAATGAACTTCATGGTCCTGATGATGGTCTTGACGACGGCAGCAATATAAGACCGAAACGTCGACAGCTACATCATCTCCTTCTCTGTTGCTTGTGCACAGACATACAACCATCACTAATTAAGTTCTTTTGGTTGTTGTTTACAAAATTGTTTGGAGTTGATGTTAAAGTGGTGAATCGATGTGGTGAAGTGATATGTACCCCTTTTCACTTCTTTTTTGCTTTTTATGTATGTCTCCCCATACTTTGAACTGAAATTTACTTTATTGAATCTATATAAAATTTTTTGAAGAACAGAGTCCACAATCTCTCCGTGTTTCCTTTGCCTTCCACACGATTGGTTCCTATCAGAGTAAATATGTGATACCTGCTACACTGGAGTTTGATATTATTGATACGACTCCCAACTGATCTTAAACACTATTCAAACAAATCCCTTGTAGCATTTCTTTGACCTCAAATAACCATTGCCCAAGCCTACAAGGGTTTATTGGGTTTCCCCTGGTACGATCACCTTTTTACATGACAGCAGTCATTTTTGCAATTGACGAGTTTACAGGTAGACAGGCATCATTGATGAATTAGCATTTTGTCGATACTAACATTTGGCGTACAATCATAGACAGTTAAGGTGATGGGCAGAATGCAGTACATCGAAAATTGCTTTTCATTGAGTTCCTAACAATTTAAACGCACTACATAGCAAAAATCTTTCTGACTTAAAAAATGTGACCAATGAACAGTTTTGACCAGGTAGTTGAGGGCGGAATTCAGTTCAATACACAATATTTCTTCGTCCCAGTGTCTTTTTATCAGTGAGCCATCACTGGTAGGCTCTGGTCCGTGTACTTTCGTTGGCGCTGTTGAGCACCGGCGGTGGAGCTATGGGTCCAACTCAGTTCTATCCTTTCGCGTTGCAGGGTGCGGTCAGTCCTCTGCTGTTAGACCACAGTCCTGTTCCCTAAACAATCCGGTTGGTGGCGCCTTATGCTCGGCATCCATAGTTCTATGGCAGCACCCTATTTCCAGTGGAATGCGGTTCTTTCCCTTGGCAAAAAGTCACGTGGAAAAGAGGGTGAGTGTGGTTCAAATAGTCGATAGGTGAGAGGGCGGAGTTGGGTCAGAGTTCCTGGGACACACAAAAGGGACCAAGGGAGCAAAGGATAACAAGCAGGCAGGCCCATCCATCGGGCCCAAGGAAGGGGGACGGAGACTCCAGGCACACGTGGGTTAGCAGGCGGGGGGCTTCGAGGCGGCCCATAGTTTTTCATTTTCCACGTTGAAATTGCGGTCTCGTCCCGTATCCTGTTGCTCTGCGGCTCCACCTTTGGTCGAGGTCACACGAGTCCCAAGATCCGCAGTCAGGCTGTACGTCACATCTGACCCATCTCCTTCGGTGATCGTGAATCTTTGAATAGGTACAAGACAAGGTTTTAGAGAAACGGCAGAAGAAGATATCTACGCATGTGAATTCCTCCCCCAATTCTACGCATTTGGGAGATACGCTCATTGGTCACAGTCAGAGGTCCTATTACCAAGCAGTGCATGTGTCAGCATTCCTACTGAGTTTATGGCAGGTCTATTCATTGTCCTGTTTATAACTCAAGTGAGGATAAATGATATTCCCATCAACTGTGCGTTACATCATATTCAACATTACGGAGCATTTCCCTTCAGGACTGGCTAACATTTTCAGGCAGGGCGGGGGTGCCATCATCGACAGTCAGGCAAAACAGTGTTTTCTCGGGGGCCAACAGCTACTCATGGTCATCATGTTTATATTCGGGACAGCAACTGGGGTCTATCAAAAATGGGGCGGGGATGCTTCGGGCGCTAGCGCTTGGGTGCAAAAGGGGGTGGGGCAATCTGGGCATTGGGGGTTCAATCTAGACGTTGGCGTTCGTCTCTGAAGAACAGACATAAGGTGCCATTGACATACAGTTCCCCTATAAATGGCCAGATTTGGGGGACTTTAGTCGTCTTACCTGTCCTTTCCTTCTCAGCCAATTCAAGTTCATTCATTTTGCAGAAAGGAGAGGCAGTAATATGGCGAGATACAATCATTTTAGTTTCGGTCGATTTTCGCTGAACACCTTCGCGTTCAATATGTATCAAATCAGACTGGTACCGGTGGGGTACAGTTTTACCAAAAAGAGGGAGAGGAAATAGGGAGACTCTCATAGAGAGTGAGAGTCGTCCGCAATCTAAACGAGCCATTCGGTACACGTATGACATGTAGAGAGAGAGAGAGAGAGAGAGAGAGAGAGAGAGAGAGAGAGACGTGTACGAGAATAGGTCATTTAGTGCGCTCACAACACGGAACAGCAAAAGGTCAGGTAACATGCAGATACAAACAGAGGGAAGACATAAATCCGTACATTACACACACACAAACTCAGACAGGGAAGACGGCACATGTATTACACATATACAAGACATTCACGACAAGACAGCTGTTTTTATATATATCCTACGTATCTTTACTATCCTATTTATCTACGTGCTTAGCTCTTTCTACCCTCCCCCCCCCCTTTTCCTTCTCGCTTGTCACGCCTGCGAGCGTTCCCAATTACTAATACTCTCACCTCGGTTGGTCGATCAGAAATTAACCTGGTCGTGCTAGTTACCCATGGTTGGATCTTAAACCATTTTTCTGTTCCCTCCTTTGGCGGGAAGTTCTCCAGGCTGAGGCAACGGCGAGTATTGATCGGGAGAACAGTCGGACAGCTTGGCTATATCTATAAGAGTGTGAGAAAGGGGGTAGTATATTTTGAACATCAGCAACATTTCTAACTTCCTAGACGGGTGGCGCCGTGGCAACCCTTACCCATATAATTTTTCTTTGTCCTTTCCCTACCTAGTCAAACGTCCAGTTACATTATTTAACACGTCATTTCTAGTCAATTTTTCGTCATTCAGTACCTGTCCAGTTTCTATGTCAGTCCATCCTCTCAGTCGCTATGTCCTAAGGAGGAACAGTCATGTTAAGCCTACGTCTTTCAAAAACTTATCGTTATAACGACTACACACATATTCCCTCTTTCCCTTTTTCGTCGGTGGTCCGACCGTCGTTCCTCCATACTTCAGCCGACGTTCTGACGTAACCTGCAGAAGGGAGGAAAAGAAGGGGTGGGGGGCAGCATTCAAAGCACATCATCATGCATTAATCCGAAAATGTTTTTTACCTACCACATACTCGCCCTATCTCCTCGTACTGCATTCCCTTGCCATCTCGGCGTTTAAGCCCAGAGGGACCAGTGGTGTCAGATAGATAATCATTGACGATCTGCGTATCTACATGAGCTACTTGGTCGTAACCCTCTTTATCGGGTGCAAGGGTGACGGTCAGGTGGTATTTCTGTGGTGTCATTTTAAGGGTGTCTGAAACACTTTTCCGGCTGCTTGTGACACATAATGTAGCTGCTAAATATCTGATCCCTTCTGATCTACATCCTTCATCATACTTATTCCTTGCTCACAGTAGTAAGGCATCCAAAACTCATTAATGCAACTGCTACAACCATGCTTTCTTCTTCAAAATACTTTTAATAAACGAAATTGGTGGCAGTTCATTGCATAAAGTGCAGCAGTGCAATAAAATCGTATTAAAATTTTCTTACAGAGCAAGTATGATGCATGTCAAGAATTCAGTTTTAATTAATTCATAAATTCATTATCCGATACTCATTCTTTATCTAAATTACACCAATTCATTTTCCAAATCGTAATCAGTACCCACCCTAAGTCAGTTCATTATCCAAGCACATACTCAACATCCTTCATATCTACTTTCATTATCCAAAAACTGCATATAGATCTCGGGACAACAAGCTGCGCAATCAGGGTGCAACAAAGTTTATTCAAAACGTCTCATTTTGTGTCGGCGCCATTTTGGGAGGGGTCAGGCGAGTTCCAGCATAGTCAGAAAGTCTCTAGTCTCGCGTGGTTGGCCCAGAACTTTCCGTTGGCAGTTCAAAAAGTTTTGTGCTATGTGGTCAACAGTTTATCAAATATGGATCATGAGTCAAAGAGTGGGAAGGGCGGCAACAATTTTCCTACCGGGTCATCCTGGTGTTCCTCCGGAACTGAACAAGTCTGTGCCGCGGCTGCATTTTAGCCATTTCCAATCCGAGGCTGGTGCCGGCAGGAGTTGCACCGGTGTCGTGGTTCCCAGCGAAGGGGGCGGGGGAACCCACGCGGAGGGATCGGGGTGCCCCCCGGCTCTTATAGAATCTTCAAGGTTGAGGGGAGAAGGCATGGAGCGTGTGCCCGTCCTGGGCAGAAGACCGCTTTACGATGTTGACCCTCTTTAAGTAAGAGCATTGGGGTGTCGCTGGAAGCCTCCACCTGGAGGGAGGTGGGGGAGGCTCGTTCGCGTCACCTCCCCCTTCCAGCGACCCCGCGCCGTTCCTCGGCTCCGTCGCTTCGATATTGGCCATGCTGGCTATTGAAGATGGGGGGGTGGTCGGCGGCTGAGGCAAGACAGCCCCCCCTTTTCTCTTGACATGTGGCGGGACTACCTGGAACTGTCCAGGCATCGACATGTGGCGGCACTACCTGGAACTGTCCAGGAATTTGACATGTGGCGGGACTACTTGCAAGCGCCGCCATTCTCGCTTTTGGCTTCGGCCTTCTTCGTGGGTCGGACCAGGCGAGAGACAGAAGGGGGGGGGTGGTTGGTGGCTGAGGCAAGACAGCCCCCCCCGTGGCCTGCAGAGCAGCAGAAGAGGAGAGAAGGAGAGGTCTCTGCCATTCTTTGGACCGCCTGCCCAACATCATCTCCTCCTGACCGTGGCCAGGCGAGCCCCTCGTGCCTCGAGGCCTCGCCTTCCGGATGGGCGTAACCGCGGACCTGTTGCACTTCGGGAGCTTCCGGAATGGGGGTAGGTACCTATTGGATTGTTTCTATTTCATGTGACCGTTATTTAGGCGTGGCGGGCAATGAGGCAGGCATGTCGGGAGCAGGAATAGGCAGTGAAGCCTAGCTACCTCGTGGCTATTTTTTTTTTTTTCTTCAAACTTTTCGCCATTTTATATTTCTTATTATGAACTATTTCTAATGTTTCTTATTTTTAGTGAAGTCAAAAGCTCATCAGGGGGTTACTGACTTAGCCTGATTTCTTTTTATTTTTCTTTCTCTTCCTTAGCGTGTTTCGAGCTAAAGTTTTCTGTTAGTAGGGAACGGTGATCACTTCATATTTTTATGTGTCCTTTTCACTAGGGGGTACTTCTGGACGGACCAGACGAGTTCCCTCCAATAAATGGTCCGGGGTGGAACGAGATTATCGATCAAAAGGGGAACATATATTCCTTCATTAGGGTATCATCCTGGACAGACCGAGCGATGTACTTCCATTTACTAGGGTAGCCTCCTGGACGGACCAGATGGTCTACTTCCACTAAATGGCCCATGAGCGGGGAGCATATGTCCTCCATAAGGGTAGTCTCCTGGGCGGACCATGCGAGCTACCCCCCAAATAACCAAACAGTGGGGAGTGGGTAGGACTGACGAATTCACAAAGGGGCATAACCTACCCTTTACTACTTGCAAAGACTAGATAGAATATTTCTATTCTACGTTGTTTGCAGGCAGAAAAAACCTCAAACGAAACAATTCCTGGAACAACAATGTCCAGGCAACCAACCAATCAGTGGGGAGAAAAACAGGCATGACGGATTACAACGGGGACAAATGTCTGCATTACCTGCCCTTCGCTATCCAAAAAGGAAGACAGAATATTTCTCTCGTCTCAGTTTGTAGACAGGGAAGATCTCAAAGAACAACAATCGATTATTAATCGACTTCAAACAATTCAGTGGGGAGAAAAGTAGGCATGACGGATTAATACCGGGGACAAAAGTCTGCATTACCTACCCTTCTCTATCTGCAAAGAGGGACGACGTTCCTATTCGCCGCTGTTTGCAAACAGAGAATGTCTCGTTCTCAGAAGATAACCAATATGTCAAGTAGCCTTCAAAGCTAAATGAACCAATACCAACAATTTCGGTATACAAATACCGATTTTCAATACAAACAATCAATCAATCAAGTGGATAGAGCCACCCTACCAATCAGGCGTAAAAACACCCTACTTAATCTTACCCGGACCGGACCATACAGACAGTTCTTCGACTTCCTCCTCCAGCGCCCGATCGTTCTCTTACTCCATGTAGCATTCCTGTGGGATTCCAGTCAGGACAATAGGTCACTCAAGAGAGGTCCGTTCAGAATTGGTGAAGTTCTGTCGATCGGCAGCCGGGTGAGGGCCCTCTCAAGGCAGGCATACCCCGATCATTTAGATGTTCACTTCTTCGTCTGGATCTCTCTTATCGGACCCTATGTCACTGATGGACCCCGCGTTGGGACGCCAATTGTGGAAAATGAACCCGTAATCCTATCGATGCCCAGGCCGCTGGCGCAAACCGCCTCTTAGTTCCCATGTTGAATAATTACCAAATAAAGAGACGGGCGCTGGAGCAGGAATCAAGAACAGAGTTTATTTCTCATGAGGAGAGCCAGTCATTTCGGACACGAAACACAGTGTCTTTCGGGAGGTGCTCTAACAAGTGAGCTGAGACTCTTGCTTTTATACCCTACAGAACATTCGATAACACAATCAGGGCTGTATGACGCAAAAGAAAGACATCCCTATAATCCTCGTGGTGATCCTACCCCACATACATTCACAATGGGGACCCTTGACCTGCTGATAAGAGGGGAGGGCAATCACGCAGCTGAGTGTTTCGTAGGATGTGTACGCTTGATCATAGCCCAGGGGGTGGGGTGGCTAGGATCAATAGTGGGTCTCTTGAGGAGGAGTGACTTCATACAATAAGGGCAGTAAATGGTATCTCCTGGCTTAGGCGATGGCCTCGGACATGTGTGGTCAGCCGGACTCGGGGGAAGGGGTCATCAAAGGAGTGGTATTCATGCCGCGTGGACAATCGAGCGCGGAGGGAAGACTTGTCAACAGAGGGGCATTCATGGAAGGGGAGGAGGTGTTGGTCAGGCGCGCCCGTGACTCTCAAGGACAGGGTCTTGCGGAAGAAGAGGGTTTATGACTTGCCCATGTGAGGAGAAGGGAGGGGTAGCCAGGGTGGACACAGGGACAGAGTCACGCAGAGAGAGAGAGAGAGAGAGAGAGAGATCTGATGACCAGTACATGAGAGAGCGGGGGCAGTCAGGTGCAGCTGGGGAGGGCTACGTCAGCCAAGGCGAAGGATGCCTCTTCAAGAGGGAATGGGGGGGGGGTTTTGTGCGGGTCAAGCAGGAGAGTCGCCTTTCGCAGCGGGGTCGCACAGGGGGAGAGGGTTTCATGGCCTACGCATAAGAGAGGGGGGTTTAGGATAGCGCAGGAGGGAAGCCGGGGATTCCAATGGAAAAAAGGCCATGGTGCCTAGAATGGCTGTACATATGCATATGGGTACGGGCTCTTACTGGCAGGGTGATACGGTCAATTGTTTACGGTATTCATGGTGCTCACAGGGAGAGGAGTGGGAGAAGAAGGGGAATGAATGCTGTCTATGTACATCAATTTCTTCAATTTTCACAAATACAGTTATTTACCCGTTCTACTACTTTTAGTTTATTCTCTGCAATAATGATACATTTAACAAAACAATAAGTAAGTTTAATATTGACTCCACTCAAACAGGTAATAATAGCTTGCCTACATGTTCTAATTCCTAGTTCATTAAAGATCAGTTTTAGGATGGACTTCTGGGCATCTGCCAGAGCTGGGCATAAGGTTACTATATGAATTATTGTTTCCTCCCTTTGCCTACAAAGCCTGCAAATGCTCGATGACCATTGATTCTCCTATTTTGGTATGCCATCCTTTGTCGGATATCTTCCCAACCTTAAATGCATGAATTTATCCTTAAACATAGGTTTTATATGATATGCCAAATAAGGTTGAGGCGACAGCCTACCAAAGGAATTAGCAATTGTCCAAAAATTATTTTTTTTCCTTAATTCCTCCTTGTCAGCTATAATTGTCAGCAGTGCTGCCGTTTGATTCATTTCTTTTTTAAAAACGACTTTACTCCTCATTTCATCTTCTAAATTAGAGCAATCAAAATTACATAAGCATTCATTTAGGTACAGCTGCCAGTTTTTTAAGTATTCCCCCTCTGAAATTTCTAGCCAACAGAGCTTTGCTAAAGATCCTTCATCCGAGCGGGCTAATGATATTAAGGACTTCAAGAATGCTGATTGACGCGCCACAAATTGGTTTTTCAGTCCAAATTCCAGTCTTATGTTTGCTCGACTGATATATTTAGGGATTTTAAACACAGCTTTATAAGTTCTAATTTCTATATCGTCGAGCACTTTCGCGTCTTTGCCCCGAAAGATGATTGAGCAATAGTCCAAAGATGGAATTAACTTTGCTTTCATCACCTTCATCAAATGATCATAATTAGGGCATACTAATTTGTCTCTTAATTTCCTAAAAGGAAATGCAAGAAAGCAGCCCCTGGCTTCAAGATTGTTAAAATGTTGTCTAAATATCAGTGCATCATTGAACATGATCCCAAGGTATTTATATGATTTCACATTTTCGATTACCAGGCCATTGATATTCCACTCTTTAATCCTTGGTCTCCCTTTTCCTATAGTCATTATTTTTGTCTTTTTTATATTAATTGTTAGTCCATTTTGTGTGACATAGCCATTAAAAGATATATATCTTCTCCCTTGCCAATATATATATATATATATATATATATATATATATATATATATATATATATATATATATATATATATATATATATATATATATATATTACCTACTGGCGGTCGCCAGTAGGTATATATAGTTAGGATTTTTTCCCTATGGGATTTCTGAAAATTCTATGCCTAATAACTTTTGCGTTTGTGGACGGAATTGGCTGAAATTTTCAGGAAAATGGCACATTTTGTTTCTGAGCAGCCCTTGAAAATTTGGGGGGGTTTTGTGGAGGGGGGGCCGAGAAAAAAGGGGGGTCCCAAAACGCCTTTTTCCCATGTTAATTTCCATAGGGCGGTTGGACTCACTTTTAGCCCGAACGGCTGAATGGATTTTCACGAAACTTGGCAAAATTGTAGGGACTGTTAGCCCGATGTGCCTTTGCTAGGTCTCAATATATGTGCTTCAGTGGATTTTGAGAAATTAACGTTTAAATCAAGATATATATCTGTAACAGCGCTCCGGGCAGCGATCCGGTTAGCGAACCTTTCGCGTATCGGAACTTTGCGATGCGAAGCTGATTGGCCCTCCGGTGTCTGTCAACATTCTAAACAGTCCGGAGCGGCCGCCATCTTGTCTCTCGGTAGGATCGAGAGACAAGAGGAGGCCAAAACAAAGGGGGAAATTACCATAAGGGGGCATAGTAGATCCTCGTTGACCCCCTAGGTTTTATGTGGAGGTTTTAAAAGGGCCTAGGAGGGTAAAAAAAAAAAAAAAAAAATTTTTTTTTGCGTGGTAAGCGCCAAGTTCGCGAACCGGAAAGCGTTCTGGGCAGCGAACTTTATGGATAAAGGAAAGAAAGACTTTTCTAATACTGTATGTTAATTGTTTGTTGTTTTTCTTGTTTTTTTTTGTTTTCTTTTTTTTAAAGTGTTTTTTTTATTTTGATTCTTTTTCATAATTTATTAAACTTTCTAACATTTCAGTGTCTGAAATGTCATTATTTTCTTGAAATATTGCTTGCAATCTGTGAGGTTGCAAAATGTCCTCATTTGCAAGGAGGACATCTACTGCTTGGACACATTGCAGCAGTTCATTATCCAAGCTTTCATCCATAAATTCCATGTCAATTTGTTCAATTAATTCCTGGCTGCTCTCTTGCAGGTCCATCTCAAAAGAAACTTGCTGCTCGCCTTCCATTTTGCCTGAAATTTGGATTAAAAAAATATATATTAGTAGAGATAGGGCACTGTTGGGATTAATTTTAGATAGGCAGTTTTTATCAGTGAATTTATCTTTTGGCAGTGTATAGTATGAGAGTGGAAATAGGACTATAAAAAAGTGTATGTGATTTAACCAAGACAAGCCTTACTCCATTCATAACTATAACAGAGAAGTCTATCTAAATACATTACTACTACAGAAGGATAGTGTATATCTAGCAGAAAAAGTCTACTATATTAAGTTATAGTGCACAATATATTAAATTATAACTTACCTTCACAAAGAAGTTGAAGTTTTTTGAAGCTATTGAAATAGGAGGTACAACAAGAAGTAGTAGTCAAAATGGCTGTGTTTCCTTCTCTCCCTTTATATATATACAGGTATATAACCAATCAAATGTCAGGTAATAAAAGTAGAAAATGAAAGTAACATTTTCATTGGTTGTCAATTCCAACAATTCAGATGTGTTTTGTGAAGTAATTTACCTCACGGTACTTGGAGAGGTCTACAGGCTAAATGGCTAAATGAAATTTCAATGAAATTTGTGAGAATGGAAGGGATTGTTATGTAGTATGAGCTAATCTATATTTGGTGAGAGTGTCTCTAGTCGTTTTTCTGTAAATTACTTTCCCACCTTTTTTTAGGACCGCTTTCCGGAAAGCGGCCCGGTTAGCGAACCTTAAGCGTCACGGGAGTCCACCATTTTGTGTTTCGGTCGCATTAAGATACAAGATGGAGGGCAAATAATGTTTAGAATGGGTAGAAGGGGTCATGGTAGACTTATCTTGACCCCCTAGGTTTTCTGAGCGTGGCTGAGGAGGCTTATATGTGCGGAAAAAAAACATTTTTAAAAAAAATCCGCGAGGTTAGCTTTCGGTTAGCGAACCGGGTAGCGCTCCGGGGAGCGAATTTTGTGGAAAATTAGTGAAAAAAAATAAGAGAAAAATAATAATTGTGAGTGATCAGATGTAGGGTAGCTCTGAGAAGAGCTTTTGGGTTTATGGTACATTTAGGTACTTATAAGTAGGTACCAATGCACAGTCTTAAATTCAGAATGAAAATTCTGTTGCCCTCATCTGAGAAGTGAACTCCATCTCCTCTGTAGATATCTTGCATGTAGTAACGCAAGTTATTGTTGTACAGAGAGCCCATTCCATGGTCTCTCATGAAAGCTGAAACAGATTTGTTTACATGCTTCCTCGCTTTCTCAATTTGTGGACAAAATTGGTTGGACCACTTCCATTTCTGTCTTTGGCATATATTGGAATATACCAAGGCAGTTTGAGGAAAAAGTGCCATTAATTGCTCAAAGGTGTCCTTTAAAAGCATTTCCAGACCTACCCCTGTCAAAGTGCCCAAATCATTACCTCCACAGTGCACTATTAACAGGTCAGGTTTTGGCAAATGCATAAAGGTTTTCACCAATGGTATCAATTGGTGACATTTTAATCCTCTTTGGCCCAACCACTTAATTTCCACATCTTGTAAATTGAGGTTAGGTAAATTTCTGTTCTCAGCATACCTTTGAGCCCAGTGGATGTAACTATGTCCAACAATCCAGACCTTAAACATGGTGGGAGAAGGTTGTTCTGCAGTCAGATGAAGTGTGGTAATGAAAGGGCAGTTGAAACAGTAGGAGTTTCTAAAGAAAAAAAACTGTGGATTTACAATGCTAATGATTCATTAGCAGTGATTGGTGCTTTTCCATTTCTGAAAACAGAAAGTTAGGGTGCATGGATGTGTTCTTTGAAACATGTAATTTGAATGGTCAAGGAAGAAACATTTAATGAAAGATTGCTCTGGATACGCAGGTGCACTGAGAGTTCAGAGTTCAATTGAAACATTGTTGTGTGAATTTGCAAACATGAGAGGTCTTCCAGGAGGTGGTTGCTATGGAAACAAGGCAGAGAGGGCAGAGGGGGGAAGGGTTTTGATTTGAAAAAAGTGAGGGAAGAGGTATGATTGGCTAATATGAGAGATATGTGAAATGAATATCTGTATTTCTGTGCTTTCAATAGCTGCAGCCTTTGGAGTGCATCCTTTTTCTTCTGCTGAAGACAATTTGGTGTATTTCTGAGACTGTTTTCAAAACTCAAAAAATATTTGCTAAGGTGAGAAAAGATTTATTTAATTTAGATAGAGAATAGTATGATTTAAGGAGAAAATGATGAAGAAAGCTGTGTTTTTAAAATGTGGTTTTGTCTCTAGTGATATACTAATAGAATTAGTTTCATAGAGAAATTGTAATTGCATATTTGGTGTAACATTCTGGCATGCAGTAACACAAGTTATTGTGGTACATGGAGCCCATTCCATGGTCTGTTATGTAAGCTGAAACAGATATGTTGTTTTTAAAAACGATTTAAGAAATCAATTACATTTCTGGATATGTACTGCTAGAGTTTCATAGGTTGTTTTGAGCCATATTTATAAGGTATTTGAGTGTCTAAGATGTTATGTTTTCCTTTTAAAATGTAAAGTGTTCCTCATGGGGCAAGTGTCTTGTAAATACGCTCCCACTTGTGCTTGGCAAATTTAGATTTTGATTATGGGAGTTACCTAGCCATGTTAATAGTGTCCCAAAAATGGTGCTAGGGCATTCCAGAAAACACTTTCATGTGTCTCAAGGACATTTTTAGTCATTTCTTCATGAATGCAGGTATACAATTGATTTATATGCTGTGTTTAAAAACGAATTTTGAAATCAATTAAATTTCAGGATATGTACTGTTAGAGCTTCATAGGTTGTTTGGGGTCATATTTAGAAGGCATTTTAGTGTCTTTGATGTTATTTTTCCCTTTTTAAATGGAAAGCGTTCCTCATGGGGCCCTGAGCAGTTCTTAGCCATGTTATTTAATAGGAAGTGGATAACATGGCTAAGAGCATTTGCTGGAAAATGCATGAATATCGCTGACTTTTCTGCGATATTCATGCATTGCGGCCTTTTTTTTTCGCATTTGCGAGCAGTTCTTAGCCATGTTATCCAATGGGAGGTGGATAACATGGCTAAGAGCATTTGCTGGATAATGCATGAATATCGTTGACTTTTCAGCGATATTCATGCATTGCGGCTGTTTTTAATCGCATTTGTGATAAACAATTACATTTCTTGATATGTACTTTTAGAGCTTCATAGGTTGTTTGGGGTCATATTTAGAAGGCATTTTAGTGTCTTTGATGTTATGTTTACCTTTTTAAATGGAAAGCGTTCCTCTTGGGGCAAGTGTCTTGTAAATACGCTCCCACTTGTGCTTGGCAAATTTAGATTTTGATTATGGGAGTTACCTAGCCATGTTAATAGTGTCCCAAAAATTGGGTTAGGGCATTCCAGAAAACACTTTCATGTGTCTCAAGGACATTTTTAGTCATTTCTTCATGAATGCAGGTATACAATTGATTTATATGCTGTGTTTAAAAACGAATTTTGAAATCAATTAAATTTCAGGATATGTACTGTTAGAGCTTCATAGGTTGTTTGGGGTCATATTTAGAAGGCATTTTAGTGTCTTTGATGTTATTTTTCCCTTTTTAAATGGAAAGCGTTCCTCATGGGGCTCTGAGCAGTTCTTAGCCATGTTATTTAATAGGAAGTGGATAACATGGCTAAGAGCATTTGCTGGAAAATGCATGAATATCGCGGACTTTTCTGCGATATTCATGCATTGCGGCCGTTTTTTTTCGCATTTGCGAGCAGTTCTTAGCCATGTTATCCAATGGGAGGTGGATAACATGGCTAAGAGCATTTGCTGGATAATGCATGAATATCGTTGACTTTTCAGCGATATTCATGCATTGCGGCTGTTTTTAATCGCATTTGTGATAAACAATTACATTTCTTGATATGTACTTTTAGAGCTTCATAGGTTGTTTGGGGTCATATTTAGAAGGCATTTTAGTGTCTTTGATGTTATGTTTACCTTTTTAAATGGAAAGCGTTCCTCTTGGGGCAAGTGTCTTGTAAATACGCTCCCACTTGCGCTTGGCAAATTTAGATTTTGATTATGGGAGTTACCTAGCCATGTTAATAGTGTCTCAAAAATGGTGCTAGGGCATTCCAGAAAACACTTTCATGTGTCTCAAGGACATTTTTAGTCATTTCTTCTTGAATGCAGGTATACAATTGATTTATATGCTGTGTTTAAAAACGAATTTTGAAATCAATTAAATTTCAGGATATGTACTGTTAGAGCTTCATAGGTTGTTTGGGGTCATATTTAGAAGGCATTTTAGTGTCTTTGATGTTATTTTTCCCTTTTTAAATGGAAAGCGTTCCTCATGGGGCCCTGAGCAGTTCTTAGCCATGTTATTTAATAGGAAGTGGATAACATGGCTAAGAGCATTTGCTGGAAAATGCATGAATATCGCTGATTTTTCAGCGATATTCATGCATTGCGGCCGTTTTTTTCACATTTGCAAGCACTTCTTTGCCATGTTATCCAATGGGAGGTGGATAACATGGCTAAGAGCATTTGCTTCAAAGGTTGTTTGGGGTTATACACCATTTTTGGGAAATTATTAACATGCCTATCTAACTCCCATAATCAAAATCTAAATTTGCCAACCGCAGGTGGGAGCGTATTTACAATAAATTTGCACCATGAAGAACGTAAAATAGCATACTAGACACTCAAATGCCTTATAAATATGACCCAAAACATCTTATGAAGCACTAGTAGTGCATATTTCCAGAAATGTATTGGTTTTCATTTAATGATCTACTTCATTGGTAGGCCTTCACATGTTTTTTTACCTTGGTTTTTTTCAGTGAAAATCTTATCTGCAACCATGTGTTGGCCTCACCTCAAATAAACAAAACAGGTGATGGACTGAATGTGGATCAATGACACACATTCACCCCAGTCTAAAGATCTGGGCCTAAACAAATCTTTAGATAGGCTACATCTTATCGTCATCTTGAATTAATGATTTGAAATATTAGGGAGTGATTTATGAGTGTTGTATGCCTGTTTTGTACCATTGAGTGTCATTTTTGTGATGCAGTGCTGGTGGAAAACATTTGCTATGTTAAATAATTAGTACGGCATTAAGTTTTAGATGACTGTTATTTATTTACTGTTTGGTAATAGTGGTTAATAACATTTTATATTATATTTTTCCACAGATTCAACTGCAGATTCTTTCATAGTTTGGAAAATGCCTTCAAAAAGTAGAATAAGAAAGGCTAGAAAACGTCAAAGACAGCAGGATGATGTTTTATTGCAGCAGTCCTCTTCTCCAAATACTTGTCAAAACAGCAAGAAAGGTCCGGGTAAGAGCACGAAATCATTCTTAAGAAATATTTGTAGTAAAAAAAGTTTTGCTCAAAAAAATGTTTCAGTTCACAAAAAGAAAAGTAATTTAAATGGAAAGGAGAGACCCATCACAAATGTTACTGGTAGAGGAAGAGATAACTCTGTGCATGATAGTAGAAGGAAACAACAGTTTAGGGACATTCGAAATCGAATGTTCCGTAATAGGATATTAGTTAATTTATTGAAAAATATTAAAAAGAAAGGCCAACAGAAAGCGGCATTTTATAAGAAGAAGAAAAATGTAGAGAAAATTATTGATCATGCTTTTGAAATTAAGCGAAAGTTGTTTATTTTGGTAATCAATAGAATTAGGAAACTAAGCAAGGTAATTTCTGATTTCAAAACAAAAAGTAGATGGAAGAGAGTAGTAAATCGTACTAACTTTTGTGAAGTTTTTTCCGGAGAATGGATGCATAGTTCAAGTTCTGAGGCATTTTTTAATGAGGAGACTTATTTTCAGGATAATGATTTGGTGCATGCAGTTGACATCAGTGGTCGAGCTTATGAAGTGAAGGATGGTTGTCCAGTTGAAAAAGAACAACTTGTGACAACAGAGACAGAAGAGGCGCTAAGTGATGAGGTTTTAGGAAGACGTCCTAAGGGTCCTGTGTACATTTGGAAGTGTAGTTCTATTTGCAGTGTGCGACAGGTTTCCATCAATTTGCTTTGTGATTTTATACGGACATTTAATAAGAAAAGTTTGAAGCAGAAAATGAAGTTGTTGCAAGATTTAGATCCTTGCAGAGTGAGACAAATGACAGGTTTGCGTGGTCATTCACTGGCTTGTCTTTCCAGGAGAGTATGCCAGAGTGTTTTTCATCATTTCAGGATGCTAGCAGTGCATCATAATAAAGTGAGAAAATTAGTGAGAATGTTGTATTATGCTAAGAGTCCAGCAATTATGCTTAAACAATTATGTGCTGCTCTTTTGCATGGTTCTGAAATAGATGTGAAGAATATTTGTGAAGAAATTGAGTTTTGTTACTTTGGTAGTAAAGATGAGAATGTTCAAATTGACCCTGAAGTAGAGGGTAATGTGGAAGATAATGTACAGGTTTCCAGTACAGATAATTTTCAGAAGGAAATTGCCACGTTTCAGATGAAATCAAGTGAGAGGCCTAATTTCACTTGTGTATGTTGTCGACGCACTTATTATAAGAATCAGACTAAGGTAGTGGATTTATATGCAAAAAGTGAAAGGGAAAATAATAGTGAATGGAAGGATTTTGCCACATACTTGATGGTAGAAAATTATTTTGATTTGGGATCGGATCAACGTGTGTGTACTTATTGTTGTAATAAATTAAACCAAAACCAGATGCCTGCTAGGGCAGTTCATAATAATCTGGAATTGGTTGAGATTCCTTCTGAATTGAAGGATTTAAATACTTATGAATCTATTTTGATTCAAAGTATCCATCCCTTTCAGGCTATTGTAAGAATGGAGCCAAAGACAGGGAAGTTGCCTCCAGCAGATTTACAGAGAGGATTAAAGGGAAGAGTTGTTTATTTGCCTCTAGATTTGAACAAAAACATTAATACAATTGGAGTAGAAGAAGTGGAAGAGGAACCTCTGGTTATCTTGGTTAATGGGGTTCCGACAAAGAATAAGAAAATATGGCAAGATTTAGTGGATGTTAGGAAAGTCAAAAAGGCAACAGTGTATTTGAAGAAAAATAATAAGTACTATAAGAATGTATATGTTGCAGAAGACAAAGTAAGTGATGAAGAGGATAGCGATTTGTGTGCTGGCCAAATTGAGAAAGTAGAGGCCTCTAAAAGTGAAGAAATATATGAACATTATAGTGTTCATCCTTTGCATTCCAAGGAAGTCATGGGGAATGCAATTGAGTTGTTTCAAATGAAACAAGCCAAAGGGAGTCCCATTAGTGTTTGGGAGGAAAGTTTGGAAGCTCGGTGTTTCCCACAGCTATTTCCCACAGGTCAAGGAGGAAGATATGATGAGCGACCTCATCAAATTCCTGCGTCTGAATACCGGACTTTACGATTGTATGCAGAAGATCCTAGGTTTCGGCAATGCATTCCCTATTTGTTTCATCTCCTGTTTGAAAGCGATCTGTCTGGACTGTCATATGCAGTGAACCACATCTTAAAAAGTGGTATACAGATGCGAAACATCTCGGCAAGTGACTTTATGCATAAAGTCAATGTCCAAGACAGTATTTTGGATTCTCACTTAATTAATCTCATGGCGTGTCAGCGTGGTACTAATGAGTACTGGTACCGTCGTCATGGTGATTTAAAATGTATGCTGAGGAACTTAGGAACTCCAACATGGTTCCTCACTCTGAGCTGTGCCGAGTATGGCTGGGAAGACTTACTTGAATTTCTACGAGAGGCAAATGGAAATATTGAAAACATTGAATTCAAGACACCTGGAGAACTGTGTTCTTTGGATCCAGTGAATGTATGCAGGTACTTCAATCATAGATTTGAAGCTATGATGTCTTTCATCACAAATAAAAAGAATCCACCTCTTGGAGAGGTGTTGGATTTCTTCTGGAGAAAGGAGCACCAAGCAAGAGGTGCCCCTCATATACATATGTTGTTGTGGATCAAGGATGCACCTAAATTTGGAACAGATCCGGATGACTTAGTGATGAATTTCATCGAACAGTATTCTACGTGTGCTGTTCCAAACGCAACGGAGAAGAAAAGTCTAAGAGAACAAGTTCTACGTTTCCAAAGCCATCGTTGTGGAAAGTACTGTCGTCGTAAATTCAGAAACAAGGACAAGTTCTACACCAAATGTCGTTTCAACTTTCCACGACCGTGATTTCTAAAGGAAGAGTGAACAGTTTGATGTCTTCGCTGCGACATAATGTGACGAGGAAATCACCCAAGAATACATACAATTTGAAAAGGAACGAAGAGTCCAAGTACATCAATGACTACAACCCAGTGATTTTGTCCATGTGGAATGCTAACATGGATATACAGTTTGTGGCTGACAACTGTATGGCTGTGGCTCGGTATGTGACATCTTACATCACCAAAAAAGAAAAGACCGAACTGAAGGATATGTGGGAGGACATTTCCCATGAAAAGAGCCTCAGCAAGAAGTTGTACAGTTTCAGTCTGAAGATGTTGTCGCATCGAGAAATCGGAGCTTACGAATGTTCTGATCGATTGTCTTCAGCAAGTCTCTATGCCAAATCCAGGAGTCTCGTTTGGGCGAGTCTTGGTCTTGCTGCAACGCGAAATCGAGATCTAAAACCTGTCCGGGAAATTGAGTATTTGGCAGAAAAGGAACCAAACAGTACCGACATTTTGAAGACCAACATGTTGGATACATATTATCCAAATCGAAGCAGTCACCTTGAGAATGTTTGTCTATATGAGGTTCTCCAAAATTATATATTCAAGAGGAACATCAAAGAAGATATTGAGAAAGGAGTGTATGCTGTAATTGGAAGTGAGGGATGCCTGGTCAAGCAAAGAAAATGCCAATTAGTAAACCATCGAAAATTGAGTGGTGAATCTCCAGAAAAAAAGGAGTTCTTTTATTTAGCACTTTTGCAACTTTTCAAGCCTTGGCGTGCAGAAGAGGAACTGCTTGGAGATTTCCTCTGTTACGAAGACTCTTTCAATGCAGCCAAGGAGTCCATAGAATGTCCTGCTTTTTCTAAATATCAAGAAATGCTAACTTTGGAAATTGAGCAGGAAGCAACGATTGCAGCCGAGATTGCCAGAGACAGTTCTCAGGACAGTCAGAGTTCTGTTTCATTGAGTCAAGATCCACTTGGAGGACCTATTATCGAAAATGAAGCTGCCACTGCTATGAATGAAGTAGAAAGAGCCATGGCACATGCTCAGGAGGATTCAGTTAACTTGGAAGACTTGGAAAAACAACTCAACGTTGAGCAGAGGAAAATATATGATGAAGTTACCAAGGAAATTGAGCACGGATTAAGTCATGAGAAGAACAAGTGCTCATGTACATCGTTGAAGCCTGTCCGACTGTACGTGAGTGGAGAAGCGGGAACTGGAAAAAGTTTCCTCATTAAAGCAATCTCTTGTTATTTGCAGGAAAGGAGTGAGTCATCGCTGTCTTGTGTTGTCACCGCTCCTACTGGACTGGCAGCACATAACATTAAAGGTATTACTTTGCATTGTCTACTGATGCTGCCGGTGGAGCATGACAACAAATTACAATACAACAAGTTATCTGGAGATGCTTGCTGTGAAGTTTCAAGAGTCTTGAGGAAAATGAAACTACTTATCATTGACGAAGTAAGCATGGTTTCCAATGTCATGCTTGCCTTTGTGCATTTGAGAATGCAAGAAGTACTTAAAACTGAATATGATGTGTTATTTGGTGGGAAACACATCATTGTTTTCGGAGATCTTCTGCAGCTGACACCAGTAAAAGGTCAACCTGTGTTCAAAATACTCACGCATGAAGATACCAGGAAGTGCCTAGGGAGCATTGGCAACGTCAATATATGGTTAAACTTCAATTATGCAGAACTGCATCAAAATATGCGTCAGGCAAAGGATGAAGATTACAAGAATATTCTACAAGATATTAGAATTGGAAAAGTGACTGAGCATGGGAAAGAAGCTTTAAATGCACGATTACTGTCAAATTTATATCCCAAACAAGAGATTGTGCCTGAGAATATTTTTCAGAAAATTACTGAGAAGAAATCCGGGATATGTCTCATGCCAACTCTTGCAGAATGTGCCATCTTCAACAACAAAATGTTGAATTTAGAAAAGCAAGAGATTGTGAAACTTGAAGCTATCGACAAATTAGAGCATATGGGATCAACAATTATTTTGTCAGACAATTTGAAATCAAAATTGGATTCATTAGAGAAGACTATATCTAAAACAGCGGGTTTTGAAAAGACTTTGAATGTGTGTTTAAATTGCCGAATCATTTTGAGAAGGAATTTACATGTAGAAAGAGGTCTGGTAAATGGATCAATGGGTAATGTTGTTGATTTTGAGAAATACAGAAATAGAGATGGAATAGAATTTTTAAGAATTAAATTTGATGGCATTGAGGAAGTACAGCAAATTGGTCGTTGTTCTGCTAGGTTTTTGCTTGTTAAAGACTTATATGTTCGCCGTAAACAGTTTCCTGTTTGCTTGGCATATGCGGTGACAATCCATAAATCGCAAGGTTTAAGTGTAGACTGTGCATTGGTGAATATTGGCAGTTCTGTGTTCAAGGAGGGTATGGCATATGTGGCATTGTCACGAGTTAGAACTTTATCGGGATTGTACTTAATTGACTGTGATGTCACAAACATTTGTGCGGATCTAGATTGTGTTAAGGAATACAATAGGTTAAGAAGAGAGTATGCGCCACATTTGCCTCAATATCCTTTGTTTGAGAAACGTGTGGTAGGCCGCAAACGTAGAAATAGCAGTAATAGTAGGGAGGTTGTTGCAAAAAGACTAATAGTCAATGAACCGAAAATTGTTAGCAGAAAGAAAGTGGATTCTGTTGAAGATGTTGTCGGTTTTCAATTTGAAAACAGTTCTGGTGTCAACTGCTATGCAAATGTAGTGGTTAATGTTCTCTTTTCACTAGAGAGTTTAAAAGAACAGATTCTGTTGAATTCAGAACAAATTTTATGCTGTTTGTTGAATTCTGTTTTCGAGAAATGTAGCACTGATCGAACAAAAGTAGAAAGTGTGTCTGAAGTTCGTTATCTGTTAGATGAATGTTCAGGTCAAACAGACTTCTCTGAAAATAATCAGCAAGATTGTCAGGAGTTTTTAATGTATATGCTTGATATATTGCAAGATGAGGGTGTAGATGTAGATCAACTGTTTGGGCTTTCTTATCAATGGCAGCATGACTGCGAGAATTGTAGGGTATCAAGTACTACTAGTGTAGACTCAGAAAGATTTATATATTTAACTTTGCCAGACAGTAAATCAGTCTCCTTTAATAAGCTAGTAAATGCAGCGGATCACAACATGGAGTGTAGCCAATGTAAATCTGAAATGATGTCAACATTACTTATACGTAGATATGGACAGTATGTCATTTTAATGATGCAACGATGTAGGCCTGATGGATCAAAATTGTCAACTTTAATAAAAAATTTTGTGGCTTCTCAGCTTTCAATATCAGGAAGGACTTTTGTAACTGTAGCAATTATCTATCACGATGGTCCTTCAACAACTTCAGGACATTATACAGCTTATTTAAAGTCTCGAAACGGCTGGTCATTCTGCAATGATTCCGTTGTAAGTTTCAAAAAAAAATTGCCGTTTGACCTTAAAAATTCTTACCTGGTGTTTTTAAAACCAAAATTTTAAAGAAAGAATCTCGAGATTTCCTGTGAAGAATTGGAAAAGGTTCATCAAGTTGAGGGAATGTAAGTCTGCAATGCTGTCTAGATTATTGGTCCAAAACTTTTAATTATAATGTTATTTTGTCAAATCCGACTATATAAACCTGATGCAAGTAAGTCTGCTTCATAGTAAGCAGTATCAGTGTCATAGGAAAAGGAGAACATGAGTGACAAAGAAGGGTAAGATATTAGTAGTCCAGGATTGTGAAAATTATCTTAAATGTTTTCTTTTTGAAAGTTGCGAATATAGAAAATGACGGGATTTGATTGGAAGAATTACAAGACTAGTGAATAGCTGCAACATGATTTGGCCAAGTGGAAACATGTGATAGAATGTGAGAAGTCTTTTCTTGTATGTAGCATATTTTTCGAATCGTTGGAGGTTTTCTTTCAGAAAGTGGCGGGCTGACAATATTTATAGCACAACACAGTGGACGCTGTTCATAGGACATCCTTCGACGTCATTGAAAGTAAGTTAATTTTAAGGAGTTTTGAATTCAGATTTCTTATGTTGAATGGGTTTTTTAAACACAATCATTTTGATTGTGGTTTTTTTTCCCCGCTGTTTCATGATGAATACCTTCAAGTCACTGATTTAAGTGAAATTTGATACATTCTGAGAACAGCAAAAATAAACCATTTAACATGTATAATTAATGTTTTGCTTTTTGTACTTATGATATACATTTAGAAATGTGAAGTAGATATGGAGAAACTGAGTCTTCTGTAAGTGTCAATTTTAATGCTTACAGTGCTGTACTTCTGGGTACTGTTTTTTTTTTAAAAAAAAATGAATAGGCCTCACCTCAAAGAAAGCTCTTGAAAGCACACATCTTATTTGCATCCTGAAACAATCATTTAAAATGTTAGACACAATTTTATGATGGCTTTACATCTTTTTTGCGCTGCAATTGCATCACTATTGTGAGACATTAGCAGTGCAAAAAAAGCACCATGTTCCAAAATAGGCCTCAGTTCATCAACATCAAGATACAGTTTCTTTAAAATATATATCTTTAGGATTGTGTAGGGGACGTAGAGAAGCAGAGACTTCTGTAAATGTCAAAGTTGTTGAAAAACTGTTTGTTCTTGAACCTTTTCCCTTGTCTTTTCTAATTTTTAAATACATGTTTTAATATTTTTGGAAATGTTTGTTCTCTGTTTTACAGATTGAAAGTATGAAAAAATATTTTAAAAAGGTAACAAGAATTATAAGGTAAATGTTTTCTACTCTTTTTACCCGCAATGCACTGCTGATGATGTCACTGACACTATCTCTCATTTACTCTCTATAGCTGTCTTTCTTTTTACATTATTCACTGTTTACTTCCCTTATACTAACTCTTCTTTTTTTTTTAAAAATATTTTTTTGGTTCGCTTCCAGTTCGCGAACCGGTCAGCGAACTTGAAGCGAACCAAAAGAAATAGAGCTTGCCAGAGTGATAAACATTCTAGCAATTTTATTTGAAAGGGGAGGTAGTTCTGAAAAGAACTTTTTTTTTTGTTTTTGTTGTTTTATTTATTTTTTTTTTCTGAACATTTTTTGATTTTTTTGTATTTTTAGAACAGTTTTATGTTTTTTTTGTGTTTTTTATGGAGGGGAAACAACAAAAAAACAGGCATTGAAAAGGGCTCAACAGGAGCAAAAAAAAAATTACTGCTTGGGTGCATTAGGGCACTTATGGTTTTCGAACACCATATTAATCAAGTTGACGCTCATGTTCCCATACGACAGCATAGCACCACAATATATACAGGTAAACCTCATATGTTTAAAATTTGGCTGAATGTTTGGCACAGTTTCCTGTGCCTCTCTTCCTGTCAAAGACATTGTTGAGGTAGATCTGGCCACAGGAGTTGTCGGGGGATTGTCTTGTAGGTCCCTTAACTCAGCCCGGCTGTAGTTTAAGGGATGCCACCTGGTCATATGTCGATGCATAGTATAGTTGCCCATACTATATTTTTTCTCTGTGCCTCTAGACAATCTGTAATCACAGATGAGGCAGGTGGCATATTTAGCATTCACCTTCTTCTCCCCTGGAGGGATGGAAAAAAACTGCCAGATGAAACTTGTTTTTCTCTTAGAAACACGGGGCAACTCCGGGATAAATTCTGGTTGATCTCTATCCTCTTCTTCTTCTTCCTCCTCTTCCTCCTCTCTGTTGGAGGTAAATTGACTTGGTGGTCCTCTCTTCTTATGAGGAGGTGGAGGTGGTGGTGGGGGTGCACCAGCTGCAGCAAGTATGGAAGCCATTGCTGAACTCCAGGAAAATGGTCTTTCTCTCACCAAGATGAAAGTCAGAGTGAGGAAAGAAGGAGGGGTTTACATGATTTGGGAAAAGCAAAAGTTCTGAACCAATGAAAAGTGTTATTTTTAGGTCACATGACCTAGTCATACATCATTTGGAAACCAAAAGTGAAATGAACCAATGAAAAGTTTGATAAACAAGTCACATGACCTGTTCCGCTTACGTTACGCGGTGCGCGCCGCGTCCCGGATCGTTTCCGGTTCGCGGTCCGGAGCACTTCCGGGAGAGCTAACGCAGCGCGTCATTAGACGCATTACACGACAACGTGATACGCTAACGTAACGTTGACCGGTTCGCGGACTAGGTCGCGGCATCAAGATGAGCTAACGGAAAGCTTCCCGGTTCGCGAACTAGAAGCGAAGAAAAAAAATATTTAAAAAAAAATTATTAATAAACATCTAAAATATATTTTAAGATTTAAAGAAGAATACATTTTACAGCTACAGATGTTAGCTTTTAAAAAACCAATGAAATTCACAGAAAAAACCATAGGTTATAGACCATATATAGTTAGGAATTTGCATTTACAAAACCTTGAAAATTCACTGAAAAAACCATAGGTTATAGACCATATATAGTTAGGGATTTGCATTTACAAAACCTTATTTTACTCGCATAAAACCATTGAAATTCCATATATAGTTAGTTGCGCTAACTATATATCGCGCACCCGCAATCCACTGCTGATGATGTCACATATTACATCATGTCATCAGTGATGTCACTGACCATGTCATGAATGGTCTATAACCTATGGTCTATAACCTATGGTTTTTTCAGTGAATTTTCAAGGTTTTGTAAATGCAAATTCCTAACTATATATGGTCTATAACCTATGGTTTTTTCTGTGAATATATGTATATATATAAAAAGTCACAAGTTGCCCCAAATGAGAACGCCACACACAGAGGATGAACGCACACCACCTCGCAAGCGTCAGCAGTGAGACAGGCCGCTCGTGTTCCCAAAAGGCCATGCGCGTTTCGAGCTCTGTTTTAGCTTTTGTTCACTGGCAAAGAAGCAGGAAACTGCATTCGTAAGAACAACTGATTTTATTGGATCAAAGGTCCCGACCCAATAGGCGCATGGCATGCTGGTTGAGGTAGTCCATATACTGCCATCCAGGACCCCAATGTTCATTAACCCTGTGGTTGCAGTCCAGCTTCCTTAAAATAACATCCATAAATGGGGTGGGAGCACGATGATGAACCTGCTCACCACTGCAAATCTCCAAGCAGGTGAGGCTCCTCTGTCCACCAAGCACCTCAATAATCGCAGCACTCAGGGTCCGCTTTTAGGCAGCGGGGCATTCTCGCGGCCGGACCGACCGCTTACACAAAAAGTCACGAGTTGCCCCAAATGAGAACGCCACACACAGAGGATGAACGCACACCACCTCGCAAGCGCCAGCAGTGAGACAGGTCGCTTGTGTTCCCAAAAGGCCATACGCGTTTCGAGCTCTGTTTTAGCTCTTGTTCACTTGCAAAGAAGCAGGAAACTGCATTCGTAAGAACAACTGATTCTTTTGGATCAAAGGTCCCGCCCCAATAGGCGCATGGCATGCAGGTTGAGGTAGTCCATATACTGCCATCCAGGACCCCAATGTTCATTAACCCAGTGGTTGCAGTCCCGCTTCCTTAAAATAACATCCATAAATGGGGTGGGAGCACGATGACGAACCTGCTCACCACTGCAAATCTCCAAGCAGGTGAGGCTCCTCTGTCCACCAAGCACCTCAATAATCGCAGCACTCAGGGTCCGCTTTTAGGCAGTGGGGCATTCTCGCGGCCGGACCGACCGCTTACACAAAAAGTCACGAGTTGCCCCAAATGAGAACGCCACACACAGAGGATGAACGCACACCATCTCGCAAGCGTCAGCAGTGAGACAGGTCGCTCGTGTTCCCAAAAGGCCATACGCGTTTCGAGCTCTGTTTTAGCTCTTCTTCACTGGCAAAGAAGCAGGAAACTGCATTCGTAAGAACAACTGATTTTATTGGATCAAAGGTCCCGCCCCAATAGGCACATGGCATGCTGGTTGAGGTAGTCCATATACTGCCATCCAGGACCCCAATGTTTATTAACCCAGTGGTTGCAGTCCCGCTTCCTTAAAATAACATCCATAAATGGGGTGGGAGCACGATGACGAACCTGCTCACCACTGCAAATCTCCAAGCAGGTGAGGCTCCTCTGTTCACCAAGCACCTCAATAATCGCAGCACTCAGGGTCCGCTTTTAGGCAGCGGGGCATTCTCGCGGCCGGACCGACCGCTTACACAAATATATATATATATACAAATATATATATATATCTTTGGTGACACCCCCATATCATACCGCCCATAATCACAATGCCCCTGCCTATACCAGATGTTCTCTTATGTTATGCAGATTTGTAGAGCAGCCTATCACCCAGGAGGAAATCCTCGTGCTGAGCAGGTGTGAATCTAGGCACACCTAGCGCCTATGGCTCAAACTACCAGGTCTTCAGCTTTTTGCAGAATTCAAGAAGTGAGGAGGAGGCTCTTATGTGTAGCAGGAGGTTGTTCCATGCTATAGGAGCAATATAGGAGAAGGTTCAACTGCCGGATCTTGTTTTCCGTATGCAGGGGATTTGTGTAAGTAGGGGTCCATACTAACAGAGATATCTGGAAGGTGTGTGAAAGCAGATGCGATTGTTGAGGTACACTGGGCCAGTTTTATATAGTGCCTTGAAGGTGTGGGTGAGGAGTTTGAATTGTGCTAGTTTGAGATTGGGGAGCCAATGGAGCTCCTTCAGGTGCGGTGTCATATGAGGGCAGTGTGGGAAGTTGAGAGTGATTCTGGTTGGCGAGTTCTGAATGGTCAGCAGCCTTCTGGTAAGTTTTTTGTTGATTCACACATGTAATGTAATGTAATGTAAATGCCAATTTGTATCGCGCGGCAATCGCTCCAAGGAGCATCTAGGCGCCCAAAAGAGGACCACCAGATGTTAGGTAGTCTCTATGCTTACTTGACCGAGACCCAGATTACACTAGGCTTCTGGCAGTTGTGTCTTGGAGATTAAAGATCCAGGTTTTTAGGTGTTTGCGGAAGTCTGTTTCTTTATCCAGTAATCTCAGCTGGGGGGGGAGAGTGTTCCATGCTTTTGCTCCCAGTACCGCCAGGGATTTGCCCCCTCGAGTTTTGAGTCTGAAACTCGGGACGGTAAGCAGGTTGGCAGTTGAGGAACGCAGTGCTCTAGTTGGACAGTATCTGCTGAATTTTTTCCTTAGATAAGACGGGCCTAGGTTATGAACAGCTCTAAAAGTAATTAGCAGTACTTTAAACAAGACCCTTTTTGTAATGGGCAGCCAATGTAATGCCTTGAGGGCCTTGGTTGCAGATGATCTTTTCGGCCATTTTAGAACCAACCTCGCTGCTGCATGTTGCACCATCTGAAGTTTGTGTGTGACAGCTTTATTTGTACCAGCGTAGAGGCTGTTACAGTAATCGATGCGCGATGTTACAAGTGCAACTGTAACTGTTTTTCTTGCTTCGAGGGGCAAAAAATCTAAGAACTTTCTCAGTCCCTTTATTACCCCAAAGCACATGCCTGCCACTCTAGCCGCTTGTTGTCTAAAAGACAGGTCAGAGTCGAAATACACCCCCAGATTACGGGCCGAGTTGGTTGTATGAGGTGGTATTTCAGCTTTTTCTGGCCACCATAATCGTGGGATGAACTCATTTTTTGGGCCTATTGGCATGATCTCTGTTTTACCTGTGTTGCATTTCAGGTGATTTAGGCGCATCCATTCAAAGGTGGCCGTTAGGTAACCTTTGAGCTTTTCCTCCCAGGCTTGGTTATCCTTATCCATTACCAGGATAAGTTGTGTGCCGTCGGCATAGGCTATAGCGTCTATGCCAAATGACGATATCAGTTTTATCAGGGGTGCAGTATAAACATTAAACAGGGTCGGGCTCAAGCTTGAACCCTGCGGAACTCCCGTCAACAGCGCTTTTTCACTGGAGCAGAATTCCCCCAGGGTCACCACTTGTCTCCTGTCACTTAAAAAGTTTCTTATCCACTCAAGCACTGTCCCTGTGACACCAGATGTTATTAGCCGGTCTAATAGGATGGCGTGTGAGACCGTGTCGAAGGCCGCCGATAGGTCTAATAAAATCAGGACGGCCTTCTTGCCTTGGTCTAGGGCTGAGCGGATAGTTTCTGTAGTGAACAGGAGGGCCGATTCCGTAGAATGTTGGGTCCTGAAACCTGCCTGATTGGGGTGCCATACATCACTGTCTTCCAAGAAACGTGTAAGTTGTTTATTTACAATTGAATCTGTGACTTTGCACAGGGCCGGAAGTAGTGAGATGGGTCGTAGGTTCGACAATGTGGTGGGGTCGGGGAGTTGTTTTTTTTGCAGTGGTTTCACCGCTGCCAGTTTCCACTCTGGGGGGACATTGGCCGTGGACAGTGAGGTGTTGACAAAGGCATTTATTATTGGGTTAGCAATATCCACAATGAGGTGTAAGAGTCTAACTGGGCATGGGTCAAAAGGGGATCCGGATTTTGTTGCCAAAATTACTCTCTTAGAATCCTCCAGACTAACTGGTAGGAAAGTTGTCAACTGCGTGGCCCCTTGTCTCACTATGTCACCCTCTATTCTTGGCTCTAATATAGGGACATCGAAGTCCTTCGTCAGACCCTGTACCTTTCCCTCAAAAAAGTCTGCGATCTTGTCACAGAGTATCTGCGAGGGCGGGATATCCTGCGCTAGACATTTAGGCTTATTGAAACCGTTTACAATTTTAAATATTTCCTTTTGTTTGCTGCTAGCTGTTTCTATTGCCGACGAGAAGTACCTCTTTTTAGCTTGTTTAATTAGCGCATGATAGGCATTTTTTATCCTTTTGTATTTGCTACGTTCTGAGCTAGAGTAGTTTTTCTGCCAGCTTCGTTCAGCTCTTCTAAGCTCCCCTTGTTTATTTTTGAGGTCTCGATCGAACCAGGGTGCGGATGTTTTCTTTCTATCCCGCCTCATTCTGTTTTTTCCCTGCCCAACTGTACCTTTCAGATCATTCATCCATGTTCTAAAACTAGTGGGATTTGCAGGTACTACCAGCTGGGGTCTACAGTTCCTGGCCATAGTTATAAGTTCTGGGTGGGACAGTATCGTTTTCCATTCACCCCTTGTGACCTTGCTGTGTTCATTTTTATGATCATTCTCTCGGTTAGACACAAGGGGAAGCATAAAAGGGATCAGCATATGGTCAATCCAAATTTGGGGTCTAAGGGGGTCGGTTGTCAAAGTGTCTAAGTTAGTGGCAATGCAGTCTATTGTATGCCCTGCCTCATGGGTGGCTAGGGTGTCTCGAATAGTGAGGCCCAAGACCTCCATGGTTTCCCGATAGGAGGCAGCAGGTGCATCGGTTGTGGACTCTAGGTGGATGTTTATGTCACCCATCAGAGTGAAATTAGAATACCTAAGTATCAGTGGGCTGAGCACCTCTCCGATGTTCCCCAGGAAGCCTGCGCAGGGTCCTGGTGGGCGATAGATCAAAGCCCCTGAGAAGGAGAAGTTGCCATTAATTTTAATTATAAAACCCATCCCTTCTGCGTCCGTTGGCTCTTGCAGTGGTATCGTCGAGCAGCTGAGGGTGTCCCTATATATAATGGCCACTCCTCCACCTCGTTGTTCATTCTCTCTGTCTACACATTGAGTGTGTTCCCATAGTCCAGCTTGCTTGTGACCCTGGGGTGACCCGTAGGGTTTTCCAGGTGCTGATTGAGACCCATTTAAAAATCTTCTTCAGCATCTTCAGGTGTGGTAGCATGAAGCTGAGACTACTGTGTCTTGGGTGGTCAGTTTGAGTTTGATGTTGATGATGATCCGGTGTCTGTCCTAGCTATGTTGGCCACCAGGGGAAGTCACACAGTAATGTGCTCTTACCGGAGATCACAATTTTGGTCTTTTCAGTATTCAGCTTTACATAGTTGGTCTTCATCCAGTGAGCAATTTCACTCATGCAGGCATTGAACTTGATCCGGATACTGGGCAAATCAAACATCCACCCCGTCACAGATCTGGGTTAAATACATTGTTTATTTGCTCACCATACCAGGTTGGACCCAGCTTAGCAGTTCAGGCACAACTGTTCCTATTGGAGCAGGGTCAAGACTGATTTGCATATAGCTGGGTCCAAACTAAGGTGGCATGGTGTGCAAAATAACAATGGATTAGAATGCTGCCCAATGCTTACCAGTGGCTGAGATTAATTCAAGCATTCCATCCATCACTCTTTTGTATTCTTATTGTGCTACCCTAAGTGGGGCGGGTGTGCCCAGACATGGGTCCCGTGCACACTGTGTCACTGGAACCAGGCTGTACTTGGCTGATGAGCCCATAACTATGGCAAATCCGGTCCTGGGTTGCTTGTGTTCTTGTTCAGGGAGGACCTGGCCTGGCAGTTTGGGCTGGACTGTTCCTATTGGAGCATTGTCAAGACTGATTTGCATATAGCTGGGTCCAAACTGAGCATTCCACCCATCACTGCTTTTTATATGTATTGACAACACCAACCCCTGGAATTACATCTGGTGCCCACCAGACCTGGGCCCACACCCATACCTACCGACTACGCCAGAAACTTTGGAATCATCATTGATAACGAGCTTACCATGAAGTCACAGATCAACTTCGTATATTCCTCTGCGCATGCTATGAAAGATCTTCAAGTGCCTACCCCTGCACATGAGGCACACCCTGACACAGACCCTTATCACCAGCTGACTGGATCAATGCTTCTATGTAGGAATCGCTGCACACCTTCTACAGAGAATTCAAACCATACAGCACACCACAGCCAGACTGGTCCTTGACCTCCGTGACGAAACCAAATCACACCCAACCTCAGGCAACTCCACTGACTCCCTGTACAGAAGATATAGCTATTCAAGCACACTAGGCTCTTCCCAACCAAGGTCCCGTCTACATTAACTACCATCTGAACTTCTACCTAACATTGAGAAGATTATCCTCTGCCTTCCTATCAATTGCCCACATCCCCCATATCTCCTGAATCAGAAGTGGAGGATGCCCCTTCTCCTACATTGCAGCAAAGACCTGGAAGAGCGACCCTATGCACCTCCGGACCATGATCTCTCTTCTTGAATTCCAAAGATCCCTCAAGACCTGGGTGTTCAAAGGAGCTTCCGGGACCTGCAAACACCTGGATACCCTATTATGTGATTAGCAGTGCTATATGAATACTGATTGATTGATTGAAGAGGGTCTGGGTCAGGGAGAATCCTTGCAGAACTGCGCAGATGACGTTTAGGCATTCTGAGGTGTACGGTGCCAGGCTGACTGACTGACTGGGTCCTCCCAGTCAGGAAGAAGCAGATACCTTTGGAGTACTTGACCTTGTAGTATAATGTCGTTTAGGCATTGGATAAGGATGGGTTGGGAGACTATGTCAAATGCTGCGGAGAGGTGAGGGCTGCAGTGTCTCCTCTGTTCAGAGTCATGCAGATGTCATACGTGGCAGCGAGGAGGGCAGTTCCCATACTGTGGTTGGTTCTGAAACCAGAAGAATCCTACTCAGAGTGTACACCTCCAGGATGGGGGACACTCAGTGTTGTGAAAAATACCCCTCACACACCAACAGGCCCCTTGGTGTCATGCTTCATCATCGGGGTCTTCGCATCCCGCTAAAGGGATGCGGCGTGCTGCGACCAGCGACTATGCGGGAGCACTGAAGAGTTTGACTATGTGTGGTGTGTGTTAGGTGCAAATGTTGGGGTATTAAGAAAGTGTGAGTGAAGGGTGTAGTGAGGGTTAAAAAGCACCTGGCTAGTCGGTTTTCAGAAAAAACTTTATTCGGAACCCCTAGCTGGTGCTGTTAAAAAAGTGCAAGGTGAGGTCAGTTGTCTTTGTTAAGGACACTACCTCTGGTGTGCGTCGACATGTTTCGGAACTCAGTGTTCCTTCTTCAGGACGGAGCATCGCAGGGTGGTAGAAGGAGGCCTACTTAGGCGGATTTTATTAAGAATCCACCTACCTACCCTGGCGTTCTGGATATGCACATGAGGCAGAACAAGACAATCACAATGAGACATGTAACTGCATGATCCAAAATAAACCGCTGTAGGCACATAATAGCCTTTTTTTCACTGTAAATATGTTCACTTTTATCTAATTTAAGAGAAATACATTGTGAGTAGGGTTGGGAAGTTGTACACCCGTCCTGAAGAAGGAACACTGAGTTCCGAAACATGTTGACGCACACCAGAGTTAGTGTTACACCCTTCACTCACACTTTCTTAATACCCCAACATTTGCACCTAACACACACCACACATAGTCAACCTCTTCAGTGCTCCCGCGTAGTCGCTGGTCGCAGCACGTCGCATCCCTATAGCGGGATGCGAAGACCCCGATGATGAAGCATGACACCAAGGGGCCTGTTGGTGTGTGAGGGGTATTTTTCACAACACTGAGTGTCCCCCATCCTGGAGGTGTACACTCTGAGTAGGATTCTTCTTGTTTAATTATCAGTGCCCGTGGAGTGAGAATCCTGTCTCTATACTCTACCTCCCCCCATTGTTATTTTTTGGTTCTGAAACCAGACTGAGTAGTGTCAAGTAGCTGGTGGTTGTTGAGCTGTTCAGTGAAGTGTCTGTTGATGATTTTCTCTAAGACCTTGCCTGGGAATGGTAGTAGGGAGATTGGTCTTGAATTATTTTTTCCTTCTCTTTTTTTCCCCGCTGATTGCCCTTTTGCACTAGCCCCAGGACACTCCTCGGGGTAACAGTTGCACTTTACAAATCATATACATAGACATAGATGAGTTCCTCCATGTACCAGCTGGCCTTTGGTCTGAATTTGTTGCATTGCTGTGTTTAAGGGGGAACGCGGACACAGCCATGCATGTTCCAACTTTGCAAGCACTACCACACTTGCCTTAGCCACACATATGCCTTAACCACGAATATGCGTGGTTAAGGCAGTACGCAGTCTAGTTGCTGGCTGGCGGGAGCCGGAAGGCTCGGGAGGGGATGGGACATGTAGAGGTAAGAAGGGCTGGGGCCGGGTTTTGGAGGGGGTTAATTCGTATGGTTTTGGGTGGGCAGGGGCAGTTTTCAGGGCTAGGGGGAGTCAGGGTAGTTTTCTGTGCCTGGGGGGAGTCAGGTAGTTTTTAGGGCTGGGAGGGGATTTGGGTAGTTTTCAAGGCTAGGGGGGTTTGGGTCGTTTTCAGGATTGGGGGGGTCCAGGTAGTTTTCAAGGCTGAGGGGATAAGGGTAGTTTTCAGGGCTGAGGGGATCAGGGTAGTTTTCAGGGCTGGGGGTCGGGGTAGTTTTCAAGGCTGGGGGCAATTTTCAGGGCTAGGAGAGTGGTTGTTTTTTAGGATGGAGGTAGCACTTTTAGATGGCAGGGCAGGGCTTGGGGAGTTGATTTAGGGCCCAAGGCGTGGGGCAGGGATTGTAATACTTTTCAGGGCTTAGGGAGGCAAGGTAGTTTTTAAGGCTCAGGAGAGGGTCGGATAGTTTTTAAAGCTTGGGGGCGGGTAGTTTTTTGTACTAGGGTAGGGGGTTAGTTTTCAGGAGGGAGGTGGAAGTTTTAGGAGTCAGGGTGGGGTCAGGGGTAGGGTGTTAAGTCAAATTAGAATAAAATATGTTGTTCCACCCTCTTCCCCTCATTTGTCCACTTGCAGGTCTTCATTTTCACCTTCCACATTTGGTAAATGTTCAAGCGAAGCGATTTTCTGTACCCCAGTGCTCCTCACCGGTAAGTTAGTTATATCAAGGACACTGGATGAATGAATGTGAGGGTTCTAACCTCACAATAATTGGATGAGATGAAATGTGTTGAAAGTCTGTAATTTGTGATATCTTCAGTCTTGAAGTGAGTATGAGGGTTCTGTGATAAGGAATGATCTTATTTTATTATCATTGTTTCCAGTAGCAATTTATATATGTAATATATCTAAGATTAATGTGAAGTCTTTATTGTCTTATGAGGACATTGATGTGAAGAGTCACTTACATATATTTATGTTTCTTACACAGGTTATTTTATATAATAAAATCTTTACAAGGGGAGTATTCTTGTTGTCCTGAAGAAGGTGGTTTTATTCTGCACAATTGCGAAAAACACAGTTGATGGACAGAATGTAGAACAATGTCTTACATTCACCCCAGTACAAAGATCTGGGCCTAAATCCATCGTTTTTTTGCACTCCACACCACCCTAGGTCAGACACTGGCTATATGCAAATCAGCCTTGACCCTGTGCCTCATGGGAACAGTCCAGCCCGAACTACCAAGCCATGTCTTTCCTAGACCGGAATCAAGCATCCAAGGACCGGTTTCTGGCTATCAGCCTTCTTCAGCCTGGATAGCTTGACTCCAGTGATGTGGAGAGCCTGGGACTCACGTCTGAGCATACCCAGCCCACTCGGGGTGAAAATTGCAAAAAACACAGTTGATGGACAGAATGCAGAACAATGTCTTACATTCACCCCAGTACAAAGATCTGGGCCTAAATCCATCGTTTTTTTGCACTCCACACCACCCTAGGTCAGACACTGGCTATATGCAAATCAGCCTTGACCCTGTGCCTCATGGGAACAGTCCAGCCGGAACTACCAAGCCATGTCTTTCCTAGACCGGAATCAAGCATCCAAGGACCAGTTTCTGGCTATCAGCCTTCTTCAGCCTGGATGGCTTGACTCCAGTGATGTGGAGAGCCTGGGACTCACGTCTGAGCATACCCAGCCCACTCGGGGTGAAAATTGCAAAAAACACAGTTGATGGACAGAATGCAGAACGATGTCGTACATTAACCCAGTACAAAGATCTGGGCCTAAATCCATCGTTTTTTTGCACTCCACACCACCCTAGGTCAGACACTGGCTATATGCAAATCAGCCTTGACCATGTGCCTCATGGGAACAGTCCAGCCCGAACTACCAAGCCATGTCTTTCCTAGACCGGAATCAAGCATCCAAGGACCAGTTTCTGGCTATCAGCCTTCTTCAGCCTGGATGGCTTGACTCCAGTGATGTGGAGAGCCTGGGACTCACGTCTGAGCATACCCAGCCCACTCGGGGTGAAAATTGCAAAAAACACAGTTGATGGACAGAATGCAGAACGATGTCGTACATTCACCCAGTACAAAGATCTGGGCCTAAATCCATCGTTTTTTTGCACTCCACACCACCCTAGGTCAGACACTGGCTATATGCAAATCAGCCTTGACCATGTGCCTCATGGGAACAGTCCAGCCCAAACTACCAAGCCATGTCTTTCCTAGACCGGAATCAAGCATCCAAGGACCGGTTTCTGGCTATCAGCCTTCTTCAGCCTGGATAGCTTGACTCCAGTGATGTGGAGAGCCTGGGACTCACGTCAGAGCAAACCCACCGCAACGTGTCGATGCTTAGAAGGAATTACATTTGTGGGACATAGAATCACAGTTTGATAAAAAATTGTTCTCTGCAATGTGTTGTTCTTATGGAATCCTACAAATTGACTTGATTTTATGACAAATGTGAATGTCTTATATGTTATCTCTCTTTTTTCATTATTGTATTCATGTGAGCCTTAAGTACCCGTTTTTATATTTATATTTATGTCTAATTTGAACTGACACATTGAAAGAAAAGAAAAAGAAAGAAGGAAAATTGGAGATATAAATATTCAAATCTTTGTGCAGAACTCAGCTCTTTCAAGACTGGGGGAATGCATGTGAGGTGATTGATGTGTGTAGGCTGTTTGTAGGTTGTAAGTGATCAAGAAAATTATTTATGACTGATAAATTTAAAGCAAATAGTGGCAGAGCTCTAAGCACTCCATTTCTAGTTTTTTGGGAGTAAAAGGCTGAATTTTTTAAGAGGAATATCTCTGGCTCATTGGTCCCCTTTTCTCGATCCTGAACTCAATTTGCTGCTGGTGGACAGTTCTATCCACAGTTCTCACCCGCCGTCCTGTCTTCTAAAGTGGTGCATTTTGCTTGGAGCTGAATTTGCCAACTCCCAGCATCAGCCTTCTCCTCAGTCTGGCTGCTGGTGCTACCCTCCTGCTGGTGAGTGTGTATTGTGCATCCCCCCACTATCAGCTGGCAGACCAACTCCCCTGCCTGCACTCCACAGGCCTCAGAGCTTCTTGACTGTCTTGCACAGCACCCCTTGGGAGGGGCAGTAGTGGGGTTGAGGTCTTTTCCCCAACAGGTCATCTGGCAGCATAAGGGGGGCAGTGCCATTGGCCCTGGAAAGATCCATCCTAGTTCTTGGTTTCAGATGGAGTCAAAAACTTTAGTCGATCTTGGTAGGGCATCAGTTGGTCACTGTTTTCCCCAAAAAAATATACAAAAAAGTGGTGGATGGAACCGTGAATTATTCTCGGCCACTGAGGCCGCATTCCAGTTCATCATTATTTTGCATACCATTACACCTTTGTTTGATCCTAGCATATGAAAATCTGTCTGAACCCTGTTCAAATAGGACTATTTTATTTGAGAAAATATACAGACTCTGTCTAGGTCCTTGCTTGGGCACAGACAAAGCACGTCTGTGCCCGTGCGAGGAACTTGACACTCTTTGAACTGTTGATTACTGTAAGAAAAAGTCCAAACATACAAAGAGTTTGTCTTCTTGCTTGGGCGGAGGCACACACGCCAGCCCCCCAGCGAGAAGCCAGATATCTATTGAATTATTTTTAACTTAAGAAAAATCTAAACTGCATAGGACTCCTTGATTGGGCACAGAAATCTGTGCATCTGCCCTAGAAAGAAGCTAGAGACTGTATGTTTTTAAAGTCTAAGAAAGAAAATCCAAACAGTGTCTTTTTTCTTGAAGAATTTCAGAAGCATGCTGTGCCCCAGCAAGGAGCCAGACACAGGGGTTTTAATGAGTTTTTTAAGTCTAAGAGACACACTGCTGGGTCTCAAGCCAACCAGCGCCTAAGGAAACCTACCAACACCAGGCATTTCTGAACTCTGGATTCTTGGAAGAGATTTGGGTGGTGTAGTTTTCATGGAGCACAACATTTTTTGTTTACCCAGAATTCCCTTCCCTTGTCAAACATAAAAAAAATCCAGGATTTGTAATGGAATGGTTAGAATTCATGACTAACAGCAAAAGTCCAATCCCCCAGAGCTCCCACCCACTAAAAATAGTATATCACATGTATGGCTAGGCGTTGAGTAACTGACAGAAACAGTCCAAATCAGTTTCTGTGCAAAGTCAATTTAATGTCGAAGCGAACTTCCCATGGTTTCCATTTAGTCTATTCGAGTCCCATGCAACAGCCCCAACGCACACACCAGACTTGAAACACTGCAGACATACTTCATGCAATCTTCCCAATTAAAAACATTTTGATGTATCAGGTGTGTAGACTCCTCTCAAAGCCAAGGGAAGTCCACAGGTCTGATAACCCCAGACTCAGAAGAACTAGGGGGACACTGATTTGGCAAAGGTGTGTTAAGGATTGAAAGAACCTGCTACGTTTTGGGCAACACTATGCTGAAGGTTTCTTTCACCACATTGTCCAACTGAGCAAATGAGGGTGAAGGTCACCCAGAAGTAGAAACCCTGTGATATCTATATGTTGATAATATATGGTTGTGGTAGGTTTCCATACATGCCTAGAGTGACACCTACAAACATTAGACGGGTAGCCTAACCTGGCATTTCGCTTGCAGTTGTTCTCCAAATTCCAACTTGCACTGCAATGAATTTGTTGACTTTGGGCACCATGAACCCATAGAAACCCCATGCATGTCTGACCTACCCATGCTGTGATGACCCAGAGGAACAAAACTGGAATATGTTTTAGTTGAAGAGAGACTGGTGGGAAACGTCCAGGTTTGGGAAAAATGGAAAACAATCTAATAAACATATTATTCAGAGTGTTATACCTTACAGACTAGGGAATGAGAGGTTTGGTTGGCACCAATAGATTCCTTAGGTAGTAAAGAATTACAATATATATAGGATTTATTCTTTCCACGTGGTCTTACGTTTTTTAATTTGGCATCAAATAAAGAATGGACTATAAAAAGTGATTCTTCAACAATTTTGTGATCTGTGGTAATTATGCATAAATTATTGTGCAAACTATATTCCTGAGGAAAGCCCACACATATTTGGTCTTGCCAGAGTCCAGACTGTCAGAGCATTTCCTTAGCTACCGTTCTAAATTCATGTTTGTTCATTTGAGAAATGCAACAAAATATTGAGTATATTTGTTGAAGAACTCAAAATATCTCCACATTTTTCATTATATCTTCAGGCTGCTGTGGAATGATTGCGCAAACGTATGGTCCTGAATGTGTCAGAAATATATTTTGTTTGCCTGGATGAACAAAGACACATTCATTTAAACAACGTATTTAAAAGCTCCAGAACAGAGGTATGTAAACACCCATGGGGTGAAAGGGTTAATAAAATTAATAGGATATGAAACTTGTTTTACTGCTTTTTGGAATTTCTCCTGTTTATTTTCCCATCGAGAAACGTTCTTGTAGGCGGGCTGGAGTGAAGCGATAAGATATTAGGATTCGAGGGATGTCATCTGCTTCATGCAGCCTGGTGGTTGATAAAATATGTTCCAGAGATACAATGCAAAGTGTTTCATATTCTCTCTGGCACTGAGCGTGCCTCTGGCTGCAGTGATGGGTGGAGAGATGTTGATAAGGACCCAATAACTCCTCTGGGAGGAGCAGTACCCCAAAAGAAATAGGAATAGGCAGTAGACATGTTGTCACTGAAACTATTTCATCCATTCCATTCTAAAGCTGAAAAGTAATGGATGGACAGCATCAGTTCTGAAAAGTACATAAAAAGATGAGAGTAAAGTTTCTGCATTCCCTGGAGTTTGGAATGTCCTTCTTCGGGGCACCCATGTAGATTATGTACAGGAGTGAGCGAGTGGAGCCCTAGTGGTTCAGTTCCAGTAAAGAAAGGATCCTTTCAGCATCATTATTGGATGTTGCTCTTCTTTGCACCTGATGTACTCCATTGGCTGGAGGAGAGCTCATGATCAAAGCACGCTCTCAGGAGAGTCCCCGTTTGCAATGCTGCCCACTGCCATGGATTCCGCAGCTATCCACATCATTACCCTGGGTCAATTCTCAAGGTAAATACTTGGGGACACATGCACAAAGCATTTCTAAGGTCGCAAACAGCCCAATTTGCACAATTGGGCCATTTGCGAGCTCAAAAATGCTTTTTTGAGGTCCCAACAGTGATTCTGCACAATTGCAGTTTGGGTTTGCTTAAAACAATACAGTTTCGTGCACAGCACTTTGTCCCAGCTTAGAAAAACAATCTTAAATGTTGTGATTGTTTAGCGATTTTCTTTGTTCCTTCCAAGGGAATCAGCAAACCTTGTATAAATAATAATGCACACATGTGCAAACAATAGGGGAGCGCCCCCACAACTCCTCAATGAAAGGTCCTGATTGAAGACCCCACACCACTAAGGCTGAAGCTGTGTGAAAGGTAGATCTTTGCACGCTTGTACTGCAAGTCAGCACAGAAGTGATCATGGTGCCACTGCAGGGGGCCTGGTAGGAAGCAGCTCTGGTGAGATAGAAGGAATGGTGGTGTAAACCTGGCATTGAGAGACCCTGAGGCATACTACTAGGAAACTGTTGGAGCACGGCGGTAAGCCAAGAACGCTTTCGCCGCACTCCGACAGTTTCTAAATGCAGTGATGCGCCTTATTCACAAGAATACAGTGCACCCCTGCATTACCCCCTGCGCTGGCACTAAATGTAGCTGCCTAGCGCAAAGGCAGACGCTCTTGCACCATTGTGCAAGGGTGCCCGTGTAGCAGAACATTACATTGCAAAACGCCATTACTGATTGTTTATGTGCAGCAAGAAACACCTTCCTGCACATAAACAATCAGTAATGGTGCGTTGTAACTTCTATGTGTGCTGCAGAATGCAGAGCACATAGACGTTGCAACTCGTCATTTTTTTTAATGATTGTTTTAGTGCAGGAAGGGGGCGCCTTCAAAGACATAAGCAATCAATGGCGTTTTGCTGTTTCTACGTGTGCTGTACAATGCAGCACACATAGAAACCGCAAAAAAGAGGCAAAATAAAGCATTTTCCTTGTTTCCCTATATTAAGACCAGGTCTTCCCTGGTCTTAATTTTGGCACTGCCTCCTATTTACGCCACCCTTGTAAATATGGGGCAGCATCATGTTTAATAGGTTTTGCGGTGGAACGCTCACTGCAACACCGATTGCCCACCCCTGTCACGCTAAGTGAAATCTGAATGAGGCAAAGGCCCTATCGCCATAGGAGCGTGAGAAAATGTGGTGATAGGGGCTTGTAAATATGCCCCCCAGTGCCTTGGAGAGAGGCCATTCTTGTTAGGGTAAATAGGGAGGGTCCGAGAACCCGACATGAATAAGACACTCTGCGGGCAATGGGGAATACCCAAACACTTAACAGAAAGAGGCTGTACAGGCTCATCTCTCCAAGTGATGCAGATCTGTAAAGCACACTCATACCCTGAGGGTGTCCAGGCATTGCAACCCAGCACTTTAGTAGTAACTGAAGTCATGTATGTCCCCCCAACCCCCTCAAATGTTGCTGTCTCCATTTGTTCTTGTGGTTAATCAAAGCAGAGCAGAGCGAGGCCCTAACAGCTAAAACAAGGGGTGTATTATTACAGAGCCGCAAATCCCGTGGTCAGGGCCGTTTCTGCCATTAGGTTCTCTTCCTTTAACTCCTTTCTTCCTCTTCATTTTACCTCTTCATGGCTACTACTCATGATGTTAAAATTGTTTCTCTTAATGTTAAAGGTCTGCGACATCCAGTTAAAAGAACAAAAATATTAGACTACTTGGGTGCTTCTAAAGCTGACATATGCTTTCTTCAAGAAACGCATGTTGATGACAACATTTTACAATATATGAAGAAAAAGTGGGTGGACAATATTGTCTCATCGCCTGCACTTGGTAAGAAAAATGGGGTTGCGATTTTCTTTGCAAAGAGATTACACTGCCAGATTATTAGTAAATTTACAGATACAGAAGGTAGATTTATTGTTGTTAAAGTTAAAATTCATGACTCCACCTTCTTTTTGCTTAATATCTATGGCCCCACGGCCGATGACCCATCGTTTTGGTCTAACTTATCTACAGAAGTTCTAAAGTTGGGACAAGTTCCTTTGATTGTTGGAGGGGATTTTAATGTGATCATTGATCCGCTACTTGATAGACTTTCTACTACCAAGTTTAGACCCCCTAAAGTTTTTCATGCTTTTAAATCCTTCCTTAGTACAACCAAACTGGCTGATATATGGAGACTACACTTTCCCACTGAAGAATGGTTTTCTTTTTTCTCTGATCCCCATAATTCTCAGTCAAGGATTGATTATTTTTTGATTTCACCTTCCCTACTTCAGTCAGCTACAAATCCTGTTATAGGTACTATAGACATTTCAGACCATGCTTTAATTTCATTTGTCTTAAATATCTCTTCTACTTTTACTAAACAAAATAGGTGGCGCATGAACTCGAGCATTGTCCTTACTGACAAGCATAAACCTAAATTATTGCAGGCTATACAAGACTATTTTTTGTTCAACCCTGAAGATTCCACATCAATTGTCACCAGATGGGATGCATTTAAGGCCTACATTAGAGGTACCACTATTTCTATTATGGCTCATGAAAACAAACAATTTAACGCTAACATTAAACATTTGGAAAAGCAAATTGCTAAATTTGAGCGTTTGTTTATCTCTTCTAATGACCCTCAGTACAAACTAACACTTCAAAATCTCCGCTATGAATTTAATGCCCTCCTTAGTCAGAGAGCAGGAGTCCAACTTACAAAATCCAATGCTAAATTTCGTTTTAATACCAATAGATCTGGAAAACTCCTTGCTAACTACTTACGGATTAAAAGAGATAAGACTCAGATTACCTCAATACGAGATCTCAAGGCCAAGTGGCTATTTCCCATAACGATATTGTACAAGAATTTTTACGTTTTTATTCTACCCTTTATAGTAAACCTGACACCTGCCCTGAATCTTTAATTGATTCTTTTTTAAATAAGTGCAATTTATCCCATATTTCTTTATCAGATAGAACAGGTCTAGATTCACCAATTACTTCTTAGGAAATTTTGCTTGCCATCAAGTCACTTCCCAAGAATAAATCTCCAGGTCCGGATGGTATCCCAGCAGAATTTTATAAAGAATTTCAATCTCATCTCCTCCCTTATTTGAATACCCTTTTCTCTTATTTTGGCTCCTCTGGTACTATCTCGGGCTCTTTTACAGACGCCTTAATCATTGTTCTGCCCAAGCCTGATAAAGATCCTACCTTGGTATCTAATTATCGCCCCATCTCCCTAATAAACCAGGATTGTAAGCTTTATGCGAAAGTCCTTGCTACCAGATTAGCTCCTGTCCTCCATTCCATTATTCACCCAGATCAATCTGGTTTCATGAAAAATAGATATTCTGCTAATAATACTAGAACTCTACTACACATTATTGAACAAAGTTCTCACCTTACTTCTCCTGCGGGAGTGATGGCCTTAGATGCAGAAAAAGCATTTGACAAGATTCACTGGCAATTTTTATTTAAAACTCTATTGTCCTTTGATTTTGGTGCCCCTTCTATTCGTATGATTTCTGCTTTATATTTTGCCCCTACTGCTTGTTTGTTTAATAATGGTCAAATTTCTAGTCAATTTCCTCTCTTTAGAGGTACTAGGCAAGGTTGTCCCCTTTCCCCACTGTTATTTCTCTTAGGTATTGAACCTTTTCTTAATTATATTTGCCTTTGTGATGACATTCAGGGTATTGTGATCAATGATGTAACTCTTAAAACTTTAGCCTATGCAGATGATGTTTTATTATTTATTAATAACCCTCTTTCTTCTGTTCCTTCCCTATTAGACATTATTGCTCAATACTCTATGGTTTCAGGTTACAAATTGAATGTAAGCAAGACTGAATTTTTCCCTTTGAATATGTTTTATACCTCGGAGATGCTTCCGAACACAGATATTATTTGGCAACCAACTAAAATTAAGTACTTGGGTATTCTATTTGCTTCATCGCTGCCAGCTACATTAAAACTTAACTCTGATTTCATAATTGACTACATTAAAAACAAAACGTCCAAGTGGTCTGCCCTTTATCTCACTTGGTGGGGAAGAATGGAATCTATAAAAATGAATATAGCGCCTAAAGTCTTTTACTCTTTAGCTATGATCCCCACCCAATTTCCTCTCAGATTTTATAAAACTGTTGACACTCTTTTATCTAAATTCCTTTGGTCTAACAAAGTCCCCCGTATTGCTTACAAGAAGTTAAAAACTCCTAAGTCCCAGGCTGGTTTTTCCCTTCCAGACTTTCACCTTTACCATAAAGCTTTTATCTTAAAGCAGAGTGCCCTTTGGTTTAATACTTCACATTTGGTAAAACCTCCAATTTGGTTGGATATTGAAGCATCCATTGTGCGGCCCTTTTCTTTACCCTCCTTGATGTCGATGTCATCCACAGCGAAGGTTGTTCATCTTTCCTCTATCATTAAGTCCTCCAGATTCATAATTAATGATTTAGATTCTAATTTTTAATTACCCCTACTCTCCACAGTCCACTTGTCTTTATGGCACAGTGCACTACTTAAATTGAACAGAAACATTACCTTCTGGCCCTCTCGCATTTCAAGAGGGATTTTATATCTTAAAGATGTATTTAATGGTAATGCTTTTATTCCTTTTGAGCAGCTACAGTTAAAGTTTGGTATCCCAGCTACTGACCTTTTGAAATATCAATTTTTATGTAACTCTATTTTGGATTCCTTCTCCAATGGTATTCCCTCTTCCACCACAAATGACTTATTAATTTACCTTACAGCTGTAACATCGTCCCCAAAAGCTGTCTCTGTTTTTTATAAAAAAACTTGCCACCTCACAAGGCTCCAATGTTCAGATTATTTCGTCGTTCTGGAACAATGAACTTTCCATCTCCCTGTCAGATGACTCTTGGGCCTCTATATGGCTTAACAGTATCTCTGGCGGGCTCCCAGTGTCGCTTTACCAAACCAATGCTTATATTTTATTTAACACTTTATGGACTCCATCACGTCTATGTCGTGCAAAACTGTTACCTTCTGATGTTTGTTGGCACTGCAACGCTAGCCCTGGTTCACTTCGCCATATGTTATTTGATTGTCCAGTCATTATAAAATTTTGGTTGGAAGTATGGAGTGTAATTTTGAAAATTTTACCTTTACAAGATGATATTTCCTTTACTTTGTTAATTTGCAAATCGATTGCCCTAACTTATCCCCTTACTGAGTCAGAGGCAACATTGTTTAATTTTCTAATCACAGCTGCCTTAAAATCCATTACTTTCTGTTGGAAAGATGCTTCTTCTCTTTCAGTCCATGCTTGGTGATCATGGATCACCTTTACGAGAAGAGGTGCACAGCTATCTCTTAAAGGCGTCACTCATAATTCACAATCATTTCAGTCGTTTTGGTCTCCTATTGATTCATATGTTCTGCAATGATATTGTTATATATTTTCTTATGTTCTCTTTTTACATTACATTTTCACTGTAACTCTGTAGTTTATGAATTTATGATCCTATGACATGTTATTTCCCTCCCCTCTCCCCCCCTTTTTTCCTCCTTCTCCTTCCTCTTTAATTGCGATTCTCTTTTTATTGCTACATATCACTATTGCGTATTTTGGTTTAATGCATTGCATATTGATTATTTGATCACTTACGCTTGTAACTTCCTTCCTCTTTTTTGTATTGTATTTGTTCTTTTTCATTTTTGTCTTAAAACTTAATAAAATCATTCTGAACTAAAAAAAAAAAAGAACTATATACAGATCCCTTGTATCCATTTAGTGTCAGACGGAGAAAGCAACTATGTTGGGTTGAACGATTTAACAGAACTCTGTCATATCCAAGAATGACATCAAGTCATCTCAGATTAAGAGGACCTGTGCAAGGGATGGGAAAAAGAAAGTAATCCGCATTTGTTGCCGAGGTGCAATAGAAGGCAAGAGTGTAGTGCATTATGGGAGAAGAGGAATAAGAAGTGATGAAGTGAGGGTCAAGAATACAAATGTAGGAGAATGAGGGTGCATGGAGAGAGAGGGGGAAAAAGATGTAAAGACCCATGTAGGAGAAAGAAGGCGCCGGGAGACCCTGTTGGGTAGCCGTGTGCTCTATAAATCAGTTTATAATAATAATAAAGAGAGAGGCGGTAAAAGACATAGATGGCAAGTGCAAGAGAGCAATCAACAGGAGGGGATTCAGGGCTCCAGGTTGGAAGTGTCTTTCAAAGAGAAGCTTTTTTAGGTCTTTCCTGAAAATCAAGTCTAAATAGTAGTGAGGAGCCAGGAAGGGAATACATTATTGATCTTAGTGGTGCATTCAGGAAACAGTTCACCTGTAGTGCAGTTTCTGTAACATTGTGGGTTTGATAAGGAGATATTATTCACTTTGATAAATCATTGGCCGTCTTTAGCTCTTTGTCAGATATTGTGCAACGTGTGTGTACCTTTATGAGTAATGGGTGTATACAAAGCTTCCCCCTTCCAGAAAACACATATCACTTCCCACCTCTACTCCCCGGCCTCTACTCGCACCCCCATGGATCCAGCAGTGCCACACACACTTAGCACCTTCTCAAAGCAGGTGGTAAATGTATGCTTTAAACCCTATGGATTTCGGGATTTTGTGGTTTTAAAACTGGTAAAATTGGTCCCACGCAATAATTCCCCAATCCATGAAGTTTGGCTTCTATTTGCACAGTACTGGGAAGATTTAACACATGGCCACAGCAAAATATCCTGCATTTTTACTGTGCCCCTAGGCAGTGGCGGCCGGTAAACTTTGAAAGTGGTTGGGCTTAAATTTCTTCCTAAAACTGGAGCAAGTAAACTGGTGGAACAAGTGGCCCTAAAGTCCTTGAAGAATGTTTGGGGGTGGGTCTGGTATTGACCTATTTATATTGAAGGTATGTAAAGTTACCTCGACCTATCGATTTTCAAAAGCATCTTTCTACACTTCATCGTCCCACCCAGTCCCTTCAAAGGGGGTTCTTAGGCATATGTGTGGGCTGGGTTCTACATGGAAGGGATAGTGTGAACAAGTCAAAGGTTTATACAAATATCACATTCACACAGCATAGATATCACAACTTGAAAATCTAACAGGCTCACACAGCAGGGCCACTCCTCACTTCTCAAGAAACCCCATGATTGGCGTGACAGTAATGCTGATAATATAAATCCTTTACCAACAAAGAGAGTAAAATGCCTCTACCCCAAAATGTCACGCATCTGCCCCGAAATAGGAGCTCACTTACCAAGTGATCATACAAATACATACATGTGCACATACAGTCACAACTTACCTTTAGTAGACAGAGATTAACACTCACCTGAGTTGTAGCAGGTTACTACAAATCATATGGTTAATAAAGTAAATAGCTTCGCTCCTACACCAAACAGAGGTCGTTCTTACTCTGCTCAGTGGTAGGAAGTCATCTCATAAAGATTTGAAGGTTGAGTGCCCTCTGCTGGCATTCCAAGCTATGCCCTGCACATAGCTATCTATTTTATTTATTTTATTTAGAAGTTTTCTATAGCGCTAACAAGACCTGAAGGTAGCAGAGCGCTTTACAGTAAAAGGAATGAAAAGGTGAACAAAAAGACACATAACAAATAAAGGCGATCATCGAATGACAATTAGGAGGGAGGAGAAGTTCGTACAGTAGGACTTCTTGGTAATAGGATACAGAGATATCACATAGTTCTGGGCATGGATGTTGATCCTAGTTACCCAGGACCTATGGAACGTATGAGGAACAAGGATTTGAGTTGGCTCTTGAATTCCGGATAGGACGGTATGGTTATGATATGCGGGGGGATAGAGTTCCATATTTTGGGGGCATTTCCTGTGAAGGAGCTGTCCGCAGTTTTCTTCTTTCTGGTTTGTGGTAGGATGAGCAGCAGGGAGTTAGAGCTTCTCAAGATTCTACTTTGGCCAGCTTTTGTGAGTTTGTTTGCCAAGTATTCTGGTTTTCCGGTGTGGAGGGCCTTGTGTGTTAGGCAGGCCGTTCTGAAGGTGCTACGCATATCCACCGGGAGCCATTCAAGTTCTTTGAGTGCAGGGGAGATGTGGTCAGATTTTTTGCATCCTGTGATGCCGCATGCAATGTTGTTTTTAATGGAGCCAGGTGTGATTTGGGGATGCCTGTTAGGATAGAGTTCCCATAGTCCAGTCTAGATAGAACTAGAGATTGCGTGGCTAGTTTAAGGTCCTTGTTGGGAATGAAAGGTTTGATTTTGTTCAGAAGTCTGAGGTTAAAGAATGCACTTTTTGTTGAGTTCTTAATGTGGTTTGTCAAGGTTAGTTTGGGGTCTAGGGTGAAACCCAGAGATTTTACGGAATCAGCTAGCGTGAGAGAACCTTTAAGAGCATCGATCGACTTCAGCCACTCGATGATTTGAGGGTTGTCTTCTTTGTTTGAGATGAGAAGAGTTTCGGTCTTGTCGGGATTGAGTTTCAGGTGATTCTTTGTCAGCCAATCTTGAACATCATTTAAGACGGCATTTAGTCTGTGGATGTCGTTAAGTGAAGAGGTTTCCAGGTAGATCTGTGTGTCATCCGTGTAGAGGTGTAAGTGGATATTGGCATTCCTGAGTAGTTTGGCGAGCGGTTCCATATAGATGTTGAAGAGCTGAGGAGAAAGTACTGATCCTTGGGGGACACCCTTGTTGACTTGCTGGGATTCGGAGGTGAAGTTCTTCATTTTTATTAGATATTTATGGATTGGAGGGGGTCTAGGAGATTGATGTTATCCAGATGATGAGTCAATTGCAGGAGAAAGCATCGTTCCAGTGTTTTGGCGAGTAGAGGGAGGTTAGATATCGGTCTGAAATTGTTCAAGTCAGTAGAGTCAAGACCGGGTTTTTTCAGCAAAGGGGTGACTTGTCTCATTTTTAGACAGTCGGGGACCACTCCGCTTTGTAGGGAGCTGTTTATGATTTTGCCCCAGATAGGTGCTAAGGTGAGCTTCATTTTTTTGATTAGTGAGGGAGGAATGGGGTCTGAGATGTGAGCTGATGGTTTGGAGGTCGAGATCAACAAGATTATCCCAGTTTCCTGCACGTGGCGAAAGCTTAGCCAACGGAGGGGGAGGAGCCGGATAGTAGGGCCTGTGGGATGGCCGAGTTGTTCTTCGGGAGGTGTAAGTTGTTGATGTCTAGAGATAATTCGATTTTTAAGACTTTATCATTGAAGAAGGTGGCAAAGTTGTCGCATAGTTCTTGGGACGCCTGCAGGGGTGAGGGCAGAGGCTTGGATGTTTGATGTCTGATTATGTTGTAGAGCTCCTTAGGTCTGTTTTTGGAATTGGCTAGTGCCTCTCGGAAGAAGCTGGATTTCTTGTTTTTGATATAGTTGTTGTATTTCCTGCGTGCTGTTTTTAGTTGTAAGCGAAGGATGGCTGTTGGGTTGTTTCTCCACTTTCTTTCTTTGGCTCTCAAGGATCTTCTTTCTGCGTTGAGGTCCGCATTGAACCAGGTTCTAGAAGGGGTGGCATGGCTTCTTTTGAGCTTTAGTGGAGCTAGATTATCGAGAATGGAGACTAGCTCGGAGTTGTAGTGGTCGATGAGATCATTGGTCTAGAGGTGCAAAGAGTTGTTTGGAAGAAGTGAACTTAGTTGACCTTCTAGAATGTCTTGGGGTACTTGGGAGAGGTTTCTTGACCATTTGGGGGGGTCTTGGGGAGGTTTAAGCGGGATGATGGGGTGATTGATTTGAAATAGGATCATATGATGATCTGACCAGTCAACAGGTAGTATGTGGTTGACCGTGATTGAGTTCTTTTGTGCGATGATGGCGTCCAGTGTGGCTCCTTTGTAGTGCGTCTCCTCAGTGCAATGTTGAGTAAGGTTGTTGTCGGCGAGGAGGCTGGATAGCGATCTGATTAGAGGGTTATGGATTTCGTTCCATCGGGGTTCAGGTCACCAAGAATTGTGTTGTTGGAATCACCGAGAGCTTCTTGTGCAATCAGGTTGGATAGTTGATCTCCAAACTCGTTGTTTCTGCCCGGGGGGTGATAGAGTAGATGACACAGTAGAGAGTCGTTGTCTTTGGTTTTGATGACAGCGGATAGACATTCGAATGAGTTGTTTTCGAAGGAGGAGGTTTCTGTGATGCTCCAGCTGTCCTTGTGGATGATAGCAACCCCACCTCCTCGTTGATCTATCCTGTCTTTGGAGATGAGGGAGAAACCAGGTGGTACCAGCATGTCTAGGCAGGGAGGAGATGCCTTGTTTAGCCAGGTCTCCGTGAGGAACGCAACGTCAATGTCGTGTGTGAGGATAGCTTCGGCTAAGTCAGTTGCACGTAGTGAGGCCGATCTGCAGTTGATTAGGAGGCAGTTGGTGATTTTCTCCTGATTGCTGGTGGTTTTGTCTTTAGCCTCTCTAGGTAAAGCGGTGGGGACTGGTAATCTCTGTCGTTTGAGGGTGGGTAGGTCTTTCCGGTAGCTCGTGATTACTTGGATTTTTGATTTAGGTGAAAATGAGATGGGAGGGTCATAGGTAGTGGCTAGTAAGGCTGCTTCTCTGTCTGACATAGGAGCTTCTGATCTGTGGGGTCTGGAGGTCAGGTGTTTTGAGCCTGCTAGGAGTGAGAAGAGATAGCTGTCGGGGGCCTGGTGCATGGGGCTCTGGAGGGTTCAGATTTTTTGGGACTGGAAACCAGGTCCTTGGGATAGGGATCGATCGGGTGGGCATTGAGGGCTACTGTGGGCTCCTGGGTGATGTTGGCGTTGGCGAGGAGGGGGGTTCGGAGAGGGGGTTTGTGGGGTTTGCAGGCTATACCGAGGTTAAAAAGGATTTCTATTAAGCCTTGGGTGATAGTGTCGACCTGGTTTTCAAGGGCTGTTAGCCACTTTGTTATGGAGTCAAAGGGGGGGTTGTGAGCAGTTGTGGTGGGGCCGAGCATGCAGTGCCCAAGCTCACACGTGGGAGGGAGGGGAAGAGTGTACTCACAGAGGATCACCGCGCAGGTAGCAGAAATTCCCACTGAAGACATTCTCAGACAAGGCTTTCAAAGATGAAAAAAAAAACATGGAAAAAACTTGCATGCGAGAGAGCTGGGCTTTGAGGTCTCTTCAATGATTATCAATTAATTCACATCTACTTTTCTGCTATTATTTAAAGGCATGTCAAATCAAATCAAAATAAGCTTTATTCGGTTTTTAAATTTAAAACCATAAAAGCAACAAGGAGAAATACATACATGCATAGATATCTCAACAATTCTTTTCAAAGTAAAAAGGAAACCGGGTATTTAAAACTAACTAAAATCAATTTGACAAATCAACTAATCAAAGTAATAACACAAGGTACACGGAGTCCCCTTTCACCAAGTATTATAATTCAGTGACATTTGTCTTGGTAACAGATTGTATCGGGGGCCAGGATAAAAGTCATACAAGCCACAGATACGGATGGGGCCATCTCCTTCTTTGAGCTGGGAAGATCGTAGGTAGGGGACAATATTCCTGTTCTTGAATTTAATTAATATCAAGTCCCCCGGAATGTCTTTCGGCAACATACCTAGCCACCCCACCCTCCTAACGCTGAGGATTCCACCATCTAAAGCAGGTGGTAAAGGTCTGTTATTTTTAAGCCAAAAGATGTCTTTGTTCAGCAGGTCCTGGTGTGTTTCAGGTTTGCCCTGACTAGGTGCAAGGACCTCAGAGAGAACGGTCACGTATGGGGCGGCTTCAGGGGGTAGATTAATTTGATGCTTTATTTCTCGAACGATCCTAGGTGCTCTGTGAGGGACATATGCGGGATTAGAAATGACGTTTCGGCCACTTGGAATGGGTGTGGTAGGAAGGGATTCTAGAGTTTGAACTTTCCTGCGTGCAGTGGACTTAGACTTTTCATAGTTGGTAGAGGGAGTAGGGCAAATGGGTATAGCAGTATTTGCAGTTAGTGGATAAATCCTTTTTACTGTTTTTTCAATACTGGTCAAACTGTCCCCCAGATCGTTGATTTTTGTGACCAGAGGTGATATAGCAGAATTTAACAATCGCTCGATTTGAGCCAGTAAGGTCAATTGGAGGGGCGATACAGAGTCATGTATTCTAATCCCAGGCTTATCCGACGTTAATGAAGTTGGGTTTGAGGGGGATAATGAAGGGCTACAGCACATTTGATCGGCATTGGATAGATTCTTATTGGTATTATCTTTTTCCTCATCATGGTTCTTTTTACTGGTTGAACCCCGGGACAGTATGTTGGCTTGAGAAAGGGTTTTATTGGGGAATAAAAGTACATCTTGGGGAGTGCAGTTTATTCGGTCAGCGTCTCTACCCACTATGGGGGGGTTGATACGTCCGGGACATAGTCAAGTCAAGTCAATAGATTTATATAGCGCACTACATACCCAGAGGGTCTCAAGGCGCTTGAAGAAGGGTGGGGAATTACTTGTCGAATATCCACGTTTTAAGTTGCTTTCTGAATGCTAGGTGGTTCTGAGTAAGGCGAAGGTGAGTGGGCAGTGAGTTCCAGGTTTTAGCTGCCAGATAGGAGAAGGATCTACCTCCCATGGTGGTTTTGTTGATGCGAGGTACGGTGGCAAGGGCTTGGTTGGAGGATCGTAGCTGGCGGGAGGGGGTGTAGAAGGACAGTCGTGTGTTGAGGCATTCTGGTCCGATTTCGTAGAGTGCTTTGTGTGCGTGGGTTAGGAGGCGGAAAGTAATCCTCTTATTGACGGGGAGCCAGTGGAGGTTTTTCAGGACATACTTTGTGCCACACAGGGCATTCAGCTCCTCCCAGATGGACATGATTAAAGCACAACTCCACAAGCGACAATAGGCAGTACAAAGCGGAAATGATAAGAAGGTAAAACGTCTCTGTACCTCCTCCTTCAGTAATGCCAAATGGGGTGGCCAGTCCCGTCCTCCTCAGGTCCTCTGAGGGCCTCAGAGGGCCCGCCCTTTGCCCGGGCTTCGCCCGGCGTCCCGCGGAGGGAAGCAGAGCGCTGCTTTTAGGCGTCTCCTGGTGCTTCCGTGGTGTCAGAGAGCCGCGCCGCCGCTAAGGCTGCCGGGAGATGTAGTCCCGGGGCGGTGGCGCTGTGGGCAGCAGAAGTTGACTCCTGGTGGTGGCAGCTGCAGTGGGGGCCTCCTCGCCTCCCCCTCCTCCAGAACGGTAAGTTTTAATGTCATGTCAATCAGGGAGTACATAGCAATAAAGCTGCATCACAAAAGAGCCCCCAAAGCACTTTCTAAATATAGTGGCCTTTACTGTTTGGGAAGCAGATTCACTCTGCTCCTTTGCTGTCTCTTGCAACATATTTCTGCTTCCAAAACTCTTCCCTGGGATTTCTGTTGATGAACCCACTGCCACTGAAGAAGCTTCGTCCCACATGGCAAAATGACGTACACAGTTGCATCGCTAGGCATTCAGGCCTCCCTCCCTTTCATGAAAGTCGCTCGCCATTACAGATTTGGTGCATGGCAGCAAAGGCAATCGCAGTGGCGGGCAGTCTGCTTAAAAAAAAAATGGAAGAAGGACTGACATAGTGGCTGGGGGGGGGGTCAACGTCATGATCTATTTTAACAAGTGTGAAAAATGTGGAGGGACTGCCCATGCACGATGTTAGTTATAGTGAAAGAGCACTGGACTGAAACCTAATCTCTTAGTCAAGTGGTCTAAGCTGTTCCCCCATTGGTCATATGGATCTTTGCTAGCTGACATGAATCAGTGAAAAATAGTTTTCATCAACAATCATTTCTAACTTGGGACTCCTCAATAAAGGCTAGGAATCACTAAATAATTAATTTAGATTATCAATGAATCCAGTATACATGCAATTTAGAAATAAGTTCAGTAAATGAAGGAATACAAAAGGTAAACTGAAGTATCTCAACGCAGTACCTTTAGCACGCATCCCTTACAACGCAAGTCGTTACCACGACTTGCGCTGGAGGGCGCTAAAGGTTTAAAAATAGTTAATTTACTATCCCAACACCTTCCCTAGGGTCCACGGGGACTGGTGTTAGAATAGTAAATTATACTATTCGAAATCCGCACCCCCAACGCAAGTCGTGGTAACGACTTGCTTTGTAAGGGATGCGTGCTAAAGGGATGCGTTGTGACGGTACGCGTTGTAACGTCATACATCCATCTCAGTAGGTTAAGGCGCAACAGAATAATATGTCGAATTGCAATCATCACAAATGTATGAATACAGATTAAAACAAACCTGTGCTCCATAAAGAAACTTTGAAAAGGAAGTTTCCCTCTCCTAATATAAAAGGTCATCTAATAAAAAATCTGTAAATAGAGAGTTTAGGATAAAAAGGGAAGAAAGGTGTCTGCATAATCAGGCTTCAGTAGATGTCTAAAACAAAAGGAAATCAGTGTTTAGCATAAAGCTTCACACTTGCAAGAACAGGGCAAGCAGAGACATCTGTGCCTCTCCAAGGGCCACATGTACAAAGAATCCCATTTGCGACTTTCTAATTGTGACTTTTTGTGACTCCCAATTTGGAAGTCGCAAACAGCGCTGTGCAAAAATGTTTGCGATTCAGAATGGGGTCGTAAAGCCCTGCTGCATCAATATTCATGAGGAAGGTCACAATTTGCAAACCATTGGGAATCACAAAATACACAGGGATGGTGGCCTGCATGGGACAGCAAACCACCATATCTGTGTTTGTTTTTTAAATAAAGCAACATATTTTTTCAAAGGAAGCCCATTTTTCTTAATGAAAAACGGGATGTATTTAAAAACAGAAAAAAATTGAAAGTTTTCTTTTCATTTTTTAAGGGCAGGCAGTGGTCCATGAGACCACTGCCCTCTCTTAAAAAAACATTCACCACCATTCACAAACGGGAAGGGGTCCCTGGGGACCCCTTCCCCTTTGTGAATGGGTTACCATCAAATTGAAAATGATGGTAAACTGAAAGCTTTGCGACTGGTATTCTGATGCAAAAACTTCCCACATACCTCTGTGACTCGCTGTTAGGAAGGGACGCCTTTAAAATGCCCCTTCCTAATGCCGCCTCGCAAACCTATTTTGCAATTCCGTAACAAGTTAGCAAATTGCAAAATATGGGCTTGTATATTGAAAAAGCCTTTTTTGCATTTGCAAATGGGCCGTGTGGCCCCAAGTCTAATGGGAATTTGCTCTGCGCTACTTTCAAATGTGAGAACTCCAATTTTAAGTAATGAGATTCAGAACATAATTATCTCTCTGACACCAGCAGGGTCCAATCAGGTCACTGCTTGAATGCATCTGGGACATCAGTTTAGGTTCACACAGTATCGAGCTGCAGCTTCAGTTCTCAACCTTGAACATCTTGCCATCCTGGTACATGATTAACAGAAGCCTTCTTACTGCCATTGTTTCTCCAAGTTCACTGCCAAGTTTCCTCTCAGGCTGCTCCATCAGTCATATAATACAGACAATAAGCCTTTCTCTAGCTAACAAATACAATGGTAATAAACCTGCAAGGGATAAAGGAAACCTGCTGGCAAAGCAAAAGTTAATTTCTACTAAGGACTGTAGTCAGGCTAACTTTAGTTAAGCATTTTAAAGTGCACTTCGAATACCTGATGATGCACGCATATGTAACTTTAGGAATAAATCCAAAACATGAGTAAATGAGTGCATGTTTACATATGCAAATGTCACTTTCAAAATGAATGCCATATAGTTTGAAACGCAAGTGTAAAATGTAATTGAGAATTGCATCTCTTCATGTTTAAAGAGAAATTTTGAGCACACATATATACATCTCTAGTTTCTACCATGAATACATTTCAGTAATATGTTTAAATGGGGAAACAACACTTACAACGCAACTTTTACAACGCACTACCATTACAACGAAAATTATACACCGCAACATCCATTACAACGCATGCCATTACAACGCAACCATTACAGCGCATGACACTACAACTCATATCACTACATCGCATACCTTTACAACGCAGTCATTACAAAGCATACCATTACAACGCATACCTACACTATCCAACACTTACCCTACTGTTGCACCCCCTGGAGTTAGAATAGTAATTTGTACCCCTACACTATCCAATACTTACCCTACTGTTGCACAACCTGGAGTTAGAATAGTAATTTTAACCCCTACACTATCCAACACTTACCCTACTGTTGCACCCCCTGGAGTTAGAATAGTAATTTTAACCCGTACACTATCCAATACTTACCATATATGCAATGTAATGGTATGCGTTGTAATGGTATGCGTTGTAAATGTAGTATGCGTTGTAGTGGACTGCGTTGTAAAGGTAGTTTCAAAGATTTCGTTGTAATGGCATGCGTTGTAATGGATGTTGCGGTGTAAAAAATGTGTTGTAAATGTATGCGTTGTAAAAGTATGCGTTGTAACTACATACATGCGTTTAAATGTTTCACACATGTTAATAAAGTTAAGGCACACAGTGAATATAATGATATGTGCACATATATAGGTTGCACGTCTGTGACACATGAGGGTGGAGTCTAAATTACACTGGTCCAATAGCATGCAGAGCTTCGGAATGCGTCTTCCAACTAGGCTTACATTCATCAGCATTGAGCGACATGAAGGCTCCAGTTAGCTTTATGGGAACAAGGTGTAAAGAGGTAAACCCAGCATAATGATGCACATTACATGTTTCAGAATGAACCGCAGACCAGGCAACCAGGTAGTGATGTATTTTAAAAGTACTAAGTTTAAAAAATAATGATCCCCCAATGTTAAGGAGCATGCCTGCACTTCAAAGGGGTGGCTCTCCCGTGCCCTAAGGTACAGACCTCAACTGCACCAGTACTGTGCAACTCGGAATGAGGGCTTAAGTTTCATGGGAAGTATTCACATCCAGCCTTCAATGACCTCAATGGTGTTGGTTGGATGTGAGAAATCTTCAGGTGTGGAGTCCTCGAGATATAACTGAGTGTCATCAGCACATTGATGGTGATGCCTGACTTATTGAAAATGTCACTCTGTATGGTCCGAAAACTTTACAAGCCAACATTGATCCTTTTAGTACTCCTTGGAGGATGGTGTCAAGGCTGGAGAAGGATTTTGTAAGTTGGATCTGTTGAATTCATTTGTTAACCAGACATGTTAATCTGTTCATTTACTGGTTACCTATGGGAAAATCTTACATACGGTGTGAGCTAATGTGCAGTGCTGTAAAAAATGTAAGAGAAATAATTATTCAGAGCCAAACCAGTTTTCTAGATCACACACAACAGAGGAACATGTCTTACTGGAACTTTCACAATGCATGTATGTAAATACATGCTGTGCTGTCTCGGAATGGGGGTGGTGGGGCGGGGGAGGGATTAAACAAATAAAATGTAAACGTACCTTCTTCTTCGCCGCTGCTGCACATCTCTCCTCCGTTCTCGCCAGCACCCAGGCTACCGGACTCTCCCAGCCAATCACAACACTGGAGGAGCAGCGTTGTGATTGGTCGCAGCAGCCTGTTTGGTCGCTCAGCAGTACCTGGGAGGCTAGGGATGTTCTCCAACGAGCATTGGGATCAATCAATCAATCATAACCTTTGTAAAGCGCAGTACTTACCAATGAGGGGTGGGGATGCTGCTACTGCTCGAAAAGCCAGGTCTTGAGGAGTCTTCTGAAGGTCAGCAGGTCTTGGGTGTGCCATGTGTTGGGAGGGTGTTCCAGTTCTTGGCAGCGAGGTGGGAGAAAGATCTGCCGCCAGAGTTTGCTCTTCGGATGCAGGGGGCTGTGGCGAGGGCGAGGTCAGCGGAGCTGGTGGGTGGGGGTGTAGAAGCTGAGTTGGCTGTTGAGGTAAGCTGGTCCGGTGTTGTGGAGTGCCTTGTGTGCGTGGGTGAGGAGCTTGAAGTTTATCCTCTTGTTGACGGGGAGCCAGTGCAGGCCTCTCAGGTGGGGTGTGATGTGGCTGCAGCGAGGGATGTGGAGGATCAGGCGTGCAGAGGCATTCTGGATGCGTTCCAGCCGTCTCAGGAGTTTGGCCAAGGCTCCTGCATAGAGGGCATTTCCGTAGTCCAGTCTGCTGCTGATGACGGCCTGGTTGACCGTTCTTTTAGTTTTGGTGGGGATCCACTTGTAGATCCTGCGAAGCATGCGGAGGGTGTTGAAGCATGAGGAAGAGACGGCGTTGACCTGCTTAGTCATGGAGAGGGTGGAGTCGAGGATGACCTCTAGGTTGCATGCGTGGTCGGTGGTCTTAGCGGAGGAGCCACTACTGTGTAAATATGTGGTGTTTGTATAGCGCAAACATAGCCAAAGTTCTGTACAGGGTCAAAGGCAAGCACACAGTCGCCGAGTGATAGGAGTGGTAGCTAGATTCTGGGAGTAGAAGAGTACTATTACTACAGTGTGATTTAGTATTCTCTAGGAAGGTTCGTCTTCAACTCTTTAATAAATTGAAGCCTAGTTGGGGTGGTCCTGGTGGATGTAGGGAGGTTGTTTCAGACCCTGCGTGGAAATATGGAAAAGGCCTGCTGCCTTATTTTCTCTTTTTTACACTTCTTAATCTGCAGCCTGATGGTGTCCTGGCAGTGGGTGTGTAGTGTACCACTGGAGATGGTGAGCTTGTTCGAAAGTTAAGCAGCGGTACTGGTCATGATGGATCTGTAAATGATCCATCTGGTTTTGAAGACATTGCGAGCCAGCAAGCGGATCCAATGGAGTACCATCAAGAAGGGGACGATCCTAGGCCAAATTCACAAAGTTAAACTTAGACCAAAAGTCTAACTTTACTACTTTTCGGTATGCACAGAGGTAAGATATGAGTGTTATCTTTACAACTGTAGTGAGTCTGTACTCAGGGCACGGATTCCGCTCTAGAGGGTGGAATCTCTGCACTCAGGGCAGAATTACACCCCTTGCACTATTATGCAAGGGTGCCTGCGTTGCAGGCCATTACATTGCAAAATGCCATTACTGATTGTTTATGTGCACAAAGGGACACCTTCCTGCATAAGCAATCAGTAAAGGTGTTTTGTAACTTCTACGTGTGCTGCAGAATGCAGCACACATAGAAACAACAAAAAGGAGAAATTAAGTATTTCTCCTCGTTTCCTTATGTTAACCTCATAGCTGCTATTACACTTCCTCCCCAGTGCTGCGCTGTCCATTAGAACTAGTGCTGAATGGACGTTCAATGGTCGTGCGCAGCACTGGGGAGGTAGTGCTGCCGTCGGCCAATGCACCGAGGCAGCACTTAAGGGGTTAAGACTAGATTTTCCTTTGTCTTAATTTTGGTGCCACTCCATATTTACGCCACCCTTGTAAATATGGGTCAGTGTCGAAATCAATGGGTGTTGTGGCAGAACGCCCACTGCAACACTCATTGCCCTCCCCAATCCTGCTAAGTGTAGCATGAATAAGGCGAAACCCCTATTGCCACAGGAACGTTGGAAAATGTGACGTTCCTTTGGCGATAGGGGCTTGTAAATATGCCCTGAAAGTGCCTCAGAGAAAAGCCATTCTCGCTGGGGTAAATAGGAAGTGTCGCTGAGACCCTGACATGAATAAGACAGTCTGCAGACAACAGGGAATAACCAAACACTTAACAGAAAGAGGCTGTACAGGCTCATCTCTCCATGTTATGCAGATCGGTAAAGCACACTAACCGGGGTTGGCTCCTCCACGTAGGCGTCGGAGCATCGTCCCACTGCTTTCTCGCAGTGCGAGAAGCAGAAATGTAAAATGGTAGAAATACCATTTTACATTTCTGCTTCTCGCACTGCAAGAAAGCAGAAGAAGGGTATGCCTGTTTGGGGGTGGGCGGGTCGCTGACGAGTGGCTAGCCCAATCTTATGGGCGCTGACTGTTTGGTCGGCTCAAGGGCCGACCAAACCAGTCATAGCACCCACCGTTTTCTTCATGTTGGCTGCTGCTTAGCCTGCATGAAGAAAACGACTTCCCCTTAGACACCTGTAGGGACGCATCCTCGCCAATCACAACACTGCCATTGCAGCATTGTAATTAGCTTAGGGTAAGAGTGGGAGGCTGCCTGCTTCTGCTTCCTGTTAGCAGAGAGAGCAGGAGGCACAGCGCTGGAGTTTGGGACCGGAGGCCATTTTTTTTTTTTAAATGAAACCCCACCCCCTGCTCGCGTGACCCCCCCCCCTCTCCCCGTCATTCATGCCGGCCGCGACTGGCACTAACCCTTGAGGGGGTCCTGGCACTGCACCACACTGCTTTAGTAGTAACTGAAGATATTTAGCCCCCCTCCTCAAAAGTTGATGTCTCCATTTGTTCTTGTGGTTAATCAAAGCAGAGCAGAGTGTGGTCCTAACAGCTAAAACAAGGTGTGCATTATTACAGAGCTACAAATTCCATAAAACTGCTGTTAAGAGGCATTTTTCCTCAAACTAGCCTACTACCGAAACCTCACGAGATTTTTAACGCGAGCTAAGCCCTTTCAGTTTCTTTGCAAGGTACCACTGACACATTTCTTCAAATTTCATGCATCAATTTTGCATTAAAAAAGTCATATTTCTCCCACCCCAAATTGGGGTAACAAAATCCTCTCTGAGGTGGACAAAATGTGGATCATGCAGCGGCGGCTCCTCTGCTATGGCGGAGGAGCATCGCCCCCCTGCCAGCATCCAAAAAAGATAAACAAAGCGATAACAAATCTGTGTTTATTATTGTTGTATTTTTCTGCACAGGGGGCAGGGCCACGGAGATGACAGGCAGAGGGGGGGTTGTAGATGCACTAGTTGTCAGTGCGCATGAGGGTTCGGCCGTCCGTCTCATGTTCAATGAAGCTCTCTCCAACCCGAGCTGCGTTGCTGGGATGGAGAGACCTGCAGGCACAGGCTCCCAGTCTAAGAACAAGCATTTACAATGCAATGGTTTCGCCTTTTGAAAAGTTTGAGCTATTGGCATTGTAAATGACAAAAATTGTATTTATGTGTTTGGTTTGAAAATAAATAAATAAATGGCATTGTCATTCAAGTATAGTGCCTTGCAGTCTTATAAGAAGCCAATGCCGTATTGCTTGAGAATCCAGAAACATAATTAGGGATCTGGTAGTGGTACCACCATGTTTGAATAGATAATACACTGTGGATGTGTTGGCTGTTTGGATCAACAATCTGTTTGTAGGAATGGAAGGATGAAAACCTTTCAAAGCTATAGTTACAGCTCTAAACTCTACCACATTTATATGAGAGTTGCAGTCTCTTCGACCTCAATCCCTGTAATAAGTCTTGTAGCTGGGCTACCACATCTATCAGAAGTGAATCTGTCACTATTGTCTCAGAAGGAAGGTTCTGGTGGGAATTAGTCCCTTTTAACAAATATTTTTTCTGAGACCCCACTTGAGTAAGTCTTTGGCTTGAACAGCGAGGATCAGCTTGTCTTCCTAGCGGTCATTGTGTTGGTTCCGCTGATCTTCCTTGCATTGTTGAAGAAGTCTCATATAAAGGTGTGCACTTGGAAGTAGAACAAGCATTGACATAGCCAATAGGTCTCGCTTTTGGAACCTTAGAAGTGTCTAGCCACACAGCATATTATCCTAGGTGCTGTGCCACCAGGGATTGAATAGTTAGCTAAACAATGTGGTCACAAACCAGTCTGGAGTGAAACAAAGATAGCTCGAGCAACTGGATGTCATGAATGCTAAAACAATGAGCTAATGTTTGTTTGATGAAAAAGAGGCAACATCTGACAATCCAGAAAAAAACTGTCAAGAAATATTTGATTTTGAGGTAAATAAAAAGTAATTTTGCCTGCCAGGTCTCTAGTTTACTACTTTGAAATCAAGCATGAATCCCAATGGGAAATAACTATGCCTAAAAGTACAGTTTTTAAAAACCAAATGCTATGATGCGGCCAGCCCTGGTGCCATGTCATAGAGCTCAATTTTAGAAGCAGGATTGAGTGGGCAAGTCAGGCGAGAGAGGGAAGTGGGTGTATTCAGAGACAGTGATCGAATGCAGGGAAGAAAGACACCACAGGCAGAAAAGCAAGAGGCTGAGACAGGGACAACAAATGCTTCAGAGAGAGAAAGTGTGAAGCAGCAGCAAAGGACAGACCAGTCCGGCACTGTGCAAGAGCGAGAGACGCATGTTTGTGGTTCTTGGCAGGCTTAGACTGGAGAGAAAAGACACTTCAGGGAAGATAATTAGAGGTTATGGAGACAGACAAAAGGCAGGGAGAAAGAGTGAGAAACAGTAAAGGAAGACAGAGTGTGAGACGGGAGAGAACGTGTAACTGAGACAGTGTGCAGGTGAGAAAGTATGAGAGGCTGTTGACTGCTGGCAGACTGAGACGGTAAAGAAATACTTTCAACAGGAGAGGGTTGGGTATAGAGACAGACTACTGGGGGGTGAGGCATTAGACTCAGTGAGATGTGGGATACCCGACAAAGAAGAGACACTACACGGAAGAGAGAGTGGGGTACAGAGAGTCTTCAGGGGGAAAAGGTGAGAGAGCTGGGAAACTCAACGAAGATAAAAACACCTTTTGTCGGAGCGGGTAGGGTCCAGAGACAGGGGGGTAGAAGGTAAGAGAGAGATAGGATATCCAGAAGAATAAGACAGAAGAGACCAAGACCTCACAAAATAAATGTTGGGGTATAGAGACAGCAGTGGAGAGTCGGGAGAACGAGCAAGAGATCGGAAGCAGGGAAGGGAAGTATAGTAGGTTGAGGTGGAAGAGGTAGCAGCCACAGACATTTCAGGGAAGAGTGGATTCAAGATTATAGAAGGACAAAAACTGCACAGGGAAACTAGAGAAAATTTAGATAATGGAAGAAGAGAAACTTCCTGAGTTGGTTTGCACCTCCTTAGGTCTGTTCTAGGAACGGACTGTTCTTTTATTTTCGGACTAGCACAGGCACCCATGCGTCCAGTATGAAATGCTGCACCTCTAACTCTTATGGTGGAATGTAAATATCTATTTCCTCACTTTTTATAAGAGAACGGCGTACATGCATACTTTAGAGTGTTTCCTTCGATGAGATTGGGGAAACTGCGTCTGTTAGAAGCACAAGGTCTGCAGCAGAATCATGTGCAATGAACTGTATACACTTGACGTACATGGCAGTACTACCGGTGTCATCTTTACATCTAGAAGTGAAGTGTAACAAAAGTAGAGTAGATCTAAGATCAGCAGGGGTTAGGGTGAGTCTGGGGCAGATGGAAGCTCTTGGCCTCAGATGGGGCTACAGGGTGGTCCGAATAATTCAGAAGGCTCCCAGCTCAGCAGAAACCGACGCTAGCTGGCAAAGCGGAAGTTCTCTTCTTTTCAAAACCAAGGACAAGGACAGACAGTAAATGTGTATCCACGGTCAGCTACTCACACTGCGCCGCGGCCTCTGGAGGTGGGCAATATAGTCGGGAGCCCTGTGACACTATACAATGTTACTTATACAAATAAACAGAATGCCCGCGCAAGTGCATTCCCCTGATCGTTGGGGAGTGCAAGTGCATAACATCGCGCTCCCCGCCAATCTGTTGGTAATTGTGCTGCTATAGAGCTCACCTCGGTCATACCACTGCAGTCCGCTTCATAGTCCTGACTGCTACGCACAGACTTCAGCTGAACCATCTCAACACCTCGACGCTGCCTGCAGATGTGTAAACTTGCTGCGTTCCTCCTGTCACTTTTTAGAAACAGGTTGGTTCCGTCTGCTCAACAGCGAGACCTTAGAACCATGACGTCACTTGGGCGTCTTGGTACTTGTTGCTGGAGTTCTATAAGCAAGAACAGTGAAGAAGGACAACACTTTCTAACTGTACTGCCCTTTACAGAAATATGGCCTACCCCTTAAAATATTGCCTGCTCTGTAATGTTGCTGTAAAAAGCTCAATTGCAGAAAGCACTAGCAAGCACATTTTTAAGCTATGTGAAAGTCTTCGATTCTTTGAGCACATCATATACTAATGGTATTGCTAATGGTTAAATATTAATTTGATTTCGCTACATACTGCAAGTGGATGCATCTGTTTTGTACATAAACAGCGCGCATTGTTTGCTTTCTCTACGATTCCAGCCTTGGCCAGAGCTCAGCTGTTTCAGGCTGGAGCATTGTCTGCGCCGCGGAACGGCAAGAGTTAACCTCTCTGCCGGATCTGCAGCCTGCTCCACAAGTGACCGGTGGGCTCAGAGCGCAGAGGACCCAGGCAGCGGGGCGAGGGCTCTGGATGCGGGGAGGACGGAGGTATGTCGCCGGGGGTGGGGGCTGTAGGTAAAAGCGCTATCACACAAATACAAAGCACTGATAGGCGCTATAAAGCAGAGGCGCCCTGCTACGGCCTGGCTGGCAGGGACGGGGATGTGTGTGTGATGGGGGGCATGGGCTATGCAGGAAAGATGCCGGCGAAGGGGGTGGGTTGAGAGCCCAGCTGGGGGTCAGCTGTCACCTGCCGGGGGCAGCCGCACAATAGACAGCAGTGCTCTGATCCTCACGGTTGTTGGAGTGAGAAGCAGGACGACCGGGTCCACGGATGCTCCTGGGGTAAGAAGTGCCAGTCTGTCCCGTTTCCATGGCTGGTATCAAGTGAATCACACGGGGCCGGGCTGATAGCGTGAGAGGCAGCGGGTGGGGGGCGGGAACGAGGCCGGAGACACGGAGAGCGGGAGGGGGGCGGGAACGGGGCCGGAGACATGGAGAGCGTGAGAGGCAGCGGGAGGGGGGCGGGACCGGGGCCGGAGACACGGAGAGGGGGTGGGAATGGCCAAACACTCACCTGGACTTCTTCCGGGTGCCGTCAATGCCGGAACAGATTCGGGGGCATTCCTGAGGGCTTTTGGCTGACATAGGGTGACGTCGCCAGAAGCCAAAAACTCTCGGGAACGCCCCCGAATCTGGTCCGAGATTGACGGACAGAGCCTTCTCCCAATGGCTAGCCTCCATTTATGGAGCTAGCCAATGGGAGGAGGGGGCGGATTCCCGAGCAACATACAGTAATCATTAGATTTCTCCTGCGCAAAAGCTGCTTGCGCAGCTTTTTTGCAGTCGAAACCTAAAAAAGAACAGTGGTATGCTACTTGGGTTCATTGGCGTAGCTAAGGAGAATAGCACATATCACTATCTTATACTCGCTTATCTCAGTGATGGTGCAGCAAGGTGAGGAGAACCACCAACCCCCCCAAATTTAGGCCTGGGCCAACTAAACAGAATGGCAATCCTCAGCACATGTCGAAGGTGTGTCACAATTGTTACACAGTTTACAGTATCAGCACAAATTATAAAAAATAATTACGATTTTTTTTTCTTCTTTTTCCTTTTTTTTGTAGGTCTTCAGACAGCTGACACGTGTTTTGTTGCTTACAGGGGGAAATTGTCCTGCGACTTTTTCAAGGCTGTACAGATATAAATAAAAAACAAACCAATGTACTACCTTATAGATCAGGAGTACACAAATTTTAAACATCTTAATTTGCGAGAAGTGAACTCACAATTTCACCTATTCTCATGCACAAAATGGTATATACCTCACAGATGCCAAATAGATGTTCCTTTTAAACTATGAGATACTAAATATAACCAAAAGGAGGATGTAGGAAAAGAAATCATAAGTAAAATCAGTGTAATCAAAAATGCATGTCTATATCGCCATGTGAGTAATCTTTAAAACATGTGAGTCAACCAGACGTTGTGACAGTGAATCAGAACATGTGATCATAATAGATGAGGCTCCTGAAGCCCGATCCCCATGGTGAGGGAAGAAAGATTCTTATAGTGTCCCTATATACCCAAACTATGAGAAGATACCATAAATACCTATGTCATTTGTGTCAAAACCTCAGTAAAATTGAAATTAATACAAGGTAAGCATCTCATTCCGCCGAATAATGCACTCTGTAATGTTCACAGTGCAAAACTAAACTGAGTACCCAGGGGCGGCCTTAGGCATGTGCAAGCTATGCACCTGCACAGGGCCACCAAACCCCAGGGGCCACCACACCAATATATATCATAATATAATAATCCTCTGAGGATGGATACATATTTGCGTGGCGGCCCCTGGCAGGGATTTGGCGGCCTCCGGCTCTGTTCCACTTCCAAACACCCTGACCCCCCCTCTTCACTTGCCTCCGCGCTCTGCCCCGCCCGGACCCCCTCTTCCGGGGCCCCCTACCTACGCTCACTGCCTTGGGCCACCATGAGCCTAGAGCCGCCCCTGGAGTACCTACTTCATTTGTGGTGATAATTCCAACCCACAAAGGGTTTCTGTATCTCGTGACGTCCTTAACAATAGTTCCTATTTATCCAAGGATCCTGATATGTCCCAATATCACGAGCTGGAATAAACCAAAACCCTAGAATTGCTCAGTGAATGTCGCTGTCATATGACTGTGGTGCATCAGTCTCTATGACAGAGTTTCTCTGAATTGCAGACACTGAATGTTGGCCTTGGCCCTTTTTCCTGAAATTTTGCGCTTTTCACTACCCTATTTGAGGATGTCTCCCCCATGGTAGAGAAATGTATAGGCCATGTGTGGTGTGAGAGGCATTAGTAAAGGTGATGCAATGGTGTGCGCAACTGTCATTCCCTGATTGCAAGATTCTTGGTCTTTCCTTTGGTTCCTTGGATGCCATCCTGCTGACCTTCAGACATTTCTCTTACACTGAACTGCCTTATCTCTTTCCCCCCCTCAGGTCCCCCTCTCTCCTCTCACCAATCTCAGCCTCAAACTCTTCTCCCCCACATACCGCTCTCTACCCCTTTTTATTTTAATTTTTATTTCTCTTTTCACTCTGTAAATATCTGATATATACTTGTCCAAGCCGAATTGCTGGTAAAATGGAATCCTGAGAAAATCTACTATTTGTATATATATATATATATATATATATATATATATATATATATATATATATATATATATATATATATATATATATATATATATATATATATATATATATATATATATATCGAGCAAATGCAGTCCCCCGAGCTCCGACCACAGCGACCCAGGAAACCACGCGGATCCAGTAATTATAAGCACAGTTGTTTTATTCAAAAGCTGAACCAAGCAATATATATATATATGTATATAGAGATAACTCTAACCACTAGTATATGTAATACACCTTTGTACTTACTACCATTCCTATGTGAATCTTAGAGTTTATCCATTTCTATCTCTTCCTTGAGTGACTTTACGACTTGTACATTTGCAATTTTTTCTATTTGTATCTCTTCCCTGTGTGACTTTACAACTTGTACATTTGCATTTTTTTTCCTGTTTGTACCTTTTATGTAATTCATGTAATCCTATGTCCTTATATATCGCAATTGGTTCTTTTGCGCTCTGACACCTTCTGTAATGTTCGCTCTATAAAAAATTGCATTAAATAAAATAAAATCAATACCCAACAATACCGCATGAAGATTATCGTTCCTATTAACTATTGAGCGACTAACCACATTCAATATTTCTAAAGACTAGCAGCTATAATAGCCCGTCATCACCATCCGCTCTTGAATTATGTCAAACGAGGCAATGGTGGTTGCGCATTGCCTCTAAAAGCATCTCTATGTCAATGCCAGCCAGTGTGCCTGTTAAACAATCATATTGTGCTTAACACACCAATCTGTATCTCCATATCCCCGTATTGTGTTTAAAATGTCGGAAACAATCCGTGTCCAGCACAGAATTGTGCAAATGAAGATGAGTGCCTCCTATTAGGCACATGTCTCATTCCAAAGTTACCGAAATCTAAGGCAATGTAGCCCGAGTAGTAAAATACCCAAACAACCTCTATTCACCGACGTTCTGAAACAATCTACTGCAATGCCTCAAAAGGGAACTCATCCTCTTCAACAAATATACCCCAAGTTTCGCCATTCCATGGTGACCAGTCACTGACAGACACCATGCAAAGAATTTTACAGGAACTTTCTGCAGTCATTGGAAGGGATGGATATCACAGTTACATCTTTGGCTGCAGAAACTAAATCGATTAGAGCAGATCTTACAACCTTTCATACAAGAATTGAAAATCTTGATTCTCAAATACTGGCCATGGAGAACCTTCTTGACTCAGTCCAAAGGTCAGATCAGGATCTTCTCTTTTTACACAGTAAAATCATTGACTTGGAGGACCACATTCGAAGGAACAATGTCCGCTTCTTTGGATTTCCAGAAAATATTGTAAGACATAACATGAAAGTGTTCCTCTGTGATACTCTTCCACTAATGACCGGTATCTCTTTTACTCCACCTTTGGAAATTTAACGAGCTTACAGAATTGGTCCTTCACGTCCTGATCCTACTGCAGGTCCGAGGCCAATTATTGCCTGTTTCCTTAGACATGAGTAAACTTGACAAATTCTGTCTGCGGCGCGCTCATGCGGCTCTTTTCTTTTTCAGGGTCATAATATTTATGTAGCAGCGGAATTTTCTAAGGAAACGAATGAACGTCGAAAGGCATTCCTCTCCATGCGGCCTCAATTACGTCGATTAGACATTAAATATGGCCTGTTTGAGCCTGCACGTTTCCGTGTTACCAGAAATGGAGAATCCAAAGAATTTTTTGACCCTGCACTTCTACAACAGTTCTTGGATGACATTCAATCCCAAGATATGGACAAGCAGTCTTCTCGGTGTGAGCAGTCTCACCCATCTTCTTTCTCGCCCTCACACCTATCGATGCAAAAACTACAAGCTACCAGTAACTCCAGGCATCGAGGTAGAGACCTTAATAGGCTCAAGCGCTCCCAGGAAGATAAGGCTTCAGCTTTGCATTCTGTTTCTACCCTCACAAAGGAACCGCAGAGGGACAAACCTATAGCGCCTCTTAAAACTCCTTCGGATGCTGATTGAATAATCTGATTAATCTGAATAATTCTTGTTTTTCATATTATTATATATGCTTATATGTTATTAGATAATTTATAGTCCGTATTACTCTCTACTGAGTGACGTATGTTTATCTATTATTAAACTGTTTGTTATATGCTTAGACATAGTTCACAGTAATTTGCATATTTTCTCCTCTTCATTAGTAATTTTATTATTATGTATATTCTGTTTCTACCCTCACAAAGGAACCGCAGAGGGGCAAATTTAGATTGCGTCTTAAAACTCCTTCTGATGCTGATTGAATAATCTGATCAATCTGAATAATTCTTGTTTTTTACGTTATTAAATATGCTTGTATGTTATTAGATAATTTATAGTCTGCATTACTCTCTACTGAGTGACATATGTTTATATATTATTAAACTGTTTGTTATATGCTTAGATATAGTTCACAGTAATTTGCATATTTTCTCCCCTTCATTAGTAATTTTATTAGTATGTATATTCCCCCCCATTATTTCATTATGCACTATACTATCTTTCATTGCAGTATATTGTTTTAACGTGTATTTTTTTTAATTTTAGCTTGAATATTAAGTGCTCAAATGTTACATGCCTTGGCCTTCTTTTAATTATGGATATTCATTTGTTCCAGACTCCCTAGTTATTTTGTCACCATTTGTTGCATGTGTCTCTCACTATATTCTTATTGCTCTATTGTGTTACAGTTCTGTCTATTGCTATTTTGTTAATAAGCTGTTCTGCGAAGCTGCAGGACATGATTTCATACTGTTATGAAAATATTGGACCAGTTACTTGGTATTTCTGGCATTCCTAAATTGTTTTCTTATTATTTCTCTCTTATACTCCACTATATTTATATGTCTTTGTTAATTCACTCTTCTGGGCTCTTTACCTTCACTATCACATAATCCTTAGCTCCATACTTTTTCTTCTCCTAGATGAGGTCTTGTCCCACGGCACTGCTCTAGTGTGCCCAGGCCCGCGGTTCACATTCTAGGTTTTCTAACTCTCCTCGTAACTTTTCTCTCGTCCACTTCTTCTAATTTCCCTTCCCTATACATTTTTTCTATTTACATTTGTTCTCCTAAATACGTCATAGCTGCCTCGTTGTTTTTAAGCTACTTACATATCCCTATTCTGTCTGCTTCCCTTTTTTCCTTTCTACTTTTATTCTATCAGTTTCTTATGGTATCTTTCTTTCTTATTACTTACTAATCAGAGTAACTCCCTCTCCCTCCTGCCCTAGACCTCCCCATCTCTTATTTTCTTCTTTTCCTCTATACTTTCTCTGTATATTTTCCAATATGACTCATCTTCATCCTTTATCTGTTGTTACATGGAATGTACATGGTCTCACACATTTCATCAAAAGAAAGAAAGTTCGTTCATATTTGCAATCCAAACATGTGGACATAGCATTATTGCAGGAAACACACTTAGATGAACTTGAATCTACCAAACTCAGTAGAGACTGGGTTGGGAAGGTCATCCATAGCAGTATTCGCAAAAATTATCCCACCAATCATAATCCTGTCCGTAAGTGTGGAGTGGCTATTCTTATCAGAAGATCGCTTCCCTTTACGATTTCCAGGACGTGGTCTGACCCGGATGGTTGCTATGTTTTTGCTAAACTACAAATTGGGGACTCTTCCATTTGGCAGGATAAGGAGTATACATTCTTTTCTTCCTTACATGGCACATTTTCCCGCTTGGATTATTTTCTTTTGTCACATAAAATGGTGCAATTGGTCACAGATTCTAAAATCCTGGAATCTGCTCTATCCGATCATCCTCCTGTTCTTTTATCTCTTGATTTAGGTTTATCTAGGCCAGGACGAAAGCCATGGAGAATGAGCTTACAAAAATATAAAACACCTGGGGGTAAGCTTCTTCTCCAATCTCATCTTCAAGACTATCTTACTAATAATGAGGACTCTGTCTCTTCCAAGAGAACAGTTTGGGCAGCAGCTAAAGCCACTATTAGAGGACAGTTAATGTGCGATGCTGCTCTTATCAACAAAAATAATGTTGTAAAACAAACAGAATTAGAACGAGACATTCAGCATTACTCCCAATTATATCTATCGAACCCTACTGTCGTAATTGGCCCGCTTGGATTAGCGATTAGCTGAACCTACACGTTGTCCTCCTTAACTTGGCTATATACGATAAACGCCATTTTGAATGTTGCAGCGGCCATTTTAGACCATGAGCGGCCTCGTGGCCGACGTGCCCTTTAGTCCTTTGTCCGTTCCACTGACCACTCTCATCTGCCCAGCAACAGGCTATTTTTTGTGTTGGTCAAGCCACACATGCGCAGTTCTTACTGACCCGTAAACCCTCAGGAATGTGCCGCTAACTGACCAGCGGGTTTGAAACCCACCAATGAGCTGGCAGTGTTCCAAAACATGACCATATATGTCTCTAAAACTGTGTCTTAACTTGTGCCGCCTATCTTTTATTGCCCCAAAGTTGTATATAAACGGGGTCACACCGGTGTTCGGTGTGATACCTCTTGCATTACTGAAGGGTGCTGTTTGAGTGTACCACCACCCCATGGGGTCTTAATAAACTTGTTCTTTGCATTTTACAGTTTCCGTGCCAACAGTTCTTGTGTGTAAGTGGGTAATCTCTGGAGCGTGTAGGCCTTGGGAACCCCGCAATACTTCAATTGGCGACCACGAAGGGACTCATCGGCGACTCGGATGCCCGAAGGAGAGGTCGTGACGAAGGCTTGGAAATCCGCCATGGGCGCGCGCTGCCACGAGTGACCCGAGTCTTGGCTGCCACGGTGTTTTTTCCTTTCCTTCCGATCTGACCTTCCAGGTGGCGCCGGTCTCCGACTGAGTTTTCGAAGTGTCCGCATCACTGAGAGAGTGCCGTTTGGCTGATTTGGCTTACAAGACCTTGGCAGTTGGAACCTGGACAGTTGAGTATTTGGTAAGCTTTGTGTTCGGTAAGGTAGTCTTCGGACGCTTACTGGCGTCCTATGAATTGTGTTCGGTAAGGTAGTCTTCGGACGCTTACTGAAAATCTGTGCTTTGTGATCGGTGAGGACGCTTGCCGAATTCTATGAACTTCGATTTGAGTTAGCTAACATTTTGAATTTGTGATCTTTGAACTTATATGTGTAGTGCACTTCACATAGGCAGGCATGTAGAGATGTTTCTCTAACTTTGTTTTTTCCTTTGAGCGGCACAATCGTGTGGAGAACTGTAAGTGCCATTTGGTCCGGTGTCACGCTTTCGTGATACTCTTTGAACATGCCTGTTTTCAGTACACTCCGGGGAATGTGTTGTTTAGGAGATGGTACCTCAATTAGGTTAGCGGAATCACAGCCGGCTCCCCCAGAGGGAACACCAAATAGGGAGATGTATATTAAGTTTGGCCTTCCCCCTATTATGTACAGTAAATTATGGCATAAGTACACTAAGGCCGATCCCGAATTGCAATGGCCCCTACACGGGTCATACGATTTGAGTAAAATACAATTTGTAGAGCAATGTATGTTTCAACGCAGGTCTAGACAAAACATGTTTGATTGTGTGCGAATGTGGGAGAAAGCGGCGCGTGAACGAATGAAGCGTGAGGTTGCCTTGGCGGATAAAGAGCAGCGCAAGGCTGCTCGGGATAAGGCTTTACAGCTGGAGGAGAAGGAGGCTCAGGAGAAGAAAGAAAGGGAGGAACGGGAGCGTAAATTGCTAATGACTGGTCAATTTCCTATTCGCCGACCACTTTATCCTGTCCTTAATAATGAAATTGATGATTTCTCTTTGTTAGATCGGTCACCGCCTCCGTACGTTACGCCGACGGCTCCAGCTGTGGATTATGATGATGACGGACGGGATAAGTTGGGCAAGAAGGGGGTATCGGCTCTCAGGTTTACCGCGGAGAGGTCCGCTCATTTACGTAGTTGGGCTCGCAAAGTGAATAAGCATAGTGTTACTCAGGATCAATTGATATCAGAGAAAATGGGGTGGTCGGATCTTGAATTAATGTATTTTTTGTCCAGCCTAGCGGATGAAGTTGTAAGCGCATATCGTGAGTTTTCTGATACGTTAGAGCCTAAAGTTTTGTCGGTGTATCGTGAGAATTTAGCTAAAGGTGATTTTGATCTTACAGATGTTGATGACCTGTTCAAGCATTTGATCGCGCTGCGGGATGAGACAACCCATTTGCGACAGGAACGGAAACGGAGGCAAAAGGAGTCTGAGCCGGGAAATGATGAGGCGGTTAAGGAGTGTTCTCTTCGTGGTTCAGATAAGAGCTCTGTGTTGCATGTTATGCCTATGCGTGAAGCGGCGCCTTTGTATGTTCCACCAAAAGGGGAAGGTACGGATGATGATAAGTTGTCGAAGGATGCGAAAGGGTATTTTGTGTACAATTGGGTATATACGCCATGGAATAGGGCAGATGTTATGGCACTGAAAAACTCTTTACCTGATCTCCGAAAGAACCCAGCGGCATTCTATGAGGGGGTAGAGGGGGCTATATCGTCTTGTGTGATGACCCTTGTAGATATAGATTTGTTTTTTGGGCTAATTTTACCACCTGATATGTGGAGGCAAATTCGTAAAACTAATGACGAAACGATTTTGGGGGGGACCTGGAAAGAGATAAATGCTGCAGACTTAGATAGAGAACCAGCATGTAAGCCTTGTCAGCTAATTCTAGATCTTCCGGCAGCTATTTTGCATAAATTGAAAACGCTTGTTCCTGCCAAAAAGATAGATTGGACCATGTTAACGTCGTGCAAGCAGAAACCAGATGAAACAGTCTCAGATTTCTTTACACGCTTTGAGGAGGCATTTCATGATTACAGTGGTCAATCTTTAACTGACGATACGGGTCGGCATTTGTTTGTAGATAAGTATGTGGCTAATCTCCTACCAGAGATTGCAAAGCGATTGAAGTCGAGTGAGAGTTCCTGGGCCACGGCGACCCCTGCGTCCTTGTTAACTATGGCTCAGTATTATGAGCGGCAGGAAGTGGAGGCTAAGGAAAATGTAGAGAAAAAGACGAAGGAATTGAAAACGAAGGTGATGTTGGCGCAGGTTCGGGGAACACAGGGTAGAGGGAATGAGAGAGGTAGACGGGGTGGAGGTAACGCATCATATGGGCGTACGGACATTGCGGAGGATCAGTGTGCTTATTGTAAGGAGTTTGGGCATTGGGCCGACGATTGTCCGGTACTTCGTGAACAGCGTAGTCAGCGTGGGCGAGGTAGTGGAAGGTCTAGAGGAGGTTATACTGGAATGAGAGGTGGAGGAGGTGACCGCAGACAGGTTGAGGAGAGGGGCCGTGGCCAGGACGAGCGAAATACGTTTGATAGACGGAATCAATATCAGATTTTGGAAGGAGAGAATGTGGAACATCAGGATTATGTGCATGCATAGGATTGCGTAGGATGGGGTAAGGAATCAGTTGAAGTGCCAGTAGATCAGCAAGGTCCATATGTAACAGCGGGTATTTTGGGTTCTACTGATCAGTTTCTAGTCGACACAGGAGCTACTCGTAGCGCTCTGTCGAAAAACTTGGTTCCGAGGGCTCCCCTGTCTGGCGAAATGATTACGTGTGTAGGGTTTGATGGCACACCCTCCCCCAGCCCATTGTCCAAGCCCCTTGCACTATGCATTGACAAGTACTTTAGTTTTGGCCAATTTTTGTTATCGCCCCATACCCCAGATAATATCTTGGGCATCGATCTGCTTAAATATTTTCGAGCAACAATACGCTGCGCTCCAGAAGGAGTGCGGGTTATTCTGAATGACAACTACCCTGATCCTGATGATTGCCCTGAACATGACAGATTTTGTGTCATTTTAGATATTCCCGCTTTGGCCTCTCTGCCGCACACGTTGTGGGCGACATCGGATACGGATGTGGGAGAGATGCGTATTCCACCAATACATATCACTGTTAAGGAGGGGGCCCCTCTACCACGAGTGCCACAGTATAAGATCTCGAAGGAAGGCGAAATTGCACTAACACATATTGTCCAGGATTTGATTTCTGCAGGGGTAGTGGAGGAGGTCCCTTATAATGTCTGTAACAGCCCTATTCTACCAATTCTTAAGAGAGACTCAGATGGCAAGATCTATCGATTTATTATTGATTTGCGTGAAATAAATAAAATTGTCATTCCCCAATACCCAGTGGTGTCTGATATCACAACTTTGCTTACTTTGGTTCCACCGACAGCCACCACTGTTAGCGTTATCGATCTAAAGAATGCGTTCTTTTCTATTCCTGTTCACCCAGATAGCAGATATCTGTTTGGTTTTACGCTCCATAATAAATCGTATAGATTTTGTCGTGTTCCCCAAGGCTATACTGAGAGCCCTAGCATCTACAGCCAGGCTTTGAAACGACAACTAGATTCCTTCGAATTGCAGTCTGGCATTGCGCTCATCCAGTATGTGGATGACCTTTTGCTTGCCGCTGACTCCTATATACAATGTGAACAGAGCACGCTTGCGTTGCTGTCCTTTTTGGCACAAAACAATCACAAGGTCTCCAAGAAAAAGCTTCAATACTGTAGACCCCAGGTGACCTACCTCGGTCATCTGTTGTCTAAGGAGGGGAGGGCATTAACATCTGATCGAATTCAAGCAATTTTAGACACACCAGTCCCCCGCACGCAGAGAGATGTGCGTGCCTTTATAGGGTTGACATCTTTTTGTAGACAATGGATCATGGGTTTCTCACATATCATAAAACCTCTGCTAGCATTATTGTCCAAAACTACACCGATGCCTCTTGAGTGGACAGACGAATGTCAGAAAGCCTTTGAACAGTTGAGACAGGCCCTTTGTTCTGCACCCGTGTTAGGAACACCAGACTACACGAAACTTTTCACATTGTACGTGCACGAGAATGATGGGTGCGCGTTGTCAGTGTTAGTGCAGTTACACGGGGATAAGCAGAGACCATGTGCATACTTCTCTGCCATTTTGGATCCTGTAGCACGAGGGCTGCCTGGGTGTTTTCGAGCAGTAGCGGCAACAGCAGTAGCCATACGACAGAGTGAGGGCATAGTGTTATCACACAAATTGTTGGTGTTGGTTCCTCACGCAGTAGATGCCCTGTTAAACCAAACAAAGACCCAATACCTCACGAGTGCACGACTTACAGGATATGAGCTGACACTTTTAGCGCCTCACATAACATTGAAAAGATGCGCTACTTTGAACCCCTATCCGGCCGAGGAGGGTCAGGAAGAAAAACATCATGATTGTGTTTTCCTGACTGAGGAACAGACAAAGGGTCGTGTTGACTTACAGGATGTGCCACTTCCAGATGTGGATGGGGAACTGTGGGTTGATGGATCGTGTTTGAGGCTGCCAGATGGTACGACTTCCGCAGCATATGCGATCACGACTCTTAAGACAGTGGTAGAAACAGCTAGAATACCACAAAAATCGGCTCAGGCAGCAGAGCTGATAGCTTTAACAAGAGCCTGCGAATTGAGTGCTGGCCTATGTGTGAACATATACACAGACAGCCGATATGCCTTTGGAGTGGCCCATGACTTCGGACTTCTCTGGAGGGAACGTGGGTTTCTGACATCACACGGAGAGCACATTATGCACGGAGAGTTAGTGCGTGATCTCCTAAATGCGTTGCTCTGCCCCAAGAAAGTAGCGATAGTGAAGTGTAGTGCCCATAAAAAGATCACGGATAAAGTGGGTCAAGGAAATGCCTTTGCAGACAGCATAGCAAGGCAGACGGCTATGTCCCGAACTAGCTCCCCTATGTATGTGGTACAATCACAGGCCGAGAGATGGAGTGATGCTAGAGCAGAGATACGGGATATTCAAAAATCAGCTACAGAATCTGAGCTTGCGGCTTGGGCAGCAGAGGGGTTGCTAGATGATGAAGGTTGTTGGAGAAGCAAAGACATGGAGAAGTGGAAATTGCCTGCGGCTTATTTACAGGCGATGGTCCAGATGACTCATGGACTGGCCCATGTCGGAGCTCTTGCAATCACCCGGCTTTTAACACGAGTTTGGGAACATTCTGAGATTGCGAATACTGCAAAGAGAGTAGTGCAGACCTGCCTAGTATGCTTGCAACACAATCCTGGGAAGGGGACCCATACTCCGAAAGGAGGGTTCGTTCCACCTTCAGCACCGTTTGAAGTGCTTCAAATGGATTACATCCAACTCGAGCGCTGCAACAACCTGAAGTACGTCCTAGTGGTGGTGTGTGCTTTTAGCAAATGGGTTGAGGCCTACCCCACGAAAGACAATACAGCTTTGACAACAGCTAAGGTGTTGCTTAAGGAGTTCTTTCCTCGCTTTGGAGTTTGCAAATTTCTGTGGAGCGATAATGGGCCCCATTTTGTTGGAAAGATTGTGGAATATGTACTGAAGGGGTTAGGGATTCAGCAAAAGTTCCACGCTGTATTCCACCCTCAGTCAGCAGGTTTGGTCGAGCGGTACAATGCCACCTTGAAGCTTAAGCTGGCCAAAATCGTGGCGTCTACATCGTTGAAGTGGCCAGATGCATTGCCGCTAGCACTGCTCTCTCTTAGATCAGTACCCCACTCACGAACTGGCCTTACGCCCTATGAGGTGGTGTTTGGCCGCCCCATGAATATCTGGGGGGTGCCCAAGCCGCGATTAATACATGATGTGCCTTGTGTTATGATGAATGATTATTTGGCACGATTAACAAATGATTTGCTCTCCATTCATCAACAGGTTCGGGAAGCGCTCCCTGACAACTCTACTGGAGAGGGCCACGATCTTCGTCCTGGGGATCATGTGATGATCCGTTCGTTTGAAAGAGCAAGCAGTCTGGAGCCCAGGTGGAAGGGCCCCGAGCAGGTCCTTCTGGCGACCCGCACCGCCGTACGAGTGACCAACAGGAAGCGGTGGGTGCATTCGACACATTGTCGCCGAGTCTCTCCGGATCTGGTGACTCCTGCTGTGCTGACTGATTATAAAGAGATCTTGGAGAAAGAAAAGAGCCCAGCTGTGACGTCGGCCGAAGTAGAGGGAGCCTTCCCGGACCAATCTGCTGCTGGAAGAGAGCGCTACAATCTACGACCGCGATAAAGAAGATTTTTGTTCCCTTTTTAGACTGGTTGGTAACCGCTCCAGGTTTGTGAAACGGAAACCGGGAATTCCAAGGGGGGGGGATCAGTTCTGCCAGAGTAGCGACACCCGTCTTGGCCCGGAGAAGAAAACAACGGCTACCTCGGAGTTCAGCACCGCATTTTTCTTTTTTTTTAGGTATACACGTACGTGTATCTGAGACTATTTGTGAAAACTTGTGCACAATTTGTGTCATTTGAGACTTTGCACAGACTTCTTTGGACTATGGCATCAACGGCATCTCGTGACAAAAAACTATTGGGTGCCTTTCTTTTTGTTCTAACCATTGTGGTGATAGCTGTTATAGCCTGGGTAGTCGAACTTGTGGTGCCTGTACGTGAACATTTGCTGCCGACTACCCCGGCACCGTCTGAACATTTCCATTTTACATTGCCCTTCCATGAAGAACGCCATCGCCAAACGTATTTAAATAACAGCTTCATTCAGATTCTTCACCACACGCATAACATGACCAATACCTCCAACTGCTGGGTGTGTGGAATGTTGCCTGGGCACCAGAAGAGAGGGGGCACCCCACTTATTCCACTCCCGTTTTCGCACAATGGGTCTTGCAATGCCTGGTACACTCTCCTCTTTACTTTGAGATGGCCAACAAAAGGGGGGGTGCTTTTTCGTCTAAATAAAGAATGTCCCCATGACAAGGATGGGTTTCCGCGGGCAGAGGGTACACGTTTTGAATGGGAAGAATACAGGCCTGATAATGTGTCTGCCCCACGAATATATAGCAATCAGCGAAACGTGAATGTATCCAGTGCTCATGTCATAAATGTCATTGCCACCAAAGCCGATTTATGCATCAGAAACAAGGGCACGATTGCAGTGGGGAAAAGTGAATGTAATATTACTCTCACGTTTGATAGCCCGAATGGCATTTCATTTGTTGCATCCCGAAACACTTACTTCATCTGTGGAACGAAGGGGTACCATCAGCTTCCAGTGGGGTGGTTGGGCACATGTTATGTATCGTTTGTGCTACCTCCTGTATTAATTGCCCCTCCGATGTATCACAACGACTATACTCTGTACCACGATTTTGTTTTGAACAGAGTTAAACGAACTGTTGCTTTAGAGGACATTGATCAAACAGACACTGCATTACAACAGTATGTGGATTTCAATTTGGGACTATTCTCCTTTGTGGGGGCCGCATTAAACAGCCGGAAAATCAGACGGCTGACTCGCGTTGTCGAGGCTGTTGCGAATGACACTGCTATTGCCCTGGGGAATATTACCGAAGAACTGCAGATTTCCAGAATTGTCACCCTCCAAAACAGGATGGTGCTGGATGTTGTTTTGGCTGATCGTGGGGGGGCATGTAGAATCATCGGAAGCAGCTGTTGTGTTTACGTGCCTGATAATTCTCCATCTGTGTATGATGCGATTTCCAAGCTGCATAAGATAGCTGCCGAAATACACCCTGACAATGGAACTTGGACACTTTCTGGATGGTTCTGGTCCATGATTACAACTTGGGGCTGGAAACTGTTGACAATCCTCTGCATACTTGTGGGAGCAATGTTCTTTATATGCTTGTGTATCCAATGTGGCCCTACCTTATGTTCAATGTGTCTATCAGCTTGCTTACCATCGAGGCGAGCTCTTGCCCATGACAAAATAATGCTACACAAAGAGGTGACACAAATTATGTTAATAGACATCGAGGACGAACATCCAGACTATGTTCATTATGAGGTAGATTCAGCTAAACGCTAAAAGGGTCGTCTGTCGTAATTGGCCCGCTTGGATTAGCGATTAGCTGAACCTACACGTTGTCCTCCTTAACTTGGCTATATACGATAAACGCCATTTTGAATGTTGCAGCGGCCATTTTAGACCATGAGCGGCCTCGTGGCCGACGTGCCCTTTAGTCCTTTGTCCGTTCCACTGACCACTCTCATCTGCCCAGCAACAGGCTATTTTTTGTGTTGGTCAAGCCACACATGCGCAGTTCCTACTGACCCGTAAACCCTCAGGAATGTGCCGCTAACTGACCAGCGGGTTTGAAACCCACCAATGAGCTGGCAGTGTTCCAAAACATGACCATATATGTCTCTAAAACTGTGTCTTAACTTGTGCCGCCTATCTTTTATTGCCCCAAAGTTGTATATAAACGGGGTCACACCGGTGTTCGGTGTGATACCTCTTGCATTACTGAAGGGTGCTGTTTGAGTGTACCACCACCCCATGGGGTCTTAATAAACTTGTTCTTTGCATTTTACAGTTTCCGTGCCAACAGTTCTTGTGTGTAAGTGGGTAATCTCTGGAGCGTGTAGGCCTTGGGAACCCCGCAATACTTCACTACCTTACAGAATCGCAAATCATTGGAACAAGCCCGCATGTCTCTTAATAGTCTTTTTACATCTAAAGCTGAGCAGGTGTTGCAAAAGATGAAAGGGAGACATTACGAACAAGGAGAAAAGGCTGGCCGACTATTGGCTGCACAATTGCGTCAGAGAGAAGCTGCCATGGCTATTCCTGCAATTAAGTCGACCCACGGTGACATACTCCACAGACCTCAGGAAATAGTTAATGAATTTGATTCCTTTTATCGATCTCTATTGTCCCCAAGTAATCAATTTGACCTTAATAAAATGTCAACTTTTTTAGACCAGGTAAATCTTCCACAGCACTCGGACGATGGCAGTGCTTTACTTGAAGGTAATATCACGAGAGACGAGATCTCTTCAGCTATTGCTGCTTTGCCGTATCATAAAGCCCCGGGAGAGGATGACTTTCCCGCTAAATTTTATAGATGGTCTGGCAAGAATATGATAGACACTTTACATGCTGCATTTCTAGAAGCTGACAAAGAATTCTCTTTGGGCCCCCTTTCTAATAAAGTAATTATAGCTGTTTTGCCCAAACCAGGCAAAGACCCTCTGCTATGTGGAAGTTATCGTCCTATATCTCTCTTGAATTCTGATATTAATATCGTACCTAGTATTCTTGCGTCCTGTCTTCGCAAAGTATTGCCTTCCCTGATACATAGTTCTCAAGTAGGTTTTGCCGGGTCGTTCCTCCCGGAATCATCTTCGTACACTAGCTGACACATTATGGTCTGCTAAACATCTGCCAGAAGATGCTTTGGTTCTTTCACTTGATGCTGAGAAAGCATTTTATCGCATTGAATGGGAATATCTCTTTACAATAATGCATCGATTTGGCTTAGGCAACCAATTTATCAATAAAGTACGTTTACTATATGATAGCCCGTTATCTCAAGTCCGTTGTGGAGGTTTTCTATGTACCTCTTTTCCTTGGCGATGGAACCTCTAGCTTCTGCAATTCGACAATCTAATGATGTTGTAGGTGTCCCTCTTCCAATTGATTTAGAAAAGGGGGTGGTGATGAACAGAGTGTCTGAATTAAGCAGACCACTCTTACCCAGTCCAAAGATCAGGGCTTGATCCATCACCGTTTTTTAGCTCACTGCACCATCCCAGCTCAGAACTTGGCTATATGCAAATTAGTCTGACCCTGGCCCAGTGCATCATGGGAACAGGGCAGACCAAACTACCAAGCCCATTCTTATACTGTGAAGGAAACAAGCTACTGGGGACCGGTTTCTGGCATTTCAGCCGTCTTCGGCCCGGCTTGCTTGAATCCTGATGGTGCAATGAGCTAGGGACTCACATCTGAGTATACCCTTCCACGCTTATGGTGGACAAAAATGATTCAGAAAAGGGGGTGGTGATGAACAGAGTGTCTGAATTAAGGAGACTACTCTTACCCAGTCCAAAGATCAGGGCTTGATCCATCACCGTTTTTTAGCTCACTGCACCATCCCAGCTCAGAACTTGGCTATATGCAAATTAGTCTGACCCTGGCCCAGTGCATCATGGGAACAGGGCAGACCAAACTACCAAGACAATTCTTATACTGGGAAGGAAACAAGCTACCGGGGACCGGTTTCTGGCATTTCAGCCGTCTTCGGCCCGGCTTGCTTGAATCCTGATGGTGCAATGAGCTAGGGACTCACATCTGAGTATACCCTTCCACGCTTATGATGGACAAAAATGATTCAGAAAAGGGGGTGGTGATGAACAGAGTGTCTGAATTAAGCAGACCACTCTTACCCAGGCCTAAGATCAGGGCTTGATCCATCACCGTTTTTTAGCTCACTGCACCATCCCAGCTCAGAACTTGGCTATATGAAAATTAGTCTGACCCTGGCCCAGTGCATCATGGGAACAGGGCAGACCAAACTACCAAGCCAATTCTTATACTGGGAAGGAAACAAGCTACCGGGGACCGGTTTCTGGCATTTCAGCCGTCTTCGGCACAGCTTGCTTGAATCCTGATGGTGCAATGCTCTAGGGACTCACATCTGAGTATACCCTTCCACGCTTATGGTGGACAAAAATGATTCAGAAAAGGGGGTGGTGATGAACAGAGTGTCTGAATTAAGCAGACCACTCTTACCCAGTCCAAAGATCAGGGCTTGATCCATCACCGTTTTTTAGCTCACTGCACCATCCCAGCTCAGAACTTGGCTATATGCAAATTAATCTGACCCTGGCCCAGTGCATCATGGGAACAGGGCAGACCAAACTACCAAGCCAATTCTTATACTGGGAAGGAAACAAGCTACCGGGGACCGGTTTCTGGCATTTCAGCCATCTTCGGCCTGGCTTGCTTGAATCCTGATGGTGCAATGAGCTAGGGACTCACATCTGAGTATACCCTTCCATGCTTATGGTGGACAAAAATGATTCAGAAAAGGGGGTGGTGATGAACAGAGTGTCTGAATTAAGCAGACCACTCTTACCCAGTCCAAAGATCAGGGCTTGTCCATCACCACCCCCTTTTTCTGAATCGTTTTGTCCACCATATGCGTGGTAGGGTATGCTCAGACATGAGTCCCTTGCTCACTGCACCATCAGGATTCAAGCAAGCCAGGCCGAAGACGGCTGTAATGCCAGAAACCGGTCCCCGGAAGCTTGTTTCCTTTCCAGTAAAAGAATTGGCTTGGTAGTTTGGTCTCCCCTGTTCCCATGATGCACTGGGCCAGGGACAGACTAATTTGCATGTAGCCAGGTTCTGACCTGGGATGGTGCAGTGAGCTAAAAAACGGTGATGGATCAAGCCCTGATCTGTTGACTGGGTACGAGTATTCTCTTTAATTCAGATGCTCTGTCCATCACCACCCCCTTTTTCTGAATCGTTTTGTCCACCATAAGCGTGGAAGGGTATGCTCAGACATGAGTCCCTTGCTCACTGCACCATCAGGATTCAAGCAAGCCGGGCCGAAGACGGCTGTAATGCCAGAAACCGGTCCCCGGAAGCTTGTTTCCTTTCTAGTAAAAGAATTGGCTTGGTAGTTTGGTCTGCCCTGTTCCCATGATGCACTGGGCCAGGGACAGACCAATTTGCATGTAGCCAGGTTCTGACCTGGGATGGTGCAGTGAGCTAAAAAACAGTGATGGATCAAGCCCTGATCTGTTGACTGGGTACGAGTATTCTGTTTAATTCAGATGCTCTGTCCATCACCACCCCCTTTTTCTGAATCCTCTTCCAATTGGCCATTCTAAAATCTACTTATAGGCAGATGATATTCTTCTTACTCTTACTAACCTCCCCCGTTCTCTTCCCGCCCTTCTTCAAATTAACACTGATTTTTCCTCCTTCTACGGTTATAAGATAAATTGGGACAAAAGTGAAGCGTTACCTATTTCAAAAGGCACTACGAAATTGGCGATTTCTGGTTTCCCTTTTCATTGGCAATCTTCACACCTGAAGTATTTGGGAATTTTGATTAATAGAGGTTTAGACAATATGGTTGTGGATAATCTAGCTCCTTTATTCTCTCAAATGCAGAGGGACTTTGACCAATGGAAAGCTTTAGGTTTATCTTTATGGGGTAGAGTTCAAGCGATCAAGATGGTTACCTTACCAAGATTTCGTTATGTTTTAGGTATGCTACCCCTTCAAATACTTCTAGCTACTCTTAGATCCATTGACTCCAAGATAAAGCTTTTTATTTGGGGTATGGCCAAACCGCGTCTTGCTGCTGCTAAATTAAAGGCCCACCAACTATATTGAACATTATTCACTTGCCCTACATCTTTCTCAACTTTCATTTTTCCTACCCAAATCTAAAGACATACCACAATGGGTATCAATTGAACGTCATCTTTTATCTCAAGATCCGGGATTATCCCTTTTATATGGTACAGGTACTAGCTCTTCTGATCCTAAAAACCCTATCTTATCAGCAATGCATAAATCTTGGCAAAGAAGTCATCGCATATTAAGTTTGAACCCGCAAATTCATATTAAAGCTCCCTTATTGAATGATTCCGCTATTCCTATCAATGGTCGTACCTTGTCCTGGCCTTTGTGAAGAGAAGCCGGCATTTATTCTATTGATCAACTTCTCCATGATGGAGATTTTAAACCTTTTTCCCAACTTTATGAGGAATTCCATCTCCCGCTTCTACCCTCCTCTAAATACGTTCAACTTCAACATTGTCTTAAAAAACAATCTGGCTCTCCACCTTGGTTGCTTCAGGTTTCTCCAATTTTATCTTATCTGCAATTATGGGGCAAATTCAAGGGAGTGACTTCTGGTCTCTATAAAAGGTTTTTGCACCCTATTTTTTCACAGCCCCTTTCACATACTCTTCAGACTAAATGGCAATCTCGTTTGTCTCTTATGTACTCCAATGCTCAATGGGATCAAATTTTAGAGGGGTTGCACAAAGGTGTCCGAGAAGTACGTCTCAAATTCTGTATTTTTAAAATCCTTCATAATTGGCACTGGTCACCAGTTAAATTACATCAAGCTGGGTTATTATCACATACTTCTTGCTGGAGATGTTCTAATCCCGGTTGTGACATAACACATATCCTTTGCGAATGTCCACTCACTAGACCCTTCAGGTTCTTTGTTGGGAAAACTTGGAGCTCTACAATGACACTAATCTTACCTCTCACATCTGCCGCCATTATTCTACATGATTTCCGCAGTTTTGCAAAACTTTCTAAGCCACGGACTCGCCTTCTCCATACTGCTCTGGCTACAGCCAAGATCTGCATATTAAGTCATTGGAAGTCTTCATCTGCTCCTTCCCAGGAAGAATGGTTGGTGGCAATGATGCAGACGGCCTTGCATGAATGCACAATTTACAACCTTCAGGACCAAGCTGACATCTTTCTCCAAGTTAGGTCCACCTTTTTGGAAACTACATTACATGATAAATCTAACCCTACTCCCGCTTCTACATGCTTGACCTAATTAATTCTATTATTCCATGTTTTTTCCCTATACTATTTCATTCTGGCTACCCTTTTTCTTTCCTTTTCCCCACTTCTTCCCTCTACCCCCTCCTGTTACTCTGATTCTCCTTTTCTTTCTGATTATCTTTACCTAATTATTCTAGTACTACAATATAAGATATGTCCATACCTTTTGTATTATTACTACATAATAGGTTATGGAGATTGTACTGTTAGTTTTTCCTTTCACTTCCTACTTGGGAATATCTTTCATAATCTATTACTGTATTATTCCTTTTAATATTCTGCAATTAAGATACATTATTATTTTTTCTTTTTGCTGCTCTGATGTTTTAGGAATTTGATACTTGTTATGTATTTTATTGCATAATTCATTAAAGAATTTCAACACAAAAAAATAGGCACTGCTGTAGGGTAGCCTGTCAACATGCCCGATTGTGAAAATCAATATTTCCAAATAACTTAGCATCTGTATGTCCGGACAATAAACAGAGATTCACAATCACCTGAGTTTGAGCATCTTAATACAAATCATATGGTTAATAAAGTAAATAGCTTGACTCCTAGACAAAACAGAGGCCTCTCCTACTCTGCTCAGTGGTAGGCAGTCATCTCATAAGGATTTGAAGGTTGAGTGCCCTCTGCTGGCATTCCAAGCTATGCCCTGCACATAGCTATCTGCAGCAAATACTCGATTCCACTGAGTTACCTTATTGTTACCTGGTCCACCGATACATTTCACCACTTCCTGCTTTCTTTTACTTTGGCTGCACCCTCCAGAACTGTTATATGCTAAAATATCACCCACAAATTGTTTATCAGGCAGCTACCCATAAAATAGACTATGGACAATAAAGAGAGCAGAACGAGGCCGTGTAAGGCCACTGTCAGCGAGTGCAATATTGCGGCAGTGCCCAAGCTCACACGTGGGAGGGAGGGGAAGAGTGTGCTCACAGAGGATCCCCCTGCAGGTTGCAGACAGTCACATTGAAGACATTCTCAGACAAGGCTTTCAGAGCTGAAAAAAGACCATGGAAAAAACTTGCATGCGAGAGAGCTGGACTTTGAGGTCTCTTCAATGATTATCGATTAATTGAAATCTAGCTTTTCTGCTATTATTTAAAGCCATGACACTTTGGGAGTAAAGAGCAATAAAGCTGCATCTCAAAAGAGCCCCCAAATCACTTTCTAAATATAGTGGCCTTTACTCTTTTGGAAGCAGATTCACTCTGCTCTTTGGGTGTCTCTTGCAACCCATTTCTGCTTCCAAAACTCTTCCCTGGGACTTCTGTTGATGAACCCACTGCCACTGAAGAAGCTTCGTCCCACGTGGCAAAATGACGCACACAGTCGCATCGCTCAGGCATGTAGGCCTCCCTTTCATGAAAGTCGCTCACCATTCCAGATCTGGTGCATGGCAGCAAAGGCAATCGGAGTGGCGGGCAGTCTGCTTAAAGAAATAAAGTGAAGAAGAACTGCCATAGTAGCTCGGGGGCGGGGGGGGGGGGCGGTCGACGTCATGATCTATTTTAACAAGTGTGGAAAGTGTGGAGGGACTGCCCATGCATGATATTGGTTATAGTCAAAGAGCACTGGCCTAGAAACGAAATCTCTTAGTCAAATGGTCAAAGCTTTTCCCCCATTGGTCATATGGATCTTTGCTAGCTGACATGAAGCATTGAAAAGGAGTTTTCATCAACAATACATTTCTAACTCGTCAAGCCAAGGTGACTCCACAATAAAGACCAGGAATCACTAAATATGGTTAAAAAGGTATACTTCAGATTATCAATGAAATCAGTATACATGCAAATTAGAAATTAGTTCAGTAAATAAAGGAATACAAAAGGGAGACTGAAGTATCTCAGTAGGTTAAGGCGCAACAGAATAATATGTCGAATTGCAATCATCACAAATGAATCATCACAGATTAAAGCAAACATGTGTTCCATAAAGAAACTTTGAAAAGGAAGTTTCTCTCTCCTAACATAAAAGGTCGTCTAATAAAATATCTCTAAATCAGGAGTTTAGGATAAAAAGGAAAGAGAGGTGTCTACATGATCAGACTTCAGTAGACGTCTAAAAGAAAAGCAAATCAGTGTTTAGCATAAAGCTTCACACTTGCAAGAACAGGGCAAGCAGAGACCTCTGTGCCTCTCTAAGGGCCACTTGTACAAAGAGTCCCATTTGCAACTTCCTAATTGTGACTTTTTGTGAATCGAAAATAGGAAGTCGCAAACAGTGTAGTTTAACACTGTTTGCAATTCACAGTGGGGTCGTAAAAGACCTGCTGCATCAATATTTATGAGGAAGGTCGCAATTTGCAACCCATTGGGAATCACAAAAAACACAGGGATGGTGGCCTGCTCGGGACAGCAAACCCCCATAGTTGTGTGTTTTTTTTTTTAAATAAAGCAATTTTTTTTTCAAATGCAGCCCATTTTCCTTAAAGAAAACAGGATGCATTTAAAAAAAAAAAGAATTATGTTTTCCTTTCATTTTTAAGGGCAGGCAGTGGTCCATGCCCTTAAAAACCATTTCCACCACCATTCACAAAGGGGAAGGGGTCCCTTGGAGACCCTTCCTCATTTGCGAATGGGTTACCATCTAATTGAAAGTGATGGTAAACTGAATGCTTTGCGACCGGTATTGAGTTGCAAATACTTCCCACATACCTCTGCGACTCGCTGTTAGGAAGGGACACCTTTCAAATGCCTCTTCCTAATACCAGCTCGCAAACCTCTATTGCAATCCCGTAACAAGTTACTGAATCGCAAAATATGGGCTTGTATTTCGAAAAAGCCTTTTTTGCATTTGTAAACAGGCTGATTCATTTGCAAATGCAAAATAGGTTTGTACATGTGGCCCTAAGTCTAAAGGGAATTTGCTCTGCGCTACCTACACATGTGAGAACACCAATTTAAAGTAATGAGATTCAGAACATAATTATCTCTCTGACACCAGCAGGGTCCAATCACTGCTTGAATGCATCTGGGACATCAGTTTAGGTTCACACAGTATCGAGCTGCAGCTTCAGTTCTCAACCTTGAACATCTTGCCATCCTGGTACATGATTAACAGAAGCCATCTACTGCCATTGTTTCTCCAAGTTCTCTGCCAAGTTTCCTCTCAGGCTGCTCCATCAGCCATATAATACAGACAATAAGCCTTTCTCTAGCTAACAAATACAATGATAATAGACTTGCTAGGGAAAAAGGAAACCTGCTGGCAAAGCAAAATACATTTCTACTAAGGACTGCAATCAGGCTAACTTTAGTTAAGCATTTTAATGTGCACTTTGAATACATGATTATTCATGCACATGTAACTTTATGAATAATTCCAAAATAAATGCCATATAGCTTGAAGCACAAGTGTAAAATGTAAATGAGAATTACATCTCTTCATGTTTAACCCCTTGCATGCTCATGACGAGCTCAGCTCGTCATGAGCTACAGTGCTCGGTGCTCATGACAAGCTGAGCTCGTCATGACCTTTAGAACGCTCGCACGCTGGGCAAATTCCCCTGCTGTGCTGAGCGTTCTAAAGAAACGGGTGTGGCCGTGACGAGCTCAGCTCATCATGAGCACAGGAGCACTGTAGCTCATGACGAGCTAAGCTCGTCATGAGCACCGGGGCGCTGCGCGCATTCCCCCCCACCCCAACACAGCAGGGGAATGTGCTGAGCAGGGAAGGGGTTAAACAGAAACTTAGAGCACACATATATACATCTCTAGTTTCTACCATGAATACATTTCAGTAATATGTTAAAATGTTTCACACGTTATTAAAGTTAAGGCACACAGTGAATATAATGTCACGTGCACATATAAAGGTTGCACTTCTGTGACATATGAGGGTGGAGTCTAAATTACACTGGTCCAATAGCATGCAGAGCTTCAGAATGCGTCTTCCAACTAGGCTTACGTTCATCAGCATTGAGCGACATGAAGGCTCCAGTTAGCTTCATGGGAACAAGGTGTAAAGAGGTAAACACAGCATAATGATGCGCATTACATGTCTCACCGTGAACCTCAGGCCAGGCAACCAGGTAGTGATGTATTTTAAAAGTACTAAGTTTAAAAAATACCACCAATGTTAAGGAGCATGCCTGCACTTCAGAGGGGTGGCTCTCCCGTGCCCTAAGGAACAAACCTCTACTCCACCAGTCCTGTGCAACTCGGAATGAGGGCTTAAGTTTCATGGGAAGTATTGACATCCAGCTTTCAATGACCTCAATGGTGTTGGTTGGATGTGAGAAATCTTCAGGTGTGGGGCCCTTGAGATATAGCTGAGTGTCATCAGCACTTTGATGGAGAGGCCTGACTTCTTGAAAATGTCACTCTGTAAAGTCTGAAAACTTTACAAGCCAACATTGATCATTGTAGTACTCATTGGAGCATAGTGACTATGCTGGAGAAGGATTTTGTAAGTTGGATCTGTTGAATTCATTTGTTAACCAGACATGTTAATCTGTTCATTTACTGGTTACCTTTGGAAAAATCTTACATATGGTGTGAGGTAATGTAAAATGTAAGAGAAATCATTTTTTTGGAGCCAAACCAGTTTGCTAGATCACACACAACAGAGGAACATGTCTTACTGGAAATTTCACAATGCATGTATGTAAATAGGGTGGTGGGGCGGGGGGAGGGATTAAACAAATAAAATATAAACGTACCTTCTTCTTCACCACTGCTGCACATCTCTCCTCCGTTCTCGCCAGGACCCAGGTACCGGACTCTCCCAGTCAATCACAACTCTGGAGGAGCAGCGTTGTGATTGGTCGAAGCGCCCTGTTTGGCCACTCAGGCAGTACCTGTGAGGCTAGGCATGTTCTCCAATGAGCATTGGGATGACACTTCTGTCTTAGCGGAGGAGCCACCACTATGTACATATGTGGTGTTTGTATAGCTCAAACCTAGACAAAGTTCTGTACAGGGTCAAAGGCAAGTCGACGAGTGACAGGAGTGGTAGCTAGATTCTGGGAGTAGAAGAGTACTGTTACTACAGTATGATTTGATATTCTCTATAGAGGTTCGTCTCCAACTCTTTACTAAATTGAAGCCTCGTTGGGGTGGACCTGATGGATGCAGGGAGGTTGTTTCAGACCCTGCGTGGAAATATGGAAAAGGCCTGCTGCCTTGTTTTTGTCTTTTTTACACTTCTTAATCTGCAGCCTGATGGTGTCCTGGCAGTGGGTGTGTAGTGTACCACTGGAGATGGTGAGCTTGTTCGCAAGTTAAGCAGCGGTGCTGGTCATGATGGATCTCTGTAAATGATCCATCTGGTTTTGAAGATATTGCAAGCCGGCAAGCGGATCCAATGGAGTACCATCAAGAAGGGAGCGAAGTAATCCTGGGCCTGATTCAGAAAGGTAAACTTAGACCAAAAGTCTAACTTTACTACTTTTCTGTATTCACAGACGTAAGTTATGAGTGGTATCTTTACAACTGCAGAGAGTCCGTACTCAGGGCAAGGATTCCGTACTAGGGGTGGAATCTCTGCGCTCAGGGCAGAATTCCGCCCCAGTGCAAGTATTCTGCCCCGATTGCAGAGATTGCACCCCAAGAGCTGAATCTCGAGCCAGAGTGTGGAACCTATGCAGTTGTAAAGAAACTACTCGTAACTTACCTTTGCGAATACCATAAAGTAGTGAAGTTACACTTTTGGTCTAAACCTAGACTTTTGGTCCAACTTTCCATTTGTGAATCGGGCACTCTGTGTTTTATAATTCTCATGATGTCCAACAAAAATGTAAATGCATCTTCAAACATTGGAAAGTACCACAAATACCCTGGTGCCTCATATACAGACCCAATCTGGTAAATTCCTAATGCATCACATTTTTCTACCAAAAGCACCTTCTATCCAGAAGAAACTGAGTAATGCCATCTCTTTTATAGTAAAATGCTGTCGATGCATCCCTGGAGAATTCCTCTACTTCTCCAGAAATGCCAAGAGCAATATGAACTTAAACTGAAAATATTTTCATGGAGCATGATGAAAAGGGTGTTAGATTGGCAGTTATCTCATTTGCATATTGCATGGCTCATTAGCGTGATAAATATTTATGAGGCAGTACATTTTTATCCTCTGATTACTGAGATGCTCTGATGTCTTATTGTCTGCACATCAGTCTGTCATGTACAAGAGAAGTGAACATAAATTCTGTGCCTATCAGAAGTTTTGGAAATATAAATGACACTTTATAAGACATGCAAGAATGCTAATGGATCATTTGCCAGTGTAACCTGATATCAACTGGCCGGCTACACAAGGGGATAGGATGTGGGGTGCTATTTTAGTTGCTTGCAAATCCAACTGTAAACATAGGGAGTCATGTAGGATTTGGCAGAGTGAGAGAACCGCCCTAAATATGGGAAATGCCAACTTGGTACTGGTAAAACCTCAAATTGGTCTGCCAGCGACACACCTTTGATTTGGCAGCCCACTGGCCTCAGGGTGCTAGGTCATAGTGACCACCATTCCCCGGTACAGCGGGTGGAGTGACTGTCACTGGATTTCCCTATCCAGGACCACCATACAAGGAATGGTGGTTCTAAGCAGGGAAATCAGTTAATAGCCCCGACACACACACAGGCAACACCCTGCACATCAGGAGCATGAGTTTGTTTTTTGCTTCCCAGAAACTACACCCTGCATCTAGGGTGTTTTTCTGGACAAAAATAAGCTTTGCAGAGTGAGTGCAACAAACATGGTGAGCATTTGCAATGCTAGTTTCAGAGATTCCTGCCTGATACCTGGGGATCATTAAAGACTGCGGTAGATCCTCAGCCAGGGGAGCAGAGGAAGAGCCCACAGGCCACTCGTCAAACCTTAAATCTGGCCCTAAATTATCTCCATGTGACATGTACAAGAGTTGACCCTAGAAGTAGAGGATGAGGTTGGAAGAACAATCAGGGATGACAGATGAATTGGGATGTGCCCTTGAGCTTGGAGTTAGTAAAAGAGATAGGGGCATATTATCAACGGCCAGCGATAATTATCGCTGGCCGCGCTTAGCGATAGATTATTTATCGCAGGCTATCGCAGGAAATTATCGCCATGCTAGCGCTGAATCAACAACGCATAGTGCAATTGTGATAATTATTCCTGCAATCGTGGTGTTTTCCATGGAACATCGCTGGTTTTCCAGCAATGTTCCATGGAAAACGGTGATAACCTTGCTGATGCGACCCTGTGGTCGTATCAGCATAATCCACCCCCAATGTTGTGAATAGGTAAGTCAGGATTTTAGCAGACGTTAGTTTTTGGCGAAAACTGCGGGTTTTCGCCAAAAACTAATGTCTGCTAAAATCCTGAGGGCCACCTTGTAAATATCGCAATGTGCATTTCGAGATAATTTGCAAGGTAGTCCGTCAGGGGTACGCCCAGTGACGCCCACTTTGCATCTCATTAGAGAAGTTAAGCGAGGCGTCTGCAAAACGGCTGCTAACATGCGCTAATGCATGTTAGTACCGGCTTGCAAATAGGGTGATAAGATTAACTCCACTTTTTTAGCTTTTAAAGATAAGGACCTTGTTAATATGCCCCATAATAAGGCAGCAGATAGAGGCAAGGGAAGCAGCTCTGGGTTAAACTGACTCCCCATAAACACGAGTAAGCTACATTCTCAGAAGACTGGAGGCTCAAGGAGCTCATGACCTTCTTCAAGGTTGGACATTTGAGATTCAAGGTCAGGTTTCCATGACATGTGACTTGCAGAGCATCATTTGCTTGGAGCCGCAAAGCGTCCTGGGTGAACCCTGTGTGCAGGGTGCTGGTGCCAGCTAAGGAAACAAAGACAGGCTATTCACTTATTGAGTCATCAGTATATTTATTTAGTTGTTTCATAAAGCACCGATCACGAACTTACCATAACCTTGGAACAGTTCTGGAGGCTGTGTCATTCAAAGTCAATTTGATGAGTGTGACGCTTGTAGTTACCTTTAATTCCATACCCAATGTACCAAAGATTCCTCAGGCCTGCAAACATTCCACCTCTTTCATATGAACGGACAAGATACCCAAAGGAATTGCGAAATGCAGCGCCGCAGCCGTATATGCTGCTCTGCGTTGCGTGACAGGGAGGGAGCAGGAGAGCGCCTTATATACAGAAATGTGGCTCCCTCCCCCCTCTCCCTGGCGCCGGGGCTGTTTCCAGCTGCTGTTTGCCAGAAACACGTCTGTGTGCCATAGTGCTATTGTGCGTGCCTTTGTCTAGCATAGATTTTGTAGTAGAGTGGGGCCCTTCCAGTACAGAATACCATGCCTAGACACTTAAGAGCGTTTACTACTGTGTATGTGTGCTGCACAGTGCAGCACGCATGCAAAGTCGGAAAAGAAAGAAGAAATAAGAGGCATGTCAGCAAGGGCCAGCCATAATTATCGCTAAGCGCACTTAGCGCTAGGATAATTATCACCGGCTATCGCTGCTTTCTATTGCGGTGATACTGGAAAGTGAATTCAGGAGAAAACCATTTTGTGCTGGTTGGTGCCACTTTTGTGAGGCTAACCCAGCACAAAATGTTTGAGAATATCCTTCCCGGCACCTAAGTAATTTGTGGCAATAGTGATGGTTTCACCGTAATTTACAAGGAACAATATGCCCTTATCTTATCTTAAAGGATATCGCCAGTCAACTCTGAGCTCCATGACCTTAAAAAGTAACTTGGCCTTTGACCTCACTCTTCTATAATGTCACAGAACTTCTCACTGACTTGTAGTGTATGACGGGGGTACTTTATCGCACATATCATGTTCTATTTACAGTGCTCCATTGCCATTTGGGGCTCGGACTTCCTGGATCAATATCCTCAATCAAGCAAACTAAGAATAATGCATTGTAAATAAAATGTCTGGAGCCAATTATTAACATTATGACTCTTTTGACACCTGAAAAAATGTGGCAGTGTGCTGGGAAAGCAACCAGTGCATACAGCATCCTTCGCAGTATGCATTAGAACATTGCAATGCTGAAACCTCCACTGAAAATAATGGAGTGTCTCGGACAATGACCGCTGATATAGGCCTTCTGCTCCAAAATTGCAATGTTTGCTTTTCTATTTCTCCATTTTTAATTTAGAGCATTTTACACTCAGTGGGTAAAGCTTCTAATGCTGTAACAGCTGGTGATCATGCCTTTAACTCCGGTTCAGGGCCTTTAACAACCATTATAGCGCTCTGCAGTGATCTAGAACCCAATAATAGAACAAATCCGAGTGCATCGTCTTTGTTTTCATCAAAACGTTGTACTCCACAATGAAGGAACAACAATGGTATGTAAATTTGCACCGAAGAATGACTACTTTTACATTCAATGATTGTCTATAAATCCACTATTTATAGTTTTTTTCCCTATTCAATGACCTACATGATGCCAATTGTATGGCAAAAAGTAGGGTGATTGATTAGATTTTGACCTCACAGATATATTTACAAGCAAATTTGGAAAAACTTATTTTTTGCCAATACTACTCTGTAGTCACGTGCAAGTAATGCTTTATGGAGGTAGTAAGAAATTTGGCCTCACAATTATTCTTATTTTTTAGAACTCTTTTGCTCCAGCTGGTAAACAATTATTTTGCGTTGTTTTTTCAGATGAAATGAAAGATTATGATTGTTCAGTGAAAAGTTGTGATCTTTCCCTTGTCAGCAGGCTCTGTGATACCTATTAGACACAAACAAGGTGTGCAGATCAGAATCAGGTAGATGGAAGACCCAGGGGATCAGATAGAGGTATTACTTTGAACATACCTTTTGTTTTGATTTGATTTTTTGTAGTACTGCATAGACATCAATATACATGAGAAGAGGGAATGAGCAGTACATTGCATCCCAATAATCTGTGGGGATGCCCATATGCCCCGCTCAACAGCTTCAGAAGTATTTAAAGAATGCAGTATAAAAACAGGAAAAGAAAGAAATAGAAAAACCAATGGCAGAGGCTAGTGGCGAAGACCTACTCTAATTAATAACCAGGATGTCCATAGTTGTTGTAAAGCTTTTATTCGACAAATTTGTCATACAGCCAAAGGATGTCCATAGGAGAATTGTTAAGTAGCAGGCAAACATTCGGAGTGGGTAGGGGACGCGTCCCTCAGTTCTCTGGTGAAAATAGATGCAATATGTCGAGGTGGGGGTTCTACAATAGACACCAGCGAGGTGGCAAACCGAGCCTGTGCAGGTTGCAGGGATAGCCAGCTGCGGCAACTATGTTGCGATCTCATTAGCAGCACACTCGGCAAGCCCATCGTCCGACAGGTCCACAGCCCAAGACCTCAGTCCTGCCGCTGTGAACCCAGTCTTCTCCACCCATATCAGTGTAAGTTGTATTGTAGCTCAGTTAGTCCAACATGGGGTCCCTTTCTATGGCCTGTGCAGGGTCAGAACGTCCCCATGTCTGTGAAGAAGCCTCTTCCCCCTCGGCCGACCCTCAGCTGTCTGCAAACCCTCCAGCAATTATCTCCACTCTTCCAGATCACGCTCTGCATTCTCATCTGTACATACCGCTCTCAGACGCCATTCCTCAGCCACACCCCACACGCGTACATCTGCTTGCCATCTGTCCAACCAGGCGAGAATAACATGGGCCCAGTGTATGGCAATGCGGCGCTTAGCCAAGACAAGGCCCAGAAGAGCAAATTTATATCTCATTCGTGTTCCCTTTTTGGGGACTGGGCGCACACCTAATAGGCACTGCTTGACCGATGCCTCGATTTGTATGTCTGTGGTTGTTCTTAGTATGCTGATCGCTCCTTGCCAGTATACCTGTAGACGGGCGCAGGTCCATGTCATGTGTATGAATGTCACTGGGGCCATGCCCCACCGCGGGCATGCCGCGGACGGCTTCTGACTAAAGCTTGCCAGTTTCTGGGGCATTAAATAGTTGAGATTCAAGAAGTAGTATTGTATGAGCTTGAACCTTATGTAGCTAGCCACCTCACGGACTTGCGTGAACGCCCTCTTCCACTCACCCTCCGTAAGTGGGTATGGCAGATCTGCCATCTACCTGTCCCGTAATTTGGACACCTAGATGGTCCGATCCTCTTTTAGGGCTTTGCATATGAAGGAAATTAGTCCTCTTGCAGAACCCGTGTCTGATAGCAACTCTAATGTCTTAGACTCCTCCCGTTCATCCGGAAACGCGGTCCATATTTCGTGAGCTGTACATGATATTTTTGCATATTTTCAGAAATGACCGTCTAGCACTTGGAATCACTCCTTTGCTTCGTCAAAGGTTGGAAAGGTCCCGTTTGTATACATATCTCTGGCAGATATGCAGCCTCCCTCCCATCATTTAGTGAGGTCCCTAACAGACTAAAGTGCATATTAACAAGAACCTTGTTAAAATTATAGCCATTTTAGCGGCAGGAAACTGCCGCTAAAACTGCGATAACGGGCTTGATAATATGCCCTTATGAATTCCCATAAAAGCCCAGGTTAGATGTCCTACACATCTAACCTGGGTTTCTATTGAAATTCTCTACGGCATATGAGCAAGCCCATTATCGCCGTTTTAGCCGCAGTTTCCTGCCACTAAAATGGCTATAATTTTTACAAGGATCTAGCTTATATGCCCCTGAATTTGATGGAACCCCCTCAACCACTGGAGAGGGAGTGATCGAGCGTATGGGGCCCTGCGAACAACCTGAGCAAGAACCTGCTCCCAGGCCTCTGCAACCTGCCAAAATATGTACGCGCATTCTGCTGGGGTCCTGTAACCCATCGTAAGGTATCTTGGCAAATCTGTCCTGTTGCCCCAATCCGCCAGCAGTGCCTTCTCTACATTGCGGGCCTCAGTGCAAAGCTGCACCGCATACTGCTGCAATCCCGCAAAATAATAGAGTCTAAAGTCAGGAAGACCTGGACATCCTGAGTCCATGTCCAGCTTGAGTACATCGAGTTTCACATCACTGCGTTTTCGAGCCCACACCAGTGAAAACAGGAGTCTGTTCAAGGTGTTGAAGGTGGATTTTGGAACACAATAAAAGGAATTTTGGAGGGCGTAGAGAAACAAGCGGAGCATAACCATTCTTGCCAGGGCCACGTGAGCCATGACAGAGAAAGGAAGTATGTTCATGAGATTGATGGATTCCCTAAAACTCGCGATGACTGCTCCCAAATTTAGTACATACTGAGCTTCCGGCGAGTGAGCCACCTGTACACCAAGGTAGCGAAAATGATCTTTCTCCAAGCCAAACTCCATAGTGGGGAGAGTCGCATCATGTCCCCGTGCCAGAGCCTCCAGCAGAAATATGACTGATTTCCAGAGGTTTAATTTGCAGACTCGATGGTGTTCCAAAGGATGCTAGTATATCTAGGAGAACTTGTACTGCCTCCTCCGGTAGGTGAATGTAGAGAAGCGCATTGTCAGCGAATAGGGAGATTACATAGGTGAGCCCATCAATGGTGATACCCCACTGAGCCGTGTCTTACATTAGTCGGATCGCCAATGGTTCCATTGCCAGGTCAAAAAGGAGCAGGGACGGGGGCGTGCCTTCGAGGGCGAAGATGGCGGACGCGGCTCTGTAGAGCTCCTGCCAGCCCGTTCCTTATCCGCTGATGTATCCTTGCCCTACACCCCCTTCCCTCATCTCTAATTGTGCAGGTGGCTGCTGGGGACTGGCGGACCACGGTGGTGTGGTCGTTGGAGCTTTGGACCTCCGCCGACGCGGCCGTTGGGAACGGTGCCTGCCGGGCCTGCTTGCCGCGTGGCCTCAAGTTTTTGCTCCGCCCGCCGGATGACACTGAACGCCGGCCGGGCGTCACACGTCTTGGCCCGCGTGGCTGGAGCGGAGTCACTGGAGCTGTGGGACGAGGGGCCCGTGGGCCAGGTCTTGCGGAGTGGGGCCCCACCGGATCGGCTGCACGGATCCGGCGCCCATCCTGATCGGACTACCCTAACGCGCTCAAGGGGCCTGCCGCGCTGACTGTGGCGAATACACTGGGGGCGCCATTCCGGCGATCCTGCCCTGGACTTCTGCCTAGTGGTATCTACGCTTTGGTGGAGCGACTTTCCCTTGGCCTGTGTCTCGGTGGGCTGGAGGCGAGCTGATCCCGGGGGCTTGGCGTGGACGCCCCGGCTCCTGTTTGTTGGCCGCTCTCGTGGGGTGACCCGCTGGGGGTGCATCTCACCGGACCGCCTCTGTTGCAGCCATGACTAAAGGCGGGGGTGTCAATACCGCCGCCAAGAAGGGGCCCATAGACAAATTCACCGGTTCCGGAGGTGGTGCCGGGGCGGCCGGGGGGAGCCAGCCTGCTGGGCCACACAATGCAGCGCTGCTGACGGCCATCACACAATCTCGTGATATGCTGGATGCGAAGATAGGCGCGGTGGGTGCCGATGTGATGCTGCTGCGCCAGGACCTTCGTAATGCGGTCGCTCGCATTACTGAAACGGAAACCAGGGTCACAACGGTGGAAGGCGACGTCGGTGCCCTGAAGAAGAGGGTCGCCGATCTGGAGCAGACGCAGCGGGGCCTAGCGCTCCGTGTGGAGGACGCGGAAGGACGGGCGCGGCGGAACAACCTGCGTTTTGTCGGCTTTCCGGAGGACTGCGAGAAGGGGCCTATGGATGTTTTTCTATCCCAGTGGCTGGAGAGCTGGCTGCCCCCGGACACCCTGTCACGTTGCTTCGTGGTGGAGCGCGCCCACCGCGCCTTGACACAAAAGCCGCCGGCTGGGGAGCGGCCTCGCCCGATCATTGCCCGGATCCTCAACTACCATGATCGGGATGTGATCCTCCGAGAGGCCCGGCTCAAGGACACTCTGCTCTTTAATAACTGTAAAATTATGATCTTCCCGGACTATACCAGGCAGGTCCAGCAGCAACGACATTCCTTCCTGGCGGCCAAGGCCAAGGCCAAGCTGCGAGGCCTGAATATACAGTACTCGTTGCTCTACCCGGCCCGCCTCCGAGTGATCTTTAACTCAAAGACCCACTTTTTCAATTCCCCGGAGGCCGTCTTCGCCTGGACCGACGAGTCAGTCAGGCTTCGACCACATGCTCAGCCGGGGCTGCGCTCTGGTTCCTCACGCGGCTCTTCCCAGGACCGGGGTGACCAGCCGAACAAAGGGAAGCGACACCGCAAGTCCCGTTCGAGGCGGAGGTCCTTGTCCTGAGACCCCCTCTTGGGGGGACACACAGTCGGAGTCCGGTCATTCTGGCAAGGGGCCTTGACCACTGTTCACCGGCTTTCTACTCCTTGCTTTTTTTTTTTCCCTGGCTGTCGACTGCGGCGGCCGCCTGCCGGTCGGCGGAACAGACATGACTCGGTGCAGTATTACTTAGCCCTTTGGCTTATTCTGGGGATTCATGTGGCCTGACGTTCTGTATCATGCACTGCTTTTGGATGTGATTTATGCTGGGGGGGGAGGGGGGGGGGTTGGGGTGTACTCTAAGGGCTGCCTCCTCCTGTTGGGACTAGGGGGTGGAGTCCATGTCCAGCTTGAGTACATCGAGTTTCACATCACTGCGTTTTCGAGCCCACACCAGTGAAAACAGGAGTCTGTTCAAGGTGTTGAAGGTGGATTTTGGAACACAATAAAAGGAATTTTGGAGGGCGTAGAGAAACCAGCGGAGCATAACCATTCTTGCCAGGGCCACGTGAGCCATGACAGAGAAAGGAAGTATGTTCATGAGATTGATGGATTCCCTAAAACTCGCGATGACTGCTCCCAAATTTAGTACATACTGAGCTTCCGGCGAGTGAGCCACCTGTACACCAAGGTAGCGAAAATGATCTTTCTCCAAGCCAAACTCCATAGTGGGGAGAGCCGCATCATGTCCCCGTGCCAGAGCCTCCAGCAGAAATATGACTGATTTCCAGAGGTTTAATGTGCAGACTCGATGGTGTTCCAAAGGATGCTAGTATATCTAGGAGAACTTGTACTGCCTCCTCCGGTAGGTGAATGTAGAGAAGCCCATTGTCAGCGAATAGGGAGATTACATAGGTGAGCCCATCAATGGTGATACCCCACTGAGCCGTGTCTTACATTAGTCGGATCGCCAATGGTTCCATTGCCAGGTCAAAAAGGAGCAGGGACGGGGGCGTGCCTTCGAGGGCGAAGATGGCGGACGCAGCTCTGTAGAGCTCCTGCCAGCCCGTTCCTTATCCGCTGATGTATCCTTGCCCTACACCCCCTTCCCTCATCTCTAATTGTGCAGGTGGCTGCTTGGGACTGGCGGACCACGGTGGTGTGGTCGTTGGAGCTTTGGACCTCCGCCGACGCGGCCGTTGGGAACGGTGCCTGCCGGGCCTGCTTGCCGCGTGGCCTCAAGTTTTTGCTCCGCCCGCCGGATGACACTGAACGCCCGCCGGGCGTCACACGTCTTGGCCCGCGTGGCTGGAGCGGAGTCACTGGAGCTGTGGGACGAGGGGCCCGTGGGCCAGGTCTTGCGGAGTGGGGCCCCACCGGATCGGCTGCACGGATCCGGCGCCCATCCTGATCGGACTACCCTAACGCGCTCAAGGGGCCTGCCGCGCTGACTGTGGCGAATACACTGGGGGCGCCATTCCGGCGATCCTGCCTTGGACTTCTGCCTAGTGGTATCTACGCTTTGGTGGAGCGACTTTCCCTTGGCCTGTGTCTCGGTGGGCTGGAGGCGAGCTGATCCCGGGGGCTTGGCGTGGACGCCCCGGCTCCTGTTTGTTGGCCGCTCTCGCGGGGTGATCCGCTGGGGGTGCATCTCACCGGACCGCCTCTGTTGCAGCCATGACTAAAGGCGGGGGTGTCAATACCGCCGCCAAGAAGGGGCCCATAGACAAATTCACCGGCTCCGGAGGTGGTGCCGGGGCGGCCGGGGGGAGCCAGCCTGCTGGGCCACACAATGCAGCGCTGCTGACGGCCATCACACAATCTCGTGATATGCTGGATGCGAAGATAGGCGCGGTGGGTGCCGATGTGATGCTGCTGCGCCAGGACCTTCGTAATGCGGTCGCTCGCATTACTGAAACGGAAACCAGGGTCACAACGGTGGAAGGCGACGTCGGCGCCCTGAAGAAGAGGGTCGCCGATCTGGAGCAGACGCAGCGGGGCCTAGCGCTCCGTGTGGAGGACGCGGAAGGACGGGCGCGGCGGAACAACCTGCGTTTTGTCGGCTTTCCGGAGGACTGCGAGAAGGGGCCTATGGATGTTTTTCTATCCCAGTGGCTGGAGAGCTGGCTGCCCCCGGACACCCTGTCACGTTGCTTCGTGGTGGAGCGCGCCCACCGCGCCTTGACACAAAAGCCGCCGGCTGGGGAGCGGCCTCGCCCGATCATTGCCCGGATCCTCAACTACCATGATCGGGATGTGATCCTCCAAGAGGCCCGGCTCAAGGACACTCTGCTCTTTAATAACTGTAAAATTATGATCTTCCCGGACTATACCAGGCAGGTCCAGCAGCAACGACATTCCTTCCTGGCGGCCAAGGCCAAGCTGCGAGGCCTGAAGATACAGTACTCGTTGCTCTACCCGGCCCGCCTCCGAGTGATCTTTAACTCAAAGACCCACTTTTTCAATTCCCCGGAGGCCGTCTTCGCCTGGACCGACGAGTCAGTCAGGCTTCGACCACATGCTCAGCCGGGGCTGCGCTCTGGTTCCTCACGCGGCTCTTCCCAGGACCGGGGTGACCAGCCGAACAAAGGGAAGCGACACCGCAAGTCCCGTTCGAGGCGGAGGTCCTTGTCCCGAGACCCCCTCTTGGGGGGGGACACAGTCGGAGTCCGGTCATTCTGGCAAGGGGCCTTGACCACTGTTCACCGGCTTTCTACTCCTTGCTTTTTTTTTTTCCCTGGCTGTCGACTGCGGCGGCCGCCTGCCGGTCGGCGGTACAGACATGACTCGGTGCAGTATTACTTAGCCCTTTGGCTTATTCTGGGGATTCATGTGGCCTGACGTTCTGTATCATGCACTGCTTTTGGATGTGATTTATGCTGGGGGGGGGGGGGGGTTGGGGTGTACTCTAAGGGCTGCCTCCTCCTGTTGGGACTGGGGGGTGGTATTGGGTGTGTGCCTGGTTGGTGGTAGTGGGGCTGTTGGGGATCCTTTGGCATGTCTGACTTTCGGCACTGCGTTTTGGGCCTGAAGTACCATATGCCGCGACACATACTTCATTGTTTCTTGAGGTATTGGGGTGGGGGAGGGGGGACCTGGGCCGTTGGGAGGCTAGTTGGGGGGGTCAGTTATTTGGGGATTGTGGGGTTTGGGGTCCTGTTTTGTGGGGTGCACGTGATCTTTGTGATTTTTGCAACTATGGTGTTGGAGGCCTGGGCCGGAAGCCGGGGATTGTGGGATTGGGCGCATTGTGATGATGGTTGATGTCCCGCACTTGGCGTCATCTGGCGCCTCCATGCATGTTCTTAGCTGGAATGTTCGGGGACTCATAGACAAGATTAAGCGGGGGCGGTGCTTCGCTGGGCGAAGAGGGACCTGGCGGATGTGCTCCTTCTCCAGGAAATGCACATGCTGGGTACCAAGGCCTTGAGTCTGCAGCGCTTTGGCTTTCATCAGGTGTTCCATGCCGGGTTTACTAGGGGATCCAGGGGAGTGGCCATTCTTATCCATAGACGGCTGGCATACACCCACGAGTGTCAGTGGCTCGACCCTCAGGGTCGATTTGTATTTGTTCAGGGGAAGATTGGTGCGGAGCCTGTGGTGTTTGGTAGTGTGTATGCCCCCCCCCCCTGCAATGGGCCCTGGCCGAACGATTGTTTGCCCTATGGACCGAGCTCCCCCACTCCTTGGCTGTGATTGGTGGCGACTGGAACGATGTGGTGGACGTGGCTCTGGACAGGCAGAGGAGGCCAGGGATGGCGATTGTGACCTCCCCTACTCGGTTGGGGGCTATGATTGATGGTCTTGGATGGGTGGATGTGTGGAGGCAAATGCATGCCGAGCGGCGTGAGTACACTTATGTTTCGGCTGTTCATGGCTCCCTTTCGCGCCTAGATTGTGTGTTTGTACCGGGGGCCTTCCTCGATAGGGTGAAGGGGGCGGCGATCCGGCCTCGCGGGCTCTCTGATCATTCCCCTGTGGCAGTCCAGGTTGATTTATGCAAAGCGCGCCAGCCTTTCAGGTGGCGGATGTCCACGTGGCATCTGCAGCGCCCTGATTACTCCCAGCATCTCCGCGGCGCGATTGCTCGCTACTGGCAGGACAACCTTACCAGGGAGGTGGACGCGGTGACTGTCTGGGAGGCCATGAAGCCCACCCTGAGAGGCATAGATATTGCCTGGTGTGCCTCGGCTCGCCGGACTCGGCAGGAAAATATTGTTGCGGCTGCAGTAAGGGTGGAGGCACTAGAGGCTCGACACAGGGAGGCGGCCGATGACGTCGCGCTGCGGCTGCTCCTACAGGCACAGCAGTCCTACTCCTTGGTTTTATTAGACGAGGCTCGCCAGCATGGTTCCCTCTAACCTGCGCGCCTGAGCGGTAGCGCACACCTAGGTTTCCCTCCGCGCAGACACCTAGTATCAGCGCGCACTACAAAGGATTCCACTGCATTCAGTAAATACTTCACGGGAGCCTCTGACGTGCGGCTCCTGGCGATGCTGCTCCGCTTCCAAATGCATTTCTAAAGACGTGTTTTTCGTCTTTAGAAATGCTAATGGGGACGTTTAAACCTGCAATGCTGTCATTAAACAGCAGGAGAGTATTTCCAGAGCTTTTTCTGCAGCCCTTGTCCGGTTTGCAAAGTCCACGGACCTCTGGCTCCTCCACATAGCCGCCAGGGTTTCAGACTGCCATGTGTGACATCTTCGTTATTTTAGAGTAATTATGAGTGCATTTTAGTGACTATGAGTGACACTGAAAATTTCATTAATAAATAAAATTGAGACCATTTGTGCTGAATGTATAGAAGAAATCTTTCAAGCTTTTAAAGTGAAGTAAAGGGAGTGTAACATATAATTAAACTGCCGTTATTCAGGTCACAAATGGGCAATTTGGAAAGTACCAGGGATTGCGACTGCAAGGTTTAACGTCCCAAAGAAACATATGTGTTTCCCTTTCGTATTACGCACTGTGGGACACATTTCAACTTGGAAGGAGGAGGAGGCACGAAAGGGGCATCTCCCACCTTACGAATAGTGATGATACTTATCCGTGCTTTGAGGGGTCCCAATGAGTCAGAAGCTGATTAATGATACAATGACCTGTTCCTTTGTAGTACGAGGGCAGTTTACATCCCTGTAAAGAGAGAGCCTAGCAAAAGCGCAATGCAAAAACTGAGCTGTAAACAATCTCTTTTGTACATCAAGAGATGTTCACAAAAAAATCAGCTTCACAGATTTGGGATATCTGTAGTTATCACTAACAACCATGGTTCCCTCTAACCGAAATCGATGACATTCAGAAACTAAAACAAGATATTTATCCACTATACCAGTAAATATATTGATCCAAAACATTTGTATCGCTAAATCTCTCTCATGTAACAGATAGCATTGGCATTACATGCTGTGTCAGATAAGTTTTTTTTGTCGCTCGACTGATCTGAAGAAATAATGCCCGCATGTTCGTTTTTGTATGTGATTCATTTTACTGGTCAGGATTAGGAAGTAGAGCGGTGTGAAAGCCTGTGTATTTAAGATGCAACACCATACTTATTGTTTAGGTCCAATAAAAAATATAGCATCATACAACACTGAAAAGGAAGCTAGTAACATTTGCTTTACTAGAGAACCCATAATACGTTGATTTTTTTATATAGCCTTTTTCACTGCACTTTTGGCGCTTCTCACTTCTCTATGTAACAGGTGTTTCCTAAACTAATGGCATTCAATTTATCGAGAGAAAAATCAAGCAATGAAGACAAGGGGAACACATAAATATCAGAAAGTTCACCCATTTGAGCAATGAGAAAATAAGTTAACTACTGCAAAATGTAAGAAATATAAACTGCTTTGCGTTATCAGACTCTAGCCAATATTGCAGACAAAAGATAAGGCACACTAAAAGCGGCGTGACTCGCAGACTCACACACAGCAACATGAGCAGTAAGCACAGCTGCATTCGAAAGCTGAGAGTGGGAGACATGCATTTAGGTCACAACTAAGCAGGCAGCTGTACTTTATGGGAAGACAGTGTGATTGACATGATCCACACTTTACATGTACAACTGGGTGAGCTGTTCACCTATGTTTGCACTGTCTGTTTCCATTAGAATACTTGCTCAAAATTCTTTGTATTTTAAGAAGATGGCCTAATAAATGGAAAGTAAACTGTGCCATTTAATTGGGCACCAAGAATAAACCGGACACAGTCTACGCTATTTTACAAGACACTCTGATAAATATTTGTTCCCAATGGGATATGGTTTGCTGTGCTCTGATAGCTGATCAGGCTGGCCGGGCAGACTGAGGATTTCTGGATTAACTAAGTGAAGAATCCACCTTCATGTGCGGTTTCTGACTTTTTTCCCTCTGTATGTGAGGAAGAGAGACCTGGGGCTGTCAAGAAACATAGGGGGGGGGGGGGGCATGGGCCCTTGACCAAGAAATAAAACAAGCCACAAACTGCTTCAGATACCCGCTCTCCCAAAGCTCCACAGAGAGACACCCAAGGCGCAGCGGAACACAGGCCATAAGGATATATCAATATAAAACTAAACACTGACCTGACTGGGAACATGGACAACAGCAATTGTGCGGCCCCACTGGCCGTAAGCAATGATTATGCTGAGTACCGTTGACTGACTGGCTCAATCCTGTGGCAATGATTCTTCTGCTCAGCCCTGATTACACATATGTATCCATGATGGCGCCGGTGGGGCCGGGTCCGGTAGCAGCTGCCAGATACCGCAGATGTGCAAGCTACTAAAGGTTTTGTGGCAGTCAGCCATGGGGATGGTATCACAATTGGTCCATCAGCCAACCTTGATCTGCGTGGGGGCCCACCCGCTCCCGCCTCAGGAAGCTGAAGCCAGGCCCATCTAAAGTAACTAGCCAGTCAAGACACTAGGTAGCAATTGGGCTCTGACCCATCCTCCTCTAACGTTTGGGATATCGCGGCATGTTGGTGTATTTGTAACATTGTAGCACACCACTCTATACATCTGAACTAAGCTACAGCTCAGCCAAAGAGCACCCTTAGTTTGCCGGCAGCAGCGCACACCGCACGCTGCCACTGCAGCTTGTATGGTGCTTTATAATTATAGCAGCTCTCTCAGCTTTATAGCTGAGTCGCTATAATGCATGATTTTGCATTTCAGTGCGGTGATGCGGATCACCACACTGAAATGTGTTAGCCTAATGCCTGATGCATGGTACTTGGCAGAGCTGCCTCCGCCTTTTGTTTTCTCCTTCTGTGTCTGGCTGTGGCATCACACATGCTTGTCTGAGGCCTTATCAGTCGGTATGCTGGTTGGTCTCAGTTCAGCAGCCTCTGCTATTGTGCATTTACTGTTTGTAAGATGCTTCCATCCAGTACAGCACCTTCAGCTGTTATTGTTAGTCAGTTAACCCCTTGGGCGCGGCCGCGATTCTGCGCTTGTGATGCACTTCCGAAGAGTGGGCGGGTTCATGACGGCCCCCAGCCGTCATCAGCACACGCCCACCGTGTTGCATGACCGACGGGGGCCGTCATCAGCATGGAAGGGGTTAAATATGTAGTGACTCCTAAAATGCTCCCTACTGCATGCTGTCATTCACATTCGTGTCTCCCACCTCAAGCTGCTCAATATGTTAGTTTTCATTCCACTTCTCGAAACTGTCAGGAGCGCTGCAGTATGTGCCGATGACACTTAGGCAGCGATAACACACACAGCAGCAGGGCTAGTTCTAGGGTTGATTTGGAACAAGTAAGTGCCCTTTTTGTATCTTTTATTAGTGAAACAGGTTATTGCCAACTGCATATACATTACAAAGTAAAAGATGAACAAATAGGGCAAACATTTTAGGCGTAGCAGAGAGAACACTCTAAGTGGCCACTGAAAATGCCTGCCAAGGCACTAAGTACTTAACAGGTCATCAGGCGTTTAGGTGCATTTGGGGAATGATTTCGTACTATTACTTATCTGATTATAAAAACAAACGTCAAGTACTTCGGAACGTGAGCCAGAAAGCAAGGACTGTCCGTGGACTTCCCAAACAATAGGTCTTTGCCTTTGCCCACAAATCAGTTCACACAGTTCTCCCACTCACCTCCATTAGAAACGTTGCTAATCAACATTTTTCAAACAATCATAAGCTTTTGTAAAGTATCTTTATTTGAATCAATCAATCACTCAGCATTTTTAGTTTAGTGTGCAGCGCTGTCACCCCAAAGGATACCTGGGTGCTGGGATGCAAGGCCTCAGTCAAAAAGCCAAGTTTAGAGTTTGTTTCTGAACTCCACCAGGGAAGGTGTCCTGGGGGAAAGGAGGGGCACTGGGCAGCGGGAGGAGGAAAACGGCAGGAAGAGGGCAAGAGACGAGCAGAAAAAAGCAAAACAGAGAGCAAGAAGTAAGCAGAAAAGGCAAACAGAGGGTGAGAAATGAGCAGAGAAGGCACAAACCGAGGGCAAGAAATTAAAAGAAAAGGCAAAAAGAGGGCAAGAAATAAGCGGAGAAGGCACAAACAGTGGGCAAGAAATTAGCTGCTTTGTTTAACTTTATTCTTGCACACATATGTCTGCATTTTTTAGCTGATAGCATGTTGTATTTTTTCTACTTTTATTCTTTCAATTTATCTTGCAAATGTGGCTCAACGTGTGTATGTGCTGTATTATGGTTGTGTAAGTTGGTGAATGCAAGAATGAATAAGTGATTTATGGATGCATAAGTGCAAGGATGATTGACAGGGTGCATGTGTGATGACTTATTCAGTGTTTAAACCAATCAGTGACCAAAAAGTCAGTTTAAATTAAAAGCAAGGCTTTTTGACAGTGCCAATGCTTGTTATTTACCTATAAGTGGTAGCGGATCGACTGGCCTTGTTGCACATCTTATCACTCAGTTGCGCACACAGGCAATAAAAGAGTGCACACCAACATTCTATTGCCGCACATAAGAAAGAAAAATTAGAGGGAACATTGCTCGCCAGGCGTGGCTGGCCACGCGTAGTAGAGTGTACCAGTGGGGCGACAAGTCTTGCACTATGCTCCACAGGCTTTGCCAACAGACCCTACAGCCCCTCACTCTGCTGGGACTTGTTGACGACGCCGGGGTGACGATCATGGACCCGGCCACGCTTGCAATGAGCTTTGCGCACTATTATGAGCGCCAGTATGCCTCCCGGGAGTCTCTCTCCCCTGCCGACATCGCGGGTTATCTCGCGACAGTCCCCCCTCTTGCTGTATCTGATTCAATACGCGATGCCCTGGATCTTCCCCTGACGGCTGAGGAGCTGGGCGACGCGTTGGGTCAACTGAATGTGGGCAAGGCACCGGGGCCAAGCGGATTTCCCAGTGAATTCTATAAGAAATTTCATCTGCAGCTCGGGCCGCATTACGTGCGGGCCCTGGAGCAGGCGCGAGAACATGGCCGCCTCCCACCTTATTGGCGTCATGCCGAGATAGTGGTTTTCCAGAAGCCGGGTAGGCCCCCTGATCACCATGAATCTTATCGCCCCATATCCCTCATTAACTTCGAAGCCAAGCTCCTGGCCAAGGCGCTTGCGAACCGCCTGCTTCCACACATCTCAGCCCTCGTTCATCCGGACCAGGCAGGCTTTATGCCGCGCCGGGCGACAAGACACAACATTCGGCGGGCGCAGGCTGCGATTGACGCAATCGGATCTTTGGAGGATTAGGCGGCACTGCTGTTGGCTGATATCGACAGTGCCTTTGATTCGGTCAGCTGGACCTTTCTCTTTACTCTTTTACCGCTGCTGAACCTGGGCCCGGTCTTTATCTCTTATGTCAAGTTGCTTTATACTGAGGTTACTGCCTCAGTGCGTGTCTCAGGGGCGACATTGGCTCGGTTCCCGGTGACCAGGGGCACACGTCAAGGGTGTCCGCTCTCCCCCTACCTTTTCGCGTTGGCCATGGAGCCGCTGGCCGCCAGGGTACGCCTTGATGTGCTTTACCGGGGCTTCGTGTGGAGTGCGGATCATTCGGACCGCATAGCCTTGTATGCCGATGACGTGCTATTTTTCATGACTGACCTGCAGCGCACGGGCCCCCGTGTCCTAGAACTGATGCAAGAGTTCGGTCGGGCGTCGGGGCTCTTCCTTAACCCGCGCAAGTCAACCCTATGGGTGCTGGGGGGCGATGCAGTGACCTGTCCTTGGGCTGCGTCCCTTCAGATGGCGGTGGAGGGTGTGAAGTACCTGGGTGTTTTCCTCTCTGCCTCGCCCACGGTGGCGTGGGACCGGAACGTCCAGCCGGTGTGGGATCGGGTCCAGATGGAAATCAAGACATGGACACGTATGCCTCTTAACATCTACGGCCGGTCGGCCATCTTTAAGATGGTGGCCCTGCCTCGTCTCTTATACCAACTGCAGAATCATCCATTCAAGATTGACCCGCAGTGGTTCCGGAGTGTTGACTCGGTGCTGGGTCGTTTTCTGTGGGCTGGGGGTGCCTCCAGGGTGGCGCTACGCACATGCTTCCTCTCTACATACTGCGGCGTACCTGGCAACCGCGGACATCTTGTCCTATTATCAGGCCTCCCACCTTCTTGTGCTTAATGAGTGGTGGAATGGGGACCGTAGTGATCCGGCTTATGCTCTGGAGCATTCCCTGATGGGTGGCGCTTCCCTCCACACCTTGCTGTACTCAGCCAGGCGGAGGCGGCTGCTTCCGCAGGTTACCCAGGTGGTTTTCGCGGTCTGGCGGCGGGCCCTGCACCGTATGGGTTGGTGGGGTAGACTGACGGCCGAGACTCCGTTATGGAGTAATGGCCTCCTACCGGAGCTGGCGTCCTTGTCTGGGTTCGACGGCTGGGACGCGATCGGGATCTCATCCCTCGGCCATGTTCTCTCTGGCACTACCCTTAAGTCCTTTCAGGACCTCAGTTCTGAATTTAGCATGCCCCAGTCCCAGTTCTTTCGCTATCTCCAATTTCGCCATGCGCTTGCCCCTAGCCTAGTGGGCCTGGAGCAACTCCCTGACTTTAGCCCCATCGAGGGAAAACTTTTTATGGGGGACTTGGGCGACAAGAAGGTCTCTCAGATATACCGCTCCCTGGTCACACACTGCTCCCCTTCCCTCTCGTCATTGAAGGCCTCCTGGGAGAATGATGTCGGTCCCCTGGATGAAGATGACTGGCGTGAGGCCCTTGAATCTCCTCGTGGTGCTGCCATAGCTGTCCGCCTCCGCTTTATACAGTTCAAATACCTTCACCGGGCTTATTACACCAGGGACCGTCTATAGCGGGCGGGTCTTATAGCAGCTCCAGAATGCCTGAGGTGCGGTGCTGAAAGGGGGACGCTTTTCCATACTGTGTGGTCCTGTGTGAGGTTGACTCGGTTCTGGGCAGGGGTCTGGGACTGCTTGTCGGAAGTGTTGGGGTGGGACCTGCCCCGTACGCCTAGGCTGGGCCTTCTTCATGTTTTGGAAAATGTTGTGGGTAACGTTTACAAACGTCATCTGTTGTTGCTGGGGCTGGTGGTGGCGAAGAGGGATCTGGCACAAGCCTGGAAGAGCGAGCGTGCCCCTCCGCTCGGCGCCTGGAAGGCGGGCCTGGACTTCCTCATGGGTCTGGAGCAGCCTGTTTTCGAAGCCCGGGGGTGTCCCCGCAAACATTACAAAATTTGGAAGAGGTGGGCGGACTACAGGGGCCTGACCCTCGACCCCCCCATTGACATTGATGATGCACTGCCTCCAGATGTGGATTCCGTACTCTAGGCTGCTGGCCAGCACCACATTGTGTTTGCCATCTCATGTTGCTGAACTGTGATCACGTGCACTGGGTTAGGGTGGGATAAGGGGTGGGTAGCTGAGGGAGGGGTGGGTGGTTTTCTTGGGGTTGGGTGGGTTGGGGAAGTTAGGGATATGTCGTTCTATAACAACTGGGTTCAATGCTATATCCATGCAATGTCTTTTTCATAACTGTCGTTGACAGTCTCCTCCTGATTGTGGAGGGCTGTACTAAACCCTGCTTGAACTCATAATAAAAATGGTTTTGAAAAAAAAAGGAGCAGGGACAGCGGGCACCTCTTCTTTGTACCCCTCTTAATGGACAGATTCTTCGATATAAGACCACCATTATGGACCTGTGCCCCTGGCTGGTAGTAGAGGAGGCAGATCCAGGCTATGCAGCCCAGCCCCATTCTCCTCAGGACCCAATAAATACTCCCATCGCAGAGTATCAAATGCTTTTCCAATGTCCAGGGTGACAACTGCCGCCCGGATGGTGCTATCCGCCACTGAATGTTGGACATGTGAGAGGCGACGAATGTTCATGTGTGTCCCTCATCCCGGCATGAACCCGCATTGGTCCTCTTGTACCAAATTCGTTACCACTCTGCCCAGGCGTGTAGCCAAAACTTTGGCAAGCAATTAAGCTTTAACGCCCAGCATTGACAACGGTCTGTATGACCTGGGGTGACATACGTCCTTACCTAGTTTCGGGAGCCTGACAATTTGCGCCTCTCTCTTAGACTGTGGTAGTATTCCCGATTGCTTGGCCTCTGGCAAGGTTTCTAATAATCAGGGAGGCAGAAAATCTGCATAATTCTAGCAAAGTTCCACTGGGAGTCCCTCAGGTCCTCGTGATTTACAGCGTCCGTGCTCTGCACTTCCTCCTTCAAGTTGAATCTCTACGCCCATGCCGGCTGCCTGCTCCTCCATGAGGTGTGGGAGGGGTACATCCTCTAGAAACTTCAGAGCCTCCATCGGGGCAGCATCTGGGCCCTCCTGATAGGTCGCAGCCAAATGATCTTGCAACATGGAGTTAATCCAAGCTTGTTTCATTGGAATGGTTCCATCTGTGTGCCTAAGTGCCAGTATGAGTTAGGAGGCCATTACTACTGCAATAGCCATGCCAGCAATCTTCCAGACTTGTCACCTTCCCTATGCAATAGCTGGTGGTATTCTTGCCTAGTAAAGCAATCTAGTTTATCCCATATCTCCCCAACTCGACGCTGCACCCACAGAAGGGATTCATTGTGCGGCTCCGATTCTTGCGTCCCATATTGCAACCCAGTTAGCACTTCTTCTACTTCAGAAAGTTCTCTTTCCAGACGTCGCTGCATACCCCCTACTTTAGATAAACATTTGCCTCGGGTCACCACCTTTAGCATGTCTCACTCCACACCCCTACTGGGAGTGGACGACCAATTGATATCAAAAAACCTTGCGATGGCTCCCCAAATCTCCTCTTAGAACATGTGTCTCCATGCCACAATGGAGCCCTTGATCTACTGCAGTCCAGCCCCCATTCCAGCAGTACCTAGGCATGGTCTGACAAAAAAACGGCATAAATAAGTGGGTCTGTGTCACAGCCGCAGAAGCCTCCCCTGACAGTAAAAAGCAATCAAGTCTGCTAGACACGGCTAGGGATGGCATGTAGCAAGTATATCCTCGCATTTCAGGGTGCGTCTTGCGCCAAAATGTCAACGCGGTGCAGTCAATCCATCATGTTACGCAAAGTTGCCAACATATTAGGCTTAGTTTGCAGCTTCGGGGGCAGGGCTGTTTCTACCGTTAGGCAAGACTAGGCGGCCGCCTAGGGTGGCAAAAGAGCTAGGGTGGCAAGAGGAAGTTGGGACATTTGACCTTGGGTGCGCAAAATGTATTGTTTCTGCGTCGCCCACAGATGTCTGTAACAATCAGTGCCATCAATCATTCAAAGTGCAAACGTGCTACTTATGACGGCCCTGTTTCTGGCCTGCCCCCATTGAGAATGGACCAATGATCTCACAAGGGGCAGGACTGGTTGGCCTTCCCTGCTTCTGCTGCGCTTGGGTGTCCCTTGGTGCCAAGCAGGTGTATTAAAGTAAGATCAGTGGTTGAAGTGTCCACTTTTCCTGCTCTGCCGCTGTCAGCAGCCCCCTCTCTTTCTTCCTCTTATTCCCTTCCTGTCTGTCTCTCTCTCACAGCTCCTCAGTTGCTGAAAACCATGCTTCAACCTGTTCCCGCTGCACTTGCTTCTTAAAAGGGGCTGCTTCAGGGACCACAGCCTCTAGCTGTCAGCACGAGCCCAGGAGGAAGACCAGCCAGCACAGTTTAGTGCGCCAGGCTCCGCAAGTGTGTGACGTGTGCGCGACGTGCCCAGGCAAGTGCCTGGGTTAAAACCAGGCCAAAAGCAGCCCTTCTCGGCCGGACAAGGCTGGGCTGGGCTCCCCCTACTTGGCCCCTTGCTACTCCCTCTACACTCACAAAAGGGAAGCACTGTTTACTGACACCTAAGGCACAAGGTAAGCCCTGTTCTTCAATATCAACCTATCCAATAAATATTATGGGTGCCCTTGGCAAAGAAATACCCTCAGTTGAACAGAGTCTAGGTTCCTGTAACTGCACTGCCGGGACATCAAAAGTTCCCTCCACATTACAGCCCTTTCCTCCACAGGCCCCGGGGACATCTCTGGTTGTGCGGTTAATGTAGCTAATGGGTGTGTTCACCACACTTCAGATGCAGTTCATTACATTTCTCTCTCTGAATCTTTCACAGACCTGCCTCTTAAAGGCAGAAAACACCCAATCCCGGCTTCAATAAACATCTCTTACCCTCTGTTTCCTCAAATTTCCTCCATTCATTCCCCTGTGAAATGGATCCAAAGATGGAAGAAACACTTTTGTTTAAAATATCCTCTTTTTCTTATATTTTTCTGTTCCAAAGTGCATCCTCAGGCCAAGAGAAAAATAGGTGCAAAATACGAAAAATAAATAACAAAATAAAGTATTACAGAGTGGTCGCAAAGTGGTCAGATTGGTTTTATTCTCACCCAAACACATCAGTGCCACTTTACAGAGTTTGCTAGTGAAGCACCTTTCGTTTTCTCATCCTTCTTTGAACAGCATTGTTTTTCCCGGGTGTGGAAGTGCACCATTCCTAGAGGTACTGCAATACCTGGTTGATGCGTGGAGTGGAAAACTTTTAATGTGATCCTTATCAGCTCTTTTCCTTATTTTAGTTTATAAAATGTTCACTGTGGCTCTGTGTTCTGGAATGTTGTCTTTTTAAACTATACTTCTTATGTTTTGTAAGTATTTAAGCAATGGACATTATAACAGGTAAGAAGGAGGGAGTGGCATTTTTCAATCCTTGCCTAGGGCGGCAAAACAACTAGAAATGGCCCCATTCGGGGGATGCCTATCTAGAATACCATCAAGCACACAATGGAAGCCACCGGCCCATATTAAATTTTAAACATACTTAATATTGGAATAAATTACGGTTGTGGGCACTCCATATTGATTACAGTTTTTAGATGTATTTGGATTATTTTTTTTATTGTACTCATGTACAGTTAGGACAAAGAGAGGTGAACATCCAGAATGATGTTGAACATTTAGAAATCTACAGGTGCCTTGTTGTTCATAGTTCTTACAGAATCTTTACACCAAAGTACCATCAAGCATAACCAAGCCCCCCAGCTTGTATAATTGAAGCATGTTATATAAGGATGCAGTGGCTTCTTAGCCTGCTATGTCAGTAAGCTTGACAGTCTAATAAGTAAGTAATGTTGTCTTTTAAGTATGTTCCTGCTACCTCTACATTATGTCTCACAATACTGTTGCTTTTCAAATGCTGCTTTAAATTAAGATCAGAGCTTTAGGTTGTTGGTCTGCCACCACCTTGTTGTGTGCACTCCTTACAAAAAATAGGTTTTTCTTTCATTATGGATGTGTCTGCAATGCATACCACAATGTGGAAACAAGTTGGCCTGGAATCCATTAAACAATAGCACTGTGCTGGAGACAGTCGTCACACCTATTTATGAAGTGCTTCTGATATTACCCCCTTCTTTGCTACCTGCAATTCTTAGCTTTGTCGTCAGTACTCACAACATCTTCCACTACACACTGGTTACAGGCATCATTCTGAAACTGAAGAGTTTTCAGTTGCCAGCGCACACGTCAGTCAATATCCTGGGGCACAGCACTGTGTGAAAAATGTAGACTGCAGAGTCTTAACACCTTAGCTGCTATGGAACGTCCAGCTCCAGTGCTGAACGTTCCATTGCGCAGGTGCAGTTGGAACGTCCAATGGCCGACGGCAGCACTCCCGAGGTAGTGGTGCCGTCAGCCGTTGGACGGGCGCAGCACTTATGAGATTAATGCACGCTGGCACCATGATTCACCCAACGCTCATGTAAATGTGTGGCGATCATTTTGGATCTCACCATGAATGGTCCATTCTGCAATCTTCTAGATACACTCCTAACCAGTGAAAATAGGGAACCTCATCGCTTAGAGTATTTAATAACAGATCCTCAAAAGTTCCCCAAACATCCTACATTGGAGAAGTGTCAATTGGTGTTACCAAAACCTCATCAAGATTGACTGACCCTGCGCAACCTCGCTCAGCATGCTGGTTCACTCAGCATCACAAGGCAAAGTTAGTTTGTGACTCACTTTGCGCGTCTCGGTATAGTGTCCGGGAAACAGCATTTAGATCGCATGCGATACATCACATGCCATTACAACGTGGTTGTTACAACGACCCTATTGTTACATCGCAAAACATGACATCACAAGTCATTACAACGACTTGCTGTAGGGGGCAGAAGGTGTTGGATTTATAGTCCAACACCTTCCCTGCTGTTGCACATAGTGGAGTAGGAATAGTAAATTTTACTATTCCGAAATCCAGCACGCCTCCTACGTAAGTCGTTGATAAGGCTTGCAATGTAATGGTCCGCGATGTGATAACGCAATTGTTGTAACAACTGCATTGTAATGGCATGCGATGTATTGCATGCGTAGTAAGGATGTGTATTCATATTGCCCCAGTTGCTGTTAGAGTCACCTGTAGATGTTTCAAAGCTAAGGTGAATGTGCATCCAATTTTCGTTCATAGATCCTTGGTACCATGCAGTGTGTCAACCAACCGAAACCCCAACTGAATAAGCCAAGCCAACCGACATGAAATGGGAAAAATGACTCAGGTTATTTAAAAACTACGGGCCCGATTCACAGAACAAACTTAAGACAAAATCCTAAACTTACTACCATTTTGGTATTCACAGAAGGCACTTACTCATTTTGGTATTCACAGAAGGCACTTACTCATTCCGGTATTCACAGAAGTTAGGAGTCCTTACTTTAGGACTCCTAAATGCCTTCTGTGAATTCAAAAATGGTAGTAAGTTTAGGATTTTGTCTTACGTTAGTTCTGTGAATCGGGCCCACAAATGTAAAAACACTTATGGGGTTTCATTTGGTTGAAGAGAAAGCAAGCCTTACTCCTGAATTCATTAGGAATCGAGGGAGAAGTTTTTAAGCACTTGCTAACCTTGAGCACTTGCTACTCTTTCACAGAGACATTGACTGGATTGAAAGCATGCTTTACGGGGGAGCCGCGAAGAGTTATGAAAAAGTTTCATTTTTACACTTATCACCAACATGCCAATAAACCTCTAAACTTATGTGCAAGTCTCAAAGTACTTGCTGCTAACTGTGATTCTGGCATTGTTGGGGATTAAAATATTAGAGACCAAACCATTATCAAATGTTCCAACAAGAAGATCCAGGAACAATTTTTAAGACACTGTAAACTTTCGCTGTTAGACACTATCGACCTAGCCAAGAGCCCTGAACTCTCTGGACTCATCTGAAACATATTAAATGCTGAATATGTAGTTAACAAGGTAGGTGCTATATCTAGTGAAAAGCATCTCTGACAGAAACAAATTGGACAGATTTCAGGACAAAAGTCAACAGTTTTATGCTCAAAGTAGCAACATTAAAAACAGATGCACAAGCTGTGGTTCCAGGAAAGACTTAGCTTCATGTGAACCTTGTCGCAAGTGGGAAAGAGTGTTTTAAGAGTGGAAATTGGGTACTTTTTTCCAATGTGTTCTTGACACAAGGCACCAAGGGCCTCATTTATGAGAAATGACACATCGCTGTGTGAAAGCAGCGATGCGTCACTTCTCAGTGCGCACTCCTTGCGTCATGATTGATGCGTCATATTTATAATATGATGCATCATGTCACAAGGAGTTACAGATACGTCAGTATTTCTGACGTATCTGTAGGCGCAAAAGTGATGCATTGCTGGAGTGTGTCACAAAAGTGACGCAACTCCAACAATGTGTACTTTCACATGGGCAAGTCCCATGTTGTTAGTGCCTGTGTCATGAAGCAGGCGTAAGATTTTGACGCATTAGCGGTCAAGAAATGGGGCAGTGAAATCTTATAGATTTCACTGCGTCACTTCCATGACCCTTTCTTGCGTCAAAACGCCCCCCCCCTTGCATACATTATACCTGGCGCAGGTATAATGTGGCGCAGGGGTTTACAAAGTGACGCATCTACCTGGATGCGTCACTTTGTAAATATGGCACAACAAGGCGCAATTTTTACGACACTGGTGCGTCACAAAAAGTAAAAGTGACGCACAGCCTCATAAATGAGGCCCCAAGGCCTTATCAGGAAGACTGCAGGTGCAATATGATTTTGGGTGCATTTAGTAAAATCCTCCCAAGTTGTCACAGACACAAGTACCATTGATAGATATTTGCAAAATGATAGTTCCGTTTTGAATTTATCTAGTAAGGATGTGTTGGGTGTTAGAGAAGATTGTGATATTTTAGGCGCTGATGAAGAGTTCTACAAACAACCAAATTGAATGGTTCAGATTGATGGTAAGGAAGTGGAAGTAATGAATGATTCGGTGTCTCAGTCTATAATGCATTCTCATTTTACCACTGGAAGGAAAAGCGCTTAGAACCCAATGTAGTTAAGGTCTATGGGTAAAGCAAGAAGAAAGATATGTTGAGATATTTAATCACCATGATTGTTTTTCAAAATAGACATATTGCAAGGAAGTTCTGTGTTCCCACGGATCATCAACATGTTTTGTGTTAGTGTTATCCAAAGATGGGTAGCTAAGTCCATCCATTTTGATACTTATTCCAACCAGGATCGGGAATAACAAGCTTGAGTGGTTTCACAGGGCGGAATCCACATTCGATCCTTCTACCAAATTAGCAAACCGTTTTGCACGCCAATGTATCTGCTACTTTCAGGAAGTGTTAAATAAGAGGGAGGATTGCTGTGGGGGGGGGGGGGCTTTAGGCAAAGGCAAGTCAGAGGGGAGCCATCTGTGGTTCTCCTGGGCTTAGAAATTCATGAGGGGGGGCTGACCTAAGCTTGTACCTGCAACCCGGCCCAATCTTTCTGCAAAGCAACTAGATGTATTTTACAGCAGGTAACATCGGTCCCAGTGTTCCGGCTGCTGGAAAATCTGGGCGTGGGAATACATGACCAGTGTATTTGGATGTAACAGTATCCCTGTCAGTTTACTGCTTCACTTGACTTGTAATTCAGGACTTACTTAATACTCAGCACATTGACAGGTTTTCAAAACATGCAGAAACATCAGAACGTTAGATTTTTAGAGACTTAGGGCTAGATGTAGGTAATATCAAATTACCGAATGGTAAATACCGAATTTTACCGATTCGCTATTTACTAATCGGTAATTGCTATGTAGGAAAAAAAATCGATAAAAATACAGAATCGGTAAGATTCGGTAATTACCAATTCGGTAATTACCGAATAAGTATTTGCCATTGATTCCTATGGGCCTTGAAGCCCATAGGATTCAATAGCAAATACTGATTCGGTAATTACCGAATCGCTAAAAATACCGAATTTCCAAGGAGGACAGGGTGTCACTTTGACACCCTGTTGCACCCCTGTTTCTGGCTTGTGTGCCACATGCTAAGGGCATGTATGTGTGCCACATGGCACAGGTGTGCATGCACAGATGTGCATGTACACAGAAATTCGTAATTTACCACCCAATAGTATTAGGTGGTAAATAACGAATTTCTAAGGGCCTGTGGCACTGTAAACTGTGCCACCTACATATTGAATAACAGAATCGGTATATTTACCGATTCTGTATTTTACCGATTCGGTAAATTTACTGAATCTGTAAATATACCGATTCTGTAATTTTCTAGCCCCCTACATTACAATACCCAAATACCGGTCGGTAACGGCCGAAATCGGCCGTTACCGACCGATATTTGAGCTCCTACATCTGGCCCTCAGGGCCTTATGTATGAACACATTTTCCCATAGACACAGAATGGGCAAAAACCTTTGATACATCTGGCCCTACTCACATAAAGGGACTTCAAGAGGTGCAACTTTTTTTCAGCTGCTTGATGTTTTATATAGCTATGGATAAGGGACATTGTAACGTGCCATTTTAGACGGGGGTAGGGGATTGCTTTTCACTTTCAAGAAATGTGCTGCAGCTTGCTGGAAAGTTTGCAGCTTTCTCTGACATCTGGAAAGTAATTATAAACACAGCAGAACACAACTCAATAATACAACACAAAGCAAAATGGCAACACTACAGACGCATTATAGTCCACAACACATAAAACAGTCAAAACAGAATGCACCACAACCACAGTAGAATGCACTAATAGGACAATTAAATAATGCAGCACAAAAATACAAATGTTCAGTAAAAACAGCATACCAGAACACCACCACAAAAAAATGCAATACAAGGGTGCACACATATTGTTTTAATATATTACAGCCTCCCTAGTGCTTCTTTCATAATATAATGGTAAAAGGTGTGTGATCAAGTATTGCCTTACTTAATAGCAAGGGCTTGTAATGGTACTAGGTACAAATGTTTGTGATCCTGCCCCAGTGATGAACGTGTGCTGATGGTTGGAGGTGGTGGGCAATGGCACTCATTCTGTGGAACAGGACTTGTTTTTCTTCAACAGGCTTTGAGTTAAAGCAAGAGAGAGAAAGGCATATACAGGAGAACGAAGGAGATGGAAAATAGAGGAAACCGGTGATAAAAGGAAAAGGCAGAGATGAAAAAGACCGTGCAAAAGTGGTAAGGGGTGTGGTGCAGTGGCCTGGGTGGCTGTCTCTGGAAATCAGGGGCTCACGGTTCGATCACCGGCACCAGCGGTAGGTTAGCCCAGCACCTTGTGACTCTGGGCAATAGTTCGCTTAATCTTCCTCACGGCCCTCAGTGCCAGGACACCTCTCCAGTAATAGCTGTGCGCTTTACAAATGCTGGTATTTTTATAAAGTGAGGTAAAGAGAGAGGAGGTGTAGGATGGTGGAACAAAGAGGTATGAGGTAGAATCAAGACTTGTTTTCCCAGCAGACAGCCAGCTTCTTTTCAAGTCCCTGAAAATACAGGTGTGTTTGGGGAATGTTGGACATGCAACACATTTAGGCCAAATATATGTTGGAGTGCATATATAGCTGGATTGCAAATTCAATTGAACATCTAAGTGAAAGCCCAGGAAATGACATCAGTGTAGGTGTTTGCCACATTTTCAGAGGTCATCCCTTACCCTTACCTTGAACACACCCATGTTTTCAACTCTAAACCCATATGATTCTGGAAATCCCCCATACTGGTGGATTGTCCCACTCCATCTATGTGGTTTTTATTCATGATATTCCACTGGTCTGGGTTCAATGCATCAGGATGGCATTTACAACTATGAACAGTTGCTGTCACCTCCCCCAAAAAACATAGCCCTGTGGGTGTACAGGTTCATCAATCAGACCAATAGCATTATTGATCATTTGCAAGAGCAACACTGCTGTTAACTGCTTTTAGGACATGAGTGCCCCACTGTGAACTTGTGCTCTCTCATCCGGGCAACCAGCCCTTGCTTTGTGTGAAAGCTCCAGCTGAGAGCCAGCAACTACAGATTATTGTCCCAGCAACCTTATTAGCTGGTCCACTCTCAAAAATCCATTCAGTTCATATGTAATGTAGCTTAATATCAGAAAGTAAGTTTATTATTATACATTTCCAGAACCTTGGATGCAAACACATAAAAGCACACTAATAGGAATACAGTCAAAAATAAAAATATAAAACAGATAAAGTAATAACTTGTAATAAAATGTGTTCAACTTATTTGAGGGATGAAGCATAAAAGGGAACACTTTAAAATGAGATTTTGAGCTGTAATAATAAGAGACTGGACTGGAAAGTCTGCTTTGGGATGCAGGGTTACATGTGAGAATCTCCTAGAATTCCTAGAATGGGGAATGGCATGCAAACCTGCAGTGAAAAACTGGTCTAAATCTGCAAACATTTACCACCTGCTTAAAGCAAGTGGTACAACCAGCCTAAGGCAGGTGGTACATGTGCGGGGTGCCTTCCCTCGCTGCTGTGGCGCAGGGGACATGGGGTGGTGTGAGATCCGAGCGGGCTGAGCTCCAGAGAGCATTGTCTGTTCCACCCATCCTGCAGTATGCAGACAGATACACCTGAAAGTCTGAGTCCAGTGTCCCCAGCAGTGGCGGCTCCTCCACTAAAGCGGAGGAGCGTCGCCCCACTGCCAGGAAGCAGCAAAAAGAAGGAACAAATAAAATGAAAATAGTGGAATTTTATTATCATTTTATATTTTCCTCCTGCTGCGGCAATGCGTGAGGGGAAGGGGCGGAGCTGCAGGGGGGGAGTGGTAGAACATTCCTGTGCGCAATGACTGTTAGGTCAGCCCTCTCGGGCCACCCAAAACAGTCATGTGTACCTTCCCCATTCTCCATGCAGACTGAATTACAGCCTGCATGGAGAACATGGCCACCCCTACAGCCCTTGGCTAAGCGTTGTGTCCCGGCACTCAGACCAATCACAACGCTTCATTGCAGCATTGTGATTGGCTTAGGGGTGGAAGCCTGGCTGCCTGCTTCCTGTTCCGACCTGGAGTCGGATACAGGCGAGCAGGAGAGAAGACACAGGACCAGAAGGCTGCGGCAACGCAAGCGTTCTTATTTTTAATTTTTTTCAATGCAGCCCGCTCTCCCGCCCACGTGCCCTCAACCCCCCCACTTGCCCCTGGTGCCCTGGCCGGTAATTATTAGCTCTAAAGTTTGCGGACCCTCTAACTTATAGTTTCCCATAAGGCCCCAGGGGATCCTTCTACAGGCAACTCATCAGAAGGGCTTAGTAGGGAAACTGACTGGAAGGGTTTGTAGTGACAATAATGCATATATGTTTTTTGGATGGATCGTTCCTTATGGGGAAAGTTTTGTGAAGTTGAAAATGTTGTTTAACTTTTTTAACATAACTCGATTTTCGCTGACTGCAAATTCTCTTCCAGTCATACATAGTGAACATTTAACACTTTGTCATAAGTTGATATTTGCAGGTGGTACACACTTACATATTTTCCCATCAGACAAGGAGAAAAATAAAATGTTCTTCTATTTTCAGGGTATCTGATCTTAAAGTAATCAGTGATCTATTCTAGATGAAAAGAGGTATTTATTTTTAGGAAGAGAAGGGTCTGATAAATTTAAGTATTTGCAAATTCTTTAATGTGATTGTTTAAGTGCCCAAGAAGCTTTTAAAAGTTTTCTTTTTACTTATCTAAAGATCTTTTTATGGCTTCTTGAATTAGGCGAAAAAAGGCACTTAGATTGAGTGGAAAAAACATATTGGATGCCATGGAAACCTTAAATCTAACAAGCAGAGATTTAGGGAAGATGAAACCCACTCTCTAAAGTATTAATACAAATTATTCATGTAAATTGACTTTGTGATTGTTAAATGCATGTTTTTTTCAAATGAAGAGAAAGTAAAAACAGCTAGCATAGTGCTGGCTGTCAGTGTAGTGACCTGTAGATACTCAGCCATTTGAGAACTGAAGGCTCATGGGAGATCAGCTGCATAGAATGACTGAATGAGTGAATGACTGGAGTGAGGACACTTGAGGAGCACACTCCAAAACAGGCAGGTCCAGCTTAGATCCATGATCCATGTTAGCTTGTTAGTATAACCAGTGACTTTGTAAATAACTTCTATTAATATGTTCTATATGTAGATTAATTTTATGTGGCTATACTGAAAACCTGGCATGGATCAAGCCCTCCTTGACCTTCTTTGCACACCCATGCTTTACAAGTCCTTTGTAGATACTGAGCATCGATTTGCTTGTAACATAGCAAGCACAAGGAGATGATGGACAGAGTGCTGAAACTTTTCAGACTCTCACCCCCTGTCACAGATCTGGGTTGAATCCATCATCGCTCTTCGGAAACAAGCATTCCGGGACCAGTTTCGGGGTAACACCCCTTATCAGTCAGGCTAGCTTTCCAGTGGCAAAGTGAGCTCACTTGCTTGGCTTTGTTTGCTCTAAGTTGGCAGGGTATGCCCAGACGTGGGTCCCTTGCTCACTTTACCACTGGATGCAAGCTAGCTTGGCAGATGAGGGGTGTTAGCCCGAAACCGGTCCCATGATGCTTGTTTCTGCTCGAGGGAAGGCATGGCTTGGCAGTTCGGGCTGGACTGTTCCCATGAGGAGCAGGGTCAAGACTGATTTGCATACGGTTGGGTCTGAACTGGGGTGGCTAAGTGAGCAAAATAAGGATGATGGATTTAACCCAGATCTGTGACTGGGGGTCAGTGTCTGAAAAGTTTCAGAGCTCTGTCCATCTTCTCCTTGTGTTTGCATTGCTTGTAACATGTCATCCCAATCATAAATTTAGGGAGTTTTCAACGTCTTTTTTTTAATCTCGCAAGACCGTTTTCTAAAGTTCAACATCAAAAGAAGATGGGTGGTGGTGGTGTGTCATACTAAGAAGATTCCAGGTTCCTACAAGGAAAAATCTTTTCCAAAAAATAATATGTGCGTTTCCGGACTGAGAATTCTACTGCAAGGTGAGATGTTTAACTTGATTTCGCTATTCTGGTAATGACAACAGGTTGCACGCAGAAGCTGGAACAAGATCACAGCCGACCAGCTCGCGACTTCCCTGAGCATGAACCCTCCCACCAGCGCAACGAACCCAAGCCAGGCGGCCACCAACCTCGCGAAGTGGATCAGCAACTGCGTAGACGACCTTGCCCCTCTGAAGACCCCGCCTAGCAGACCCAGCAGCAAGAAAGCCCCATGGTTCACCGACGAACTCAAGAGCTCCAAGAAGAACTGCCGAGCACTCGAGAAAGCCTGGCGCAGAGACCCAACACCGGACAACATGACTGCCCTCAAGCTCGCCACCCGAAAACACCACCAACTGATCCACGCCATCAACATCGTTAAAGAGCTCTCCAACCCCAATGCCGGAAACAACGACATCACCCCTTCGCAAGACCTCTGCAACTCCCTCGCCTCCTACTTCCACAACAAGATCGCAGACATACACAACAGCTTCAGCACTCAACCGACGCACGCCACGACTGAACCACCCCCCCCACCACCACCCTCCGTGCCTGGACCCCGATCAGCACCGAAGACACCATCCGCACGATGAACTCCATCCACTCCGGATTTCCGACCGACCCCTGCCCTCACCACGTCTTCAACAAGGCCGACGCTGTCATCGCACCCCACCTGCGGGACATCATCAACACCTCCTTCGACACCGCTACCTTCCCGGAGAGCTGGAAGCACGCCGAACTCAGTGCTCTACTAAAGAAGCCATCAGCCGACCCCACCGACCTCAAGAACTACCGCCCCATCTCGTTGCTCCCGTTTCCTGCAAAAGTCATCGAGAAGACCGTCAACAAGCAGCTGGCCGCCTTCCTTGAGACGAACGGATCCCTCGACCTCTTGCAGTCTGGCTTCCGGGCCAACCACAGCACCGAGACCGCCCTGATCGCAGCCACCGATGACATCCGAGCCCTGCTCGACAATGGAGAAACAGCGGCCCTCATCCTCCTAGACCTCTCTGCCACCGTACCCTAGTGCAGCGCCTCAGCAACGTCGGAATCCAGGAGAAGGCACTGAAATAGATCATCTCGTTCCTCGCCGGAAGGACACAGAGAGTCCGCCTCCCCCGTTCAGATCAGAAGCCACCGAAGTCATCTGCGGCGTTCCTCAAGGCTCCTCGTTCAGCCCAACCCTCTTCAACGTCTACATGAGCCCCCTCGCAGCCATCGCACGACAACACAACCTCAACATCATCTCCTACGCCGATGACACCCAGCTGATCCTCTCCCTCACCAACGACCCCGCCACCGCCAGAGCCAACCTACACGAAGGGATGACAGACGTAGCCAAGTGGATGATGAACAGCCGCCTGAAACTGAACTCGGACAAGACGGAAGTCCTCATCCTGGGATCTTCACCTTCCGCCTGGGACGACTCCTGGTGGCCCCCCGCCCTGGGCAGCGCACCCAAACCAACAGACCACGCATGCAACCTGGTCTTCATCCTGCACTCCTCCCTCTCCATGACCAGACAAGTCAACGCCGTCTCCTCGTCGTGCTTCAACATCCTGCGCATGCTACGTAAGATCTTCGGTGGATCCCCACCGAGACCAGGAAGACGGTCACCCAGGCCCTCGTCACCAGCCGTCTGGACTATGGCAACTCCCTCTACGCCGGAACCACCGCCAAACTCCAGAAGAGACTCCAGCGGATTCAGAACGCCTCAGCACGACTCATCCTGGACATCCCCCGTCGCAGCCACATCTCCGGACACCTGAGAGATCTGCACTGGCTCCCGGTCAACTAGAGAATCACCTTCCGTCTCCTCACCCACGCACACAAAGCCCTACACAACCAAGGCCCAGGATACCTCAACAGCCGCCTCAACTTCTACGCTCTCACACGCCAGCTTCGATCGACCGGCCACGCCCTCGCCGCCGTCCCCCGCATCCGAAGAGCCACCACAGGAGGAAGGTCCTTCTCCTACCTGGCCGCCAAGACTTGGAACTCCCTCCCGACTCACCTCCGCCTGACCCAGGACCACCTTGCCTTCAGGAAGCAGCTCAAGACCTGGCTGTTCGAGCAGTAGCGGACCCCCCCTCCCCTAGCGCCTTGAGAGCCTCCGGGTGAGTAGTGCGCTATATAAATGCTTTGATTGATTGATTGATTGACAAGTGTGCATTGATAATGGTTTTGCATACTTGCTCCAGAGTATGCAAAAGGTATGTGCATTTTATAGGATCTGTAATTACTTGGTCGTTTTTAGCCATGCCCAGATGGAAACCACTGGAATAATCCCCCCAAAGGTTGGTCACACAGCCCACAACATTACATGCTTAGGATTTGAAGGGACAGTTTAGATTTCTTTGTGAAATATCACCAAGTTGTAGAAGATGTAGATGTCACATAGAGATAATTAGGGCCATATTTAGGCTTTGGTGATCATCTCCATTTTTCTGATTGATGCAGCTAGTATTTTACTTCTGCTTATGTGGAAGAGGTGTGGCGCAGCGGCCAGGGTGACGGACTCCAGACCACGGGGTTCACGGTTCGATCCCTGGGGCCAGCAGCAGGTCAGCCCAGCACCATGTGACTCTGGGCAATAGCTTGCTTAATCTTCCTGAGGGCCCCCAGCGCCGGGAAACCACTTCGGAGGTAGCTGTGCGCTTTACAAATTCAAGATTATTATTATTGGAGCACTGCTGTCTATCCCTGAAATACATGATACATTTGGCAAAATTGGCATATTGAATTTTCCAGAAATACCATAGTATATGGTGCAGCAAATACACCCATGGTGGGCAAGTTAATGCAGCATGTATTATGCCATCCAGCCACATGTCCAGGAAAATATGGCTTCAGGATTACATCTGTAGCCTGACTGCTACAACTTAAAAACCTGCAGGTGGAACAGTTCAAAACAACCCTTTTTGACTGGATTAAAGCCTGTACCAAAAAAGCCTATACTATGCTATGATATACTAGACTATACTGTACTATACTATACTATACTATACTATACTATACTATACTATACCATAATATACAATACTATACTAAAATATGCTATAATATATAGAAATTAAAGGTTGGCATGTTCCTACAGTGACTAGCCTCCAAAAGCAATTTCACTATGTAGGTGCTGTGTTTCTTTCTATAACAAAATGCTATTTTTCTAACTTTGGCTTTGAAGAAGCTACAAACCCTTTTAAAAACTGTTTTTAATATTTATTAAAAATGTAATTCAATTGTGACGTTAGCTTCTTGATAAATTAAGAGAAAAGTGAAGGTTTTAGAAAGTTGAATTTTTCCTGCCTAAAGCTCCAATAGTCTAATTAAAATTAGCATACCTTGGCAGCCCTCCTTGCCAGTTCTTCACCCCCTAGGTAGGTGTGAAACTGCTCTCAGAGGTGGAACAATAGCTTGTGCCTATTGGCAGAATGACCTGGGTGTGAGGTATGTTGTATGTTGTATGTTATATAAGTAAGGGCCACTTGGCAGGGGACATAAACCTCATTACTTTGAAATAGACCAGAGTGATGCCTGCCCATTCATAGTATAGCATAAAGTGAGATCTGAGGAAGAGGGGGATTTTGATCTCTAGGATCCCAGCCTCTGGTGCATTATAGTCAGCCTCAATTTACGGTTCCAGTCCACTGCACCCACACACATTGTTCTGATTCTTGGCACTATTTCAATTAAAATATTTAAAAAGTTAATATCTCAGGTTTTACTGATTTGGATCTTAATGTGATTTTGAAGTGATACTTGGGAAGAACTTAAACCTTTTAACAACACAAAAAGGATGCCAAGGGTCTCTAAGAAGACTGTGGGAATACTAAACACTCAGTTGTAGTGTATAGAAAGAGTTGTACAAAGGAGAGAAAAGGGACAACAGAGAGTGAAAGTACGCATCAGCCCACCCGTTGGTGGAACCTCATCATCTGGGTTAGAGTTGGAAACTGGTATCCACTAGACACCTCTTCAGATCTCTTTCGAGGAGTACTAGTATTGGATCCGCCAGTGAGATGGACAGCCAGCAGGTAGTGTTGGTAGGCTGAAGGGAATAAGTTGCAGTGCTCAAATAAATGTGAAAAGTAAATGTGGTAATATTAAAAATGCCTGTTATGATGACAAAGAACTACGTTATTGGGAGTGATCAACATAACAGCATAATTAAAAGCAGAGTGAAGATAGTGTGGAATTTTTTTTTACTATCAGTCATAGATGTTAAATGGTAAACATGTTTCAGCCTCACAAGGCTTTCATCAGGACCTATAAGGTGGATCAAAAAACAAAATAGGTGATAGTGATGTAGACCTACCGGTAAATTGTTACTCTATGGTAGTCTCATATCATTGTGACCAGAACTCTCCTAAGGAAAAAGAAAAGAGAAATATACACAGAACAAAACAGATGTAAACATTTTAGAAAACATCAATGTATGTGTAAATCAGTATGCCACACTTTGGTAAAGTTAACTCACCCATAAATGTTATGGAGACAGCCTCACCTCGCCTGGCGCTCGCTCAGGTCAAAGAGGCCCGCTCTAAACATGGGGAGAAAGAAAATAAATGGATTGCATGTGTAAAACTCGCCATAAAGTGAGTGGTAAGATGCCTTTGGTAATAATCTATATAGGCAATGACTTAAGGCAAGATTGCAAAGGAAAAACACTTGGATGGAGTAAAAAACAAAGCGCGTCTAGTTTGTATGAATTTAAGCGCTCAGATTTTGTGAGAGAATTCTCATGCAACTCTCTTCACGAGTATGTGTGCGTATAGCCTAACTCGTGTGGAAGAGAGGAACACATATGCAGAGATCTTAAGCATGTGTTCTAAACATGCATGTCCCGTATGCTAGAAGTTGAATTTAGTATTGGCACTCTTGAAAGATGGCAAAAAGTGATTTCATGGCTGTTATTACAGGAAATCTAGAGTGCTGAGGCTCAACGAGAAGGAATGCTGAGCCGAAATATCTGGCGGTGAAAACTTAAACCTCCCCAACTAATAACATATTTTCCTACACCACCTTGGCTTAGTTGTGTGATGCTGGGAAAATCACCCAATCAGGTGGTATCATTTTCAGAAGAAAAAGAGCATCCTACTACCTATGTCCAGGAAAGGGAATCATAGTAAAATGTTTCCTTCACCATCATCTTTTTTCAGTAATCTACCATGTGTAGACTACATGTAGAGGGACCATTCAAGTGAAATAAAGGAAGAAGGCAGAGGGATATGATATCCTGAATAGGTCTTTGGGTCGTCCTTGTCCTCTCTGGCCCTCAGATTCAGAGCATGTGTCAAAAGACTAATGTGAAAAGAAGATATGGCTTACCAGGGCTGATGACATAGAAACCTGACTGCTAGTGAGTAATGTAGTGACCTTTTTCCTACAGTGTGAGTCAAAGTGTGGTTGGTGAAGAGACCTCATGTTTGCAAATCATTACAGAGGTGTGAGGCCTCTCGAAAACTGTCCTGGTGCCAAACATAACTGTGAGTATCCCCAGTTTGAGAGAGACACAACTCTCTCTGCTTGAGTGATAGGTGAGAGGCCAGCAGTGTCTAGGAGCTGAACAGGTGTTAGGTGATACGAGAGTGATTGGCTGTGCGCCTGAAAGGCAGTGGCCAAACACACCCACTAGATGTAAGAATGTTCTTGTAGGATTGGAAGTTATTTGGTTGTGATAGAAATTGGGTCTCTAGTGGGCAGTGGTTAGCACCCTGTCCCAGTGGGGTCCCTCACTCTAGTCAGGGTTAGGGAGTCACACAGCTAAGATAAGCCCTGCTCACCCCCTTGGTAGCTTGGCACGAGCAGTCAGGTTTTTCTCAGAGGCAATGTGTAAAGCATTTATATACACACACACACACACAAACACACACACACACACACACAGTAACACAGGGAATACACTACAAAAGGGGCCCACACCTGTGTAGAAAATATCCAATATTTATCTGAATAAAACAGAAGCAAATGAAAAAAATCCAACATGTCCAAGTCAAGATATAATTTTTCAAAGATTAAATCAGTTCAGTACATAGAAACCTTTGGATGTGTATGTTATAACACAAAGTACCTAAGATGCATCAAAAAGTCAAAGGCGAGACCCAGGGGAGGTGAGGTGCTGGAAAGCAAAGCGATGCCTTGGTTCTTTACTCCTAAGGTAGATGATGCATCGATTCCTTACTGCTAGGCAGGGGAGGTGATGCGTCAGTTTCCAGGCACGCGGTCTCAGTTCCTTACTGCAGTGCAGTGTCGAGGAAGAAAATGGCACCCAGGAACAATGCCTTGATGATGCGTTTAAAATCCAGACATGCTGCATCAATGCGGCAGCAGCGAACAAGTGCTGCATCAATCCCTAAGTCGTGAAGCAGGTGCTGCATTGGAGTCTGAGCGATGCGTCCAAGACCTCAGGGATGAGGTGCTCAAAACTGATGCTGTCATGATTCTTCTGACGCTCTACAATGGCAATGCTGGAGCCTGTGATGTTATCGAGGTCAATGAATCTATTCTCAATGAGCGGTGACAATGGCTTTGGTGCAGGCGCTGGGGGCCAAAGCGTGAATGTTCTTGGTTCTTAGCAGCAAAGCCACCTCCAATGACCCAGAACTGGAAGCGGCACCACTTGGCAGGTCAGAACTCCCGGCAGAGGAGTTATGGGGCTGTAGATGAAGTCTTCGATGTCCCTGAGCCTTCCAACAGGAGGCAAGCTCACACTCAAGTCCTAGGAAAAACTTGGAAAGCAGGATGTAGAATGCAAATTCCAGTGATTTCACTCCCAGTACAGAAGCAGCAAGCAGCAGGCCAGCACAACAAAGCAACAGGAAGTGTGTCAGCTCATCCTATAGCATTCAGCTCTTCTTCCTGGCAGTGTCCTTTAGTCCAGAAGTGTTCTGAAGTTATGGCATCACAGCTCCAGTACTTATACCAGTTTCTGTCTTTGAAGGAGGCAAAAGACAAAGGAAACTCTTTGTAGTGCACAAGACCCTACCTTTCCCTGCCCTGGCTCCATACACGCTACAGGGAGTTGGAGACAGTTTTCTGTGAAACAGGCACAGCCCTACTCAGGTGTCAGTGACAACTCCTCCCAATACTCTAGCAGGCAAATCAGTCTGGTGATGGTCCACCAGGATCCCTTTGTGTGACTGTTTAGAGTGAACGCTTTAGTGTCCAACTGTCACCCTAACCCAGACGTGGATTCTACAGAAAGGCAGAGTCACAGAATGGTTAAGCAAGAAAGTGTCCACTTTTTAAAAGTGGCATTTTCAAACACGTCATTTAAAATTTAAAAACCAACTTCACTAGAATTTTTAAATTGTGAGTTCAGAGACCCCAAACTCCAAATCTCTATCTGCTCCCAAACAGAAACTTACACTTAAAAGATATTTCAATGCAACCCCTATGTCACCCTATGAGGGAGATAGCCTTGGAATAGTGAAAATTAAATTAGCAGTATTTCAATACACCGCACCCTGCCCAATGGGCTGCCTTTGGTCTGCCTTATGGTTGCCTTACATGTTATAAAAAGGAAGTTTGGGACTGGCAAGTGGGTGCACTTGCCAGGTAAACATGGCAGATTATAGCTACACACACAGACACTGTAGTGGCAGGCCTGATACATGTTTGCAGGGCTACTTATGTGGGTGGCACAATCAGTGCTGTAGGCTCACTATTAGAATTTGATTTACAGGCCCTGGCACACCTGTTGCACTTTACCAGAGAGTTACTAGTAAATCAAATATGCCAACCATGGATAAACCAATAACCAATACAATTTACACGGGGAGCACTTGCCCTTTAGGGTAAACAGTCAAAATATCGATTCCAAAATATAGAATGGACATAATATCGAAGTAAAAATATAAAATGGACAAAATATCGAATGGACACAATATAGTGGTTAAAAATATCGAATTTAAGGTAATTAATATCGATTTTCAAAATATAGAAGTCAAAATATCGAAGTATACAATATAGGCATTAAATATATACATTTTTTAATAATATCAATTTTTTAAAAGTGTTTTGTATGTTAGTATATGTGTGAAAAGTGTATATTAATTTTTGTAATGTATGTTTAATGTATTTTAAGTAATGAATTTTATGTTATTTAATTTTTGCGTAATTTAATTCTGTAGCGGGTTGTGGGTTTATAGGGGAATAGGGTGGGAAGTAATTTAATTGTAATTAATTAAATATTTTTATTTATTTATTGGTATTCATTTAGAATTTATTGTTATTTTTTATTTGGTAATTAATTTTTATTAATTGCCAATTCATTTGTATTAATTGATTAATTGTTAATTATGTACATTTTCTAAATTTATTTTCTGTAGCGGGTTGTGGGTTTATAGGGGAATAGGGTGGGAATTAATTTAATTGTAATTAAGTAAATACTTTTTTTCATTTATTGGTATTTATTTTAAATTTATTGTTAATTAATTTTTAATTGGCAATTAATTTTTATTAATTGGTAATTTTTTGTATTAATTAAATATTTGATAATTATGATAATTGTATTAATGTATTGTCTGTAGTGGGATGTGGGTTTATATGGGAATAGGGTGGGAAGTAATGTAATTGTAATTAATTACATATTAAAAATACTTTTTGTGTATTGATAATTAATTTACTGTTAATTTTTAATTGGCATTAATTTTTATTATTAATTAGTTTTGTTATTGAAAATTAATTAGTTGTTAAATAATTATGAATCGGTTATTATTTTTAATAACTAATATGTAGTTGTATTTCTAATTAATTATTACATAATATTAAATGGGTTATTAATTTCAATTAATGTTTTATTGGTATTGATATTTAATTTATTTTTAATAATATATTAAATCATTACTTTCCCTACTGTTAAACTCACTGGAGTGGGAATAGTAATTTTCACCCTCCCGCTATCCAACGCTTTCCCTACTGTTGCACTCTCTGGAGTGGGAATAGTATTTTTACCCCTACGCTATCCGACGCTTTCCCTACTGTTGCACTCTCTGGAGTGGGAATAGTAATTTTTACCCCTACGCTATCCAATGCTTTCCCTACTGTTGCACTCAGTGGAGTGGGAATAGTAATTTTTACCTCTACGCTATCCAACGCTTTCCCTACTGTTGCACTCTCTGGAGTGGGAATAGTAATTTTTACCCTTCCAATATCCAACGCTTTCCCTACTGTTGCACTCTCTGGAGTGGGAATAGTAATTCTTACCCCTACGCTATCCAACGCTTTCCCTACTGTTGCACTCTCTGGAGTGGGAATAGTAATTTTTACCCTTATGCTATCCAACGCTTTCCCTAGTGTTGCACTCTCTGGAGTGGGAATAGTAATTTTTACCCCTACGCTATCCAACGCTTTCCCTACTGTTGCACTCTCTGGAGTGGGAATAGTATTTTTTACCCCTACGCTATCCAACGCTTTCCCTACTGTTGCACTCACTGGAGTGGGAATAGTAATTTTTACCCCTACGCTATCCAATGCTTTCCCTCCTGTTGCACTCTGGAGTGGGAATAGTATTTTTTACCCCTACGCTATCCAACGCTTTCCCTACTGTTGCACTCACTGGAGTGGGAATAGTATTTTTTACCCCTACGCTATCCAACGCTTTCCCTACTGTTGCATTCACTGGAGTGGTAATATTAAATGTTACCCTCCTGCTATCATACGGTAAAATATTGTACATTTTTTATTAATAACTTACATTAATTATATCTTAATTTTAAGGTTATTTGAGTATTTTTAAGTATGTTTAGTTAATTATATTTATTATTTCATTAATTTTAAATTACTTTTAAGACATTTAAAAAAATTCGATATTTTGACTGACTATATTTTTTACAGACTATATTTTGGATTCGATATTTTTGTACTTACCTGTTTGTAGATAGGAATTCGATATTTTGGCATTCTATATTTTGGTGACTATATTTTGGTAAGTCTATATTTTGTCATTCTATATTATGTCAGTGATCCGCCCTTTAGCACTGGTCAGCAGTCGTAAAGTGCCCAGAGTACTAAAACCAGCAGAAACAAAATCAGAAAAATGCAGGAGAAAAGAAACATGTTTGGGGATGACCCTGCATAAAGGGTCAGGTCCAACAGGCTATGAGACAGCAGATAAATAAAGAAGATGTGTATTGTGGGTTTTATCCAAGCAATCCCTCTGGGAGCAATGCCTACATTGAGACCCCGACCTGGGACAGTGTACAATGAGATGGGACTGGATTCTGGATCAGAGGAGCTGAGTTTTAAACTAATGCAAATGGAATTCTTGAAAAAATGTATGTGCACTTTGTTAAGGTCAGAGGAAGACATTACCACCATGACCCCACCCCCAGATGTTCCACCTGAATACATAAATGTTGTGGTTGATATTTCATGGCCAGGGGGTTCGTTGTAACCAAGACCGCTTCTCATAAGCCATTTGGCTTCCTCTCACACCAGAGCTTGGAAGCAATTGAGTTCTGCAGTAAATTCTGCAATAAATCATTGATATAAAATAAATATTGTTTTCAGTATTCTAAATGATTCTCTCATCCTTGTATTTAGCTTTCGTTCCATAACTTACAGCATCCAATGACAGGGAACTAAATCAGTCGGGGTGTATGGGGGGGACACATACATAATAATGTCTGGCAGTACAGTTGGACTGCCGTTCGCAGCAACAGTCACATTAAGTCAGTGCTGCTGCAGACTGAGTAGAGGTGGGTGAGCCCAAAAAATTAACAGGCAGAGACAGCGGAGTCAGAACCGATTCAAGGGCCTGACTTGACTCTTTAGAGCCCATGCATGAGCTAATGTGGAAATATTTAGCATGTAAATCATGCAACAAACTTCATCTAAAAATATGAAACCGTCCCTTCAAAATTAAAAGATGTGTATTTCTTTAACTTTTGGAAGCATTTCACTTTAGTAATTCAGATTAGTATCACTTGTTTGAAAGGCATTTAGTAAAAGTAATAGTTTTGAACAATGAGATTAGAAATATACGTGCAGCCCCCCCTGATGACAATACAACTACTGAACTCAGAGGCAAGCCAGTTGTCATGTGCACCCTATATGTGGTCTTGCTTCTTATTCTAGATGGAGCAACATTATGATCTGTTAAATTAGGCACAAGAGGATTTTGTACAGTTCACTTCTTAAATTCACACATTTGATGGTGTTCTCGTGTGTGATAATGAAGAAAATGAGGATCAGTGAAATTAAATATTTTCCTGGGATCACACAATTTGCTCAGGCAGGAAAGCCGAGATTGATCCCAAATTGTCTGGTTTCACGTTGTGCAATTCATTCACTAGAAGGGTATCTCTTTCTCTTACCTTTTGTTCATTAGAGGTCACTGATTTGTGGTTAATTCTCGGTTTATGTAGTTAGAACATGGAGTCAGGCCGAAGCCACATGAAAGCTCAGTTTGTTTGCGCTCCAGGATCCAAGAGGATCTCAAAATCAGTCAGAGCCAAGCATAGGACTGGATAATGGATTGCAGAATGATCTACGACGAGGTGTGTTTAATGAGCAGACATGGCCAAGAGCACGGATCTGCTTCAGCCCCTGCCGTTCACCTAATCCGCATCAGTGTGCCGCTTACATGGCGTTAATTGGGTTGTGTCCTGCTAGGTCTCAGAAGTGGCAGAAATGTAAAACTGTCTTTGAAATGCATCCCAATTGGATCCTAAATACATGTCCTTTACAGGCAATACCAATGCTTGATTTCTCAACAACGACTGTACAAAGCCTCATGTAATCCATAGAGCGAGTCAATCCTTTTCATATTGAGCATTCACAACCTCTTGTATATACTTTAGTATATACTTATTCATATCTTGTATATACTATAGTATATACTTATATGTGTATGTACATTGTGGGCTCTGGAGATCAGCCCTAGGACTTGTTTACTTCCGCTTAGGGACTTTTTTTTCTGTTCAACTGCCTCTATTTAACTGTCTTAATAGAAAACGACCAGCAGAGGTAAGTAACATACCAGAATTGCTTTCTGCTGAGGGACTTTCTTTTTTTATTTTTCTGGCAACTGCCGCTATTTTACTTTCTTGATAGAAAATGACCAGCAGAGGTCAGTAAAATACCAGAATCACTTCAGCATTCTCTAGATTCCAGTCCATTGAATTGTTTTTATTTTTCTGGCAACTGACTCTATTTAAATTTCTTGATAGAAAACGACCAGCAGAGGTCAGTTAAATACCAGGATCACTTTAGCATTCTCTAGATTCCTGTCCATAGAAATTGTCTTCCATGAGCAACCATAGACAATATTTGTTTCAAATCTTGTATTTTCAGTGATAAGACCACAAAAGGCCCTGATTTTATATTAAAAACAGAGTTTTGAACAATATCATTTCTTGCTGAAAGGCAATATTTATTTCCATGTGTTCCCATACCTGGTGTGTCATGAAATTTGGTGTTTATTTTCCCTCCATGTTAAAGAATAGTAGATGTTTCAGCACCCAGGCTAATGTGCTGCATAGCTAAATACATATAAGGTCCCAAAGGCGAGACCGATTGCATTGCAAATGCCTGTTTACATTTCATTTAACATCATCTTGCAGTCCTTAACAGTTTTGTTTTTTTCCATATATCGTGTTCTGCATTTTTTTCTGCAGTATATGAGTCTTTTATGTAAACTGAGTCCCTTCTAGGCAACTGGGTGGGTTTTGGGTGTGGGTGAGTGTTCATGGCGGTGCACGAATGAGAGCTCAGGCGATGAGTCAGAAAGTTGTATGGATTTCTCACAATGCCTGTTAGTAAGTCATAAGAGGTGTTTTGACTTCTTGTAAGTTCAACCCTTGTCCTCTCCTCAGCGTGCACAGAGCGATGGTGACATATGTGTCAATTGTAATTTTATGGGAAAGTGGGTGCAAGAGCTTCACACCTGTCAAAATGTTGAAAGCGCAGAAGGAAAATAAAATGCAGTGGCGGCTGGCCCATTGAGGGCGCTGGGGCGCAGCCCGAGTAACTTAATCACAAAAACCCGAAGACATTGCTTTTTACAGCTATGGCAGCAGAAATAAAAACAGACAAACTGACACACCTGTCACTTTGAATGCTTTCATTTCTGTTGTCTGTGTGCTATCAGGGCCAAGTGCCTGCGCATGTCAGCAGGAAAAAGGAAAGCACAATTAGGAGAGTTGTGGTTACTGCGCATGTTTGAGGGGCGTTTTACATCTCCGCTCCTTTTACACATTCGCAAGCCATAGACATGCTGCGCATGCCCAAATCAGCGCGGCATGTCTGAAGAATGAAGCCTGCCTGGGCGGAGAGACATTTCCGCCCGCTATCGAAGCACCCTATCAGAAGACCAGTTAAAGCGGGAGAGAAGCAGGTTGAGACCCAGCTCTTTACTGAATTCCGATTGTTGGGAGTCAGTTCAACAGCGTCAGACCCGCTTGCAGTTGGATAGAAGCACGCAGCTCAGCCTGCAAGAAACCTATATAGCTGTGGAGTTCCAGCAAGCACTAACGGTAAATAAATCGAGGCACTTGTTGGCCTTATATTATAAAAGCATCAGATCTCCAGTGCACATCGTTCCCTGTAACTGCTTAGGTGCCTTTCGATGTTTCCCTCAACATTCCCTTCCTCAAATCATGTTTTCATTGTTGTCATGCACCAATCGTGGGAAATACGCCGACTTTCAAAACGTAAGACACCGATTTTAATTCTTGCAATCCACTTTCCTAAATTCTATGATTACAGGCAAATGCTCTGCTTCAAGTTCCATGTCTGCTACTGAACACGGATAGGCGGTATATTTTGTGCTGACAAGAAAAATGAGTACAGTTTAATTTAATTTTATTGTGGAGCGTTTTTATCCAATATTTCCAAAATCCATAAAGATGTGCCCTTTCCAAGCAGACCTGCCTTCACATAAGTGGTGCTTCCTTATTCCTCCTGCCACCGCTGCACAATCCCTTCTTACCCCTCTTTCAGCAAGAAACAGAAAACACGTTTCAGTGCAGTATTTTCACAGATTTGTCAGGGCATTGAACCCTTTGGTGTTTACATGCTCTGCCAAAATCCCTAAATTAAATAATATAAAAACATAATATTAAAAAGCAACCATTAGATGTTCAAAAATAGACTTCCATGGGGGGCGTGGCTTGCGTGCCGTACGAGATGGCGGCGTAGCTGCGGAGCTCCGTCCGCGACCTCCGCTCCCGAACGATTTTTAGAGGCATTTTCGGGCGTTTCACACACCACGGACTAATTTTGGGCATCTGAATATGAGGTGAGCCTAGCGCTGTGCCTTTGGAGACTTTTTTGACCTTCCTGCTCCATTTTTTCAAGGAAACTCAGAACCCCGGTTTCGGCCGCCATTTTGTTTCTCTTTTTTACGCCATTCCAGTTTGAGACGCGATGCTGTGTGAAATAATTTCTTTTTCCTCCTGAATGACTTTAATTACCTATTTTGATGCAAAGGCACCCTAGCGTCTTGACTCTTTGTTTCTTTCAAATGCCTTTTAGTGACCTTTTCTGGGCATTACTCTCCTCATAAGCGCTTCTCTGATGCAGCGTCATACCAGCGCACCAGCTCTTCATCTCCTTTGAATGCCTTTCAATGAAGCTTATGTCCTTTGCTCCCTTCAAAATTGCCTGTTTTTTACAGCCACGCTTCAGAGTTTCAACTCCTTAACTACTTCATATGCCTTTCAATGAACTTTATGTGTTTTGCTCTCTTGTTTTTTGACCCTATAACAGCCACCAACCTGCGCATTCTCTCAATATGCTTCCTTCTCACTAACTGACACTATTTTCTGGCGCTGGGTTCAGTTTATACTAGTTATTGAGAGCCTTTTTAAAGATATATTGCTGCATATTTATGGGGAAATTGTGGAACCTTAAGCTTTCTACTCCTGTTAAGCCTACTATTGGTTCTGATTCTGACCTCAATTCTCAAGAAATGGAGGAAGTTGCCCCACAGAAATTGAATTCCTCTTTGGGACCAACTTCTAAACTGCAGCCTTCAAGTAAACTTCCCACAACAACAGCATCCACCAAGCTTGAAGGAAGATCCTCCCTCTCCAGGCTCCTCTTCAGCCTCGTCATCTATGGATTTAATTCTAGAGGAAATACGTGCCCTTAAACCGTTCATGGAGGAGACCACTAAGACCTTACAATTTTTACATGGCAAATGGTCTTCACTAGAATCTCGTATTCTTCTTATGGAACAATCAACTGATTCTCTTCAGTCCTCCTGTTCTCGTATACCTTCTATTGAGGCAGATATATTGCAGCTCAAGAGACAAGCGGAAGATTTGGAAAATCATAATCGCAGGAACAACCTCCGCCTTTATGGACTTCCAGAAATTTCGGAGGGATCAAATCCAACTGCCTTTTTTCAATCTTTTCTTCCACAAATTCTGGACTTACCTGCCTCCTCCTCTTTCAACATTCAAAGAGCCCATAGACTTGGTCCGAAAACTTCTAACAAACCTCAAGGTGTCATTATGCTGTTTCTACAATACACTGACCTCTTACAAGTTTTATCAGGCTGCCAAACCTAAGAAGCAGATTATTTGGAAAGGTCATCAATTATTTCTCTCGCAAGATGTAGCTAAAGCAACAGCTGACCGTCGGAAAAAGTTTTTGGATATGTGCCCACAGCTACGTGCTCTTAATGCGAGGTTTGGTTTACTCCACCCATTACAAGGACAAAACTACTACTTTTGAAGACCCAGCTGCCTTACAGGAGTTCCTTCGACATCATGGAGAGGATATTATGGACACCGCAAGAGTTCCTTAATTTACTCTGTTTGTTTGCTCTTATTGATTGCTGATATGTTTTCCTTTGGTTGTGATGTGTATTATATTCTATGCTTTATTCTCCTTCCCCATGTTTCCTCCCCACTCTTATTGCTTTTTCTCTCTCCTTTTCTAGGTATTGTGCTCCTTCAACTCCTCCCGATGTGCCCCATTTGCTATGTGATGTTCTATCGTTCGTGTAGCGGTTGTTCGGTGATGTCTGTTCTTGCTGTTGTCGTCGTCGTCTTGTGACGCCGTCACCCTCGCTTTTATTTATTTTATTTATTTGCATGTTTGTATGGCGCTGTGAATCACTCCCGAAGGAGTAGGTATGTTTCTCAGTCGTCTGTTTTTGACTTGTACTGTCTTTTTGTCCTTTTTGCTCTTTCTCTTCTTTACGCATTTCAATGCTTTCTTCCTTTTCTTATTTTCCTTGTTCATATCTTCTCTTTTCTATTCTTCTATTTTTCTTTCTTCACATGTTTATTCTCCAACTCTTACTGTTTGCTCTCATCAATTTAACTCTCTGTACTTATTTTGTAATTCTACTTCCGTCATTTCATCATTTTTCTTTCTTCCTTTTTTTTGTCTTCATCTTTGCTTTTACTCTGCCTCTTTTCCCTCCTTTTTACCCTTTTTCCCTTTTTATCTCAGTTCCTCTTTCTTTATTCTTGCATTTTTCTCTACAACTTATCTTTTTTGTACTAGTAAGCATACTACTGCTTATATTTTTTATCTAAATCACCTTCCGGTTACTTCTTGGAATGTTAAAGGTTTAAATAACCCAATTAAAAGGCAACGGGTGTTATCCCATTTACCCAGACTTAAAACTGATGTTGCCTTACTTCAAGAATCCCATCTCTCAGAGACTGAAGCTTTGAAACTCAAACGTTGTTGGGTGGGACATGTATTTATCTCTCCCGCTGCAGGTAAGAAAAACGGAGTTGTGATTTTGTGCCATAAAAAGTTAAATGTTTCTACAGTTTCTCATGAATGCGATGTTGATGGTCATTGGGTGATTGTTAAATTGCTTATAGATAAGATTCCTATTGTTATATTCAATGTTTATGCTCCTACTGGTGTTGTCAAATCCCTCTGGCCTTCCATTTCTGATAAGTTGGTTATGCTTAATGATGAGTATATTATTTTTGGTGGTGATTGCAATCACATTTTTGACCCTATCCTGGACAGATATTCCAAAGTTAAATTCTCACCATCTAGAATGCACTTCCAATTCACTACTTCTATTCATCATAATGCACTAGTAGACATCTGGAGATTATGCCATGTGGAAACTTGCAAACCATCTTCCTATCGATGCCCAGGCTGCTGGCGCAAACCGCCTTAGTTCCCATGTTGAGTAATTACCAAAATAAAGGGACGGGCGCTGGAAGCAGGAATCAAGAGCAGAGTTTATTACTCATGAGGAGAGCCAGTCATTTCGGACACGAAACACAGTGTCTTTCGGGAGGTGCTCTAACAAGTGAGCTGAGACTCTTGGTTTTATACCTTACAGAACACTCGATAACACAATTAGGGCTGTATGATGCAAGAGAAGAACATCCCTATAATCCTCGTGGTGATCCTACCCCACATGTGTTCACAATGGGGACCCTTGACCTGCTGATAAGAGGGGAGGGCAATCACGCAGCTGAGTGTTCCGTCAACTGTTTAGGATGTGTACGCCTGATCATAGCCCAGGGGGTGGGGTGGCTAGGATCAATAGTGGCATACAATAAGGGCAGTAAATGGTATCCCCTGACTCAGGCGATGGCCTCGGACATGTGTGGTCAGCTGGACCCGGGGGAAGGGGTCATCAAAGGAGTGGTATTCATGCCACGGGGACAATCGAGCGCGGAGGGAAGGCTCGTCAACAGAGGGGCATTCATGGAAGGAAAGGAGGTGTTGGTCAGGCGCGGCCGTGACTCCCAAGGACAGGGTCTTGCAGAGGAGGAAGGTTTATGACTTGTCCATGTGAGGGAGAAGGAGGGGGGGGTCAGGGTGCGCGCAGGGTCAGAGTCGCACAGAGTGCTGGGTTTCATGGTCTATGCACGTGAGAGTGAGAGGGGGGTGCTCAAATGCGCGCAGGAGGGAAGCCAGTGATTCTAATGAGTGGGCAAGAGGCCAAGGTGCCTAAAATGGCTGTCAGGTACATATGGGCACGGGCTTTTACTGGCGGAGTAATACGGTCAACATTTCAGGGTATACGTGGTGTCTACAGAGAGGGGGACGGGAGAGGGCAAATGAACGCCGCTTAGGTACATTAATTTTGCTAATTTCCACAGTCGCCGCTTTTAACATAAGCGAGTTCATTTTCCTATTCTTTCTAGTTAAGGGGCGTACATATAAACATGTGATTGATGAAATAGCATTTGTCAATACTAACATATTACATAAAAATCATGAACAGTTGAAGTGATGGGCATAATGTAGCACATAGGAAATTGCATTTGTCGAGTTCCTATCATTTCAAAAGCACTACATAGCAGAAATGTTTCTGACTTAAAAAATGTGACCAATGAACATTTTGACCAAGCAGTTGAGGGCGGAATCAGTTCTATATACAGGGTCTCTTCGTCACAGTGTCTTTTATCAGTGAGCCATCACTGGTAGGCTCTAGTCCGTGTCCTTTCGTTGGCGCTGTTGAGCGCCGGCGGTGGAGCTATAGGTCCAGCTCGATTCTATCCATACGCGTTGCAGGGTGCGGTCAGTCCTCTGCTGTTAGACCACAGTCCTGTTCCCTAAACAATTCGTTTAACGGCGCCTTATGCTCGGCACCTATATTTCCGTGGTGCACCCCATTTCCACCTGGATGCTGTTCTTCCTTTCGACAGGAAGTCATGTGGAAAAGAGGGTGTGTGGTTTCGATAGTCGATGGGAGTGAGAGGGCGGAGTGGAGGCAGATTTTCCTGGGACACACCAAGGGGACCAAGGGAGCAAATGATAACAAGCAAGCAAGCCCATCAATCGGGCCCAAAGAAGGGGGACGGAGACTCCAGGCACACGTGGGTTAGCAGACGGAGGGCTTCAGGGTGGCCCGTCATTTCTCATGTTCCACGTTGAAATTGCTGTCTCGTCCCGCATCTTGTTGCTCTGCAGCTCCACCTTTGGTCGAGGTCACATGTGTCTCAAGATCTGCAGCTAGGCTGTGTGTCACGTCCGACCCTTCTCCTCCGGTTATCGCATATCTTTGAAATAGGTACAAAACAAGCTTTAGAGAACTGGTCAGGAGAAGACATTTATGCATGTAAATTCTTCCCTCAATCCAACGCACTTGGGAGATGCGCTCATCGGTCACAGTCAGAGGTCTATTACCAAGCAGTGCATATGTCGGCATTCCTACTGAGTTCATGCCAAGTTTATTCATCGTCCTATTTATAACTCAAGTGAGGATAAATAAGATTCCCATCAACTGTGCATTTCGTCATATTCAACATTTCGGAACATTTCCCTTCAAGGCTGGCTAACCTTTTCAAACAGGGCGGGGGCGCTATCATCGAGAGTCAGGGTAAAACAGGTTTTGCTCGGGGGACGACAGTTACTCATGGTCATCATGTTTATATCCGGGACAGCAGCTGGGGTTAATCAAGTGGGGCGGGGATGCTTCGGGCATTCGCGCTTGGGTGCAAAAGGGGGTGGGGCAATCTGGGCATTGGGGGTCAATCTAGACGTTGGCGTTCGTCTCTAATGAACAGAAATAAGGTGCCATTGACATACAGTTCCCCTGTAAATGGCCAGATCTGGGGGACTTTAGTCGTCTTACCTGTCCTTTCCTTCTCAGCCAATTCAAGTTCATTCATTTTGCAGAAAGGAGAGGTAGTAATATGGCGAGATACAATCACTTTAGTTTTGGTCAATTTCGCTGAACACCTTCGCGTTCAATAAGTTTCCAATCAGACTAGTGCCAGCGAGGCACGACTTTACCATACAAAGGAAGAGGAAATAGGGAGACTCCCATAGAGAGCGAGAGTCATCCGCAATCTAAACGAGCCATTTGGTACACGTATGACACGTATGACATGTAGAGAGAGAGATAGAGAGAGTTAGAGAGAGTTAGAGAGATAGAGAGAGAGAGAGGTATAGAGAGGAAAATGGTGGGATAGAGATAGAGAAAGACAGAGAGATGTGTACAAAAATAGGTCCTTTAGTGCGTTCACAACACAGAACAGCAGGGGGTCAGGTAACGGAGAGACGCGAACAAAGGGAGAACATAAACCCCTACAGTACACACACACGAACTCAGACAGAGGAAGACAGTACATGTATTACACATATATAAGACATTCACGACAAAACAGAAAACAACAGGTGGCCAACAAAATCTGTTTTATATGTCCTATGTATCTTTACTATCCTATTTATCTACGTGCTTAGCTCTTTCTACCCTTCCCTCCCTTTTCCTCTCGCTTGTCATGTCTGCGAGCGTTCCCAATTGCCAATACTCACACCTCGGTTGGTCGATCAGAAATTAACCTGGTCGTGCTAGTTACCCATGGTTGGATCTTAAGCCATTTTTCTGTTCCCTCCTGTGGTGGGAAGTTCTCCAGGCTGAGGCAACGGCAAGTATTGATCGGGAGAACAGTCGGGCAGCTTGGCTATATCTATAAGAGTGTGAGAAAGAGGGGGGCAGTGCATTTTGAACATCAGCAACATTTCTAACTTCCTAGACGGGTGGTGCCGTGGCAACCCTTACCTGTATAATTTTTCTTTGTCCTTTCCCTACCTAGTCAAACGTCCAGTTACATTATTTAGCACGTCATTTCTAGTCAATTTTTCGTCATTCAGTACTTGTCCAGTTTCTATGTCAGTCCATCCTCTCAGTCGCTATGTCCTAAGGAGGAACAGTCATGTTAAGCCTACGTCTTTAAAAAAAGTTTATCTGTTATAACGACTAAACACAGATTTCCCCTTTTCCCTCTTTCGTCGGTGGTCCGACCGTCGCTCTTCCATACTTCAGTCGACGTTCTGACGTGACCTGCAGAAGGGAGGAAAAGAAGGGGTAGGGGGGGGGGGCAGCATTCAAAGCACATCATCATGCGGTAGTTCGAAAATGTTTTACCTACCATATACTCGCCCTTTCTCCTCGTACCGCATTCCCTTGCCCCTTCGGCATTTCAGCCCAGAGGGACCAGTGGTGTCATATAGATAATCATTGACGATCCGAGCATCTACATGAGCTACCTGGTCGTAACCGTCTTTATCGGGTGCAAGGGTGACGGTCAGAAGGCATTTTCTGTGGTGTCATTTTTAAGGGTATCTGAAAACACTTTTCCGGTTGCTTGCGGCACATAAGGTAGCTGCCAAATACCTGATCCCTTTTGATCTACATCCATCATCATACTTAATCTTCGTTCGCAGTAGTAAGGCATTACAAAACTTATTAATGCAACTGCAACGACCATGCTTTCTCCTTCAAAATACTTTTTAATAAACGAAATTGGTAGCAGTTCATTTCATAAAGTGCAGCAGTGCAAATAAAATCGTATTGAAATTACCTTACAGAGCAGACATGATGCATATCAAAAATTCATTATTAATCAATTCATAATTCATTATCCAATACTCATTCTTTATCTAAATTACACCAATTCATTTTCCAACTCATAATCAGTACCCACCCTAAGTCAATTCATTGTCCAAGCACATGCTCAATATCCTTCATATCTACTTTCATTATCCAAAACGTTATATATATATATCTCGGGGTTAAAAAGTTGCAAGGTCACGGTACAATAAAGTTCATTCAAAAACTCTCATTTTGTGTCGGCGCCATTTTGGGTGGGGTCAGGCGAGTTCCAGCACAGTCAGGATGTCTCTAGTCTTGCATGGTTGGCCCAGAGCCTTCCGTTGGGAATTCAAAAAGTTTCGTGCTATAAGGTTAACAGTCTAACAATATGGACAATGAGTCAAAGAGTGGGAAGGGCGGCAACAATTTTCCTACCGGGTCATCCTGGTGTTCCTCCGGAACTGAACAAGTCTGTGCCGTGGCTGCATTTTAGCCAGTTCTAATCCGAGGCTGGCGCCGGCAGGAGTTGCACCGATGTCGTGGTTCCCGGTGAAGGGGGCGGGGGCACCCATGCAGGGGGTCGGGGGCCCCCCGGCTCTTATAGAATCTTCAAGGTCGAGGAGAGGCGATATGGAGCGAGTGCCCGTCCTGGGCAGAAGACCGCTTTATGATGTTGACCCTCTTTAAGTAAGAGCATTGGGGTGTCGCTGGAAGCCTCCACCTGGAGGGAGGTGAGGGAGGCTCGTTCGCGTCACCTCCCCCTTCCAGCGACCCCGCGCCGTTCCTCGGCTCCGTCGCTTCGATATTGGCCGTGCCAGCCATTGAAGATGGGGGGGGGGGTCGGTGGCTGTGGCAAGACATCCCCCCCTTTTCTCGTCGACATGTGGCGGGACTACCTGGAACTGTCCAGGAATTTGACATGTGGCGGGACTACTTGCAAGCGCCGCCGTTCTCGCTTTTGGCTTCGGCCTTCTTCGTGGGTCGGACCAGGCGGGAGACAGAAGGGGAGGGGTGGTCGGTGGCTGAGGCAAGACAGCCCCCCCTCGTGGCCCGCAGGGCAGCAGGAGAGAAGGAGAGGACTCTGCCATTCTTTGGACCGCCTGGCCAACATCATCTCCTTCTGACCGTGGCCAGGCGGGCCCCTCGTGCCTCGAGGCCTCGCCTTCCGGATGGGCGTAACTGCGGACCTGTTGCACTTCGGGAGTTTTCCGGAATGGGGGTAGGTACCTATTTGATTGTTTCTATTTCATGTGACCGTTATTTGGGCGTGGCGGGCAATGAGGCAGGCATGTTGGGAGCAGGAACAGTCAGTGAAGCCTAGCTGCCTCGTGGCTATTTTTGCTGTCAAACTTTTCGCCATTTTATATTTCTTGTTACGAACTATTTCTCCATTTTATATTTCTTGTTACGAACTATTTCTAATGTTTCTTATTTTTAGTGAAGTCAAAAGCTCATCAGGGGGTTACTGACTTAGCCTGATTTCCTTTTTTATTTTTCTTTCTCTTCCTTAGCGTGTTTCGAGCTAAAGCTTTCTGTTAGTAGGGAACGGTGATCACTTCATATTTTTATGTGTCCTTTTCACTGGGGGGGGGGGTGGTACATCTGGACGGACCAGACGAGTCCCCTCCAATAAATGGTCCGGGGTGGAACGAGATTATCGATCAAAAGGGGAACATATATTCCTTCATTAGGGTATCATCCTGGACGGACCGAGCGATGTACTTCCATTTACCAGGGTAGCCTCCTGGACGGACCAGTCGGTCTATTTCTACTAAATGGCCCATGAGTAGAGAGCATATGTCCTCCATAAGAGTAGTCTCCTGGGCGGACCATGCGAGCTACCCCACAATAACCAACCAGTGGGGAGTGGGTAGGACTGACGAATTCACAAAGGGGCATAACCTACCCTTTTCTGCTTGCAAAGACTAGATAGAATATCTCTATTCCACGTTGTTTGCAGGCGGAAAATACCTCAAACGAAACAATGCCTGGAACAACAATGTCCAGGTTTTCAATCAATCAGTGGGGAGAAAAACAGGCATGACGGATTACAACGGGGACAAAAGTCTGCATTACCTGCCCTTCGCTATCCAAAAAGGAAGACAGAATATTTCTACTCGTCTCAGTTTGTAGACAGGGAAGATCTCAAAAGAACAACAATCGATTATTAATCGACTTCAAACAATCCAGTGGGGAGAAAGGTAGGCATGACGGCTTAATACCGGGGACAAAAAGTCTACATTACCTACCCTTCTCTATCTGCAAAGAGGGTCGACGTTCCTATTCGCCGCTGTTTGCAAACAGAGAATGTCTCGTTCTCAAAAGAGAACCAATATGTCAAGTAGCCCTCAGAGCTAAATGAACCAATACCAACAATGCCAGTATACAAATACTGGTTTTCAATACAAACAATCAATCAATCAGGTGGACAGAGCCACCCTACCAATCAGGCGTAAAAACACCCTACTTAATCTTACCCGGACCGGACCATACGGATAGCTCTTCGACTTCCTCCTCCAGCGCCCGATCGTTCTCTTACTCCATGTAGCATTCCTGTGGGATTCCAGTCAGGACAATAGGTCACTTGAAGAGAGGTCCGTTCAGAATTGGTGAAGTTCTGTCGATCGGCCGCCGGGCGAGGGCCCTCTTAAGGCAGGCATGCCCCGATCATTTAGACGTTCACTTCTTCGTCTGGATCTCTCTTACCGAACCCTATGTCACTGATGGGCCCCGCGTTGGGACGCCAATTGTGGAAACTTGCAAACCATCTTCCTATCGATGCCCAGGCTGCTGGCGCAAACCGCCTTAGTTCCCATGTTGAGTAATTACCAAAATAAAGGGACGGGCGCTGGAAGCAGGAATCAAGAGCAGAGTTTATTACTCATGAGGAGAGCCAGTCATTTCGGACACGAAACACAGTGTCTTTCGGGAGGTGCTCTAACAAGTGAGCTGAGACTCTTGGTTTTATACCTTACAGAACACTCGATAACACAATTAGGGCTGTATGATGCAAGAGAAGAACATCCCTATAATCCTCGTGGTGATCCTACCCCACATGTGTTCACAATGGGGACCCTTGACCTGCTGATAAGAGGGGAGGGCAATCACGCAGCTGAGTGTTCCGTCAACTGTTTAGGATGTGTACGCCTGATCATAGCCCAGGGGGTGGGGTGGCTAGGATCAATAGTGGCATACAATAAGGGCAGTAAATGGTATCCCCTGACTCAGGCGATGGCCTCGGACATGTGTGGTCAGCTGGACCCGGGGGAAGGGGTCATCAAAGGAGTGGTATTCATGCCACGGGGACAATCGAGCGCGGAGGGAAGGCTCGTCAACAGAGGGGCATTCATGGAAGGAAAGGAGGTGTTGGTCAGGCGCGGCCGTGACTCCCAAGGACAGGGTCTTGCAGAGGAGGAAGGTTTATGACTTGTCCATGTGAGGGAGAAGGAGGGGGGGGTCAGGGTGCGCGCAGGGTCAGAGTCGCACAGAGTGCTGGGTTTCATGGTCTATGCACGTGAGAGTGAGAGGGGGGTGCTCAAATGCGCGCAGGAGGGAAGCCAGTGATTCTAATGAGTGGGCAAGAGGCCAAGGTACCTAAAATGGCTGTCAGGTACATATGGGCACGGGCTTTTACTGGCGGAGTAATACGGTCAACATTTCAGGGTATACGTGGTGTCTACAGAGAGGGGGACGGGAGAGGGCAAATGAACGCCGCTTAGGTACATTAATTTTGCTAATTTCCACAGCCATCCCGACCTTAGAGAATATAGGGGCATATTACCAACGTTTAACGATATTTATCTCTAACGACGCTTAGCAACAAATTTTTTAACGCTAAGCATTTCCGGAAATTATCGCAGAGATAGCTTGCTATTAGCAAGGTTTATCTCAGAAGTGATAAAAATCCTCGCCCTAACTGCCAATTGAGAGACTATTGCTGGAAAACCAACGATAATCTCTCGAAGTTTGGCGTTAGCTTAATGATAGGGGCTCACAAACGTAGCCATGATATCCACCTTCCATAGGATATCATGGCTAAGTCTGGAAAATAACAGGTGTAAAAAAAAGCAGTGCTAACCGCGGTTAGCGCTGCTTTTTTTTATCACTAACAGGGTTAGCGAAATCCTTTATAATAGGAGAAATGTCGCTTAACAACATTTCTCCTATTATTTTTCTCTGGAACGCCCCCTTTGCATCTCATTAGAGATGCAAGGGGAAGCGTAGAGAAAACGGGTGCTAACATGCAAATTTGCGTGTTAGCACCCTGTTGCTGATAGGGAGATACTTTTATCTTCGCTCTCTTGGCTTTTAAAGCAAAAAAAGCGGAGATAAATCCCTTGATAATATGCCCCATAGTTTTTACTCTCCTTCCCATCACTCACAATCCTGCATTGATTATATTTTCCTTAGCAAATCTTTAGCTCAACATACTAACCACTCTGACATTGGCTCCATTTTAATTTCGGATCATGCCCCTGTTTATGTTGATATTGATCTCATTCCCTTTCCCCCATTCAGGAAGATGGAGATTCAATAATTCCTTACTCCTTGACCCCGTGTTTTGTACAAAATTCAATACTTTTGCCACTGAATTCTTTCTGATTAATCATACCCCTGATTCCACTTTTGTTATGGTATGGGACTCTTAAATCAGCTTCTAGAGGTTTTATCATCAATTTTGTCTCAAAGAAGAAAAAGCTCTTGGAAACTCAATCTGCTCAACTCCTTACTAAAATCAAACAACTTGAACATACTTATTATTCCTCCAATACTGAATCCTCTCTTAAAGACCTCATTGAGGCCAAAATTACTTTTAATAAATTAACCACAAATGCTGCCTCCAATTTTTTATTAAAAAGTAATTCCCGTTATAATGGAGGGTCAAAATAAAATGGGGAAACTATTCGCCAATTACTTGAAAATACGGAAAGAACGAACAAAAATTGAATCCATTAAGAGTTCTTCTGGTGCCTCTTTATTCAAAGATAAAGACATTTTAAATGAGTTTGTCACTTTTTACAAAACACTTCACAATCCGGAAACCATTCCTACTTCAGCTGACCTTCTTTCCTATTTTCGATCTATTCCTTCACCTCCTTCTGATCACGTTGATTTCGGTGCTCTCGATTCTGATATTTCTCTCGCAGAAATCTCTCATGCTGTCTCGGTGTTATGACATGGGAAACCCCCTGGCCCTGACGGGTTCACCATTGAATTTTATAATCATTTCGCTTCACTTCTTTTGCCAAAGCTTTTACTCTTGTTTCAATCTTTTCTTGACAAAGGTTCGTCAAGTGGCACGTTTCAACAAGTCTTGATTTGTTTAATTCCTAAAGACGATAAGGATCATTCTTTATGCAAGAATTATCGCCCTATTTCCTTGGTTAATACTGGCTATAAGATTCTTGCCAAGATTTTGGCTCTTAGAATGGATCCCCTTTTACCTAATTTAGGGGGTCATTAGGATTGCGTTTTTTCCGCATCCTCCGGGCCGGCAGAAGTGTCTGCCGGCTCGGAGGATGCGGAAAAACCGCTGCGGAGCCTTCAATGACCCCCCGCCAGATTAGGATAGCTGGGGGGTCAAGAAGACCGTCCGCCGCTTTTCCGCCGCGGTCGTCTTACGACCGCGGCGGAAAAGCTCTAATATGGAGGCGGTGTCTAACAGACACCGCCAGCCATATTAGGATGGAGGTGAACAGATGCCTTTCCGCGGCGGCTTCTCCGCCGTGGAAAGGCATACAGTGATTTCTTTGGCCCCTAGGGTGACGGGGGTGGGGGGTGCAGATGGGGGGTACCTATGGTACCCCCCTGCATTTGCATGCACAAAGCGGCAGGCACCGCGCAGTGCCTGCCGCTTTGTGCATGCAAATGCAAAGCGTGCAGTTTTAACATTGCGGCGGGTGCTGCTTCAAGCAGCACCTGCCGCAACGTTAAACATACAGGATGTGACCGCCAGGGTGGCGGTCACATCCTAATTTGTACGGAGGGACCGCCGCTGCCCCTGCGGACGGTCCCTCCTCCTCTGGGGTGGCGGACGGACGCTGGTGCGTCCGCCATCCTAATAGGGCCCTTAATTGGCCCTGAACAATCAGGTTTTGTTAAAGGACGCCTCTCTTCTGATAATTTGCGTGTCTTTTTCGATATTCTAAGTAAGGCGCCCTCACTAAACCATCCTCTGGCCGCTATTTCTCTGGAGGCTGAGAAAGCATTTGACAGGATTAGTTGGGACTTCATGTTCCAGGCTCTGAAATGGGCAGGTTTTCCACCCAAATTTATTTCTGTCATCTCCTTACTCTATTCTGGCCCTCAGGCGTCAATATTTGCTAATGGTATGGTTTCAGATTATTTTGCACTTCAAAGAGGTGTTCGACAAGGCTGTCCACTATCTCATCTATTATTTGTTCTAGCCCTAGAACCTTTTCTCACCAAGATTCGACAAGACAATACCATTTCCGGTTTTCATTTTGGTTCCCAGCAAGTTAAACTTTCGGTTTATGCCAATGACATTCTTCTCTATTGTTCTGATCCGCGCTCCTCTCTTCCTTCCTTCCTTCAACAGGTTTCTTACTTTTCCGATGTTTCTGGTTACCGCCTTAATGTCGATAAATGTGAAATGTTGCCTGTATATCCTCTCTGTCAAAAGCACCTCTTTGAACATTCTGGTGTTTCATGGCAACCATCCAAGATCAAATACTTAGGCATTAGGTTTGCTCCCCTCTTGTCTGACACTCTTAAATTAAACTTTGATTATGTTACAAAAAAATTGAATGCTGCCATTACTCGATGGAACCCTCTCTTTTTATCTTGGTGGGGACGTCTCAACTCCATAAAAATGATGTTATCGCCTCTTATACGTTACACCATCTCCATGATTCCTATTCATATCCCTGATTATTATTTTAAGAAGATCGATTCTACTTTACTTAAATTTTTATGGAACGGTAAACGCTCTCATATCGCTCTTGCTTCCTTGAGAAAAGATAAATCTAATTCTGGAATCCGGTTCCCCGATTTTAAAGCTTATCACCGTGCCTTTTCCCTGAAACAGACTGCTTTTCCTTTTTATCCTCCTCTTTGGCTAAAAATAGAATCTTCCTTTATTGCTCCCTTTGATTTCCATGAAATCCTATCTTTTACATCCATTTTGACTTGTTCCCGCAATCCTATTATTTCCCACTCACGTAAACTCCTTATCCTTTTTTTGTCCTCTTCTTATCCTTCTCTCTCTTCGACGCACGAACAGCCTATTTGGTATAATAAACATCTCAAGATTCGTAATCGTTCTATTTTCTGGAAGACTTGGTATTCTAAAGGCCTGCGATGGATTTCTCAACTCCTCTCTCACAATCAACCTCTATCCTTTTCCAAACTTCAATCTCAGTTCTCTTTGCCTTCTTCTTCCCATTCACAGTATAATTTGCTTTGTCCCATTCTTATTCAATACCTTCAGTCCCTTCCTAATAATAATGTTATCCCTAATATATATCAACCTATCTCCTCTGTATTAGATGATTCTCCTTCCGCTTCATTTCTCTATAAATCTTTTCAACTTTCAATAGACAGTAAGCATGGGCGGAAAATCCGTTTCGCTCGCGGATTTTGCGGATTTTCGGGAAATTCGCAATCCGCGAGATTCGCGAATCTCCCGCAAAATCCGCAAATCCGCGAGCAGCGGATTTTGCTCGCACTGCTCGCACTGTTCGCGTGAGTTCGCGCCCCGCGAATAAGTGCAAAATTGCAGAAATACGATCTTAGCAAAACTGAAAGTAACTACTTACCAGGTTCAAAAGTTCAGGCTCATCATTAGTAGCCATTTCCTGTAGTGCTTCCTGAGGGGCCCCTCCAGAGTTCAGTTGCCAGTTGAAACTATTATGTGACCCTGCTCTGAACCTCAGAATAGTTACACATATGCCACAAAGGTCCTGAATTACAGCTAAGGGAGACAAGCAGGAGCCAGGCTGGAAGTTAAAATCCATTAATCAGCCCCTAATTCATTATTGTCAGTTGGGGCAGGGCAGGCGTTGTAACTAATTTTGCAACAATGAAAGCACTTAGCAAGTGCAAAAGATCACTAATCAGGGCGCACTAAGGAAGCAGGTGCCAGCTAAAAAAATATTCTGTGACACATTAATCAGCCCCAAATTAATTCAGGTCACTTGAGGCAGGGAAGGTGTGCTTTGCTTTGCCGAAAATAATGTACACTGGACAACCAGAGGGTGTGGTGATGAAACAGAGGGTGGCATGGGTGGGCCAGAGGGTGGCATGAGTAGTCAGAGAGTGGCAGTGGTGACAGAGAGTGGCAGTGATGAAGAAGAGTGTCCCAAACAGGCTGGACACGTAGAAACAACAAGTTCGCGAAACTTGCGACCCGACAGGTAAGTTCGCAATTTGCGACATTGTACAAAACCCTTGCGAACTGTCAGAAACCCGCGCAAACACAAAAAAAAAAAATCCGCAAATTCGCGAGAATTCGCGGATTTTGCGGATTGCGAATCCGCAAATCCGCAAAATTCGCGAACGCGAGATCCGCAAAATTCGCTCATGCTTAATAGACAGGCCCAAAACTAAGATTGAACTAGCCTGGGAAAAATACCTCTCACAAGATTGGTCAGTCCCCTTTTGGGATAAGATTTGGTCCAAATTTCATAAAACCTCTAGAGCTGCTAATACCACCCAAACCCTTTTTTTCATTTATAATCGAACTTTGTTTACTCCATCGGTTTTATGGACTTTTTCATCAGACACTCCCTCTACTTGTTGGTCTTGCTCCTGTCCTAATGCAGATTTAAAACACATGTTATTTGACTGTCCTTCCATACTCCAGTTTTGGAAATTGGTTTGGTCTCAAATCCAAAAGAGTTTTCAGATTCAAATTCCCTTTTCCATTACTCACATTTTTCTAGGTTCTCTGTCTCCTATTTACCCTCAATCTTCACAACATTACATACTCATTGACCTTTTGATAGGTATTGCCTTTCACCTTATCACCTCAAACTGGAAACAAGCTACTAACGTTACATTTCGCTCTTGGTGGAATGCGATTTGTTTTCATCACCGACTTGATACTAATTATGTTTCTCCCACTTCCCTGGCAAACAAAAGAGATCTCCTTTGGCTCCCGTTGGTAAATTATTTATCCTCAATCGCTCACTCGACCACCACCTCCCACACTAGATCAGTTGAAGTACGAAAACCCCCTTGATTCTCCCAATGACTTTTATCAATTTTTCTAACTGATTGTTATTTACTGTTGCTCGAACATATTGTATAATTTCTTCCGTTTTTTCAATATTGTCATGCTTACGTTGTTTTTTCCATATGCATAGTTGTGATTGCATTTCTCATTTATTCTTATATGGTTTGTAATTTCTTTAATTTTGTATTATTTTATCTTTTTATTGTATAACCTGTATGGTTTCATTATCTTACCTGTTTCTTCATTTTCTGATCTGTTCTTTTGTTCTTAAATAAACTCAAACTTAAAAAAAAATAGACTTCCATTAATATTTGTATACATATGTGACCTAATGTCTCCAGAGTTACAAACTTTTAGAGTACTTGTTCCAAATCACAGGAAAGGGCAGTGATGCCATGCCAGTGATAAATTATGCACTATAAAAATGGTAACAACGAAATAACTACAAATGCAAACAAGGGAAAATGCCCAGGTGTTACTGCTTGGTAAAAGTAGTTGCTATAACATAAGTTTTTGTAGCTCATAACGTTCACCCTCTAGGGCCTCTCAGCCTATTGAATATCAACATGTTGTTTGTTACCTAAAAAGTCCCTAAAAAAGACTGAAGGATTAGGCTTCTCCATTAAACTAAACGACCATACTTCGTTCTCAGGCGGACTCATTTATCGCCCACCCGGCAACGCATCTGAGTTCCTCGACTCACTGCATGACTCGTTAGGACAACTTTCACTCAGATACCCTTTCTTCACCCTCCTTGGTGATTTTAACCTCCATCTAGAATCGACAACAGACATTCATACCATCAATTTCGTACAAACCCTCGATATATTCAATTTTAAGCAACTTGTCACCTCACCCACCCACTCCATAGGTCATACCCTCGACGGAGTCTCAAACTTCTCTCTCTTGACCACACTATCACCCTTGCCCCAGATCTGGTCTGATCACCTCTTGATCCCATTTCACATCCTGAACGAAAACCTATCCAACCGCAACAAATCTGCTTCCCTCCCCGCCAATCACATCAATTGGAAAAAGGTCCAGGATAATATTACTCTCAATCCGTCAATACAAACTCAAGCACCCACCCTCTCCGGTAATATTGATACCGACGCCGATCTTTTTCACAACTGGATCACCCAAGAAATAAAATCCAGAATCCCGCCCTCACGTCCCCGCACCTCCCGGGGCAAAACTAAACCCAATGCCCCCTGGTTTACACCAGAACTTGCTAATGCACATCTGCTTTGTAAAAAGGCAGAAAGAAAATGGCGGAAGGCCTACGAGGTCACTTATCGTACCTCTTATATCGCAACTAGGAAAAACTACCTTTCAGAAATCAAACTGGCAAAGAAAAACTACTACATCAACGCCATAAAAAATGCAGGCCAAAAACAAAAGGCGCTGTTTGCGATAGTCAAATCATTTACGCAACCCAAGGCTCTTTTGCCTGAAATCCCACCCTCTCAGAAACTCTGTGATCAAATTTCTGACTTCTTCGAGGAAAAAATTGCCTCGATCCAAATCAACTTTCCCCCCCCCGCCACTCCCCCAGTGCCCCCCCCACTGGTCTCCCAAAGCTGTACGCTAGGTCGCTTCTCCCCTATCACTCTTGAGCAGTCGAAAAAAGCCATCCTGGCCTGTAAATCGGGCTCCCCGTCTGATCCTTGTCCTCCCAAGATACTTCACCAACTAATCGACGAGGTTAACCCGACCATCAACAACCTAATCAACTCCTCGCTTAGCTCCGGCACAGTTCCTAGCCGCTGGAAAAAAGGAATCGTCAAACCCCTTATGAAGAAGGCGAATAAACCCCCGACGGATCTTACCAACCTCCGCCCAATCTCGTTACTCCCGGCCTTGGGAAAAATCACGGAACATCTAGTCCACAATGAACTGAAACACTATCTAGATGAAAACAACCTTCTCCATCCTCAACAATCCGGATTCCGCCCCATGCACTCGACAGAAACCGCCCTCATTGAATTGTCTGACACTATAAAAACTCTGCAAGATCAGAGAAAAAACTCCATCCTCATCCTTCTCGACCTAACGGCGGCGTTTGACACTGTCTCCCACACTATCCTTATCAGCAGACTCAGGGACATCGGCATCTCTGACTCTGCCCTTTCCTGGATCTCGTCTTTTCTCTCCGACCGTTCACAAACCGTCTCCTTGGGCCCATTTCACTCCAAAGACAAACTTGTCTCCTCAGGTGTCCCGCAAGGCTCCATCCTGAGCCCTCTCCTCTTTAACGTTTACCTCATTCCCCTCCTTAATCTAATAGAATCTTTCGGCATACCTGTTACCTCCTATGCCGATGACACACAGCTCATTGTGCCATTAGACAAACTATCTACCAAAGCTGAACTCAACCTAAAACACTGCCTGACTGAAGTATTTCGATGGATGGACAATAACCACCTGAAATGCAATTCGAGCAAAACGGAGATCCTTCCGATCGGTACAAATATCTCCTTTTGTCCAGCACTTTGGTGGCCGGACAACTCTGTTGCCCCCCCCCCAGACAGTTTCGTCGGCCAGGAACCTCGGCGTTACCTTTGACTCCGACCTCTCCTTTGATCAGCATGCCAGAACCGTCGCAGGCAAATGCTTTGGAATGATCAGATCCATGAGAAAGTTCTTTGACTTTCTTCCCATCGATGCCAGAAAGACGGTGACAGTAGCACTCATTATCTCGCGACTGGACTACTGCAACGGCTTGCTCGCAGGAGCCAAAAAGAATACCATCCAAAAACTGCAGAGCGTATTACACACAGCCGCCCGTCTTGTCCTGGGCCTTCCCCGCAGATCCTCTATTTCTGCAGCACTTCGCTCACTTCACTGGCTCCCCCTTCACAAAAGGATTCTCTTCAAGATCCTGATTATAGCCTTTCGTGCCTACAACAAAACTGGTCCTAAATACCTCACCAAACGCTTCCCCCACTACCTGCCCAGCCGTCACCTTCGCTTAACCAACGACAACCTCATTCTTCTCCCCAAATACAATCTGAGAACGAAGGGTGAGAAGACCCTCAGCTTCCTTGCAACTAAAGCCTGGAACAAACTACCCAAATCCCTCAGACAACAAACCCAGGAAAAACCCTTTCGAAAACTGCTAAAGACCTGGATCTTTAATCTCCCGGACGATCACTCCAAAGCTTCCATCTAATCCTCTTGCACTGGCTCACTTAGGTTCCCTAGCGCCAAGATGCTCCCTCCGGAGCGAACGTCGCGCTCTACAAATACCCCACAAATATACAAAATATACAAATATACCTTTTTCAAGGATATTTGGCCTTTGAAAGATGAAAGGCTGAGTGGATGGGGCAGAATCAACAGATTTGTCTTGCTTCTGCATAGCCCACCAAGCTACCAGGCCCTACTTGTGCACTAAAGAACTTTATTGCCCACTTAAAAAGAAAAAAAAACTCTATTTACATATCAAAATTTTTAAAAACATCCTTTCACTATTGAAATACCCTCAAAAGTAATTGTGCGCTTCAGTTGTTATAAAAGGCAACCTAGGGCTACACTTTGGGACAAGGAGTTTTAATAACTCGAAACATAATGCACTCGATGCACTGCTGGTGCAAAGCTTGGCTTACCAACTTAAAAAGCTGGCCTATGGTTGCACAGCTTGTGTAAAAGGTTTTTACAAATTCAAAAATATTTCTAGGCCCAGGCTTTTTTCAAAGTTTCTAGAAGGAAGGCTCCTATGAATCTCTTTCAAGGACATGAGTATTGTTTACTTTGCTTAATAAATTGTATCGAAGACATGTACTTTCGCCTCACCACTTTCCAAGTTCACCAGCTGCCACTGATAAAATGCAGTGCTTAAAACTGAAAAGGAAGGTTGTGTGTGGGAGATGGTGAAGTGAAGAGATGAATGGAAGCATGTGCAGAAGAAAAGAGCCACAAGAAGGTCTTAAGAGGAAAATGACAATATTTGAGCTAAGCCGATTGAGGATTTCTGAAAGATGTGGGGAGCAAATGAAAGTGTCTAGCACAGTGAGAAATAGAAATGATTGGGACATTATGATGATCACTTCCCCTTCCTCAGATCTTAGCAATGTTTAGTTAACTCCCAAAAATTTGATGGTTGAAACATATTTAATTAATCTATTGTTGTTACACTTTGTAGTATGTCTAGATTAAATAAAAATAAAACTCCCAGACAGGTACCAAAATGCTGGCCAGGTGGCAGGATTTCAGATTCCTTATTTTACTCCACAGCCTTAATTACTGCTGCCACGTCTCTTGAAAAGGTTTCCTAGTTACAATATGTTGCCAATTTCCCTTCTGAAGGCTCCCCAGCTTTTTAATCCCACTTAAAGTTCTAGCATCCGTGCTGCCGGCCACAGTGATCCGATCAACACAGAGATTTGGAGCACCATGCCCCTCAGATGTCTTATGCATGATGTTTGGACACTTGAGGCATAGCGCTTCATCAACTGAAGTTGGCTCTTACATAATGTCTTTCCTGCTGCAGCAGCCATCTTGGTCTACCTGAATCCCAAGGTGCATATGAGAATTATCAGACATAGGTTCTGAATCAAGTGGTTTCCTCTTTGGCTGTCAGATCCCAACAAAATCCAGCTTTGATCACTTTCACCAAGTTGAATTCCATGTACTGCACATAATCTCCCTGTTTTCTCACTGCCAACTCCACCTTAGTGCTGGGAAACCTCTGTTGGAGGTAGCCATCTGCTGTATAAATGTCTTATTATTATTTCCGCTACGCTCTCCCATGTGACAGTGGATCACGAGGCCAAAGTCTGTGGTGGCTCCATAAGTACTCTAAAAATAGCAGCGCATCAGGTGCACTTACCTAACAGAACGCTAGCACGCCAACGATCCGTTCTTATAGCTCTTCATGCTGTGTCATTCTTAGCACTGTAACTAATGAATATTCTGATAAATTGGGACACATGGTTAACACAACTGCGGCAGTCAATGTTGTATGTGTGGCCTTAGATTTGGAATGTTCATGTCATCAACCTATCAGACATTGTTCTGAGTGGCGCCCGACTAATATTTCTGTTTGAGCTTTTCTTAGAGCCAGCAGCAGCCAAGTCACAGTGTCATATCAAGGATATCATGTTTGTGACTGTAGAATCTCCTATTCCATGGGTGTGAGTGTGACTCCTACGTGCACATAAGACAACCCCCATCACTGGGCAGTACTAGCATTCGTGATGAGATTGTTTAGGGTGCGTCCCCATCACAGACATTTCTCAGGCTTTGATGCCTCACTGATAGATGTGCATGCTCTTCAAAGTCACTAGCCTCTTTTTTAGTATGTGAACAAGGGTACCAGCTCCAAAATGAGCAGCATCTTATTCTTTGCAGACATCCATGCAAGGTGGCGTAATTGTTTAATTTCAGGAATTTCATGTAACAAGTTTAAAGTGCAATTCCTGTAATTGTGCCATTTTTGCTACTAAAATCAAAAGAATTACATTTCGGCTATGTACACAAAGTGACCTTTAATCCACCCATCCACACAAAGTAACAATCACCTATTTTTGCACAAATATCCATCCATTCACATGCATTCTTCATCCAAAAATTCTCCATTCAACTATCATCCATCTGTCCACACAAATACAGCTTCATCAAAACATAAATGCATGAGCAATCCAGCCTCCCATTCACCCGGTTGTTCATCAATTCTCACCTCCATCCACTTCTCCATCCATTTACTCTTGGTTAGTAGATTACTAACTGGAAGGTTTTCGGTGTAGGAAAGAGAGTGTGGGAAATAATTCTTTCGGAACTAGGGTCCTCACACACCCAGCAAGTTAGGTGTCATGCTTCATCATATGGACCTGCTCCTCGTTGAGTCGGCGCTACAATACCCAACGGGCACCCACGAAGGGCTCTTTATCGGAGATCTTTTGTTTCTTGCCGTATGATGTAGTGTGGGTTTGTGGGCTGAAATGTGTAGATATTGTGTAAGGGTGATTTAAAAGAAGTAGAATAGTTCAAATACATCTTTTATTCTGGTTGGCTACCCACCTTGTTAAAATATATTGAGTGGCAGCCTATCAAACTCTAAGGTTTAGGTTAGGCTATGCTCAACTCTCCACAAGATGGGAAACTTGTCAGCTGTTGGCCTTGGTGTATCTGTTGTGCAAGAAGTGGTGTGGCTCACTGGTTAGAGGCGGCAGACCCGGAAGCAGAGAACGGCCCGGGACCAGGGTTCAATTCCCGACGCGGCAGGGTCGTGGACCAGGGTCCGCGAACTCGAGAATTCTTGTCTCGGTGCCTACTCTAACCAGGGATCACACTCGGCAACTCTGGGCATTAGCTTGCCTCATCTATACAATGGCCCCCCACATTCGCCGGGGATGCCTGGTTTCACCTTGGAGATACCCAGCAGGGACCATCTCACAGGGATAGCCAGGACGGGTTCCCCAGCGGTCTACAGCTCCACAACGCCTCAGGGCAGCAGTGCGCTTTACAAGACCATATACATTACATTACATTACATTACAAGAGGCCTCCTTGCACTGCTAATGCCCAGCTGTGCCTGCTTTGTGAGTAAGCATGAGCGAATTTTTCGGATCTCGCGTTCGCGAATTTTGCGGATTTGCGGATTCGCAATCCGCAAAATCCGCGAATTCCCGCGAATTTTTTTTTTTTGTGTTCGCCCGTGTTTCTGCCAGTTCGCGAGGGTTTTTACAATTTCGCAATTTGCGAACTTACCTGTCGGGTCGCAAGTTTTGCGAACTTGTTGTTTCTACGTGTCCAGCCTGTTTGGGACACTCTTCTTCATCACTGCCACTCTCTGTCACCACTGCCACTCTCTGACTACTCATGCCACCCTCTGGCCCACCCATGCCACCCTCTGTTTCATCACCACACCCTCTGGTTGTCCAGTGTACATTATTTTCGGCAAAGCAAAGCACACCTTCCCTGCCTCAAGTGACCTGAATTAATTTGGGGCTGATTAATGTGTCACAGAATATTTTTTTAGCTGGCACCTGCTTCCTTAGTGCGCCCTGATTAGTGATCTTTTGCACTTGCTAAGTGCTTTCATTGTTGCAAAATTAGTTACAACACCTGCCCTGCCCCAACTGACAATAATGAATTAGGGGCTGATTAATGGATTTTAACTTCCAGCCTGGCTCCTGCTTGTCTCCCTTAGCTGTAATTCAGGACCTTTGTGGCATATGTGTAACTATTCTGAGGTTCAGAGCAGGGTCACATAATAGTTTCAACTGGCAACTGAACTCTGGAGGGGCCCCTCAGGAAGCACTACAGGAAATGGCTACTAATGATGAGCCTGAACTTTTGAACCTGGTAAGTAGTTACTTTCAGTTTTGCTAAGATCGTATTTCTGCAATTTTGCACTTATTCGCGGGGCGCGAACTCACGCGAACAGTGCGAGCAGTGCGAGCAAAATCCGCTGCTCGCGGATTTGCAGATTTTGCGGGAGATTCGCAAATCTCGCGGATTGCGGATTTCCCGAAAATCCGCAAAATCCGCGAGCGGAACGGATTTTCCGCCCATGCCTATTTGTGAGTGAAGCTTGCACTGCTGATGATGTGCTGCACCTCATCTGTGAGACAGGGAAGCATGTTATCTCATGTTTCAAAAGCATTAATCACACCCACGGTGCAACTGTCTGTTTGTGACATGCGGTTGCACCAGGCTGTGGGTTCTAACCAGTATTGCGAGCATCAAAGTGCTGTGTCTGTCTTCTTTCAAGATGTGCAGGAAAGGTTGCTGTCTCTCAGAGAACAATACTGGACACTTTTGTCTATTCTGAGTTATGGAAGGGCCAGGAAATGGTATTTACATAAGTGTCTTTTTTCTTTTAACAGGGTAATTTTGCCTCTGTTTGCAATAAACGGTACAAAAGGGGGTGGTGATGGATGGAGCATCTGAATCAATCAAACACTCACACCCAGTCAAAAGATCTGGGTTTAATCCATCACCGTTCTTTAGCCCACTCTGCCACCCCAGTTCAGACATGGCTATATGCAAATCAGTCTGACCCTGTGCCTCATGGGAACAGTCCAGCCCAAACTGCCAAGCCATGTCTTCCCTGGACCGGAAACAAGCTTCAGAGGACCTATAGCCATGTCTGAACTGGGGTGGCAGAGTGGGCTAAAGAACGGTAATGGATTAAACCCAGATCTTTTGACTGGGTGTGACTGTTTGATTGGTTCAGATGCTCCGTCCATTACCACCCCCTTTTGTACCGCACCTGTTTGCATTAACAACATTTAGGAATATTCTAAATAACTCTAAAATAGGTTTGACTTATTTTTTTGTTGTATTTGCTTCTGCATGTTTATATTGCAAATGGGAAAAATACTGTATAGTGATGATTTTCATGCTTTCTTTAGCTGACTTGGCAAGAAAATACTGGCCAGATCAATGGTCACAGTTTCAATATTCTTACAGTAGTTTATATGGTTAATTTACAAGCAGCAGAGTATTGCATATAATGCTGTATCTCATAATTGAAGTCTAATTAAGATAGCAGCTTAAATTGTACATGCTTTTGTTACAGATATCCTAGTGCAGCCTTAGCCCCCACTTGCATCCTTTTTTCTGTAACCGAAGGGCCTTCATCGTGTGCTGCACAGGGGCTGGGGTGGACTCAATTTCTCTCATCCTCTCCCTGCCTGAGACTTGTTCTGTCTACTCTTTCTATTGTTATCGACCTTCAGGTCATCACATTGTGGTGTCCTGTCAAATGCCAGTGGGTGAGGGAACAGCACCTGGGACCATCCGTCAGCTTCAAACAATCCATATTGTTCAGTGTTTATCAGCTCAGTAGTGCATCCAGCCCAAGCCACAATCACACATCACCCTAAAAATAACTGTACACATTAGACACAATTCCTGTCACCATCATATGCACCATACAGATCACAGCCATACAGCTGCCTAAAACTTTGCTTGTGCAGTGGCACCTCCTTTCAAGTTATACTGACAAATTGTACCCTACCATCAATCTACATATCATTTGTGAAAAAAAAATAGATTAAACCTAGCACCTCCAGAAAAACTTAGAACTGCATCAGCACCACAGAATAATAAAAGGTAGCTCTAAAGGTATTAACCACTTGAAGCAGAGTCATTGTAGACCCCAGTAGAGTGTAAGAAATTACAATGACTTTCAACACAAGATTTGATCACTTTAATCTTCAGGTATTTAAATGTGCAATACCAATTTTATACTTTCCATTTAAGGGAGGGAGAAAGAGGAAACCCTGCTGTGAAGAGCACCACAGTGTACAAGGGTTGTATGTCCTGGTAGTTTGAAACTTTCCTTTCCTAAGTTATTTTAGGTGGTTTATGTCATTACACTGTGCCAAGATTCTGCAGCATTTTCTACTAGTTTGCAATCTTTCACCTAGCCTGCTCCTTCTGGTTCCTCTCTTCTTCCAATTGTTGTCTGCTGCTGGGCCTGATCTACTATAATGCCTGCCCTCACTGCCCTACCTAAGCCTGTTCTGTGATGTGAGGTGTGGGCCTTTTCTAATCTGATCACCTAGACCTGTCTGCCCTACATTAATGCAGCTCTGGGCTAGAGTGGATAACATAGTCCAGACTATCTCACTGAGGCCCTGACCTGACCCTTTGCTTCTCCAAATAACTGAAAACTAATGCCCCTAACCTTGTCCCTTACCACCATCCAGTGACCACAGCCCCCCCCCTATACTAGTTAGTTTGCTACATCTCATTGATTGCTGGAAAATGTCAGACTCATAACCCTTATCGTTACTGACTTACCTACTCTCATGTATGCATTTCATTCTATATAGGCTGCCTGAAAGCTGCTAAAATGGTCCATCTGGTTAATGTACTTCAGAAAAATGTACCCCATAAATCACAAATTTTAAAACCAACTGGGATGACTGACTTTCATCATTTTAAGGACAATAAAAAAGCACCACTGAGCTGGGTAATAGCAGCATCTGGTATTTGCAGCTTTTCATGGAGCGAATCAACTGCTTCAAGCGTTGTACAAATCTTTCTCTAGAGCATATTACATGTTTTCAACATTGTGATTTGCATAACACAACTGTTCTTGATGCTGCTCTTAATTCCAAAAGTGGTGGCCAATGTGGAATGATAATTCACTATTTACAAACCATTCCAAGATGGCCGGCACATTGATTCTAAATGCGGGTGTCATCTTAGAACTTTGAAATAGTGATATACCATGCCCAATACCCCTAAAGAAGCTAAAAAAATGGATCCCGCTGTAAAAAATAAAATGGATGCTTTATTAATAAAATGCAAATCTTAGAAGTCAATGAATGTAACAAAAATGCAAGGATTTACCTTACTTTTCAGCTGGTAAAGGACCCCAATGGAAGCAGAGAGGTACACCCAACAGTCTGTAGAAAGAGGATGAGACTAAAATATTTTAAATATCCCTGTGGACTGAGCAAAGATGTTATTGACAATGTCTCAAGCCAATCACTGAAAGATCTGGGGCCAAAAAAGCTAATGACCGAAGGAGCCTGTGCCAAATAACATTTTACTTATAGGATATTTTCTTTGAAAACATAAGGCATTGGCTTATAACAAACCTAAAAAGTAATCTTGATGATTTCACTTATTGCAGGTTCATCCGATCGAAAAGACCAAGCTCCTTCCAAATTAAAGGGGAACCACAAGATCAAATAAAACAACTTTTTGGAAGAATCCTCTGGAAACCAACCACATTGGACATTCATGTTTCCATATGCATGTAATTTTTGTCCTGGAATTTTCTGCAATGTTCCATCTGTAGAAGTCTGCCCTGTGAAAGTTATATGCAGATTATTTCGCCCTTTTTTTGCCTGTAAAAAGTGCTAGATTCCAACCAGCCCCTCAACGAGATTGACAGCAGGTTTGAGCTCTGGTGCAAAGAAAGCATGCTGATGCCTTTTTGTTATGAACAATAACAGTGTGGACCCCTTTACAAGGGCGTCGACAATACAACACCAGTATTCTTTCTTGCAAAAATCCAGTATTATAGTTATTGGTAATTTTGGCAGGTTGACTACCACGGCTTTCTGACTTTGCCCCTGGGAATTGTCACAGGCCAAGAGAGGAACCTTACACCTGGCCTTCATGGACCTAAGCTCAGCTTTTGACTACGTCAACAGGTCTAAGCTGTGGTTACTTTTACGTGATTTAGGGATAGATGCGGAGTTAGTGTCCTATCTGCAGACCTGCTCATGAAAACACTACAGCAGCAGTGAGGTATAACACAGATGGCAGCTTGACTAATTCCTGGGAAGTAAAAAGGGGGGTCAGACAGGGGTGCATTCTAGCACCTCTGTTGTTCACACTTTACATTAATAGAGTAGGTGAAGCCCTAATAGCTTGTTGTGAAGATATCCCCAGAGCTGGTTCCAAAATAATACCTGCACTATTGTATGCAGACAATGCAGTTCCGCTGACCAGAACTGCACTGGGCCTACAACGTCTTCTAAATTGTTTTATAAGTTTTATGGAGTCTTTTATCTAACCACGAACTATAAGAAATCACACAGTATGACCATAGGCTCAGGAAAGGTGGCTAAGGCCAAATTTTACTGCAAAGGGGCAGAATTGACTAAGGTACTCGTTTCCTTATCCAGGGGTCCTTTTTGATGAAAAAGGATCCTGGGGCCCCTTAAATCTTGCTTAAAAGGAACACTCTGGCCAGAGCCGCAGGGGCAACTTTAAATTTTGCAAAAAGATTGGGCTCTAAACCACTCCCTGCTCTGTTAAAAATGCATCCCGATGGCTACGTATGGGAGCAACATCTGGGGGTATAAGGATGCGAAGGGGATCCAGGTAGCTGAGAATAACTATATGCAGAAACTACTTACGGTCCCCCTCGCAACACCTGTTTTTAATGTGCATGAAGAACTGGGAGCCGGATTCATCTCAGATGAGATTGCGGTTGCACCGTTGCTGCACTGGCTCAGAATGTGGGTGTCCCCAGCACCAAATCTAGGCCAGCTCATAATTGGCGACTGCTCTAGTCTGGATGGGGCCTTGCACATCCCCTGGTTGAACTACATAAAAGAACAGGCTGGCTGGCTTGGTCGCCCAGATCTGTTCCTGAACCCAGGGGTACCTAGTAAAACAGCTATCAGAGCACTTAAAAAGCAGTTTTTGGAAAAGCGGCAGATGCTTAGGGAGGAGATGGAAGTAGTAAAACCATCTGTGAGGAGTCATGTCATATTGAATATGGGCCCACAAATGCAGCCTTATTTAACTTACGTTAACAAACCATATCACCGCTTCGTACTGACTAGATTTCGTTTGAATGTGGTCCCTTGGCTCTTGGCATTTCCCCTCGGCTATTCGAAGCCTGATTCGCTCAAACCCTGCCCCTGCGACAATTTTTCACACCATTTTATGTGTTTCTGCACTTTTTATGACTCTCATTCCAGGTCTCACATTTTACCACTGTTTAAAGATCATCAGTTTGCTCCAGTGAGGCCGGCTTTCAAATATCTTCAAATGCTATCTTCTCCCATGGTTTGCTTGGGGGTTGCAAGCTTTTTAATAGCGGCCATCAGGCATAGGAAAAGGTTGCCGGCTTCAGAGTCAGTGTGTTTGGGTACTCAATGAGCACTTAACGAGATCCAATATACACTGGTTATTCATTTACTGCATGTTTGTACCTTGCATTGTTGTCCTGTCTGTATGAATGTCTGACAAAATATCGAAGTCACAATTATCGATATACAAAAATATCGGAACAAAAATATCGATGCCAAAATTATCGGAATCCTATCCCTAACAAGGTAAGTACAAATATATCGAAAAAAATATATAGAATGACAAAAATATCATTTTTTGTTTAAAATATCGTTTTTTAATATAAAATAATTATGCAATATTAACAAAAATATACTTATAAATGTAATAAACATATTTAAAAATGTACTATAATAGTTAAAATTAATACATAATTTAATACAAATTAATATTAATAAATATATAATACATAATATTTTTTTCATTAATAATAACTCTAAATTCATTATTTTCATAACTTATAAAGAAATAATAATATAATAAATTACTAATACATTTATATACATTAAATAATCATATAAATAACAATTAATAACAACATAAAAGTAATACAAAACCAAAATACATTTTAGATAGCGTATGAGTAAAAATTACTATTCCTACTCCAGAGAGTGCGACAGTAGGGAAAGTGTTGGATAGCGTAGGGGTAACAATTACTATTCCCACTCCAGAGAGTGCACCAGTAGGGAAAGTGTTGGATAGCGTAGGGTTAAAAAACACTATTCCAACTCCAGAGAGTGCAACAGTAGGGAAAGTGTTGGATAGCGTAGGGGTAAAAATTACTATTCCCACTCCAGTGAGTGCAACAGTAGGGAAAGTGTTGGATAGCGTAGGGGTAACAATTACTATTCCAACTCCAGAGAATGCAACAGTAGGGAAAGTGTTGGATAGCGTAGGGGTAAAAATTACTATTCCCACTCCAGAGAGTGCAACAGTAGGGAAAGTGTTGGATAGCGTAGGTGTAACAATTACTATTCCAACTCCAGAGACTGCAACAGTAGGGAAAGTGTTGGATAGCGTAGGGTTAAAAATTACTATTCCAACTCCAGAGAGTGCAACAGTAGGGAAAGTGTTGGATAGCGTAGGGGTAAAAATTACTATTCCCACTCCAGAGAATGCAACGGTAGGGAAAGTGTTGGATAGCGTAGGGATAAAAATTACTATTCCCACTCCAGAGAGTGCAACAGTAGGGAAAGTGTTGGATAGCGTAGGGGTAACAATTAGTATTCCAACTCCAGAGAATGCAACAGTACACCCATAACCGACTACAGAACATATTTATCAATTATTCAATTAATTAAAATTAAATTAAAAAATCTCAATTAATTAATTAATAAATCCTACTAATTATTAATTATTTGAACATAATTAAATTACTTCCCACACTATTCCCCTATAAAACCATAACCCGCTATAGAACATATTTATCAATTAATCAATTAATTAAAATTAATTAAAAATGATTCTCAATTAATGAATTAATAATTCCTACTAATTAATAATTAATTTAACATAATTAAATTACTTCCCACCCTATTCCCCTATAAACCCACAACCTGCTACAGTACTAAAACACAACTTTTAATTAAATTACATTAAAAATACATGATAAAACATAATAAATACTATATAATATACACTAAATTTATTTAAAAATCGATATTAGTAACATCGAAATTATTTACTTCGATATTACTGACATCGATATTTAAAACTTCGATATTACTAATATCGATATTAAAAGTGTCGATATTACTTACCTTCTATATTATGTCCCTTCGATATTTAAACTTCGATATAATTGCATATCGAAATTTAAAACTCAATATTTTGTCTGTGTACCGTCTGGATACCTATAGATGCTCGTGGAATCTGTAAATTGGGATGCGTTTGCTCTGTACATAGTATTTTTAGAACACAATTTTTAATGTCTTTTAAGGTTTCATGTACCAATGTCTTGCAATGAACAGTGCTTTTATGACTCTTAGCTGTCGTATCTTTTGACTTTGACTTGAATGTCACAGGCATCTAGAATACCACTCCTAATTCTCACTGTAATTCATAATTTTTTCCCCATCCCTATGAGGAAACATTACCAGATTTTAGTTGTGGAAATGTCCTGGTGTGGAAAAAAATCATGCCTGCTGTATTGCTGCTTGTCATCCTTTGGTCACAAATACCGGCCAAATCATGAAGTACACTTTACTAGTGATGTGGCAGCCAGCCTCCCTAATCAATATTGTCTACATTTGTTATGCTCTCATTGCTTCCTTATATCTGTCTTCAGCCACGAGTGCTGGTGCATGATTATGCTATGCTGCTTTTATAACACAATGTTTTTTTAGATTTTTTTTATACTTCTACAGCATGTATTAGAAAAACCTCTTGGCCAAATTCATGGTCTGGTGACTTTCTTCTGCAGTTGTTGGTTATTTCCAGTGTGGAGCCTCCTTGAGAGGGAGTGGAACTTGTGACCTTTTACCTGAAGTGTGTTGTTTGGCGGTTGTTAGCGGCAGATGCTTAGGGAGGAGATGGAAGTAGTAAAACCATCTGTGAGGAGTCATGTCATATTGAGTATGGGCCCACAAATGCAGCCTTATCTAACTTACGTTAACAAACCATATCACCGCTTCGTACTGACTAGATTTCGTTTGAATGTGGTCCCTTGGCTCTTGGCATTTCCCCTAGGCTATTCGAAGCCTGATTCGCTCAAACCCTGCCCCTGCGACAATTTTTCACACCGGAACACATTACATTTTATGTGTTTCTGCACTTTTTATGACTCTCATTCCAGGTCTCACATTTTACCACTGTTTAAAGATCATCAGTTTGCTCCAGTGAGGCCGGCTTTCAAATATCTTCAAATGCTATCTTCTCCCATGGTTTGCTTGGGGGTTGCAAGCTTTTTAATAGCGGCCATCAGGCATAGGAAAAGGTTGCCGGCTTCAGAGTCAGTGTGTTTGGGTACTCAATGAGCACTTAACGAGATCCAATATACACTGGTTATTCATTTACTGCATGTTTGTACCTTGCATTGTTGTCCTGTCTGTATGAATGTCTGACAAAATATCGAAGTCACAATTATCGATATACAAAAATATCGGAACAAAAATATCGATGCCAAAATTATCGGAATCCTATCCCTAACAAGGTAAGTACAAATATATCGAAAAAAATATATAGAATGACAAAAATATCATTTTTTGTTTAAAATATCGTTTTTTAATATAAAATAATTATGCAATATTAACAAAAATATACTTATAAATGTAATAAACATATTTAAAAATGTACTATAATAGTTAAAATTAATACACAATTTAATACAAATTAATATTAATAAATATATAATACATAATATTATTTTCATTAATAATAACTCTAAATTCATTATTTACATAACTTATAAAGAAATAATAATATAATAAATTACTAATACATTTATATACATTAAATAATCATATAAATAACAATTAATAACAACATAAAAGTAATACAAAACCAAAATACATTTTAGATAGCGTATGAGTAAAAATTACTATTCCTACTCCAGAGAGTGCGACAGTAGGGAAAGTGTTGGATAACTTAGGGGTAACAATTACTATTCCCACTCCAGAGAGTGCAACAGTAGGGAAAGTGTTGGATAGCGTAGGGGTAACAATTACTATTCCAACTCCAGAGAATGCAACAGTAGGGAAAGTGTTGGATAGCGTAGGGGTAACAATTACTATTCCAACTCCAGAGAATGCAACAGTAGGGAAAGTGTTGGATAGCGTAGAGGTAAAAATTACTATTCCTACTCCAGAGAGTGCGACAGTAGGGAAAGTGTTGGATAGCGTAGGGGTAACAATTACTATTCCCACTCCAGAGAGTGCAACAGTAGGGAAAGTGTTGGATAGCGTAGGGGTAACAATTACTATTCCAACTCCAGAGAATGCAACAGTAGGGAAAGTGTTGGATAGCGTAGGGTTAAAAATTACTATTCCAACTCCAGAGAGTGCAACAGTAGGGAAAGTGTTGGATAGCGTAGGGGTAAAAATTACTATTTCCACTCCAGAGAGTGCAACAGTAGGGAAAGTGTTGGATAGCGTAGGGGTAAAAATTACTATCGCCACTCCAGAGAGTGCAACAGTAGGGAAAGTGTTGGATAGCGTAGGGGTAACAATTACTATTCCCACTCCAGAGAATGCAACGGTAGGGAAAGTGTTGGATAGCGTAGGGTTAAAAAAGACTTTTCCAACTCCAGAGAGTGCAACAGTAGGGAAAGTGTTGGATAGCGTAGGGGTAAAAATTACTATTCCCACTCCAGAGAGTGCAACAGTAGGGAAAGTGTTGGATAGCGTAGGGGTAACAATTACTATTCCCACTCCAGAGAGTGCAACAGTAGGGAAAGTGTTGGATAGCGTAGGGGTAAAAATTACTATTCCCACTCCAGAGAGTGCAACAGTAGGGAAAGTTTTGGATAGCGTAGGGATACAAATTACTATTCCCACTCCAGAGAGTGCAACAGTAGGGAAAGTGTTGGATAGCGTAGGGGTAACAATTAGTATTCCAACTCCAGAGAATGCAACAGTACACCCATAACCCGCTACAGAACATATTTATCAATTATTCAATTAATTAAAATTAAATTAAAAAATCTCAATTAATTAATTAATAAATCCTACTAATTATTAATTATTTGAACATAATTAAATTACTTCCCACACTATTCCCCTATAAAACCATAACCCGCTACAGAACATATTTATCAATTAATCAATTAATTAAAATTAATTAAAAATGATTCTCAATTAATGAATTAATAATTCCTACTAATTAATAATTAATTTAACATAATTAAATTACTTCCCACCCTATTCCCCTATAAACTCACAACCTGCTACAGTACTAAAACACAACTTTTAATTAAATTACATTAAAAATACATGATAAAACATAATAAATACTATATAATATACACTAAATTTATTTAAAAATCGATATTAGTAACATCGAAATTATTTACTTCGATATTACTGACATCGATATTTAAAACTTCGATATTACTAATATCGATATTAAAAGTGTCGATATTACTTACCTTCTATATTATGTCCCTTCGATATTTAAACTTCGATATAATTGCATATCGAAATTTAAAACTCGATATTTTGTCTGTGTACCGTCTGGATACCTATAGATGCTCGTGGAATCTGTAAATTGGGATGCGTTTGCTCTGTACATAGTATTTTTAGAACACAATTTTTAATGTCTTTTAAGGTTTCATGTACCAATGTCTTGCAATGAACAGTGCTTTTATGACTCTTAGCTGTCGTATCTTTTGACTTTGACTTGAATGTCACAGGCATCTCGAATACCACTCCTAACTCTCACTGTAATTCATAATTTTTTCCCCTTCCCTATAAGGAAACATTACCAGATTTTAGTTGTGGAAATGTCCTGGTGTGGAAAAAAATCATGCCTGCTGTATTGCTGCTTGTCATGCTTTGGTCACAAATACCTGCCAAATCATGAAGTACACTTTACTAGTGATGGGGCAGCCAGCCTCCCTAATCAATATTGTCTACATTTGTTATGCTCTCATTGCTTCCTTATATCCGTCTTCAGCCACGAGTGCTGGTGCATGATTATGCTATGCTGCTTTTATAACACAATGTTTTTTTAGATTTTTTTTATACTTCTACAGCATGTATTAGAAAAACCTCTTGGCCAAATTCATGGTCTGGTGACTTTCTTCTGCAGTTGTTGGTTATTTCCAGGGAGGAGCCTCCTTGAGAGGGAGTGGAACTTGTGACCTTTTACCTGAAGTGTGTTGTTTGGCGGTTGTGTACTGTTCCCATGAGGCGTGAGTGTTGGTTTTTGCAATCATCTGCTTCAATCAATCAATCAATCCATCAAACCTTTACAAAGCGCAGCAAATCACCCGTGAAGGTCTCAAGGTGGTTTGCTAGCTGCTTCATGGTGCTCAGATCAGTCATTGTTGACACGCCCAGGATCCAGGGCTCAGAGGTTTGAGGCAGTGTAGCTTTGCGGGGTGGAAGAATCACGGTTACTGGTGCTGAGTGTGGTCCAGGCGTGGACGGGTGCAGACAGGCTTTTGTCAGTTTACAGCTCAGCAAGGTCAGCACTGTGCTAGTCCTATGCTTAAAAACTTTGCTGTAGAAATGGCAAAAGACTTTGTCCATTTCTATCTTGGCGTGGATAGCAATGTGCTAATCCTATGCTTAAAGACTTTGATAGAAAAGCAGACATTTGAGGTGAGCAGATCTAGAGTGTCGCTGGTGTTGAGAGTGCTCTAACAGGAGCTGCTTTCACCTAAACTTGAGAACTACCCAGAGTTCTCTCCTTCTTTTTTGCATAATATATGCATCACTCTATGCCTAAAAGGGTTTTGTTTTGATGATATATATATACATATATATATATATTTATTTATTTTTCACTGAAAAAAACATAGGTTTCAGGGACGTTATAGTTAGCTGGACATTTCACTCTAACAAAACCATAGACATTCGTCCGTTCAGCTAACTATTCCTAGCACACCTGCAATGCACTGCTCATGACGTCAATATTACATCATTCATGACGTGGTCAGTGACACCACTGATGACATCATCCAGTGACTGTGTGTTGCTGTAAAGCTTAAATATGTTTTAAATATATTCCAAGGTGTATTAAAGAATGAGTGGGTGTATAAGTGTCTGGATGGAGGATTTAGTAGGTGCATGACTGACTGTGTAAGTGAATGATTAAATGTGTCTTACTGAATGCATTGGTTAGTGACTAAACTGTGTGAATGTCTGTATCAGTCTGTCTGTTGCTGTGCAAGCTGCTGCATGATTTGGTCAGTAGCTACATGAGTGTCTATATAGGTTATTAATTGGTTGTCTGAGTATTTTTTGGGGAGATTGAGTGTGTGTGTGGGTGGGTGGGAGGTGTGTGACTGTGCATAGATGTGTGAGTGGTTGATTCACTGGGTGTATAGTTTCAAGAGTGCATGTGGAAACAGCTGTATGGGTGCGTGAGTGTGTGTATGGGCAAGTTGGTGAGTGAATGGATGTCTCAGTGGTACATGTCCAAGTAACAACATATGTAAAAGGCAGTGTATGTGAGAGTTGAAGTATATTAATTACTCTACATGATAGTCAGTGATTGTGAGACTGGCTGTATGGATGAGTGTGTACTTGTATCACTGATTATATAAGAGAGTAAGTATGCATTAGTATTTGTATAAATAAGTTAGGTGGTGTGTGTATGATTGTATAGGTGAGTAAATGGGAGTGGGATTGATTCTTAGCTTGACTGACTAGGTGTGTGAGTAACTGCAAGGATGAGTGGCGGTGTGTGAGTGTCTGTATAGGTGTATGAGTGCATATGATAGTGTTGTATTGATGAGTGACTGCATGTATGAGTGATTGCATGGATGACTGAGTGGATGTGTGTGTAGGCTTAGGAATCAGTGAGTGCGTATGTAGTAACTGGTATTGGTGTGTCAATCATTAATATAATGGTAGTCTTTGTTTTACAGTGGGTGTATCAAAGGTTATATTAGAGTGTGAGGAGGTGCATCAGATTTTTACAAGGATGATGTCATCAGTGATGTCATCAGTGATGTCATTTAAGATGTCATCAGTGATGTATTCACTAATGTTGGAGAAGTGTGGCTCACTGTTTAGAGGAGGCAGACCTGGAAGCAGAGGTCAGCCCGGGACCAGGGTTCAATTCCCGGGTCGGCAGGGTCTTGAGTCCTAAAATGTCCATGGACTCGACAATTCTCGCTCCGGTGCCTACTCGATTCACGGGTTCACACTCTGCGACTCTGGGCAATAGCTTGCTTAATCTCCACAACGGCCCCTCGCGGTGGGATGCCTGGCTTTCACCTTGTGGATACCCTGCCGGGGTTATCTTACAGGGGAATACCAGGACGGGTTCCCTAAGCAAGCGCTTAGATACCGGGTCGGTGATTTGCGCTATATAAATACATGTACATTTACATTTACAACTGACCATGTCATGAATGATGTAATATGTGGCGTCATGAGCAGTGCATTGCAGTTAGCTGAACTAACTATAACGGCCGAATGTATATGGTTTTGTAAGAGGGAAATGTCCAGCTAAATATAATGTCCCTGAAACCTATGTTTTTTTTAGTGAATTTCTAAGGTTTTTTACTAACTATAACATATCTGAAACCTATGGTTTTTTTCAGTGAACTTCAATGTTTTTTTAAATGCTAATTCCTAACTATGACATCCCTATTAAGTCCCATTGAATCCTGAAGGTTCCTGGTGGCCAAGTAGCCCACCAGGTATATCTAGTAAGTGCCACAGACCTGCGTTTCAGAGAAGCGTTCTGAGGCCATGCCCCTTTTTACACCACACTGCAAACACGGCTTCTGGCGCTTTGCAGCTCAGAGGATGAAGTCCACTTGTGTCCACTTGTGTTTTGAGGTCGTCAGGACACAAGAGGACCTCATCGCTCCACCAGCAGTGCACCAGAAGCCCCATTTGCAGAGTGGTGTAAAAAAGGTCCTCGCCTCGGAGCACCTCTCTGCAACACAGCCCTGTGGCATTTACAAGAGGTACCTGGTGGACTAGTTGGCCCCAGGTACCCTCAGGGTTGAATGGTAATTAATTTCCCAACTTAAAACACGCCACAGGGTGTGCAAACGCACCCTGTTGCACATTTTAACTTGGATGATTAAGTCTCCTTGAATCCGGAGGGTCCCTGAGAGCCAACTAGCCCACCAGCTACCTCCAGTAAGCACCACAGAGCTGCGTTGCAGAGTGGTATAAAAAGGGGGGTGGCCTTGGACCACCACTCTGCAACGCAGCTCCCTGGCGCTTACTTGAGGTACCTGCTGGGCTAGTTGGCCCCCAAGGACCCTTGGGATTGAAGGGTACTTAATCCTCACACTTAAAATACGCCAAAAGGGCCTTTGCAGACTTGTCAAATCAGGCCACGCACCCTCCCTGCACCACTGTGCAAACACGCCCCCCTGGTGCATTGTAAATTGGGGGATTAAATCCCTTTGACTCCTGAGGGTCCCTAGGGTCCACCTAGCTCACCAGGTACCTCCACTAATTGCCACAGAGCTGCATTGCAGAGAGGTGTAAAAAAGTTTGTGGCCTCAGACCACCTCTCTGCAAGGCAGCCATGTGGCGCATACTGGAGGTACCTGGTGGGCAAGTTGGCCCTCAGGGACCCACAGTATTGAAGGGTAATTAATTCCCCAACTTAAAGCGCTCCACAGGGCGCGTTTGCAGAGTGTTGCTGGGAGGGGGCGGGGCCTCCGGCACTATGCAGGTTTTTTTAAATTAATTTTTTTAGACGGTGGCTGTGTGGCCCCCCTTCTTTTCCCTTGTTTTGGGCCCTAGGGACCCCATCCCCCATGGCCTGACCCCTTTTTAAAATAAAATAAAAAATATGAACGGGAAGGGGGCCGCGTGGGCCGCTTCCCGCGGCCAATTCCAGCCCCAAGGACCCCATCTATCGGGCCATGGTCACATATATTTTTTTTTTACGAGGGTGGCTGCGTGGCCCCCCTCCTGAGGCCTCTATTGGCCCCAGGGACCCCATTCCCAGGACTTTTTTGGGGGGGAGGAGGGCCGCATGGCACCTCTCCTAGGCCACTTCTAGCCAAAGGGACCCCATCCCCCAGGGCTGGCCCTAACCGTTGGGCACAGTGGGGGAGCCCCAATGCCCCTACGGTCCCGCCGGCTCCCCGTGTCCTGCGGGAGCTGGCATTGCTTTTCCACACTGGGAGTTGCTGACATGCAGCTCCCCGTGTGGAAAAACAATCTGCTTAGGATTTTGGAAGAGAGAGCAGGTTTCCCTACTCTTGCTTCCAAAATCCAAAGCAGTGTTTGCTATGACAGGGCAGGAGCCACACGGCTCCCACCCTGCCATAGCAAATAGCAGTGTCCAGGTGATGGGCACCCTGGACACTGCAGGAGCCGGCCCTTGGAGGTAGTGGTCCCCAGGGCCATCAAGAGCTCCATACGGCCCCCCTCCCTTGGTGAAAATAGCCCCGGTGAGGTGGTGGTGCCAAGGGCTCGGGGTCCATAACAGACCCCCATTTTACATTTTAGTGCCCCAGGGAGATGGCGGTCCCTGGGGCATGTGGGGGTGCTCGAGCCCCCCACACAGGTTTCCGGGGCTGCAGTGGGGGGGGGGTGCCGCCGTGAACATTTCAAAAAGCCCCAGGGCTGTAGGTCACCTGTGCTGCGAGAGGGCCGTGTACCCTCCCAAATATTACAAAGATAGCCACGGGAGGTGGCGGTCCCCGGGGCAGCGGGGGCCCCCGCTAGTATTTTATGGCAATGCCCCCGGGACCTGGCCCACCCAGGGGCCTCAATTGAATGAAGTACGGGAGCCCGCACTTCATTTTTTTTTTTAAATGCGGTGGGATTCGCGACCCCAGCGCAAATTTTGGTTAAATGTAAAAAAGAAATGCTTTTTTTGGCCCTGGGGGTCCTTGTGTGAACCCCTGAGCAGGCCTAGGGGGTCAGGGTGTTTCAACCGTGCCCCCTTTTCTTTTTTTTCCACCTTTCTTTTACTGTTTTCTTGCGACTTTGTTCTACCGGAACTTTCCAGTCTGGAGCTGACCAGAGCGATGCACTAGTTTTGAACATTTCGCGAAGATTCGTCAACCGGCGCTAAAGATATTGAGAAAACAAACTGGAAACTAGGGGGCATATTATCAAGGGGGTTTATCTCCGCTTTTTTGGCTTTAATAGCCAAGAAAGCGGAGATAAAATTATCTCCCTATTACCTAGCTGTCGCTAACACCAGTTAGTGACAGCTAGTAGGAGATAGCAACCATCTTGGGCCACACTTTGCATGTCAGAGAAATTTATCACTAATGACATGCAAAGTGGGCGTGCCAAGATGTTAGCGACTGGAAACAGTTGCTAACATCGCTATCTCCTATTACCAACCTTTGGAGATATTCGCGCTTAGCGCGAATATCTCCAAAAGCTAACACCTGCCCTGAGCAGTTCTTAGCCATGTTATCCAATGGGATATGGATAACATGGCTAAGAGCATTAGCTCGGTAATGCATGAATATCGCTGACTTTTCAGCGATATTCATGCATTGCGGTCGATTTTTATCGCATTTGCGATAAACCTTGGTAATACCAAGGTTTATCTGCAATGCCACCACAAGAGGTGGTGGCATTGCTATGGCTGTCAAATCCTGCTTCCCAGCAGAATGGAAGCCATCAGGACTACCCGCATGTGAAAGCGCTATTTTTAAAGTCGCCTTCTCCCATCAGTTCACCTTCAGCGGGCTGCTGGTCTACCGCCCCCCCCCCCGGCAATGACTCGGTATTCAGATCCGCATTGGCCGATATGGTCAGTCCTATAGCATTGGGCTGCGCCAATTTTAACATCTTGGGTGACCTTAACATCCATTTTTATAATGGGTCATCCACTACCGTGAGCTCCCTGTTGGCCGACTTGGAAGCTCTCCAACTTACTCAGCTTGTCACCCGTCCAACCCACGCTGGAGGCCATATCCTTGACCCCTTCTTTTCCACACTTGATGGGTTAAGGGTGTCAGATCCAAGGAGGATAGGGTGGACTGATCATCTACTAGTAGAGGCGCTCTGCCCGGTCCATGACAAGCCTTTTATATCCAGGGAAAGGCTAACCCTTAAAAGGCCGTGGCACAAACTTACGCTGGAAGAGTTCTACGGTACATTAGAGCGGAAACCTCTGAATAATTTCACTAATGTGGAACAAGGCTACCAACAGTTCTGCATGTGGATCACCGACGCCTTGGACTCTCTGATACCTTTACGATGGGCGAAAGGCCGGACAAAAACACCTAGTCCCTGGTATAACGAGTCTCTGGCAGAACTGAAAAAATCCTGCCGTAAAACAGAGAGGGAATGGAGACGATCATATGACCCTGCTCTGAAAATCCGGTATTTCACTGAGTTGAAACTTTACCACAGAGCTATTTGCAGAGCTAGAGCTGCATTCTACGCCCAGGAATTTGCCACCAGTACTAACCGCTCAAAACTGATTTTCAAGGTACTGAAGGACCTCATGAAAAACAGATCCTCATCAGAGGCGATTTGCACAGATTCACACTGTGATAAATTGGCCTCCTTTTTTGTGGAGAAAGTGGAAAAAATATATCACGGGTTCGACACACTCCACCAGGATCGAGAAGCCACTGTCTCTGATACATCGGATCATGAGCCCCTGGCTATCTTACCTGAACTGTCGGTTGAGGCCTTTGACAGACTCAGCCTCAGGGTCAAATCAGGCTCCCCGGCGGACCCGTTAAAGCCTGCCTTCATTAATACACTTTCCCCGCTGTGTCGTAACCCCATACTGGATCTCATTAATATGTCTTTGTCTTCTGGAACTGTACCCGCGGCTTGGAAGCAGGCAGTGGTTACTCCCATATTAAAAAAAGCTAACTCTGACCCCCGACTGCCAGAAAACTACCGACCCATCTCCCTGTTGCCTTGGATCGCCAAAGTTACAGAAGCGCACGTCAACTCGGTTCTGTCTGAGCATCTGGCTTGCAACCAGATTTTGGACCCCAGCCAGAACGGCTTCCGGTCAGGACACAGTACCGAGACGGCACTACTCTACATCTTGGAACACCTTCGCCAGGTACTTGACTCAGGTCATACTGCAGCGCTTATATTATTAGATCTAAGCGCTGCCTTCGATACTGTGTCCCACCAAATACTTATCCAGCGCTTACAGGAGGCGGGAGTGACTGATGTCGCTCTCCAATGGTTTCGGTCCTTTCTGGCTGACCGTACTTTTAAAGTGGCTATACCACCTGGCCAATCCACCACTTACCCCCTGAAGATGGGGGTTCCACAGGGATCTTCGTTGAGCCCTACAATATTTAACCTCTATGTGAAACCGTTGGCTGGTGTCGTCAAACAGTGGGGTCTTACGATGGCCTCATATGCGGACGACACACAGCTAGCGGTGACACTTAGCGGAGACCCCGAGGTAGCAGCTCCGAGATTCCGTGCGGGTCTCTTGGCAGTAGCCAGCTGGCTTCGCACCAACTGCCTCCAGTTGAATGCCACCAAAACGGAGGTATTGGTTCTAGGGAAGCACGCTGAGCTATGGGGTAATCAGTGGTGGCCGTCAGAGCTTGGTGTCACTCCTATTCCAGTGGCTGGAGTGAGAAATCTAGGAGTCTGGGTGGATTCTGCGCTCACCTTCAGGGACCACACCAAGAAGGTGGCTGCCACGTGCTACGGAATATTGCGTGGTATTAGGCCAGTCTTGAAGTACTTTGATCCCCCTACCAGACAGCTTGTAGTTCAGGCCTCAATACTATCTAGGCTGGACTACGGCAGTTCACTGTTGTTAGGGGTGAATCAAGCGGAGGCCTCTAGGCTCCAAAGAGTACAAAACGCGGCGGCACGAGCCATTGTGGGCCTTCCCAGACACTGTTCAGTGTCTGGTACCATCACGGCCTTGCATTGGCTCCCGGTCAGACAGCGAATCATGTTCAAGGCGCTGTGTCTGGCCTTCAAAATTTTGAAAACTTCTTCGCCACCGGCACTTGTCACTCTACTCACGCCCTATGTGCCGTCGAGATCTTTAAGATCTGAGGGGCTTCATCTGGCTGTCTGTCCACGCTTTAGGTTGAGCAGGATGGGTGGCCGTTCTTTCAGGGTGCTAGCGGCAGGCCTATGGAACTCGCTCCCAGTTCACATTCGAGCTCTTGAGGATATGTTCGCCTTCAGGCAGGCGATTAAAACTTTCCTCTTTCCAGTTTCTAGCTAATTTCTTTTGTGTGTTATGTTACAGCATCTGTCAAAGCGCCAGGACGCCCCTTTTCTGGGGCAGCTGTGCGCTATAGAAATTTTAATAACATAACATAACATAACATAACATAAAAATCGCCGCAGCACGGCGATACATTTTTGTCTCTAACCAAGCAGTAGCGATAATTTTCGCTATTGCTTGGTAATATGCCCCTAGGTCCTAACTATAACTACAGCTATAGCGACCGCCAGTAGGTAATATATATATATTTATATATGTACTAGCAGCCCACCCCGGCGTTGCCCTGGGCAAAAGGGGGCTGGGGGCAGCATCGCAGCATGAGAGCCGCAGCAAAGCGGCCGGGAGCAGTAGAGCGTACTTACAGTGTTTCCTTGCTCCGGTTTTGTTGGTCCTGGCCGCTTCTGCCCACGCTCGTGTCCGCTGTTTCCCCCCGACGTCCCGACTTTCAGGAAAAGGCTTCCGAGCACTCATGGCCACCGCCCGTCCCTCGGTGCGCACCCGCGGCTCTTGTACGCTGTTTCCCCGACGTCCCGACTTTGAGTAAAAGGCTTGCGAGCACTCATGGCCACCGCCCGTCCCTCCGCCCGTCCCTCGGTGCGCACCCGCGGCTGCTTCACTTACCTCAGCCGCCGCTCCTCCCCGCGCTGCTGAGTTTACCGCTCCACTGCTCCTCCGCCGCTCGCCGCTCCCCCGCCTGTCCGCAGCTCCTCCCCGCGCTCATGTCCGCCGCTCTTCCTCTTGCTCCTGAACGCCGCTCCTCCCGCGCTCCCGATGTCACCACGCACATCGCGGCCGGCGCTACTTGCAAGGGACTACTTTTTTTTTATTCTTAAATTTTTTAAAGAATGTATATTTTTTATTTTTATATAGCCTATGTCCTTCTGCTTGCCCTGAGGTTTTCAAAGATGTCTTGGGTGTTTGGATTGGTGGTGTACTTTTCGAGTTTACCTGGCTCAAAGGACACTGTTCTCTCTTTATAATAGTAGTAAAGATATATATATAACTAGCAGCCCGCCCCAGCGTTGCCTGGGGCAGAAGGGGGCTGGGGGCTGCATTTTTACCCCGGGGGAGAAGGTGGCTGGGGCAGCATGTTCTCGAGGGTTGCTCCCGCCCCCCCCACCTGCCTCCCACCTTACGTTAAGTAGCAGCCCTCCCGCCTCCCGCCCGGACTCCATAAACATTAGTTTTAAATTAGGTAGCAGCCCGCGCGGTGCACCCGCCGACATCCTCCCGCCTCCAGCCCCAGCAACGTACCTCTCACTGCCACTGCTCCTCCGGTTCTCGCAGCTCCTACCGGCGCTGTTGTCCTCCGCTCTTCCTGGTTCTGGTCAACGCCGCTCCTCCCCTCACGCAGAAGTCGCTCATGTCGTCTGCTCTTCCTGGTTTGGGTAAACGCCGCTCCTCCCCTCACGCAGACGTCGCGGCCGGCGCTAGTTGCAAGGGACTACATTTTTTAATTTATTAATATTTTAAAAAACGTTTTATTTTAATTTTTATGTAGCCTATGTCCTTCTGCTTGCCCTGAGGTTTTCTAAGATGTCTTGGGTGTGTAGATTGGCGCTGTAGTTCCCGAGTTTACCTTGCCTAAAGGTGCAAGTTCTCTCTTTATAATAGTAGTATAGATATACACACACACACACACACACATATTTAAGTTTAAATATATATAAAATCAAGATATAGAGTTAGGAATAGTAAATGCTTCCTAATATGTTAATACCTTTCGCTATATTGTCCCTCTATATTTCGTTATCTGTGTTTTTGTTCTGCGATGTTCTGGGGTTTATATGTAGTAGAAGAACCTAATTATTTTCCAGGGCTCTGACAGCAGTTTTCCTTGCAGAAACCTATTAATTCTGTTTATTTAAAAAATGGTCCTTTGGTGTTCGACGAAAAGCACTTATGGACCTCATGTATCAACGCATTCGCCCTTAGGCACATAATAGGCAATTCCCTTTGATACATCAGGCTCTATCTTCCATACTTCTGTTTGGGAACATATAATGGCTCTAGACTCAATGTTCCACCACCAGAAGAAGTTCATCATAATCCAGGCCCTTGCAGAGGCTTGGCGTGTTAAATGCAGCGTTCTAGCTCTGTCAGATGTAATGATTAAAAAGAGGGCTGCCTGCAAAAAATAGCCCAGAGAGCAGGCGGTAATGTTAACATCAACTGCAATTACCCTCCCTGGACGGCCTGTCTGTTCAGATACAGGCAGGAAGGGTTACGGCTAGCTTCTATCCGCACAGTGTGTCCTTGCGGTGCCACAGCCGATGTTTCAAATAATCTGACTGCCCATTTATAATGAGGAACATTGCCCTCTGGTGAGTTAAGCAGCCCTGAGGTAGCACGCAGTGGTGGCTCCAACATCTGAGATGCTTAGACAATGTTTTTGGAGCACACATGCACTTTTAAAGTTCAATTATCAATATATGAAAAAATCTGCAAAAAGTTGGTTGGGCTCTTGTTGTTTTCTTCTTTAATTTCATCACAATCCAATCCCTTTGTGCTAACGCATTTATATGTATGATTATTTATTTGCTCATTAGGTATACAATAACCACGTAAACAGAATTTGTTTAATAATAAGATGTTTTCGGTTCTGAAACACTAGGTTAACCCCTCCTATGCTTGTGACGGAACCGTTCCGTCACGAGCCTCGGGTGGGCTGTGCTGGTGACGGAACGTTCCGTCACGGCCCGCTCACCGCGCCTGTGCGGCGCGAATTCCGCACCTGCGCTGACGTTCTGAAGAGCGGGCGGGGCCGCGACGGAACCGTTCCGCCAAAAGCACAGCTCACCCGCGGGCCGTGACGGTGCGGTTCCGTCACGAGCACGGGACCGCCGCGCGGCCCTGCCTCTCCATTAACGCTGCGGCGGAATAGCCGCCGCAGCGAAGGGGTTAAGATTGCGCCCAAACACAGGGTTGCTTTGAGGAAGTCCGTCTTTAGTTTTTGCGGCATACTTCAATTACCCCGAACCCAGAAGACAGGGGTTGCTCGCCTGTACTCGGGTCCTTTGAGGAAGACGCTATTGGGAGACCGAGGAAGAAATAAGTAAGGTAAGAGGGGTGAGCGGTTTGAAGGGTTAGAATAGAGAGAAACTAGTCGTGATAGGAATAAGGGTAACTCGACTTTCCACCTTTTATCTTTATTTCTATTAGGAGAATGGGGCACGATAACCACGGCGGCGTGTACTCTGCCTAGACTGCAGAGAGTCTGGATTTGACACGGTAGGAAGTTTTGAAAGTAGACTTCTGGACTTGTGCTCCATGATTATATGTGGATATATTTTAAGACCAGGTTCTCCTGGTTTTATATTTCTGATTCGAATTGGGCACGTCTGTAATAGGCAACCTCGGGACCAAATTAAACCACAGTGATTGTTGTGAAAGGTAAGAGAAAAGCATAATTGATGAAACTCATTCCTTTTGGTTATATTTGGAATAATGATCTTTGGCTATATTAGGCCTTTTTTGGAGTGTAAATAAGGTTAGCTTATAGATTCTATTGTTGAAAATCTTGTTTCAGACCCAACTCGCGCATGAATTGAATGGAATATATATTATTTGTGGTCCGTGAAAATTTGAAAGTGAATTTGGAAACAAGTCGCATAAGATACAGCATTTGGGTGGACAAAAATATTGAGATATTGACGCATTAATTCCTTCAGTGAGGTAGGATGTGATTTAAATACTTATGATGGTTATTAAACCAAGCACTATACTTTGCCTTGCGTGTTCTGAAATAACAGGAGACCTTATTCTACTTTGATTTAAAAGGATCAATCTTGAGAAACATTAAGGTACCAGCATCAATTGACACAAAATGTATTGAATATTCTCACATGGGCTATATAGATATAACAACACTATGGTTGATCCAGGGGTTTAAATAGAATGATCACTATGTCACTCTGAACTAGATGTAAAGAGAGAAAAAATGGAAGTTTGAGTATTGAATCATGTATCATATTGTATCATTTAAAATGTGGTATAACAAAGTAGAGTATTGTTGCAAAATAGCACTTTCACTGTACGCTTGAATAGTCCTTTTGCACAAGGTTGAAATAATTTGGGCTCTCTTGGCACTGATGTAAGTGCTGTAGAATGTAATTACAAATGCGCAATTTGTATTATTTCCAGCCCTGATGAAGCCATAGGTCAACCCTACCACGGCGAAACGCGTTGGCACAAAGGGATTGGAATGTGAAGAAATTAAAGAAGAAAACAACAAGAGCCCAACCAACTTTATGCTTATTTTTTCATACATTGATAATTGAACTTTAAAAGTGCATGTGTGCTCCGAAAACATTGTCTAAGCATCTCAGAGGTTGGAGCCACCACTGCGTGCTACGTCAGGGCTACTTAACTCCATATTCTCCAGAGGGCAATGTACCTCATTATAAATGGGCAGTCAGATTATCTGAAACATCGGCTGTGGCACCGAAAGGACACACTGTGCGGATAGAAGCTAGCCCTCCTATATGTATCTGCTCCGAAAACATTGTCTAAGCTTTGTTCAATCTCTGATTGAGGTTACGGAAGTAGGGTGTTTACTTCCCTGTCTTTTGGATGCACCAAACTTATTATTTGTTAGGACAAATTGAGTGTTAATAACTATATGCGCGTCAGTATATCCTATACACCGAAAAGCTTTAACATCTGAGATGCTGTCTGGCTACTTCCTGGAAAAATGCAGGTCATTGCGACCATATGGTATGGAGAGTGCCAGCCTCAGCACAAACATTAAATATATTGGTGTATTTGTCTTTATGCAGCCAGCTCACAAATATGTTGACAAGTCTGTTGACATGTACCTACAGTTAGCCCTATGCAAGGCTGTGTCACTTTTGGATTCCAAAGGGGGTTATTTTACCTTCCAAGAACTATACCTGCCCCAACTCCCTGTGGTTGTTAGCAAGTTGTGTGGGTCCTATTCACCAACCACCCACTCCTAGTCAGCTCCATGTGTGGTAGGTTTCCCACTGGAGGACCTGGTCAGGGAAAGGCTACCATGAAGGACTGACTTATGGAAATAGTTAAACTGGAAAAGAGAAGGTAAATGGCACTGCCAGGAAGTGAATTCTAAATTTGGGAGAGAGTTCTGCCAACAAGCACATACTAAGTAGGGCACAACATGATTCTAATTGCATCCCTGCATACTTCCTGGTTGCGATGACACAACCAAAAAGGAGTTTCCTAGAGAGACAGGTGCTAAGTACAAGCAAAATCAACCAACAGTAAAAGAATACAATAAGCCAACTGAACCAATTTAGAAAAATCAAGAAGGAGAGAAATTCAATAAGCAGAATGTTCACAAAAAACCTAAAGGATCGATGAAAATGTAAATGACACTGTCAGTCTGCAAGCTTTACACCAAAAGCCATTTTTGTGCAAGAAATGAATTCAAGGACCAGTCCCTGGCAAACTGTTGTGCTTCATAAATGCCGGGAGTTCGGGTGCCTTGTCAGTTATCGTCTGTGCTAGGGCACACCTATGCTTTCAATGTCCCTGGTGTCTTCTGAGGAACTTCAGTAGCGCTCGGAGAGCGACATGTGCCCGTATGACCCTATTACCTGCGTCAATCAACCAATATTTCTTCATATCAGTAAAGTTCCTTATATTATCTCCTGCTGCTCTTGGGTCTTTCTGGCAGGATTCTAGGCACCAAGTATCTTTCCAGCCAGACTGTTGTAAGTCAAGTAAGAACTGGTCAACTGGTCAATCCGATCTTTTTCAGAACCTTTTGCCATTTTTGTCCATTTAGCAGAAGCAGGGAGCCAATCTCAGCATCTTTGGGGAGCTGGTCCAGTCCCTTCAGTGGCAGCAGGTGTCCTTCATTCATCTTAATTCTGCATTCTGCTTGAATCCTCTTCTTCCTTGAGATGTGCTCCCATGTCCCGGAATGTTTTGAGGAGGTTGTGGTGAGGTATTATTCTAATGATGTGCACTATCCTGTGGTTGGATAATTCCCTACACTCAGTCCGATCAACTTCCTGCCAAATCCATCTTCCTTTTGCAAAGCTTCCTTTCCAAACGTAGTCCAAATTTCTCAGAGTTTAATTCAATTAAGATCGTTGTAGTCTCCTTTTTTCTGTGATAGCCTTGTATTGGCTTCAAGACACACCCTTATTACATTTAGAGAACCTCCCCTCTACCTGAGATGAAACCAGCTTTGTTTCTTTCTGGGAGCACAGATAAATTGTTGTGAAGGCTTTGGGAATCAATGGTGTTAGTTCTTGAGGTTTCCATTTGAAATCTTCACTTCTGTTGTGACAGCCTTTTCTTCCTGTTCCATTACAGATGACAAGCCCTACTACATGTGTCACTGTTGACAACACTTCAGCTTTCCTGGTCTCCAGGAGGGCTGTCTTTAACAATTATTCAGGGAAGTTGATTACATTGCTTGGAGTGGGACTACCAGGCAAACTGGTTTTAATCTGTGTGCTCTGAGGCAGCCCAAGGATCACTTTGAAATTTTAAATCAGCACACATTTCAAAAATCAGCTTTCACCCAAAAATAACAGTTTTAGGAGAGCGTGAAAATTATTTTGAATTATGTTTCTACCATTTTCCCTAGCAGAGTTATACAAATATTTTTACTAACATTCAAAATCTTGTGGCAGCTGTGCACTGTGTGGACTTACTTCTCCTTAATATTTATTTACATTTATATTTGTAATTATATTTTAACTACAAGGGGCATTTTGTTTTTGGAGTGAATCTTTGATTCTGGATAGGGTGTATTGTTCTTAAAGGCCTGTTAGAGCCTTTTTCTCTCCTGTCTGGTGGCCATATTAGACCCACAACTACGCTTCAGAGGTAGCGTTCTAGTGCTAGTAGCAAGTGCATTTCCAAAAGTCTTAAGAGTGCCAGAGTGCGGATGTGTCGCTGGGGTGGCGAAAGCCAGCCTGCCTGTACCCATTTGCATCCATCCATGCCCGAGGACGCCAGGGGCCAGGGATGCTGCCCGTTCTGATCCAGATAAAGATGGTTTGGCTTACTTCAGGGTGGTCCTACTGAAATGTGAGCAGAAGGTAAGTAGTAAGGGATGTGACACTATGGCACTATGGACCCTAGGAACATTGGGCACTGGTGGTGCTCTTACTCCCATTGGCCTACTAGGAGCTTATAGATAATTACTGAGCCAACTCCCGATAGCAAGAAAAACGTGAATAGAGGGGATGTGGTAGGGAAGGAATCACGACATTGTGTCTTGGTTAATGCTTGATAAAACACAGCACTGAAATTGGCGAACTGATTGGCACCACACAGTGAGATTGCCTGTTCATCACGGAAAACATGGCTGAAGGAAGATTCAGGTCCTGACTTAGCAGTAGCTACTTCCCCTGCATATGCCATCATGAGGTTAGATAGGAGCGCCCATAGAAGTGGGGCATTAGCTATCATTTTTAGGGACCAGTTGAATTGCACCCTAGAGCTGGCGAATACCTCTGCTATTGAGGGATGTAAGGTGGGGTATGTTAAAATCAAAACCAACCTCATACAGTAACTCTTCAGAAAAGGGGGTGGTGATGAACAGAGTGTCTGAATTAAGCAGACCACTCTTACCCAGTCCAAAGATCAGGGTTTGATCCATCACCGTTATTTAGCTCACTGCACCATCCCAGCTCACAACCTGGCTATATGCAAATCAGTCTGTCCCTGGCCCAGTGCATCATGGGAACAGAGCAGACTAAACTACCAAGCTAATTCTTCACCAGAAAGGAGACAAGCTTTCGGGGACCGGTTTCTGGCATTTCAGCGGTCGTCGGCCCGGCTTGCTTGAATCCTGATGGTGCAGTGAGCAAGGGACTCATGTCCGAGTATACCCTGCCACACCTATAGTGGCCAAAAACGATTCAGAAAAGGGGGTGGTGATGAACAGAGTGTCTGAATTAAGCAGACCACTCTTACCCAGTCCAAAGATCAGGGCTTGATCCATCACCGTTATTTAGCTCACTGCACCATCCCAGCTCAGAACCTGGCTATATGCAAATCAGTCTGTCCCTGGCCCAGTGCATCATGGGAACAGGGCAGACTAAACTACCAAGCCAATTCTTCACCAGAAAGGAGACAAGCTTCCGGGGACCGGTTTCTGGCATTTCAGCCGTCGTCGGCCCGGCTTGCTTGAATCCTGATGGTGCAGTGAGCAAGGGACTCATGTCTGAGTATACCCTGCCACACCTATAGTGGCCAAAAACGATTCAGAAAAGGGGGTGGTGATGAACAGAGTGTCTGAATTAAGCAGACCACTCTTACCCAGTCCAAAGATCAGGGCTTGATCCGTCACCGTTACTTAGCTCACTGCACCATCCCAGCTCAGAACCTGGCTATATGCAAATCAGTCTGTCCCTGGCCCAGTGCATCATGGGAACAGGGCAGACTAAACTACCAAGCCAATTCTTCACTAGAAAGGAGACAAGCTTCCAGGGACCGGTTTCTGGCATTTCAGCCGTCGTCGGCCCGGCTTGCTTGAATCCTGATGGTGCAGTGAGCAAGGGACTCATGTCTGAGTATACCCTGCCACACCTATAGTGGCCAAAAACGATTCAGAAAAGGGGGCGGTGATGAACAGAGTGTCTGAATTAAGCAGACCACTCTTACCCAGTCCAAAGATCAGGGCTTGATCCATCACCGTTATTTAGCTCACTGCACCATCCCAGCTCAGAACCTGGCTGTATGCAAATCAGTCTGTCCCTGGCCCAGAAATACTGACGTATCTGTAACTCCTTGCGACATGATGTGTCAAACATTAAATATGACGCAACAGATATGTCGCAAGGAGTGCGCACTGAGAAGTGACGCATCGCTGCTTTCACGCAGCGATGCGTCATTTCTCATAAATGAGGCCCATAATCTCTGTGATTTTCAGAAGTACTTAAAGACCTCCAAAGACAAAGTCAGAGTCAGGAATGGAAATGGAGAATGGTTCTCATTTTGGAAGAGAAGAACAAACACAATGAATTACCTTGAAAATATAAAAGTGCTGTTTATGAGGTTAAATCGCCTTATTTTACCCTGAAGATAAGATCTGCTAATAATGCTCCTAACGAGTTATTGAAGACATTTAGTCATCTCAATGCCCCTGACTCAACAGGCATTAGAGAATTCCCAAGATTTTTGCAATAAGGTGACAGTTTAGCCAAGTTCCGCCACAATGTTAGGAATGCAGGATGCGCCCGCCACTGTCGCGGCGCATCCTAATAGCACCCACTGGACCCTGCCCTTATGGTTGGCAGTCCCTATGTACGACGGGATGGTGGGCGGACATCCTAATGTGGCCCTTAGTTTTTGGAGCGCTCAGAGATGCTTAAGTTACTCACCCACAAGATCCTGGGGCAGCATCCTGGCCCTGATTGGCTAATTTGCAGGCTAGATTTAGAACTGAGCAGAGAAATGACATGCAGCCATGCTTACGCACCCATCCATTTCACCACCAACTCCATCAGCAGTCATTGCCCTTGAAAACAGGGTCAGCTGGGCCTTGTGGGAGAATGGCAGAGTGGTGTCAGTAGGAACATGTGAATGCAGACATGGCTATGGTGTTGCCTCTGTCCTGCCTGGTTGGAAAAACACTTAATTATGAGAAATCCACAGATTCTCAGCGGAACTGCTGTGCATGCATCGCAATGTGGGGGATGGATCCTAGAAATTAATTGATACCTTGGATTCAAAGCACAAAGGCATTCCAAAGATCATCTTCTGTGGAATTTGCATGTACCCCCACAACTACACGAGGAGAATATAGGGTAGTCTCTTCCTACTGCAGCACATGTGCAGCAGGACAGGAGGCCCTGAGGCTGCTCTGAGCCCTTTGCAGTACAGATGGCAACCACCAGCTTTGTGCTAGTGGGCCCTACTTCCACCCTTGTGGGCCACCATGCCATGGGAATAAATCACATGCAAAGGTAACCAACTGATCTTTCTATGAAAAGGGTTTCGCAGGCACAGGCAAGGATGTTGTCATCTGTTTGGTGCTATCCACGTGTTGACTAAGCCTTGGAGATGCATGGCGGGATGCAGTATCTAGGTGGGGGGGACTAGCCTCTCCCTCCAATAAGGATTTAAACCCCCTCAGACTCCAATAGGCCTTTGTTTTACAAATTAGCACATTCTGACCCTCTAGGGGAGGAATGTTCTAATAGCCTTAGAGCCTACCGGCCATTAAAGAGCTGCTCCCTTGTGAAAGGCCCTCGCCTTCCATGCGAGCCTTTAATGGCTGGTAGAGCCCGCTACTTCGGGCTCTAAGGCTATAGTAGCTGACACCAGATGTGTTTCCTGTTTCCATTAAGTACATTTTTCGATACACAGAATCAGACACTTCTTATTGCACCCAGTCAAAACAAAAGAAAGGGGATCCACATTAACCTTTGGCCCCAGGCCTTGTACTAACTTGTGACAAGCCTGTGATCTTGTGATCCCTGAGATCAGGGTAGCAAGAGCAGTCCCATGGGTACCAACCATTGAGGTGCATGTAGATAGCAGGGATAGTCAGTACTGATGTGTTTTAAATGCACCACAGATACATAGGTGTTTTCTAAGCGGTGAATGAGATTTCCTTATGTTAGTGACTGATATGCAATTATGTAGATTTTGCAAGCTTGAGATACATTGATACAGAAGGCGTCTTAAATTCACACCAGAGAAGCATCCACACTTTCTCGTGAGCTAATCAAAATAATAGGTTTTATTTAATTTCACCAAATGAAGGTTAAATCAGATTAGACCTCTTTCAATATCTAATCAATGTCTATACATCCAGGAGTCTGGCACCTCTGCCGGCCTGCCTGTCACCACCCATCCATCAGAGCTGTGGCCTTTGTGGGCTCCAGGAACGTATCACGAAGGGTTAGGCTGATCATGAAAGAGGGCTGTCACCAGCAAGGAGACACAAGGCTCTGTGAAATAAAGTCTGCAAAGATTAAGTTTGGGTGTGGAAAGGAGAGTGCTGGAGCATACTTTTACTGAACAGCGGTGACATAAATAAACAGCCACTATCAATAGTAAGCAATTCAAATGTAATTTCTGATGCAAACCTATTTCTCTCATTAAAAAAGTGGCCTCCCTAAACTTGACCAAAGTAGGCCAATGGGACAGTGAGCTGTGCTAGGCCCCTCTATCTATAGTATTCCCAGGCCTGCCAACCTATGAAATTGCTTCACCTGCATGAAGAGGGGACGGGGCTTTTTGAGGGGCGGGACTTTGTGCAGAGCACAGTTAAATACACCTCCTTAAACCAAAAAAAAACAAAGCTTCTGAGTCGGCAGCCCTGCTCCTAAAGACGTTTCACGCCCCCTAGTGGACAAAGGCTGCAAATTGCCTCAAGGGTATTGGCTGGAATGGTGCTCTCTGTAGGGGCTTTCAAAAATTGTTTGCTCACCGTGTGATATCAGCTCCTCACCGGGTGATCGTGTGAAGGGAGACGATATTGTGTGACACATGGATGCACTATGTAAGTTGGAAGGTCTGTACTCCAGCGGTTTCCTGAACAAAGAGTTATAGCATGTGTGTGGTGCGTGCGCAAAAAACATACAGCCAAGCTACGGTAAGTGGCAGAATCATGAGCAGGACTATGATGGTTGACAATTTTGGTGGAGCAGTTGATGGCTAAGGAAGTAGAGCTATTGCCTTTGAGCTGAGGAACTAGGGTTGAATACTGGCCTCAGCTCAACATCCTGTGATTTGGGGCAAATCAATAAATATCCATGTGTGTAAAAATGTGTCTGCATGACTCACTGGCCACATTCTTGCTATATAAAACTGCAAAAAAATATGCTAACTGACAGATTATTGAAATAGTGCAATTGTAGAGAACAAAGTACTAGCCACATTCTAAAGAAGAAAATGTAGGATTTTATGAGACAAGTAGAACTGCTGGCTTTCCGATTGGTTGAACTGCCAGCGTCACGGTTCAGCAATGGAGTTCTGCCTGTTCAGTATGTTCTTTCTTCAGTATATGCTGTTTATAGGGTCTGGTATGAAAAACGGCCAACTATGTGAGAATCACCAGGAGAGGATCCTTGGCTCCATCTACATGTTGGGAGCCAGGAGTACATGTTTTGATTGGGCAGAAGTTATGTGCTAACACGAAAAATATTTTTGCCAACTACACATCTGTGATAATTTGGTTTATTTTAACAGCTGCCTGAGGTTGAACTTTCACGGGCACACACATGACATTATAGTGCTACTAAAGTGTCTTAGGTAACTAGATAATTTATGGGATTTTTCTCCAGCAAGGTGGATTTTTTGGTCTGGTCTGATAGTGCGATTGCCGCCGTAACTTTTAACCTCGACCATTGTTATCCTACAGTTCTTTGCTTCCAAACAAATGCATATCTGTCCCCATGCTATCTACTTGCAATACTTCACATTACCATATAACAATCCTGTAAAGCCAGACCTTAGGCATTGCCAATGCCTGTTGCTGGTCTGGCAGTGGTTAAAAAAGCATGGTTTTACAGAAATCTTATGGATACAAGTTCAATGTCTCATAACACACACATGGCACATCATACACACCCACCTCTGCCCACCCTCAATTAAAGTGATTTATTGCATGATGCACGTCTAAGCACTGGCTAGGGAACGTTTGATAGGAGGATCATAAATGAAAATACATCAACATTTCGAGGCAGTAACAGCTTGTGTGATTTTCAAATATCCATCACTGCAGTGCCTGACTGTTTAGACAAGTTCCCCAGACAGATTAAAATATTTATTGCATGAGACACTTTTCTTGCTGTGAAGTGTAAAAAGACGTTTCAAGCTCAGTATAGTGAAAGAAATGACAATATTAATTTACTTTACTGCAAAATGCCAGAACACATTCATTGATGTGAAAGCAGAACAGCAAGACATAACACTATAATCACCGCACCAAATACATATTCTTTTTCATTCATCGAGCCGTGTGTTTCTGTGGGCATGGGGAGAGTGGTTCAGTTGCTCCTGTTTGTTCTACACCTGCAGTAAGGCCACACATTTGCACTCTGGGACTCTCAGCTTTGCTTCATCTTTGTCTTTTTGTATTATAACCTTATTTGTATAAAATATCATTCAATATTAGGGCTTTAATTAGCAAAAAATGGGTAATAAAATCCAAGGTTTTTCCACAAATGGGGCCCCCAAATATTTCTGGGGGCCTGTCCAGTGGCATCCTTAAGATGACACTGGACAGGTTGAAGGTCTTGCACATCACATATTTCCACCTTTCAGTTATGCGGGTGTGAAGGTGCCACCTGCAAAGAGCTCCACAACCCCACTCCAGCTAACCTCAACCACCTCAACTTCTACCAACCCACCAGACACCTTCGATCTGCATCCCAGGCAGGAGCACACCTCCCTCACAACTAGAAGACCAGACGCAGAGGATACGCCTTCTCATACCTCGCTGCCAAGACCTCGAACGACCTCCTGAAACACCTCAGAACCTCCTCCCCCCTCATTGACTTCCAAAGAAACCTCAAGACACGGCTCTTCCAGACGAAACCGGCATGATCGCCTCCTCCCCCTCAGGCCTGCCCTACTCAGCCCCTGTATACCTTCACAGGTGATTACCCGCACTCTACAAATTCACATAACATAGCATTTGTGCTGTCAGTATCACGAGGTGCCTGTATGTGTGTTTTCAGTGTGCTTCGGTGCCTGTTTGCATGTGGGTCTGGATGTGCTTGGAAGTCTTCACCTGTCTTGCTAGATCTCCATATGTGCATGTGTCTGTGTGTGTGCTGCAAATGTGTTGTCACTAATTATTTCTGCATGAGATGAAGCAGTATGAGACTCTAAATGAGTTTGAGTTTGAGTTTAAAAGTTCTTCTTAAGCGCACGTATACCAGCGGCTTCTTGGCGCTATAGCTAACGGGGACTGAGGGTGGAGGTAGGGAGGTCAAAGCGGGCAATTAGTCAAAGGATTTTGTAAAAAGATGGGTTTTGAGGCTTTTGCGGAATTGTGAATAGAGGGGGATGGAGCGAAGTTCAAGGGGAAGGGAATTCCAGAGGGTAGGGGCGAGGACGGCAAATTTAGATCCACCCCACTTCTTTCTCCGGAAACGTGGGATGGTAAGGAGGGACTGGGTGGAGGATCGTAGAGCCCTAGTAGGGACATAAGGGACGATCTCCGAGGAGATGAAAGCTGGCGCCAAACTGGAGCGGGCCAGGAAAGTGATGCATGCGAGCTTGAATTGAATTCTAGCTCGCACGGGGAGCCAGTGCAGTTGTTTCAGGAGAGGGGTAGAGTGGTGGAATTTGGGGAGATTGAAGGCCAGGCGGGCCGCCTGGTTCTGTATTTGTTGAAGGCGACGCAGACTGTATGCGGGAATGCCGGCATACAGGGCGTTCCCGTAGTCCAGGCGGGACACCACCATGGCCAGGATGATGAGTTTAAGTGCGGAGAAAGTGAAGAATCGGGACACCCTGCGAATTGTGCGCAGTGAGAGAAAGGAAGAAGATACCACAGAGCTAACCTGGGAGTGAAGGGTGAGTTGCGAATTGAGTTTAATGCCTAAGGTTTTGACTGAGGGAGAGGGAACAGGAGAAGGACCAAGAGAGGGGGGCCAGAAGAGAGGGGACCAGGGGCTGGATGAACCACCCGTCAACACCAGTTCTGTTTTATCGGGGTTGAGTTTAAGGTGGTTGTGGTTCATCCAGTCCCTGATATGAAGCATAACAGTTTGAAAATTTAGTGTAGCAGAGGGAGAAGAGAGATTGAAGACCAGCTGGAGGTCATCCGCATAATTAAATACGGTGACCTCCATCTGTTGAAGAGAGAAAATAAGAGGGGCAATATACAGGTTAAATAGGAGGGGAGAGAGAGAGGAACCCTGGGGAACCCCGCACTGAACTCTTCGGGTGTCCGCTGTGTAGTCACCCAGGCGGACAGCCTGGGTGCGGTCACTCAAGAAGGAGGACAACCAGACCAGGGCACTCCCCCCGATTCCCGCCGCCGCGATACGGGAGAGTAAGGTGTTATGGTCCACCGTATCGAAAGCGGCTGAGAGATCGAGGAGCACAAGCGCCTGGTGCTGATTGGTGTCCATACCCTCCCTGAGGGTGTCAAGGACCGACATAACAACAGACTCCGTGGAGTGTGCGGGGCGAAAACCGGCTTGACGGGGGGCAAGGGCACCGTGTTTCTCCACAAAGGAACTCAGAGCGCAGGTGACATGGCGCTCGAGCACCTTGGCCAGGAAAGGTAGGAGGGAGATGGGGCGGAAATTGGCCGGGACAGAAGGATCTGCCCCCGGTTTCTTCAGAATGGGCACAATGACCGCGGATTTCATAGAGTTGGGGACTATGCCTTGAGAGAGGGAACTATTAAGGAGATGAAGGGGAGGGTCTGGACAAGAGACAAAGACGTGGCGGAGAATGTGGGCAGGGCAGGGATCGAGCGGAGAGCCGGATTTGATCAGTGGCACTACAGAGGTCAGATTTTCCCGAGTGATAGGGGGAAAGGAGGTTAGTGCACCTTTTGGGGGAGGACATTGAGGATCAACAAAAGATGGGGAGGGAAGGGGGATGTTGGCCTTAATGGTGGTAATTTTATGAATAAAATAATCATTAAGAGAGAGACAGAGGTCTTCGGATGGGGCTGGTTTGAGAGTAGTTCTGTCCGAGAACGCCAGGTTGTGAACGATGGAAAAAATCTCTTTGGACTGGTTCTCTGCTGCTAGGATTTTCGAAGAGAAGTAGGATGTTTTGGCCTCCAGGATGGCTTTTTTATACTGGCTCAAGATGTTGGTGTATTCCAGTTTTAGAGTGGGGCAATAGTTTCTTCTCCAGGCCCGCTCTGCGCGACGGACAGTTAATTTAGTGGTTTTAAGCTCATTATTAAACCACCGATTGGCGTCTTTGTCGCGTTTGGAGGTTATGCGTTTGAGCGGGGCAACAGAGTCGCAGCTGTGAGTGAGCCATAGATTTATGGAATCAACCTGGGATGCAGTGGTGAGACCCTGGAGAGCGGGAAGAGAATTAGTCAGGAGGGAGGAGAAATTTTCAAGATTGACACGACTCCATGATCGGACCCAGGTGTTTTTGGGTCGGAGGGTCTTAGCTGGGGGAAGAATGGGAAGGAGAAAGGAGATCAAGTGATGGTCAGACCAAGGGCAAGGGGAGATAGAAAGTGATTCCACAGGGCAGTTCAGGGACCAGATCTGGTCAAGCTGATGACCTTTAATGTGGGTAGGGGAGTGGACATGGGATGTAAAGTTGAGCGAGTGAAGGGTTTCGGAGAATTCCTTTGATGAAGGGCATTCGGCAGGATCGGAGGGCCAGAAATTAAAGTCGCCAAGAAGTAAAATAGAAGAATTGTTGACAGTAATAGTGGCCAGGACCTCCAGAAAGTCGGGGAGGAACTGTAGGGGAGACTGGGGGGGACGATAAGTGAGGAAGCAGGTTAGGGGGGGAGAAGTGGAGAGTATGCGGATCACTAGGAATTCGGTGGTAGCAATGGTAGGTAGGGATAGGATTTGGAAGGGGAGATCGGTACGTGCGACGACCGCCACGCCGCCCCCGGCTCTACCTGATGGACGATCAGCCCTAAGGGCGTAGTAGGAGGCCGGTAAGGTGGAAAGAAGAGCGGGGAGGGAGTCGTCGCAGAACCAGGTCTCAGTTAGGAAGAGGAGGTCGGGGGTGTGAAGGTCCAGCAGGACCGAGAGTTCGTGCGCATGGGCGACCGCAGATCGGGTGTTGAGGTAGATGACTGTGAGGTTTTTAGGGATAAAGGGAGTGGTAGTTCCACAGTTAGTGGGAGAAGAAGAGACTGTGGGAGGGGAGTGAGGAAGAGGGGTAGGGGGTGCTATACCAAGAGTGGTGATGAGGGAGCTGGTTGTGGCCGAGATGGGCCAAGGACCCTGGTAGCTACGTAGTAGGTCCGGGGAGTAGGTGATGAGAGGGACAGAGTGGAACGCCCCTAGTCCCGGCCTGTCGCGGACGGGCGCAGACGGGCTTGCCTTAGGCGCGCCTTCGGCGCGCAATCGACGCGCCCGCTGCGCTCGTCCGCTGCGCTTCCTACCAAGACACATGATTTATAGCAGCCAGACGGGAAGCGGGGGGGGTGTGGCCAACCGAGGGGGCGTGTATCAATCACGCGCCGCGCCCTCGAGAATGGCTACCCAGGAACAGGAACAGAGTCGTTGCAGCGTGAAGCGCTGTTCAATAAATCAAGAAGTGCTGGTAAGTGGGGAGGTGATTAGAGCAAAGTATTACAATAGGTTTTAAAAGGGTTTTTAAAAAAAACGCGTTTCTCTCGCTCCCGGCTTCCGCCTCAGGAGTCCTAGCGTTAGTGCGACGCCTAGCGTTGACGCGCACTATTTATACCATCAGCGAGGGGGCGTGGCCAACCGAGGGGGCGTGTATCAATCACGCGCCTCGCCCTCGAGAATGGCTACCCAGGAACAGGAACAGAGTCGTTGCAGCGTGAAGCGCTGTTCAATAAATCAAGAAGTGCTGGTAAGTGGGGAGGTGATTAGAGCAAAGTATTACAATAGGTTTTAAAAGGGTTTTTAAAAAAACCACGTTTCTCTCGCTCCCGGCTTCCGCCTCAGGAGTCCTAGCGTTAGTGCGACGCCTAGCGTTGACGCGCACTATTTATACCATCAGCGAGGGGGCGTGGCCAACCGAGGGGGCGTGTATCAATCACGCGCCGCGCCCTCGAGAATGGCTACCCAGGAACAGGAACAGAGTCGTTGCAGCGTGAAGCGCTGTTCAATAAATCAAGAAGTGCTGGTAAGTGGGGAGGTGATTAGAGCAAAGTATTACAATAGGTTTTAAAAGGGTTTTTAAAAAAAACGCGTTTCTCTCGCTCCCGGCTTCCGCCTCAGGAGTCCTAGCGTTAGTGCGACGCCTAGCGTTGACGCGCACTATTTATACCATCAGCGAGGGGGCGTGGCCAACCGAGGGGGCGTGTATCAATCACGCGCCGCGCCCTCGAGAATGGCTACCCAGGAACAGGAACAGAGTCGTTGCAGCGTGAAGCGCTGTTCAATAAATCAAGAAGTGCTGGTAAGTGGGGAGGTGATTAGAGCAAAGTATTACAATGGGTTTTAAAAGGGTTTTTAAAAAAACCGCGTTTCTCTCGCTCCCGGCTTCCGCCTCAGGAGTCCTAGCGTTAGTGCGACGCCTAGCGTTGACGCGCACTATTTATACCATCAGCGAGGGGGCGTGGCCAACCGAGGGGGCGTGTATCAATGCAAATGCAATTGAAAATGTTAGGTTTGTTGTTGTGCAATTTAATATGTTTGTTGCTGTGCAATTTAAAATGTTAGGTTTGTTGCTGTGCAATTTAATATGTTAGGTTTGTTGCTGTGCAATTTAATGTGTTAGGTTTGTGGCTGTGCAATTTAAAATGTTAGGTTTGTTGCTGTGCAATTTAATATGTTAAGTTTGTTGCTGTGCAATTTAATATGTTAGGTTTGTGGCTGTGCAATTTAAAATGTTAGGTTTGTTGCTGTGCAATTTAAAATGTTATCTTTGTTGCTGGTGTGATGGGCCACCCGGGAATGTCACCAGGACGTTTGGAACCTACAGATGAAAAGTGAGTAAGAGGCGTCTGGTGCATGTGCCGGGGGGGGCTGGTTGGGGGGGGTCATGAGGCACATATCACTGATGAGGATATAGAGGTGCAGGTGTTAGTGAACCTGGGGGGCTCAGAGATGGGGGGAGGTGATCATGACTAGGGGTTTGTCTGTAGGTGAAAAAGGGGAGGAGTTGCAGTCCCAAAATGAAATAGTGTTGGGTATTAGCCAGGGTGCGCATTAGTTTCTAGTCGAGTTAGGTTTGTAAAGCAAAGGGGTGACGTGGTCCTAATGCTTGGAACTTTGACTTTATCTCAGCGGATTTTACATTTTCTACAACTAGTATTTATTCATAAATGTATTTAGTGCTACCGGGTGCTAATGAACCACTAAACCATTATATGGTAATTTTGGTGACACTAGACTGCAGGAACGAGGAATGACTTTAAGAAATGTGGAAAAGGAAAAAAAGACTTTAAGATTGGTTTTGGGGAGGAGGAAAGACTCAAGAACAGACGAGTGAATATGAAATTTAAGTAAAAACATTAACAAAAGTTACCGCTCAAAGCCTTTCCCGAAAAAAACGATCTTTAATGAGTCCTTGACTGCTTGGGATTCAAAGTCAGTGTTGTTTAAAGGAGGCAGGGATTAAATATGTTTTTCTGCATTTTTCCTCCTGGTTGTATTCTTAAAAACGGGGATCTGAATTCCACCCAAATTATAGATTAATATATTTGATAAAGACATTTGGAAACATTACGTCTAATGTGTGTTTTTGTTTCTTTGGTCTTGTTGCACCACTTTGATGTATTTGGAAGAGGAAGATTGGCGAGATGTTGGCGAGAGTTTAGCGAGAGGTTGGCGAGAGGTTGGTGAGAGGTTGGTGAGAGGTTGGTGAGAGGTTGGCGAGAAGTTGGTGAGAGGTTGGTGAGAGGTTGGCTAGAGGTTGGTGAGAGGCTGGCGAGAGGTTGGAGAGAGGTTGGCGAGAGGTTGGTGAGAGGCTGGCGAGAGGTTGGTGAGAGGTTGGCAAGAAGTTGGCGAGAGGTTGGTGAGAGGTTGGTGAGAGGTTGGCGAGAGGTTGGTGAGAGGTTGGTGAGAGGCTGGCGAGAGGTTGGTGAGAGGTTGGTGAGAGGTTGGTGAGAGGCTGGCGAGAGGTTGGTGAGAGGTTGGCGAGAGGTTGGCGAGAGGTTGGTGAGAGGCTGGCGAGAGGTTGGTGAGAGGTTGGAAAGAAGTTGGCGAGAGATTGGTGAGAGGTTGGCGAGAGGTTGGTGAGGCAGGTTGGTAGACTCTGTTGTTGCTTAGTCGACTTCATTGCGATCTTTGTCAGGCAAATCAGTATATTTTGTGCAAGAAATTATAGAGTGGGAATATTTTTCTATTTATAATACATTTTGGACAGAAAAATATGCTACGCGGGTCTTGGCATTTGGACAAGAGTTAATACAGGCAGAGTTATTGCAGGTAGGAATATAGTTGGCTGGATGCTTAAGATGAGTATAATAAGGAGAAAATGCTTTGGGGATCTAAGTCTGATATTCTGAACACAGACTTTCCTATGAGATCACTCATATTTTATTATAACTAGATGTAACCATTCAAGGCCACTGTGTCTTATATGTAGCAGATCAGTCCACTTTCAAGTATCCACCAGCAAGGAAGAGGTGTGGCGCAGCGGCCAGGGCAGCTGACTCCGGAACACGGGGGCTCACGGTTCAATCCCTGGCAGCAGGTTAGCCAAGCACCATGTGACTCTGGGCAATATCTCGCCTAATCTTCTGGTCGGCCTCCATCGCCGGGACACCTTGCCAGATATAGCTGCACACTTTAGAATTACTGGTTATTAATATATGAATAGTTTAGATGTGGTCCTTGCCACAAATCAACCTCAGATTCAGATTCAGAGTTCACCAGCAGTCAGACCAACAGAAAGGATACTGCATGGAGTGAAGGCATTTTGAGAAGACTTAGACGGTCCTTTCTGGCTGGGGCTGTAAAGCTCAGTTCAGTGGGGCCAGGTACCGGGTCCAATTCCAGGCTTCAACAGGCAGTGCCAGTTAAAGGACATCAGTCATGGAGAGCAATGCTTGGCAACAGCAGTTGTTGGTCTCCCTCCGCGTCTGTATAAGTTTGCAGCCCTTTGGAGTTCCCACACGTATTGCATTTTCATTTACCTCTGTCTTCTATGCAGTCAGCTCCCTTTTAAACAGGGCTCTATCCCCTCCTTCCTCTCCCCTGCTTCCTTGCAGTCCTGCGCTACAACCATTGGGTTTTCCTCCAGCTGCTTAGTCTACCTATCAAATATTCACAGAGCGAAGACTCTCTTGACTGATGCAACCTTCCCTTTCATTTCTCTGGCTGTTTCTTGGTAGCGGAGGGGGGGGGGGGAGGGGTGATGGTTGTTGGGTTAGGGGGGTTGTCAGCACACTTCTTATACTGACCCCGGTAAGCACCATTATGGGTTTTGAGCTTTGGTAATATGAAAGGTAATTGTAGACTGGGTTGTAAAGCATTTTGTGCATTTTTACATTCACTCAAAGGTCTAGAGAGTGAAACATCCTGTAACAATATAATCAGGGCCTCATTTGTCTGTCCCTCACCATACCCCATTTTTTACATACCGAAGCATGCTTGTTTCTCTTTTCGATGAGAGTGCGCTGTCTTGGGATGAGTGGTGGATTGGTCTGCTCCTGAGATATCATGGCCAGCCTCACATCGTGATGGTTTGCCGGTGAAAATCATAGTGGTTCTCACTGAGTCAGAGGTGGGTCTGCTACATGCGATGGCTCAAGCCAGTGACACCATTCAGGATGAATTAAGCACCACCAGTCAGAAGAAGGCATATGTTTTAGACTGCATTGACAAGATGGCATCTGGAGCTCAGACCAGCACTGCCACTACCACTCCACCCTCCATGCAGTGTCTAGAAATATCTGATGAGTGAAAGGCAATGGGTGGGGAGCACAGAATTTAGTGAAAGTGCAAGAAGGACCTCTCAAAACAACTATTGAAATGAACCTCACACCTTATCACCATTCCTGGCTCTATTTCGTAGCTCGCCACAAGCATATACGTCTGCTCAGTCTAAAGTCTCTTGTTGTACTTATCCTGAGGCACTACTTGAACTAGGCTAGGCTTTTTATCCTCAATCAGCAACCTTCACCTATTTCTTTGTTTATAATGTACTTTTAAAGCACCAACTAATAACCCCACTGTGGTGTCCGGTTGCTAAAAGGAAGATCATCTTTTACACAAAAAACATTTGTTGGCCCTTGTGTTGTTTGTCAGAGCTGGCCTCAGTTTGAAGGGAGCAGGGTAAGAGTTCCACAGCTTGAGGACCCGGGAGGAAAGGCCCAGCCTCCCACCTGGGACCGTAGAATTCAAGGGTTGTCCAATAAAAAAGCATCTGCGGATCTTAATGAACAGGCACACATTGAAGCATATCACTAGATCTTCCTTTCTAACATCACTGGGCCTTGGTTAGCTAGGAGCACAATATTCATGGCCTTCAATGTTGATTATTCTTTAACAGGAATCCAGTACAGAGCTCTGCGAGATTCCTAAACCAAGCAACTTTGAGGTAGGCCAGTAGAATCCTAATGGCCAGATGATGAATAAGTTGAAAACACACTTAAAACTTTAAGGGAACGTCCAAATATATAGTGCTACAATAATCGATGCACAATGGCACAAGTGCTTGCTCTACTGTATCACACATAACCATGGGCAGCAAAAGCAACACTTTGAGGCGGAAATATAAGTAGTAAAAACAAGAAGAGGAAACAATTACAATAATATGTTTTTCTAAAGAAAGATCAGTATCTACATGCACTCCAAGATCTTTAACAGACTCAGCAGTACCTAACTCTAAAAGCGTACAATGAGTGGCATTTGTAATTGAGATTGGACCAAAGACAAGAAGCTCTGCTTTCTCTTCATTAATCTTCAAGGAATTGTGACTCATCCACTGAGATACTGTGGCGAGGCATGCATGTAGGTTAGACAAAATGGCTGACACATTGCCCAGGAGGTGACAATTTGGGTGCCGTCAGAGTATGATATTAAAGACAAACCAAAATGCTGGGTGAGTTTAAAAGGGTTGATATATAAATGTTGAACAGGGTCGGACGGAGTGATGATTCCTGTGGAACTATAGAGGACAGTGTTCCGGGCTTTGACTAGAAAGGGGGGGTTGAGTCACTAGTCTTGCTCTTTCTCTAACAAATGAAGTCAGCCATCCTAGTTCTTTTCCTTGATGCCTTTTGAATGAGGATACAAGAAAAGCATAGGATGAGAGACAGTATTCAATGCTGCATCCAAATCAAGTAGCATTAAGGCTGCATGTCCCCCCACTGCCCAACAACATGCATGGTCATCCACCACCATAAGCAAAGCTGTTTCAGTAATGCCGCTCAGTAAATCCCTCTTAGAATCTATTCAGAATGTAATTGACATCAAGAAAGGTGGAAAGTTAAGATTTGACATCCTTTTAAGCACTTTGGCTGGGAAGGAAAGGGAAGCAAAGAAATAGATAGATACTCAGTTGTTGAGGGTTCCCTCTAGGCTTTTTCAACAGTGGACTCGCCGCTACCTTTTCCAAGTTACTGGGATGTCGGTCTGACCCTGTGAAGCATTGCAAAGGTTATTCAACTGAAGTGCCAGCATTTCAGTCAACAGATGTTAGCCCTGGGCAGAGCAGAGATCAAAGAGGGATCCTGACTTGGTGAATGGCATATGTTTGATTGACACTTCCACATCTAAGGGCATCAACATAGACATAGAGAGACTTGAGTAGGCTACAGAGCAGACGAGTCAGTGTGGGGTGCAGACAATTTCGTTGTAGGAGGGAAGAAAACGTGATTTACAATTTTAAAATCTTCCCTGGTGGAATCACCAGCTTCCTCAGTAGCATCTACATAGCATGATTTCTTTGCTTTCCTACAAATCCTTTTGAACCTTTTTAATTCTGCCAAGTAGGTTTGTTTAAACGTTGGGCTGTTCTCCACTTTGCATTATCTCTCTAGTGCTTTACAGCGCCTCTTTGCTTCAGCTAATACTCCTGAGTGCCATGATGCCAATAGTGAGCTTCTATTGGATAACTTTTGTTTAAGTGGCACAATTTTGTCTAAAGCCAAGATAATCAAGTTATTAAAATTGGTGGGATGACAATTCATATTTAAACTCATTATCTTGGTGTGAGGAAAGTTTTCTAAAGAATTGTTAAGAACGGAATTTGATCTCAGGACCAAGCGGGACTTTATGACATCTTTGGTCGGAGGCGGAGCATAATTAGAGACGCCTGCATTGATATTAATAGGAGCGCCTCTATGATTAGTCTATGGGAAACAAATCAAATAATCAGTTACAATCCAGTCAGAGGTAAAAATGAAATGCAATCTATGGCCCTTCTCATGACGCGAGAGAGATACTTGCTTAAGGTTATACAAAGTCACAAAGTTCACCAAAACTATGAGTGTCCCTTTTACTGGTGTTGTCATACCAGATAATAAAATCTCCCATCAGTATCTGATTGTCCACTCAGAAATGTAGGGCGCAGTACAGCCTGCTGGTTCACTCCCAAATTCAGAACTACTCCCTAGAGCCCTCTATAAGACAACTCTAGATAGTGTTTCTTGGACGCTGACTCTGCACTGGACTTGGTGTCCTCTGAAGCACACAGACTCACAGTAACCTTTTCCTCTTCATTGATTATATAAGTATTTTTCAACATTTTGCCTTAAACATTTTAAAATCCTTATAGCCAGTACACCCGTATGATTTTAACCCTTTTACATTTTATCCCCAATACCTTTTTCTTGATTTCCTTAATTGGTCATTAACTTTAATTTTGTTTGATACTGCTTGAAATCAGCACACCTTTTCTCTGGGGAATTGCTTGCTGATTTTTTTGAAATTGCTACCATGAGTTAAGCAGAGAATCTCGTGACAATTTGTAATTATTAGTGTGTTTATTAAGTTAGCAGAGGTACTATCCTCCTCCCAAAATAATAATTCACTTTCTGCTAGTGGTATTTCGCTCCTCCTTTTTATATTTAGGATTATTTCCATAAATCGATTCCTGCATCCTACCTTCTCCATAACTGATCCTCAAGCGGCGGCCGCCCTAAACATAGGGTGGTGAGGCGGGTGGGGTCACGCAGGAGGCATCACAGGGTGGGATCACAATATTTAAGAAGAATTAACATACCTTTCGTCGTCGTCTCATCGTGCCGCAACTCCCCTTCTTCCTACCTGGGTCCCAGCAGCCACTGGGAAACACTCCCTGTCCAATCCCTGCAAGGCAGAGCAGTGCAGGGATTAGTCTTATCAGGTAGGAAAGATGCCCTGCTCAGACCAGGGATCCTGTGGTGATCCTTCAGCCCCGCTGCTCAATGCAGACGGGCTGGAGAAAACATATGTGCGCATGTGTGTCTTGGTCGGCCTGAGATGGTCGGCCAAACACACATAAACACTTAGGGAGTGGAGTGCAGTAGCACTCCTCCTCCCCCTCCCATGCCTTGGCCCCGCCCCTCCCAACACCGCTGGCTAAGAGCCAATAAAAGTAAAATTAAATGATGCAAGAACATCGATTTATTGTACATTTGCTGGCTCTGAGCAGGCAGCTGGGCGACACTCCTCCGCCATTGTGGAGGAGCCGCCACTGTGATCATCAAGTGGAAATCTTACCCTCACAGGAAGCGACCCGGGAGAGGTGACTAGGACACGGCCGCTTTACAAGTAACCAGAGTTTCAAGGAAAGTTGCAGTAAATTGAAGAAGATAGTAGGGCACCCTTCTTGGAAGGTAAAGTAACCCCTTGCTAAGTCCAAAGATCATCACCGAGCGGGCACACCGGTCATGGGGAAGCTGTAAGAACATGTCTACAGATTTACCCATTTGCTTGTGCACTGGTTTGCATCATTAATTGTGCTGAGGGGGGCAGCATCAATGTGATCTGGTTGGAAGTCTTCTGCACTCCTCCAGGAAGTAGCATGAGGCGTCTCAGTCGATGCAACCGCCGCCACTTCGTATTACCTCAGATCTGCTTAAACACCAATTTCAGCGGAGGACAATGTTCCTCATTATAAATGGGCAGTCAGATTATCTGAGACATCGGCTGTGGCAGCGAAAGGACACGATGTGCGGATAGAAGTTAGGCGTAACCTTTCCTGCCTGTATCTGAGCAGACAGGCTGTCCAGGGAGGGTAATTGCAGTTGATGTTAACATTACCTCCTGCTCTCTGCGCTTTTCTTTGCAGGCAGCCCTCATTTTAATCATTACCGCTGACAGCGCTAGAATGCTGCATTGAACAAACTAGGCCTCTGCAATGGCCTGGATTTTGCAGAACCTCCTCCGATATTATGACGCCGGGTATAGAGGCATAATATGTTTCCAAACAGAATTACAGAAGATAGATACAATTTGTCACCACCAAGGGCATTGCTCAAATAAAAAGAAAAGAAAATGGGTTCCTCCTGGGAAAATGCTGTTTTCAAATCACAGCAAGAGAATTGTGTCAACAGTGGATCATATACTTTAGTGAAATATATAACTTTCCAGCTACTATATAGGGAGGTGAGGGTCCAACACTGCTTCTTTTGTGTTGTTAACATCAATTAACTCTGCGGGTTCCATATATTGTGTAGTTCTTCAGGTCATTAGCAACTTTCTGGCATTTCATTATTTTCTCCTTGGAAATTGAGGACGTGGGTACAGTGAACATACCTTCTCTCCTGTACCGTTCTCTCCCCTTGGTTTCCCCCCCCCCCGCAGACCGGAAGGGATCAAATAGCTTTACATGAGCCCCAGTTGTGTTACACAAGGACACATTCATTTTTTTGTTAGGCACGGGGAGATTGAGTGATTTGCCCAGAATCACAGGATGTTGTTTCGACGCTGAGACTTAAACCCAGTTTCCCAGATTTGAGATCGACCACCCTAGCCATTAGGCTACATCATCTCCTGTCCCCTTGTGCCTCCTTCTTTGATATGCTACTCTCATCAATGCTTTCAATCAGGCTTAGTAAGTGTTAAACATTACACACGCACCCACACAACTGAACTAAATCCCCGACACAATTTTTCTAACTCAACAAAACTATATGCACCAGCACCACAGCTCAATAATACAACATAACATATGAAACAGGTGTGCCACACTCACAGAGGTTAGGCAGAAACCTCACCACAAGGAAAATAGCCCACAACTTACAGACAACACACATGACATGTGAACGGTCATGACCCCAACCTTGCTCACTGAGACCTCAACCACCTGCAGATGATGGTCATGTGACTATGAATGTGGCCGAAACATGTTGTAGCATGTGCAGTAGAAAAGTAATAAATCAACCAAAAATAAACTGTGTTCTAAAAAAAGCATAGTATAACTATGAACCAGCAGTAGTGGCTACGGCTGTAGACAGAAATTAGGGAACAAGGACAGCATAATAAATGCAAACATTGTTGATTACAGAGGGTGACTGCCTGTCACGAGTAAATTGTAAGTCCCAATGTGCCGTGAATTATATTTAGGATTGAATCATGAAATGGAAAAATACTGCATGTATGGTTTTCTCCACCAGGACATTTCATCAAGTAAAAGCTAGCAAAAATGTTTTTCTAAGGAAAGGACTGAACATGATAAATTATACTGTGCATCTGGAGCGGCATTCCCAAGCCAATGATAATTTCCATTGCTCAAGGAAAAACATAGTATCCCTTCTTCTAAAATTACTGATACTTATGACAAAGTTAATATGGGGCACTGAAATACTGTTATAGTATTTGCCACTCCCTTATAATGGATTCTCAAACAAAAGGAAATCAGCTTACTTTCTGCATCCCAGGGGTTCTAGTCTGCTGTCAATTTCATCAAAGAGGTGAATGACGCCATGAATGGTGTGTGCTCTGCCCTGTCAGCTTCGCAGAAGTGTTCTCTCACCCCTGCTGACACCAGTGGCACGCCTGACTGTTCCTGCTTCTACACCCATTCTCTCCCTGCCTGGCATATCTCAAACTTTCTCCACCCATCCAAAGCCATGACACCATCCCACCACCTGCTTCCAGTCAAATCCCTGGCCCTGTTCCACAACCCTCTCCAATTTCTCCTTTAGACCCAATCCCTCCACCATTCAGCCTATTTCAACAACACTAAAAACTCCCAATCATTCTCATAACCACACTCCAAAATGTCCAATTGCCATCACCATGTCTCCTTAGACTCTCCTGGCACTGCCTCTACTAAGAAAACCCTTAAAACCCCAACCCATCCCAAAAATATAGGCTCCCAGAATACGATTTGCTCCAGGAAGATTGAGGTCACTGCAAATGTTGGGAGGCTAGCACAATGGCTAGAACTTAAAATCTAAAAAACTTTTATAGGGCATTTATAGGCACCGACAGACAGGTAGGTTGTATATTGCTGTTGTCCTTGTGCTGTTCTAATGTTTGGCGATGGCCTGACTTTCGTTATCAGGCAGTAATTAGATGAGATAGTTGCCCTGATAGCCTTTGATAGTCACTTTCAAATGTAACCTGTCCTTTATAATACGTCCCAGTAAAGAGAATTATTTGTTTAAGATCAGAGATAGAAGGACATGAGGGATATATGCACTAGCACTTTAAATGTTGGCCATTGGCTCTCTGCAACTTGCCATGTGATCAAGCTTTGTAAAGGCGAAACGCGTAATGGCGGCGGCAGGCTTGCTGGCAATAAATCACCTTGATTAAGCACCAAGGATTGGGTCTGTTCTTTCGTCATTTCTGGAGTGTTGGGCTGAAGCGGCTGCTTTTGGATATTGGCGAACTTTCATGCATATATATATATATATATATATATTACCTACTGGCGGTCGCCAGTAGGTATATATAGTTAGGATTTTTTCTCTATGGAACTTTTGAAAATTCTATGTCTAATAACTTTGGCGTTTGTGGACGGAATCGGCTGAAATTTTCAGGAAAATGGCACATTTTGTTTCTGATCAGCCCCTTAAAATTTGGGGGGAGTTCGTCAAGGGGGGGCCGAGAAAAAAGGGGGTCCCAAAACGCGTTTTTCCCATTCATTTTTCCATAGGGCGTTTGGCCTCACTTTTAGCTCGAACGGCTGAATGGATTTACACGAAACTTGGCAAAATTTTAGGGACTGTTAGCCCGATGTGCCTTTGCTGGGTATCAATATATGTGCTCCAGTGGATTTTGAGAAATTAACATTTAAAAAAACAGATATATCTGTGACAGCGACCCGGATAGCGCTCCAGATCATGTACTTTTTGCGTAACGGAGCTTTGCGAAGCGAAGCTGATTGGCTCTCCGGTGTCTGTCAACATTCTAAACAGTCCGGTGCGGCCGCCATCTTGTCTCTCGGTAGGATCGAGAGACAAGAAGAGGAGAAGAACGAAGGGCGAATTTAATGAAAGGGGGCAAGGTAGACCCTTCTTGACCCCCTAGGAATGATGTTGGGGTTATTAAAGGGTCCCGTGGGGCAAATAAAAAAAATTAGATTTTTTGCGGAAGAAGCGCTTTCCAGTTCGCGAACTGGGTAGCGAATCGGTAGCGAAAGGGGAATTCGCCATTTTGTGTTTCGTTTTAATTAAATTACAAGATGGAGGAAAAACAATGTGAGAAATTGGTATAAGGGGGTAGGGGAGACGTATCCTGACCCCCTATGTTTTCTGAGGGTGGCTGCGGATGCTCATATATGTTGATACTTGTCTTCCAGCGGCTGCGCGTGAGGGTTTTTTTTTTTTTTGCTGCGTGACGTCTGTTAACGTTCGATTCGAAGGAAATCAGGAAGTGTTGACCGCCATTTTGACACTGCGAGTAAATATATTGTTAAAAATAATTGTTATAAATTAATCCGTATTGATAAACATTGTCTGCGCCATCTTGCTTTTTTTCCAATGGCACACTTTTGTCGTGCACAGCAGCCATTTTAGATGCCTTGACCAGACCCACTTTATGCACGCTGCCGATCCTCAGCATGGCTCCCCACCCTCGCAAGCATCTCCCCCACACACTGGTCACCCTCGCTCTCTCTCTCATGCATGGGCCATAAACCTCCCCCCATCTGCGCTGCTCTTCCCTGAGAATCACACCCTGTGCCCGCCCGACACCACCCTTTCACCCTATTCACTACCGCACCCTCTGACACTCCTCTTCCTCTGTGTCCGATTGTCCAGGCCGGTCCCAGGCTATCACCTAGCCCTGCGGATGTAGTTTATGGCCTCAACTGTAAAGAATCACCCCTCTTCAAAGGAGTTACAGTAGATCAAGGCCCCCACCCGATGAGATCCGTCACACCACACGCGTTCCTACTATCTGATAACGATCCTGTATTGTGATTGGGGAGGGGATTCTCACTGTGAGGGTGTGTGGGACCGAGCCTGAAGCGGAAGATTCCAGGGATGCCTCTTTGTACATCAAAGTTTTTACAATTATGTGTCACATTAAAAATATATAGCACTCCAACAAAGTAGTAGGATTATAAAACTGTAATAACTTATAAATATATAGAACGCAACAAAAATAGTAAACTCATTTAAAAAAAAATTTAAAACAGAAGCAACAATGGTCAGTAGCTGTCTTTTGTGCGAATAGTCCCAAGGCAGCACAACGTGCTGAGTTCTGGACGGCACCCAGGTGATGTCACCTGGGTGCCGCACTGGTTTTGGTATCCTACAATGTTGCTCTGAAAAACGGCGTGGGGTGCCCCGGAGGGGGGGGGGGGTGGGCCTCGTCAGTAGCGGTCTGTTGTGCGAATAGTCCCAAGGCAGCAGAACGCGCTGAGATGTGGATGGCACCCAGGTGATGTCCAGTAAGTTGTCACACTGGTTTTGGTATCCTACAATGCTGCTCCGAAAAATGGCGTGGGGCGCCCCAGGGGGGGGGGGGGGGGGGGCGGCGTGAACGGGCCTCCCCAGGTGGAGGCTCGTTTGCTGTAGTGGGGCGCCCCTTTACCGTTTCAGTTGCCATTCCGCCCGCTTTTGCTACACTGTGCCTCATCCGCCATTCAGCTGTTTATCGCCCGCTCTTGCGGCTACAGCGTCTCGCTCACCATGTAGTTGAGTTGCGCCTACTCTTGCGGTGCAGCGATAGGCGGCTGCCACAGGACTCTTAAAATGGCGGCCGGCTCTTCGGATTTGGGCCTGGTCCACTAAAATGGCCCTGGGACACCTTGGAACTCGGACGCTTGTCTGCTAGGGCTTGGGCTCCATTCTCGAAAGCGTCCCCTCAGCCTTGAAGATTCTACAAAAGTCTTGGGGGCCCCCGACTCCCGCAGGCTTCCAGTGGGGAGCGGCTGCCATGATTGCTTGCGGAATGGCCACGACAGAGCTACGAGATGGTGGTGCTCTCATGCTGACGCCAGCTTCAGTCTGAAACATCCAGAAACACTGTAGACTATCAATTCGATGAGTTCCGGTGGAGCCCCAACGTGACCCGGTAGGGAAGAACTTGCCCTCCCCTTTTTTGAGTGATGGTTCTTGTTGCCTGTCACCTCTGTTGTCATCTAACGGAACCTTTTTTGATTGCCGAGTGAGAAAAAAAAAGGTGGGTCTTTCATCGTTTGGGAAAAAAAATGTTTTAATCCAATGAAAAGTGTTATTTTTAGGTCATATGATCAAGCCTTCAATCATTAGGAAACCAAAAGTAAAATGAACCAATGAAAAGTTTTATAAACAAGTCACATGACCTGTTATGCGGCTTTGGGCTATAAAAAGTGTACAAAATCCGTTGGCCCATGAGGCGGCGTCAGTAGCGGACCGATGTGCAAATAGGCCGAAGGCAGCACAACGCGCCGAGATCCGGATGGCACTGAGTTGGTGTCCAGCAAGTTGCACTGGTGTGGCCATCCTATAATGCTGCACCGAAAGACAGCGTGGGGTGCCCGGGGGGAGGCGGCGCGAACGGCCCTCTTCCGCCTCCCCTGGTGGAGGCACCTCATCTGCAGTGCGGCGCCCCTTAGCGTTTCACACGCCGTCCAGCCGAGTTGCGCCCGCACTTGCTGATACAGTAGGCCGAAGGCAGCACAACGCGCCGAGATCCGGATGGCACCGAGGTGGTGACCAGCAAGTAGCCGCACTGGTGTGGCCATCCTACAATGCTGCGCCGAAAGACGGCGTGTCCAGCTGAGTTTCTCCCGCTCTTGCGGTACAGTGACTGGAACGCGCCGAGATCCGGATGGCACCGAGGTGGTGTCCAGCAAGTTGCCGCACTGGTGTGGCCATCCTACAATGCTGCGCCGAAAGACGGCGTGGGGTGCTCGGGGGGAGGCGGCGCAAACGGCCCTCTTCCGCCTCCCCAGGTGGAGGCACCCTATGTGCAGTGCGCCGCCCCTTAGCGTTTCACTTGCCTTCCAGCCGAATTGCGCCCGCACTTGCTGCTACAGTAGGTCGAAGGCAGCAGAACGCGTCATGTTTATTTGCTATGTCCTGCTGTGCGTCAACTGCTTCAGAGACGTCAGCCTCATTTGTTATGTTTGACTATATCCTGGACGTGCCCGGTCGCGCCCAAAATGGCGCCGGTATAAATGGGACTCGTAACTCCTTGTTGTGTACTGGTTGCCCAACCTTGATATCACGAGATACGTATGCAGTTTTGAAGCACATGGCGGGCGGGGACGAGTACTGATTGAACATTTGGACATCCCTATTGATATTAAGTTCTGATGTGTTATTGATTACTGTACTATTGAAAGTTCGATTTAACGTCACCCATGGTACTTGCCCGCAAATGTATATCTAGATAATTTTATTGTAACTGGCCCTGTCGTACTTTAATTATAAAATGTACGTCCACCGATTCCGCAAATGTTAGACACCTTAGTTCTTGCAACCTAATGGGTCGCCCGTTACGTTGTTCTACAGTGTAAATGTCCCTCATCATATACGATTCCAGTTTGCTCCGTGGCCGGCCCACGTGGTTATAGGCCCGTATTTGTATACTGACATTTTCACAATAAAGGTTTTTAAAACAAAACATGGTAGTAGTACTTACATTTGAAAAGTTTTGAATAATAGCCACTGTTTTCGAATCAGTAAAAGGCAAGTGAAATAAAGCAGTCCAATTACATGACGGTTAAAAGGTATAATAAGCAGGAACGCAGTAAAGATAAATGGTCAAGGGCTGTTGTGTTTTCTACTCCTGCAACATAAAGTGATCGATAAGAATCTGATATTCAGGCCTATCGGTAACTAAGACAGCAGGCTGAGCCTCTTTTGCTCAACGGCTCCCTCATGGGACGAAGAAACGCCCTTTTCCTCGAAATAGGAATATTTTACTTGCAGGACAGTTTTAAAGTTCCCGGGAAAATACATTAGCCTGGAACATTATAACATATATGTTTAAGAAAAAAAAATGTTCGAAAGCAATGAAAAGCGTTATTATGACCAAGCCTTTCATCATTAGAATATTAAAAGTAAAATGAACCAATGAAAAGTTTTATTAACAAGTCACATGACCTGTTATGCTTATGTTATGCGCTGCGCGCCGCGCTCTGGATCGCTTCCGGGAAGCTGCGCCTTGCGCACCGGAGTACTTCCGGGTGCGCTAACGCGGCGCGTCATATGACGCATTACGCGACAACGAAGGTCCAGAATATAGTCAAAATGTCTCCACCAACCAGCGGAAGGAACACAACCCCTTTCAGTAGTCCAAAAAGTTCTGTTAAATGACAACAGAAGGGACATGCTACAAGAACCTTCAGTCAAAGAGGGGAGGGCAAGTTCTTCTCTACCTGTTCACGTTGGGGCTCCACCGGAACTTATAGAATTTGGGTGGGGTGGGTGGCGGAGCCGAGCTGTTTAGCAGCCATCATGGCGTCGAGCTCAGTTCATCTCACTAGTTTCGTATTTCTCATGAGGGGTAGTTCCTAATGTTTCTATTTTAGCGAGGTCAAAAAGAGATCCCATTAGTGGCCTACTGATTTTGCTCGATTCCTTTTGTTTTTTTAAATGATTTTTCACTATCTGCAAAGACTAAACAGAGTATTGCGACTCTGTGCTTGTTTGTTATTAGAGAATGAAGCAAAGAGATCCAATTCTAAAACAGTAAATGCTTGGATAACAATCATTCAAATGGAAAGAGAAGCAGGCACGACGGATTACAACGGGGGCAAAGGCCTGCGTTACCTATCCTTCACTATCTGCAAAGAGAGAATACTCCTAAAAGAAAAAAAAGGGGGGGGCAGCGTTCAAAGCACATCAGCGTGCATAGACACGAAAATGTTTTTACCTACCACGTACTTGACATTTTAAAGCTTTTCATATTTGCTATTAAAAAAACATTGAAATTCACTGAAAAAACCATAGGTTATATTCAGACGTTCAGGAGCTATTATGCGGAGTTATACCGAGCTAAAACACAGGGAGTGGAGGGTGAGATGGAGGACTACTTAGACCATATAGCCATGCCGTTCCTCAAGAACTCGGACAGGGAATTCTTAATGGCCCCCTTCCACCAAGACGAAATACTAGAGGCACTGGCAGGTATGCGCTCGGGTAGCGCGCCGGGTTCAGATGGCCTCACGGTTGGTTTTTATAAGGCATTTAAGGATCTGCTGTTGCCACACCTAATCACCCTGTTTGACGCCATCTGCGAGAACGGTGAAATGCCGACCACCATGCGGGAGGCGCTGCTCATCACTATACCCAAGCCGGGTAAACCCCCCGATCTCTGCGGCTCGTATAGACCGCTTAGTCTACTTAATGTAGACGCCAAAATCTATGCTAAGGTCCTGGCCACTCGTCTGGCCCTGTTAGTACCTGGGTTGGTCGCCCCGGAACAGTCCGGATTTGTCCCGTGCAGGAATTTAACCTACAATATCCGAACAGTGTTAGGCGCGATGCAGCATATCAAGCAGGAGAACAGCGCACTGGCTATCTTCCTTGATATGGAGAAGGCGTTCGATTCGGTTGAATGGCCCTTTATGGTTCGTGTGTTGCGCAAGCTGGGATTGGGCGAACAGTTCCTTCAGCAGGTTGGTGCGCTGTACCATCGACCCTTTGCTAGGCTGCGCCTGGGTGATAGGGTGACAGACCCGATTAACATAAGTAGAGGCACTCGACAGGGCTGCCCACTGTCGCCGTTGCTTTACGCACTGGTGGCGGAACCCCTGGCGTGCGCCATGCGGGAGTACCACAGCCTAGAGGGGGTTAGCTTCCCTACATATAAGATCGGGATATCAACATATGCCGACGACACGCTATTATACGTCAGAGAACCGGAAGTTAATTTGCCTGCGGTGCTTCGCGAAGTGGTTCGTTTCGGCTCGTTGTCGGGCCTGAAAGTGAACTGGGACAAATCGATTGCGTTCCCACTCACCCCGGTGACACGACAGTTCGACATGGAATATCCATTGCACTGGTCCGCCGACTCAGTTCGATATCTGGGCATTCAACTCCACTCGGACCCGGAGGTCCTTGTTCGAGACAACTACGGAGGGGCCTATAACAACCTAGTGGATGACGTAGATAAGTGGATCCGGCTCCCACTCTCACTCTCGGGTAGGATTGCACTAATGAAAATGGTGGTACTCCCCCGGTTTCTGTTCCTCTTCCTGAATCTACCTGTGGTATTATCTAAGACCTTCTTTCGGCAGCTCACCTCGGTGTTGGTGAAACTAGCTTGGGGGGGGGAAACAGCCCAGGGTTAGTTGGAAGACTCTGATACTCCCTTGCGAAATGGGGGGACTGGGAGCGCCGGACCTAGAACGATATTATAGAGTCGCCCAGGCGTCACACTTATATTCATGGGTGCACGGTGATCCTCAGACCCCGCACCTTATACTGGAGCGGTTGTTTGCTGACCCGCTCCCTTTGCCTGCAACTGTCTGCCTGCCCACAGACCGCGCAACTGGCCGGATGGTCTCGCTGAAGGCGACCAACCACGCCTGGAATTGCTTAGTGCGCTCTCGGGGCTGCACTCTGCTTTACTCCCCACTGTTGCCTGTGGAGTGGGCCCTATGGCTTGACCCGCTCGGTGAGAAGGGAGTGGTCAAGGCGCTGAGTTCTCTTGGTGTAACGAAAATGGAGGACCTGTTTGTGGGAGGTGTACTCAAAACTTGGGACCAGCTACTAGTTGCCGGGGCAGACCACACTCTGTTACAAAAATTCCAATACCACAGGCTCCGCTCGGCCTTTCGTGAAATACTGGGCCCAGACCTGGAGGAACCTGAGGAGATCCCGGAACTGACATATATACTGAAATCCACCTCTGCGGCGAAACTCATTACACAGCTTAACAAACTGGGTGTGACACAGCAGCGTCTGCAACCGTCGAAGGCCAGGGAGGCCTGGCAAGCAGACCTACAATCCCCCATAGATGACGGGATGTGGCGCTACTGCTGCTCAAGCACGCGCAAGATCTCTCTAAATGGCCGGCACCGCTTGGTGCATTTCAAATATTTACAGCGAGTGTATTATACTCCTGCACGCCTCCATCGCTATGGCCTCCCCGCCTCGGCCGAATGTGAACGCTGCCGGACCCCGACAGCCGATTTCTACCATCTGGCATGGCAGTGTCCTGGAGTGCAGGCATTCTGGGGGGAAGTCTTCGCGGAACTCGATCAAATACTAGGGGAGCCTTTACCTCACACTCCTGCCTTGGCGCTAATCGGTTATTCAAAACCACTAGCCCCGGGACTGCGTCGTCTAGCAGACATGGCGTTGCTCCTGGCAAGGCGGGTGGTAGCGACCTGCTGGATGAGGGGGCCCCTCCCCACAAAGGCTAAATGGCTGAGGGACCTGCAGTACTGCTGTACCCTGACAGAACTGTATAGCGACCTTCTTCCGCCCAGAAGCAGGCCCAAGAATTTTTGGGATCTTTACAAGGAGTACATACAGAGGGGAGAGGAGGACGGCTCTGACACCGCTGAGGCGGTGGAATTGCAAGATAGAGTAGAAGAGATCGAAGCTAACACTGAACACGGTGGCACGGGGGGAGGCGGGAGTGGGGAGGCCCCTGGTTGACTGAGGGTGGCTGTGAGAACCCAGGGATGGCCTTATGGAGGGTAATTGAGTAAGGGCAGTTCTATATGGGGGACGAGGTGGGGACACGGGGTAGGAACACTCGGGTGGGGTTATAGTTGGGACGGGTTAGGCAGACACACAGACACACACAAGCGGGTGGGGGGGCAGTTTGGCGAGCATTGTTTAATTTCTTATTGTAGCCATGACGTTGGATCGCTGACTATCATATGGACAAGTTGATTGCCAGTTGTCACACCACTTCAGTATGCTACCTGCGTTGTGAGCCCTCGACTGGCATTGTTGTACGGCTACTTTACTATCTCGCCGCCAGGCCTCCGGGATGCTGGCACTAAGGCTGTGTACGACTTGCTACTAGCTGTTTATGAGAACTTGGTGCCGATCCCGGAGTTACACTGCGTACATGTGTTAATGCTGGTGATGTCAATGGCTTTGCTGTCAATAAAGATCTTTTGAAATAAAAAAAAAAAAACATAGGTTATAGACCATATATAGTTAGGAATTAGCATTTACAAAACCTTAATTTACTCGCACAAAACCATAGAAATTCGCATATATAGTTAGTTGCAATAACTATATATCGCGCACCCGCATTCCACTGCTGATGATGTCACATATTACATCATTCATGACATGGTCAGTGACATCACTGATGACATCACTGATGACATTATCCAGTGACTGTATGTTTCTGTAAAGTTAAAATATGTCTTACATATTAAAGAATGAGTGGATGTATAAGTGTCTGGATGAAGCATTTAGTAGGTGCATGACTGACTGTATGAGAGAGTGATTAAATGAGTCTCACTGAGTGCATGGGTTAGTGACTAAACTGTCTTAATTTGTGCATCATTATATCTGTTCTGTAAACTGCTGCATGTGTTGATCAGTAGCTATATGAGTAACTATATGGGTTATTGATTGGTTGCCAGAGTATTTGTATGGGAGACTGAGTGTGTGTGTGGGTGGCTGGGAGGTGTGTGACTCTGTGCATAGATGTGTGAGCAGTTGATTCACTAGATGTATGGGTTCAAAAGTGCATGTGGAAACAGCTGTATGGGCGGTTGACTGTGTGCATGAGTGTATTGGTGAGTGAATGGATTTCTCAGTGCTACATGTCAAAGTAAGTACATATGTAAAACACAGTACATGTGAGAGTTGACATATATAAATAACTGTGCATAAGAGCCAGTGAATGTGTGAGTGGCTGTATGGATCATTGTGAACTTCAATCAAGGATTGTATAAAAGAGTAAATATGTGTTAGTATATGTTTGAATAAGTAAGGTGTGTATAGCTGTATAGTTGAGGAAATGGAGGTGTGATTGATTCTTTGCATGACTGACTAGGTGTTTGAGTAACTCCATGGATGAGTGACAGTCTGTGAGTGTCTGTTTACACTGAATGTATCTAAGGTTATATTAGAGTCTGAAGAGGTTCATCGTATTATCACATGAATGATATTATCAGTGATGTGATCAGTAATGTCAAATGAGATGTCATCAGTGATGTCATCAGTGATGTCATCAGTGATGTCACTGACCATGTCATGAATGATGTAATATGTGACATCATCAGCAGTGGATTGCGGGTGTACGATATATAGTTATTGCAACTAACTATATATGCGAATTTCTATGGTTTTGTGCGAGTAAATTAAGGTTTTGTAAATGCTAATTCCTAACTATATATGGTCTATAACCTATGGTTTTTTCAGTGATATATATATATATATATATTCACTGAAAAAAACATAGGTTTCACACCAGTTATAGTTAGGAATTAGCATTTAAAAAACCTATTAAATTCACTGAAAAACCATAGGTTTCACACCAGTTATAGTTAGCAGGAAATTTTACTCACATAAAACCATTGAAATTCCCACGTTATAGTTAGTTGGACTCACTATAACTTGCGCGTGCAATGCACTGCTGATGACGTCACATATTACATCACTCATGACATGGTCAGTGACATCACTCATGACATCACTGATGACACCATCCTTGTGACAGACTGATAGACCTCCTTTCAGTGTAATGTAACCCTTGAAACACATATTAAAAATTGAAACTAAAATTTTCCCAAAAATAGAGATACCCATACCAGTTACAACCAATTCAGTAATTCCACCTTCTATATACACATCCTCTCATTCAGCAACAGTTCTATATAGTCACTCATACATATACTCACTCATCATATGTAGTGATACACATATACATCCTGTTACACACCGACAGTCATCCAAAGGTTACTCACACACATACTCACACATGCAAATAAACTATTGAACATCCATTTATTTGCATATACAACTATACACACACTAGCACATTACTTCTATGGAAACTTACACATACTTACTCTCTTAAACAATCACTTATAGAAACACATACTTATTTAAACAGGAACTCTTTCAATCTCTCACTCTCACATATACTCACTTATATACATCAATACTCACATATACTAGATTAAAACACATGTAATTACTCATATATACACTAGTAAGGCAGGCATTCACTCACTAACACACACATATACACACTCATCCACCCATACAGTCCTGCACATCCGCTGTCTTCAAAACACATACAAACTGTGAGTCAGTCATTGATGCATCTATGTGCTAAGTAATACCCCCACCAAACCATACAGACACTCATACTGATACTAAAAAAATCTATTAACCCATATACACACACATGTAGCTACTCACCAACCCATGCAGCCACTTATACACAAAGTGAAACACTGATACATAATATTTAAACATTACTCGCTAATATATGTATTCACTAAGATACACTTAATAAGCCAGTTAACCAATCAATTTTTTTTTTAAAAACATCCATTTAGACACTTATTTAAACATTTATTCTTCAATCGACCTTTACATATACATACTAGCAGCCCGCCCCAGCGTTGCCTGGGGCAGAAAGGGTCTGGGGGCAGCATTGTAAGCCTCTGTGCACCGCAATCTCCCCCCCCCCCACCCACCCCAACATTGCCCAGTCCGCATCCCTCCCGCCTCCCGCCTTCCGCCCCGACATTGGCTATACCGCCTCCCGCTTTGAGCCCGCCGCCCCCCGCCCCGACATTGAGCATAGCGCCTACCGCCTCCCGCCTCGCGCCTCCCACCTCCCGCCTCGCGTCTCACGCCCGCCTCCTGCCCCGGCTTTGTAAACCCCCCCCCCCAGGTCCCAACTTGCCTCCCCGCCAGTGCTTAATTTGTAAAATATTAAGTGCAGGTGCTAAACTTTTCGTAGGAGGCCACACCCACTTCCACAGCTCCACCCACTTCTTACACTGGCTCCACCCACTTACTATATTGGCTCCACATTCGTCCTCAACTGGTACCTCTGAAGACATGCGAGGCAGACAGGCATGCATCTGAACAGAAGGAGGCGGTGGAAGGGACAGTAGATATATTATTTGGGCATTCACAAGGAATATACATTCAATAGCCCTGGCCTTGTCAAGTAAGTGCTGATGCTTAGCACCGGAAACCACCTGCACAAATAAGGCCCTGCTCAAAAATGCTGAAAGCCCTGAAGTCTTTCTTTTTTCTCTAAGTATACAGCTTGCACTCTCTATAAAGCGCTGACCTGTAATCTCTTAATTCATAATGCAGTCATGTTATTCACACCCTTCCCTTTCCCTTCTAGGAGCTCTGAAACAGGTGCAAGTACTATATAAAAATATCCAAAGGCAATTAAATTAATAATAATGGCTGCTAGCAGGCGCTGCAACCTCCTTTACCCAGTAAAGCAACGGCTGCCTGGTGTTCATCGTCCTGGTGTTGCTTGGTCATATTTATGGTGACATTTACTCCCCTTAGACTGAGAAATTAGGGGTAGGGGAAAGTCACGGGATTTTACTTTGCTGAATTCAACAGTGACATCATGGGAGTGGGGTCAGGGCCTCACTCCTCAGCTCTCCTCGTCAACTCGGCCCTGCGCGAAAGGGAGATAGCTAGGGCTTCCTGGCGCCTGGCAGCTGTGACTGCGATCTACCAGCAGATCTTGTCTTTAAGGCCTCAACCCAAATTAGTGACAACGTTCACATCTCCTTTTAAATTGTTTTCACCCCTAATGAGTCACTGAAGTGTCAATACCTCCCCTGTGAGCCCCTCATCCCAGGTCTGTTGTGCAAGCAAGATGTCTGTCAGTCTGAGCGAAACTGCAGCGCCCAACTCCCCCCCCCACCCCCTCCCCCCTTGCCCCCTCGCCCCCTTGCCCCCTCGCCCCCTCCCACACACACACACACACACACACGGCCGCACTGTCAGTCAGGAGGTGCGAAAGGGCAGCCTGAGGCCAAGAAAACCAAAGGGAATGGAAACAAAAAACACACGCACTGGCAAAAACCAATAGGTTTCACCTAACTTAAAAGTGCATAAATTTTAATCCTACCGTTACTCTTGGCGGGCCTGGGGATACAGTCGACACACACTGCCAGCTGAATTGAATACTGCCTTGTGTCTTTGCTTCCTAAGTAGGTACGGTACTGCAATAGATTAGGCTGCGGGGGAGGACTGGAGGTGCTGGCCTGCAGTGATTATGCTTGTTCGTGGCAACTGGTGGAGGCAAAGTGAAAGAAATGTTCGGCCGCTCCCGCGCGCACAGCCCCTACCCCATCAGAACCTCCAGCCCGGCCCCTGCTCTCCGCCCAAGGCACCCAAATACCTAGTGTGTCTCGGGCCGATTCCGAACTTCCTCTGCAGGCTGCCTGCTGGCTGCTGCATGCTAAGTCAAGTGACACTCGGCAGTATATCTGTAAAACACACTGCGTGGCTGCACCGAGTACAACAAAAAGGTACATTTAAAAAAACATCAACATGGGCGTGCACAGCAGATGCGTAGACCCGGCCGTCATAATTAAGTGCCGGCGCTACTCCCCTCACGCATACGTCCCGGCCGGCGCTACTTGCAAGGGACTACTTTATTTTTATTTGTAAATATTTTAAACAACGTTTATTCTTTACTTTTATGTAGCCTATGTCCTTCTGCTTGCCCTGAGGTTTTCTAAGATGGCTTGGGTTTTCAGATTGGTGGTGTAGTTTTCGAGTTTACCTTGCCTAAAGGTGCAAGTTCTCTCTTTATAATAGTAGTATAGATATAAAACATATTGATTTTTTCAGAAAGACACACATTCACTGGATGGTGTCATCAAGGATGTCATGAGTGATGTCACTGACCATGTCATGAGTGATGTAATATGTAACGTCATCAGCAGCGCATTGCACACGCAAGTTATAGTGAGTCCAACTAACTATAACGTGGGAATTTCAATGGTTTTATGCGAGTAAAACTTCCTGCTAACTATAACTGGTGTGAAACCTATGGTTTTTTTCAGTGAATTTAATAGGTTTTTTAAATGCTAATTCCTAACTATAACTGGTGTGAAACCTATGGTTTTTTCAGTGAATTTCATAGGTTTTTTAAATGCTAATTCCTAACTATAACTGGTGTGAAACCTATGGTTTTTTTCAGTGAATTTCATAGGTTTTTTTAAATGCTAATTCCTAACTATACACAAAGTGAAACACTGATAAATAATATTTAAACATTACTCGCTAATATATGTATTCACTAAGATACACTTAATAAGCCAGTTAACCAATCCATTTTTAAAAACAAAATCCATTTAGACACTTATTTAAACATTTATTCTTCAATCAACCTTTACATATACATATATAAAACATATTGATTTTTCAGAAAGACACACATTCACTGGATGGTGTCATCAGTGATGTCATGAGTGATGTCACTGACCATGTCATGAGTGATGTAATATGTGACGTCATCAGCAGTGCATTGCACGCACAAAGTATAGTGAGTCCAACTAACTATAACGTGGGAATTTCAATGGTTTTATGCGAGTAAAACTTCCTGTGAAACCTATGGTTTTTTCAGTGAATTTAATAGGTTTTTTAAATGCTAATTCCTAACTATAACTGGTGTGAAACCTATGGTTGTTTCAGTGAATGTCATAGGTTTTGTAAATACTAATTCCTAACTATAACTGGTGTGAAACCTATGGTTTTTTCAGTGAGTTTCATAGGTTTTTTAAATGCTAATTCCTAACTATATATAGGGCCTCAAACCTATGTTTTTTTCAGTGAATTTCAAAGGTTTTTTAATAGCAACTTTCTATAGGTATGTAATGTAATATTTTTATAATGAATCCTATATTGTATATTTATGTAATACTATTTTTTTAGGTCTCGCCTTTACCATTCCGCAGGAATGGGAAATGGGGAGAATTCAAGTCGGCAAAATCCACTTCAAACCACGTGCTTTCAGCCGCGGTTTTCTTTGAGTTCACGTGAATCACGTGATTAACCTCTTTAGTGCTAATGACAAGGGTAACTCGTCATGGAGTTTCCATTGATTTCAATGGAAATCTCATTAAAGGGCCTGCACTCCCTTAGCAGCCAAGTGGTTAAACATGCACGCGCATTGGCAGCATTTCTCCTGCAGGCTCGCAAAAGGCTCTCCTCCCTCCCCACATCAAAGGCATCAATCACCCTCCCACAGGCTTCCCCAGCGCTGCCCCGCCCCCTGCTTCACAGCTAGGCCATCTATTCCCTGCCAGACCTCTCACACCTCCGTCACAGCATGCCTGTGTACTTCAAAAGCTTATCACTTCACACGCCGGCCGCATGTCGTGCAACCAGAGCACTTCAGTTGGTGTGCAGCCCCCCTCCCAGCACTGCCTTGTTACTCTCGGCAGCCGCGAGTCCCTAAACACTTTTTATATTTAATTAGCAGCAGCAGTATTTCTCCTGTGCCAGGCCACATCAAAGGCTCTGTGCCACTTTCACCCACACAGCAACACTTACAGACACGCAACGCCACTCACAGCCACGCAAGCCCACTATCATCCACGCAACACCACACTCACCCACGCAACGCCACTCACTCACTCACTCACTCACGCAACGCCACTCACACCCACGCAAGCCCACTATCACCCACGCATTGCCACACTCACCCAAGCAACGCCACTCACCCAAGCAACACCACTCACACACGCAACACAACTCACCCATGCAACCCCACTCACCCACGCAACGCCACTCATCCACGCAACGCCACTCATCCACGCAACGCCACTCATCCACGCAACGCCACTCATCCACGCAACGCCACTCGCACACGCAACGCCACTCACACACGCAACGCCACTCACACATGCAACGCCACTCACCCACGCAATGCCGCTCACCCACGCAACGCCGCTCACCCACGCAATGCCGCTCACCCACGCAACGCCGCTCATACACGCAACGCCGCTCACACATGCAACGCCGCTCACACACGCAACGCCACTCACACACGCAACGCCGCTCACACATGCAACACCGCTCACCCACGCAACGCCGCTCACCCACGCAACGCCGCTCACCCACGCAACGCCGCTCACCCACGCAACGCCGCTCACACACGCAACGCCCCTCACACACGCAACACCGCTCACACACGCAACGCCGCTCACCCACGCGATGCCACTCACCCACGCAACACCACTCACCCATGCAACGCCACTCACCCACGCAACGCCACTCACACACGCAACGCCACTCACACACGCAACGCCACTCACACATGCAACGCCACTAACACATGCAATGCCACTCACACATGCAACGCCACTCACACATGCAACGCCACTCACACACGCAACGCCACTCACCCACGCAACACCACTCACCAACGCAACACCACTCACCCACGCAACGCCACTCACCCATGCAATGCCACTCACCCATGCAACGCCACTCACACATGCAATGCCACACGCACGCAACGCCACTCATACACGCAACGCCACTCCATCATGCAACGCCACTCACACACGCAACCCCACTCACACACACAACCCCACTCACACCCACGCAGTGCCACTTTTACCCACACAGCACCACTTTCAGACACACAACGCCACTCACACCCACGCAAGCCCACTCTCACACACGCAACGCCACTCTCACCCATGCAATGCCACTCACACATGCAACGCCACTCACACATGCAACGCCACTCACACACGCAACGCCACTCACACACGCAATGCCACTCACACACGCAACGCCACTCACACACGCAACGCCACTCACACACGCAAATCCACTCACACCCACGCAGTGCCACTTTTACCCACACAGCACCACTTTCAGACACACAACGCCACTCACACCCACACAAGCCCACTCTCACACAGGCAACGCCACTCTCACCCATGCAATGCCACTCTCCCACGCAACGCAACTCACACACGCAACGCCACTCACCCACGCAACGCCACTCACCCACGCAACAACACTCACACATGCAACGCCACTCACCCACGCAACGCAACTCACTCAAAGCCACTCACACACACGCAGTGCCACTTTCACCCACACTGTGCAGTGCACAATAGGTCTCGCAGTAGGAAAGTTGGAACTATTGGTTTTGTAAATGACAAAGCCCTTTATGTTTTTAAAATGAAAACAAAAATAAAGGCATTGTTATTTGCAATTGTAATAGCTCCAACTTTCCTACTGCGAGACCTATTGGCAACGCCAGTGCTTGTTTAATGTATATTGTTCATATTTATTTATTTTTTTTTGCCCTGGAGCGCTCCCGGTGCGCGCCCCGGTGATCGCACCGGAAAGCGCAGTTTTCGGGCGCGCACCGGTGAGCGTCCCGTTAGCGCTATTGCCGTGAACGAAAACATCATGGTGACGTATCGCATAGCCGCGTCCGCGTGATACGCACGGCGTAAGCGCACCCGGAAGCACTTGAGCGCATACGATCACGCTACATAACCATCCGACGCGCTAACGCGACGCGCCCCTGGGCGCGCTCCGGTGCGCACCCCTGGGCCGGTAGCGTAATCGCGTCGGGTCATGTGACCTAAAAATAACACTTTTTATTGGTTCAGGACAGTTTTGGTTTCCAAATGATGAAAGCCCTGGTCATGTGATCAGTTATTTTTACAACTAATGAAAACCACACCCATTTCCTTCATTTCTTCTTTCACTTTGGAGACAGCAAGACCTGTTTTTTTCTATCCTACCATTTTGTGCAAAGAATGGCAGCTAGACCATCCAGCAGTAGTGAGGACTCAGATGGCTTCATTGAGGAAGAGCCTCCTCAGCCCAAGATCAAGGAGCATTTTATTTGGAAATTTTTTTCAATACCTGAAGGATTAAAAATGGAGAATTCTCCCAAATTAGAATGCAAAATCTGCCAAACTGTGCTTTCCCGAGGGGACCCAAAAAGGAAGTACAGTTTTGGCAATTCGACAATGATTCGCCACGTCCAACGCAGGCACCCCCAGAACTATGCATGGGAGAGTGTCCGAGACCTGGCACGTAATCCCCCAAGGGATGGTGCCTCTACATCTACAGGAGGAGCCACAACATCAGGGAGAGGACATGCAGCGGAATTGGAGATAATTCCGAACATTCAACCTGTTTTTAGTGACATTACTATAAAGTGCAAGCAATGCGATGAACTGCTTTGCTATGGTGAGCAGAGCATCAAGCTCATTGCACGCAAGAGGCAAGAACACTGCTGCCTTCCCCAGCCCTAATTTTTCCCCTTTTGTCAGGGCCGTTTCTACCATTAGGCAGGACTAGGCCACCGCCTAGGGCGGCAAAAGGGGGAGGGCGGCAAAAAACTGGAGTTTGGGAATCCGATGAATCAAGGGGCCTTCGACCTCAAAAGCGCATTAGTTAGCGCTTGCTACAATTCATTCAACATCACGTTCGGCTCCAGGGGCAAGGGCCGTGTGCGCCACAAATATAGCCTGCTGCAATTTGCAAAATTCTCGCCCTCGGCTGAGTCACTTGCTGACGACTACAGCCACGCCTGACGTTACTCGGCCGAGGTACTGTTATGAACACTGCAGAAGCTGGCAGCTGGCCCCTACTTGGCTGTTTTCTGCTCCGCGTGGGGGACAGAGTCTATTTTGAATATTCATAACTCCCCAGCAGGGAGGTGTCTGGCGTAGGTACATTGTCCACTGCCCGTGAATGCCACATCCCGACGGGTCTCTGTCCACCAATCGAGTCCTGTGAGCCCAAGGCCACGAAGAGGGGCCCATGCAAGCCTGTCAGTATATGCAAGCCGGACGATGGGGGCCAGACACTCCCAGCAGCCGGATGTGGCACAGCGTCGCTACCTGCGATGTACCTCTGTGATCGTATTCACTGAATGTGACAGAGGCGTCTCTGTGCTGGGCTTGACCATGTGCACTCCACGAAGAACATTTTGTCTGGCAGGAGAACTTCGCTGATTAATGTTACTGCTCGGGAGCTGGATGCAGGTGGCAGCATGGTTAGCAGGTAGGCTTTGCCCAGGGCGCAGCACTAGTGATGCATTAGCATTATAATGCAGATGGCAGAGGTGGCACCTCAGAGCAGCCTCATAGGTAGGCATAGTTATGGGGACACGAAGTAGGAATACATTGCTGGACGTAACACTCACAGATGAAGAGAGACTGCATTTGGGAGGTGTGGTAGAATACCACCGACATGCTGGACCGGCTCACTTGATTTCCTTCAGGTTTCACTCCAAGTGCTAAGGAGGGGTTGGTAGTGCTGGCTGTAGCCCATAAAGCAATGCCCCCAGTGCCAATTTTGGTGTCACTATTGGTAGATGGGCATTTCTGGAATAGCAGCACTACAGAGCCGGTGGGCATCGCCCAGTGAAGAGTGATGGGAGGACGTGGCTGATTCTGGGAGGTAGTGTCAGCCTTGCAGCTCCATGGGCATTCCATATAAGGCTGCAATTCCTGAATTGGAGGCATTGCTTAAAGTTCCTGTATTGATTTTGGCTAAGCTGAGCTGGGCAATAAGCTCTTTATTTAGCTGTTTAAGGAGCACCGAATTCCTGCTTTCAGGCGCTGTTTTAACACCTCGTGCAACTGTAAAATGCATACAGATGGAAATGGATATCGGAATACAATTGACGCACCTGTTTGCTGTTTGTTTTGATAAGATATTCTACCCTGCCATCAATATTTATCTGCCTGGGCATTTACGTAGCGTGGTCAAGAAAATAAATTGCCTCTCGGCGCTTCAATAACCAGTATGTTCCTGTTAGTCAAGCCAATTGTGCTCCTTTTGGGATACGCTAATAAGAGAAGTGATGGACTGTCCTGTTCAAATTCTAATTTGTTGTGATCTACATATGACACAAGGGCTCCTGACCCTGCCTGACCGACTCAGAGTTCTTATTCTGTCCCCGTTTCAGTGCTTACTTTGAACAGGTGGTTTCCGGTGCGGGGCACCGACATTTAATTGTCAACACCGATATTTATTGGTAGCAGTCATAGAGTTGCGCTATTAGTGTGACTTAGTCACTTAGAGATAAGCACAACACAGTTGTTTACTAATTAAATATACATTGAAAATCACTAATATCTTTCGCCCTCGCTATTATTATATCTTTGGGGGCCTGGAATAGTCCTGATTGTCACACTATAGCAGAGAATTACTTAGTGGTTGTGTTGGTATTACCATTTGGAGTGCTTGCAGGGACAATGGGTGGTGCATGCTGCAGTGGGCTCCTGACACGGGTGTTGGAACTTATATTTTTTTTACAAATTAAGCACTGCCCCGTGTGGGCTGTCTGGTTCATCCACATTGGGTCTCTACCTCTCTATTTTGTAATTCGCTGTTCTCTTCCTCAATCTCGAGGGGTTATGCCAAAATATAATTTTTAACGATTTGTCTCTGACGTGGGACTTGTTTTGTGTAAACTGCTGGAGCCGGCACATCCCCTTGGGCTTTGGGGGTGGGGGTGGGGACCCTGTCATGAAGCCCTTCTTTTGCATTCCCTAGGCCACAAAATGAAACCAAGACACTGGTCTCGTGGGACTCCCCGGGACATCCAAACAGAGCAAATGCTCGTTAAATTAACAAATTATTGGCGCTGGTTCTCAGCGACGACAAGACGTGAGCACTGGCGGAAGGCTGGAGGTTGTACAGATAGAGCGGCCCAAAGTAACGATTGATTGGGTATATGACCACTACTCCCGGGAGCTTGAGGATTCAGAGACCTGAAAACGGTGAGAACATTGTCTCATCAGAGGCCCCACCTCTTGCACAATGTAGTCACACCCGGTTTGGGCTGCGAGTGGGTGGAATTGTGGGTCCAGCGCGGGCTATGCAGATACATCATGCAGTGTAGTTTGTCTCATGGAACACCCCTTCAGCCCCACCGCCCTTCTACCAGACGGTACTTCCCTCCAGGTGTTCTCTGGTGCCCCTCATTGATGTTGCAGCCTTTGACTCCAAGCTAACACATATCCTGGTGCCTACAGTAAGTGCACACCCACATTCCTCTAGTCTCTCAGTGTGCCCGAATACATTCCAGAGGTCCCATTAGCTTCCAATTCATATGATAGAGCTACACGGATGCTGTACACGGTACGCTGTAGTCATGTACCCATATTAGTGTGCAAGACGTCTCAGCGAACTGCTAATGTGAGGCGTGCGTGACCTCTACTAGACTATGACACCGACGCAGCGCCTGTTTACATTTCACACGTTTTACTCTATATTGCATTCCTAAAGACTGTGATGCTTCTGTAGATTTTAACAAGGCACCCACACAGCCTGCTTATGGGCCATTTCAGAGAGATGAAGGAAGAGAAAGAATGAAAGTGTATAGAGAGTGAGAAACTGCAGACAGTTAGCCTGGATGACAGGGAGGAGAGAGTGATGGTAGTAAGGAAGGGGGCGGCATTTTTCACTTCTTGCCTAGGGCGGCAAAACACCTAGAAACGGCCCTGCCTTTTGTTTTGCTCCTGTTGAGCAGTTTTGCATTCCCTGTTTTTGTTTATGTTCTGAAAAAAACATAAAAAAGAAGAAAAAAAACAGTTCTTTTTAGAACTACCTCCAGTTCTCAAAAAGAGCTATATTCTTATCAAATTCAAAATGAGTAACTGAAGTGGAGTGCAGTGAGAGAGGAGAGGAAATGAAAATGAGTGAGAAAGCAAAGAAAGGGACGAGAGGGGAAGGGAAGTGAAGTAGGGGGACTGAAAGAAGGTGAGTGTGGGGAACGAGAGTGAGGAGAAGGAGAGTGAACATGGGAAATGTGGATAAGTGAAGAAAATGTAGTAATAGAACGGTGGTGTGGAAGGGTAAGAAAAGACTCACGCAAGCCCTTTCCATTATACCTGCACCAGGTGTAATGTATGCAAAGGGGGCGTATTGACGCAAGAAAGGGTCGTAGAAGTGAAGCAGTGATCTATGAGATTTCACTGCGTCACTTTTAGGACACTGTTGTGTCAAAATCTTGCGCCTGCCTCACAGCAGGCGTACGACTGTCGCAGGCCCTTTCACATGGGGCTGGCCCATGTGAAAGGATGCATTACTGGAGTTGCATCACTTTTGTGACACACTCCAGCAATGCATCACTACCTCTAAGCACTTTCAATTATTATTTTACTGTTTCACTGGTTTTTCACCATGGTACGCTCCCCGGTCTGCTCCCCGGTGCGTGTACCGGGCGCTCCCCCCGTGCAAATCGAATTTTTATTTTTTATTTTTTCTCCTGCGGGTCCCTTTTATAGCCCCCACATCAAACCTAGGAGGTCAAGGGGGGTCTACTCTGCCCCCTTATGGTCAATTCCCCCTTTGTTTTGGCCACCTCTTGTGTCTTGATCCTACCGAGACACAAGATGGCGGCCACTCCGGACTGTTTGGAATGTTTACAGACACCCGAGAGCCAATCAGCTTTCCGCGCGCAAGTCGCGTAGCATGCCCGGAGCGTTCCCCGGTGCGCGTACCGGAGCACGGCCATAGATATATATATATATGTCTGAACCTAAATTACTCAAAATCCACTGGAGCACATATCTTGAGACATAGCAAAGGCACATCGGGCTACCAGTCCCTACAATTTTGCCAAGTTTGGTGGAAATCCATTAAGCCGTTCGGGCTAAAAGTGAGGTCGACCACCCTATGGAAATCAACATGGGGAAAACACGTTTTGGGACCCCCTTTTATCTTGGCCCCCGCTTGTTGAATCCCCCCAAACTTTCAGGGAAGGACCGAAGTGCCGCGAGGCAAATTTGAGGACATTTTCAGGCAGATTCCTCAACCGGCGCCAAAGTTATTCCCAATAGAATGTTGAGATTTTGCATTGAAAAAAATCCTAACTATAACTACCTACTGGCGACCGCCAGTAGGTAATATATATATATATATATATATATATATATATATATATATATATATATATATATATATATATATATATTCGTCTTACACGTGCTAGATGAACCAAGGAGGGCTAATGAACATTAATTCTCCTCATTGTACATAGACTAAGTATCCTTGTTGCGGACATGTGTAAGGTCCGCTATTTACAATATTGAAAAGACTGAGAGGTGTGGAATGCTTTGAGGGACGGATGATGTACCAGTGGCTGTTGTGAATAGAATGCCATCTGGTTAGCAGGAATTAAACTTTAGGTGGGCGAGGGATTTGTAACTTGAAGGGACTGTATATGATCACAGCTCCTGGTGAGCAGTACGTACGTGCAAGTACCTGCAGCATGTGAATTTGGAGCACCGAGACTGGGAGCACCGAGTTCATGGGAACTCCCCTACCTTCGCAGTGCCTGCGCCAATCGTAACGGGGCATTGCGCTTTTAAAAGTGGACAGCAGGAAATCGTGAGGAAATAGGCATTTGATAAAGGCACTCCAGCCGAAATGTCTCACTGGTCTGTCTTCTTCCTCTCTTCTAGTCTCTGTGCAGCCCTCTATCATCTATTAATTCTTCCTTTTCCCTCCTCTCTGCCTTTTTCCTTCTGACCTGACTGGGTGAGAGATGGAGAGACATTTGGAATCCTTTTTACTGGGCCCTCTGAACTAGCAACAATAATGAATGATGCTGTAATTGCTATACACTGACTTCACAACATGCTGCAGAGGCAGCTCATGACAAGGCCCCCTGCCAGGGTAGTGTCAACCTATTGTTTCATTTCAGTGTGAATTTCACTGCTGGCTTCATTTCTGGCAGCCAAAGGTCTCCATTTGCTGCAGTATAAGAGCTTAAAAGGCTCACAAGAGCACTGTTTACCTTTTGTTCCTGCTAGGGTGGTGAACCAGCATGGGTGCAATTTCAGGAGGGTGAGTATAAGAATTCAGGACAAGGAGTCAACATTCAGGACTAAAATTCAGGACAGGAGGTCAAAATTCAGGACAAAAATTCGGAGCAACACGTATGCTTTGCAGACATCCAGTGCATTTAATGCAATAGTATAAAAATAAATAGGCAAGGAACATAAGTACAAGTCACTTCTCCTGCCCTGTCACGTTCTCCTGCCGGGTCACTTCTCCTACCTCATCACCACTCCTTTCCTGTCATTTCCCTTGCCCCCTCACTGCTCCTGCCCATTCACTGCTCCTGCCCTGTCATTGCTCCTGCCCGTTCACTGCTCCTACCGCGTCACCGCTCCTGCCCGTTATCTGCTCCTGCCTGTTCAGTACTCCTACCAGTTCACCACTCCTGCTCATGCCTAATCACTGCACCTGCCCCGTCACTTCTCCTGCCCCATCACTTCTCCTGTTCCATCACTTCTCTTGCCCCGTCACTGCTCCTGCCCCGTCACCGCTCCTGCCCTTTCAATGCTCCCGCCCTTTCCCTGCTCCTGTCCAGTCAGTACTCCTGCTCATGCTCGATCACCGCTCTTGCCTGGTCTCTTACCCTGGCCCCTCACTACTTCTGCCCCCTCACTTCTCCTGCCCCGTCACTTCTCCTGCCCTGTTCACTGCTTCTGTCCGGTTCACTGCTCCTGTCCATTCACCACTCCTGCCCTTCACTTCTCCTGCCCGGTCACCACTCCTGCCCGTCACTTCTCCTGCCCCTTTTACCAAAAAGATGATTTTTTTCCCTCAGACCCTGAAGATTAAGCAGTTGTATTCATTTGTTATGTGAGAATTCTTTAAAGGAACCCCTGGGTTTTGGGGGTGAGCCAGAATACTTTCCTTTTCTGCTAGGGATGTCGTTCAACTTTTTTTGTGATTTTTCTACTCATTTTGAATGCAGAATCATTCTTATTTTGAATACTCCATATAACTCTGCATCCAACAGCCTTTATGGAATTATTCCTCTATTGCTTATTTTTTAATTTTGCAATAAAACCCTTTAACTTTTTACTCCGCTAATTAATGTTTAATGTGTCTTCTAACATGCAACTCAACGTGTGGGAAAAATGGATGGGGTAAAATTTGGGGGTATCGACATTTAGGTTAAGGTTTTTCCCCCACAAATCTCAGTAGTAGTAGATGATTCCGCATTCGGGACCACTACCTCATGCCAAAACAACCCCTTAATATTTACTTTTCGCCCGGTACCTGACACCGAGAGACAAAGGATGTTCAGGTGGATTTCCAGGAGCCGAGATTTTACCAAGAGGTCTGACTTGCAGCTCTGTTCCTGAACGAGTTGGCACCTAAGTTTGAGTAGGGCAGTTGTGAGCTTGTGAGTTAAGAGCTTTATGAGGTGATTGAGATGAGTAACTGAAGTTCAAGTTTGTGAGATGTATTGTTGTGCTGTATGAGGAGTGTTTGGCCATGCAATTTTGATTCCGGGTTCATTTGTTGGTTTGATCACTGTTGTGCTGTTGTACTGATGTAATATGGTTATTTGTGAATTTTACGTGCTAAAAACCTTTTTATTATTTGTTGGTTCGGTTATTGGATTTGTAGAAATCCAGATACATGAGATATTGTGTTTTCTTTGTCTGTGGAAGGTAGATTAGGCTTTATAGATAGGGGTATTCTGTAATAACAAACTTTCTTTTCCCTGGTTGTGTGTTTAACCTTGGCTGGTGTACCTTGTTCCTAGTGCACTGGAGTAAGTGCATTAGCCATGGTAGATCACTGCTGGATGGTAGTTTTCCTGGTGTGAATTGCATTTTAAAACTGTACTGGGGGATGGTGCAGTTCTTTGTGTTTGCCTCTATTTGATTGTGACATTCATTCTATCTCAATTTGCTGATTTTCTTTATTTAGGTTGAGCAGAAAAGAGTTTTTATGTAAAACGATTTAGAGACATTTTGCAGTTGTTTTCCTTGTTCATGCAGAAGTCACACTATGATTGGTTGGTTAATCAGGTTGATTAACCGCACTGGCAGCGGTAAGATGTCACCACAGGGCTACGCTGTCCTAGGATTGGTCATAATTATTATGTGCGGTTTGTTAGATTGATTTGAGCGGAAATAATTGGTTGCTGTATTGAAATATTTTTTGTTGTATCTTCCACGTGTCAGTGGTTATATTTCTGCTTTCGTTATGGGTTTGTGTACAGAGCTGAGCAGTCAAGTCAAGCCAAAAATGCTTTATTCAACAACTTAACCCCTCCCACGCTGGTGACGGAACCGCTCCGTCACGCCCCTCGCGTGGGCTGTGCTGGTGACGGAAAGGTTCCGTCGCGGCCCGCTCGACGCGCCTGCGCGGCGCTGATTTCACGCCTGTGCGGTGCGTTCTATTGAGCGGGCGGGGCCGTGACGGAACCGTTCCGTCACAAAAAAAGCTCACCCAAGGGGCGTGACGAAGCGGTTCCGTCACCAGCGTTGGAGCGTCGCACGGCCCCCCCGCCCCTTAGCACTGCGGCTGAATAGCCGCCGCAGCGAAAGGGTTAATGTCATAAAAGTAAACATAACGTACAACAATGCACTGCGATCTGGTCTGATATGTAACCCCCCCCTAGTTCTTCGTGTATTATATTATATATATATTATATATGCAGCAGTGGAATGCGTAACTGCCAAGATCTTGTGTAAGAACTTGTCTTCCTCCTGCTGAATGTCCTCTCCTTCTTTATATCGCCAGATGTCACTGCCTTAGGTTGCCATGGGGATACATTTTTCCTTATATATCTTTGTCTTTTATACCCTAGTTTTTTAGCAAAGTTTAGTGTGGCCCCTGTGGCTCTTGCAAGGGTATTCTTTTTTTGCGTAATTTGTGGGCACTAGGACGCACATTCGTTAAAAATTACCCCCAAGTAAGGGAAAGTTGGAAGCTTTGTTAATTCCGTCCCTTTGCAATAAAATGTGGTCTTTTTTTCGGACTTACCAGGGCCAATAGGCATTGTGCGGGGATCATCTTGTCGCCAAATCTAGGGATATCTTTACAACTGGCTATTAAAGAATATCCCAAGTTATTTATGTATAGTGTGAATAAGAGAGGGGCCAGGATACAGCCATGGTGTACCCCTCTTTTCACATCCCAGGCGGTGGTCAAATCCCCATTACTATTATATCTGACAGCCGCTATGTTATTTTCATGTTTAGCGTGTAAGAAGTCCACGAGCTCTGGTACGAGGCAATTGAGTTGGGTAACAATATACATCTGTTATTCATTGCCTTGAGACCTTCGGTGATATGTGCGCTTTACAAATGTACATGTTATGTTTATGTTATATCACTTGGGATGGACCACAACTTTGATCTATTCACACAATCGAAGGCTTGTGTCAAGTATATGAACGCCAAATGTATTGTTCCATTTTTGGTGATGGTGTACTTCCCTACCACTAAGTGTAAATTTAAGCATTGGTCCAATGTCCCTTTACCTGGCCTAAAACCATATTGCAGGTTGGAAATAACATTTTGGTCATTGAAACATGTTGTTAAGTGATTATTTTATGTTATATTACTTAAATTTATATCTCTCTCTCTCAACAGCTACCCAAAAGGGTTTCCCGGCACCCAGCGGAAACAACAACAGAGTAGGGGAATGGAGCTTACTGATTAAAAAAACAGGTTTTAAGGAATTTAAGAAAGAGTGTAACATTCATCTGAGTACGAAGAGACAGCGGAAGAGTGTTCCATAGAACAGGGCCCAAATAAGAAAAAGAACGGCCACCCATGCGGGATAGTCTAATCCTTGGCACCTGAAAATTAGCCTGAGTAGTGGATCTGAGAGTACGCGAAGATAAATAGTAACAGACCAGATTTTGCACCTACGTAGGAGCCATGCCGTGCTTAATTCTGAACATATAGTTCAGAGCTTTAAACTTAACCCGATTCTCAATTCTCAACCAAGAAAGATCTCTCAGGGAAGCGGAAATAGAAGCATTTCTTGGGGTTCGACAAAGCAATCTGGCCGCTGAGTTATGTACTTTCTGAAGCTTTCGGATAGCATCTTTATTAGCTCCCAGATAGAGGATGTTACCGTAGTACAGTCTAGATGTGATAAGGGCCGGAACTACGAATCTCTGAGTAGGGCCAGCGAGCATCCACACAATGTTTCTCAGCCACTTTAGAATGGTGAAACATGTTGCAGCGACCTTCGTGGCTTGATGACGCATAGTTAATGCGTTGTCAATAATAAAGCCAAGGTTGCGAACATGGTGAGAAGGCTGCTGTACTGCACCCATTTCCGTGGGCCATTCTTGAGGACCCTAGAGCTCTTTGTCTTTCCCCAGCACCAAGACCTCAGTTTTTTCACCATTTTCATGCCACTGTGCTCAGCCCAGCCGGAAGAGCAGAAGGCTCTGAGTTTTTCCCTGCAGAAAGTGAAAAAATTATCTGAGTGTCGTCGGCGTATGAATATAACGATAACCCAGCTTCTTCAACAACCGTTGCCGGGGGTCTATCATAGATGGTAAACAACAAAGGACTAAAAATAGACCCCTGGGGATCCCCATATGGGGATGAATGAGTCTTGAAATTAGCTGGAGAAGAGAAAACCTGAAGCGTGGGGTCAGTGAGAAAAGAGGTTAACCAGCTAAGTGCAGAACCAGTAACCCCTATAGATTGTAGAGCATTTATCAGCACGACTTGGAACACTGTATCAAAGGCCGCACTTAAATCCAATAAGACAAGTGCGACCGTATTGCCTGCATCCAAGTTTTGGCGCAACATTTCGGTTACGCCAAGAAGAGCCCTCTCCGTAGAGTAACCGGTATGAAAACCAGATTGAGAAGAATGCAAAATCTTGTTCTTTTCAATGAACTGAGACAATTGACCATCAATATGCCTCTCCAAGATTTTAGAAAATATAGGAAGCAAGGTTCAGACTTGGTACGGAGGTACGACTTTTCCCATAATTTTAGCTCCAGACTCTAAAAGTGAGATTGGCCTATAACATGTAGGCTCATCCCTTGCACTCTTTTTAAAAATGTGAACAATGACTGCCTTCCCCCAGGATATTGGGTATCCATGTGAACACGCAGCATTACAAACATTTGTCAAAATGCTAGCCCAAACATTTGGATCTGCTTTGTATAGATCGGCCGGTACCCCGTCGGGCCCTGGGGCCTTCTTGCCAGATGTAGTTGCTTTTGCTTCATAGAACTCGTCTACACTAAAGTGAATTGGTGTGCTAGTTGGTCCCCCTTTTCTATGCTCCTTTGTTTCTCCCAGGTTTACATCACTAAAAATATTTCAAAATTGCTATACCCATTTGTCTGCTGGGATTAAACAGTCAATGTTAGAGTTAGGAATTTTGGAAAAAAAGGGGCTATTGACTACCAACCAGAAATTTCAGCTGTCTTTCAGTATGCTAGCCTGTTGTAGGGCATCCCAGGCTTGTTCTCTTAACTCCTTCTTCCTGTTATGGACTGCTATCTTATAAGCCTTTCTTTTATCCCTAATTTCGGTTTTATCTCTAGGGGTATTTTTTAGGGCCTGTATATGCTCTGTGTGAGTTGCTGGACATGCTCCATTGAACAATCTTACATCATTCAGGCGTCTGGTCCCACCAATAATTGTGAGGTCATATTAAATTTGTTTTGTTAATTTCCAGACGGCTGTTAAGATAGAGATGTCCTGTATATCGGGGTCTAGACAGGACTCAATTTCAGGGGCGCAAACTGTGTACAAATTGTTAAAAAAGTTATCTGGGGCTTTCATTTCCCACTTTAGCCTGCGGGCCTGATCTTTAGTGCTAATATTTGTATTTGTCAAACAAATGGCAGATTCTCTAGTTTCGATAGCAGAAAATAATATAGCAATAGTAAGTGGATTGTGGTCACTAAAACCTAGCCAATTAACCAGTAAATCCTCAGTAAATAAAACTAGTGAGCAGACAATAGGATATAGTCAATAATGCTAGATCTTCCATTTCCTACATAAGTGGGTACTGGCTCCACGTTGTCCGTCTGTTGGAGGCAGCATAGATTTTGATTTGATAGAATACCTTCAAGCAAGATACCTGATGGTGTGTGCTCAAAATGATTTAGTGAAGATAAAAAGTTTCCCCTGGTCCTGAATTAGAAGATAATTTAAATGACACGGATGAATGTTAAAATCCCCTAGAATTATTACTTCATAATAAGCTGGTTTAACCTCCTTATAACATTCTAAGAACTCCTTTAAATCTTGTAGGTGGTCCAGCTCATGCCCTCTAGTAAAAGAATGATACAAATGTATCACTAACACTGTGGCACGATTCTTAAAAGACAGTTCTACTGCCAAAACATTCTGAGATTTACAATCAACTAAACGTATCTCACAAGAGAGCTTTAGTGAGAGCATTAGCAGTAAACCTCCTCTAGCTCGACCCGTGTTCGACTAAATAGCATATTTGTGAAATGAAAAGAAACCATCTAGATAAAAACAATTGTTTACTTCCCAAGTTTCCTGAAGGTTGATGATATGATGCATTGAAAGAAAATTTTCCCAGCATGAATTCCCTCTTTTGGACCTTATTCCCGCTATGTTCCATGAGAGAACCTTATTATACTTGGCCGCAGTGGGATTTGGGATCGGGAGAGATTTTGGGATTGTAGTAGTTATTTCAACATGATCCGGAGATGCTAGTGTTTGTGCATTTAAGGTCATGTTGATTGGGGGTATACCCTGATCACTTTAATGTTCTGGCTCTAGTCAGTCATTTTCATCCAAATTTTGGAGACTTGCTAGGGGCTGAAATCTGTTACTCATTAGTAGGTTATTGTCTATATTAGTTTTAGCAACAGGCTTCCCTGATTTTCGTGGTATTTGCCATTGCCATTGCATAAAGCCTCTGCGCTGACTTGGGGGTAAAAGTATTGTAGTGAGACTTCTCTAATTAGAGAGTTTGAACTGCTCTGGTATGCACAGCCTATTAACATCTTGGTTTTCTCTGAGTCCTTAAAATTAACAACTATACCGTCCCCTACACCAATCTTTTTTGTTTGTTGGCCTATCCCCCCCCCTCTTCTGGCCATAATAATGTCAGATGATTTATGCTGGCCATTTATTATTTTTAGTACACCAATTGGTCACTTTAATGATTAGATCCTGGTTGATTTCCCTAGTTTCTTGGAAGATAGAAGGAACCTCCAGTAAAACTGCTACTAACTGGGCAGATGCAAGGGGCAAATCACGGGTGCATTGATTTTCAACTTTGGGTGTGCCATGATTAGGCTGATTACGTGTGGGTAAAGATACCCTCTCAGGATTCGGGGGTCTTCTAATCTGAGCTACCTTGGGGCTCTGAGCTGCAGGTCCTGTCACCGCAAATTTATTTGACTGACTGGATCCAATAGGTATACCATTAGCTCCTAAAACATTAAAAACATTTAAACGTTGGCCTGGTTGAGTTTGATTCCTATTTCACAATGGAATTTCTGCCCCCAGGCCACTTAGTTTCGGCACAAAAGTCATAGCACATTTATTACAATTGGTGATCAAATTGTGGACTAATTCCTCTATTTTTTCTATTTTTCTTACGCTAAGAGGATCTCTGTCATTGATTCAACCTTTATAAATCAAGCGTCTAGTAACTGTCCTTGCTTAAAATCAGTTTGTGAAGATGGTTGTGTCAGCATTTGTAACCGTGGGGATTTCCTTGTGGACTTATTATAGGCAATTAGTTTTCTCTGAGGTGATGGTAAATCTGGGGCCACTTAATTTCCCTCTGGTGTTTTGTCAGCTAAAATATTAGAAGACAAGTTGAGTTCATCAGAAGTAATTATTTGACTTGGAGGTGCAGAGGTTATTGGAACTGCAGGGCATTCTGAAGGGCCCATATTAGCTACAGAATTCCCTTGTTCTCCCTGATAATGTGGGTCTGAAGACATTTTACTGCCTCTAAGGATAACCTTCGCTCAGTCAAGGCTATCTCCTGCGTAATTGCATGGGGAGCTTTAGTCAAAAATGAAAGCATTTTGCCCACCATGCAACCCCCCGAAGCACCCCCCTGTGTAGCGGGTGTTTTCCTTTTACACATTTCGAACGATAAGCCACTAGAGCCCCCTGTCTCTGTATGAAGTCGCTATGGAGTACTTGGATGGTCAGATTTAATGGTGTGATTAAAAAGTACCTTAATGTATTGACTGATTTCTGTCCGGGGTCTCAGTCTCCGAAGTACGATTTGTGGGCTTTGAACTAAAACAGCCAAGAGGTCTGGCCCAGCCCCGCCTCCTCCGGTTGCTGACAGGCGCAGATGGGCCCGCCTTTGGACCGGGCTTTGCCGGGGAGCCGCCCAGCCTAGCCCGCGAGAGTCCCGCGCTGCGGGAGCCCGCTCGTGCCTTTAACCGCGCCTCTGGTCATGGGCCGTAGCGTCACTGGCAATAGACAATATGTTCTTTGTCCAGCTGGACAGTTTTTAATTAAGCACAAGGATCAAATTACAAATGCAAGTGGGACGCGACCTGCATCCAACTCAAGAACACACATGGGAAACATAAGAGGGAAGGGAGGGGCAGAGTTTCAGGCAAGAACATAAAGTCTGTGTACAATAGTATTTTAGACTTAATTTACAGAAGAGTACCATTGCATTTTGGATTCCTGAGCTATTAGAAACATATGGTACATATGGTGTTGACGACGTTTCGATCCCTCAAGAGAGAATCATGGGATCATCTTCAGGACAGTGAAAATAAACATGCCTTTGTGCAAACATTGTAATTCATGTTTGTCAACATACGTAATGATCCGGGGTTCACTGTAAAGTTAGTTGAAGTTGGGGTTACGCTGGCTTAAATCAGAAGCCGGGGAGCCGAGTTAGAAAGGTCGGGAAAAGTAGGGCGAATGGAAAATAATCATCAGTTTCTTTTGTATAATTCAAGTCCTGTGAATTTGTTGGGCAGAGACTTGCTTGCAAAAGGAATTGTGTGATTTATTGGACACTGGATGGTGGTGTGATTGAAACATAAGATGAGGATTCAGGGTTCAAAATCAAATCACAGGACTTTAGAGTCCAATTGTTCCTGGCTTTAGCAAAATATAACCTACCTCTGGATTTCAGACATACTCTCAAAGAAGAGGTATGGGATTTTTTGGGAAAAGAGATAGAAATAAAATATGCAGAGCCAGTCAAAATTAAAATGAACCCTGATTCTATTTTCTCAATAATTTGACAATATAAACTTTCAAGAGGCTGAAAAAGAAACAAAATGAGTAAGCAAGGAATCCTTTGGGAGGTGCTTGGTAGCCCTTGTAACTATCCTGTGATGGGAATTAAGAAACCTGGTTGGAAATGATGCTTTGTGCAGGTTCTTCAGAAAATTAATAAAATGTGCTTCTGATGCTGTCCAGTGGTACAGAACCCAGCAGTTATTTTATTCCGATGCAGAATGGTATACAGTCATGGATGTATGACAAGCATGCTTCTCAATCCCTTTGCACGAGGAACTTCAATTCCTCTTTGTGTTACAATTTCAAAATAAAGTTCTTGTGTGGTGTAGAGTCCCACAGGGTCATGCAGACAGCCCTTCAATTGCTTGTCAAATTCTAAAGAAAGACCTAGAAAATTTACATTTTCTCTGTAATTCAGTCGTGGCACGTATAGACTGTTGACATTTGAAACTGGTATCGTAAAATGATTGTCGTATTGCACTGTGGCCAGCTAGCATAGCGAGTGAGCCCAAGGAACATACAGAGAGCGGACAAATGGTGCATTTTCAAGCAAAATTGAAGAAGCAAGAAGGTTAATAAAGCAATACGATTGAACTATTTATCATGTAGCAGGGATTCCGTTCTCTTACAGAACTGTGCATAGAGATCAGGAACCTCAGTGAATTAGGGTGACCCAAAACTCACCTCAGTATCCAAAATCCCCTTACCGAGCTAGCTACAGTGTCTCATTGGTCATAACAAACTACCAATGACTTAGACAAACCAGAACATGAACTTAGGTTACCTCAGGTATCGTGGAACACATGAACACTCTTTCGCTCTATAATCATTTCTAACCAGAACGTGGAGTAAAAGAGGACACGTGCAATTTTGAAATATTTATTATTCAATGCAAGGTTCTCAAACGCAGTATCTTATATAATACAAGAATACATATTATAAAAATCAGAGTTATCAGCATAGTCACTAATCCATAATAAGCAAACGGTGATAGCATATTATAATGCAAAAATCAATAGAAATTTGTATCACCTATAGTTCGCGCTCCCTATTTAGCATACTATATTATATCTAAGAAGGTCTCATTTGGGTTTTAGCAGGGCGGGCCCATACCTCTAAATGTCAGGAGGAGAGGATCACATCATCAGCTACCAGCTCTCTGCATGCGAAGCACCATCAAGTGTGTTTTTGCATTCTCAGTAACTCTATCTTAAACTCGCTTAGAGCCCAATGTTGGCAGCAACTGTATTTGTGTTATGTCTAGTGGTGCGAGGATCAGAGCTCCCAGCAACCTTGTGTTAGGTTATTCTTACAGGGTTCAGCACTCACTGTTCAGACAGTGTACCAAGCACGACTGATATCAGAGCAATAACATATTATTCTCAAATAAATCACATCTTTCGTCTAGGTTGAAAGCTACAATAACAATTATGTGTCGTGTGCAAACTGAAACCAAAGGAAAATATGTTGTTTAAACATTTAATAAACTCATGCTAACTTAACACAGTATATAGAAAAGCAGCATCTATATGACACCCCCCAATGATCCGAGGACGGTCAAAAAAAACATAAGCCAATACTAAAATAGAGGCATAACATGAAAGCAGAGTTCAACAATATTGAGCCAAGCTAAAAGTGGATATAAAATATATATAAAAATATGTACGAATTCCTATAGTGGCCAAACAAAAATGAAATAGCAAGTCTTGAACTTGAGGCCAAATATAAAATCATAGGCCTAGATCATATAAAGTTGAATGTTCGTAAGAAAAAGGCACCATTCAGAATTACTAAAAAGTCACGTGCCATTATAATGAAAGTCTCCAAAGCAACTCATGGGTGGATAGAATATGAAAAATAGGTAGCAACAGCTTCCAACATGAAATCACTGTCATCATCCGAAAACAGTTCAGCCATCCAATTAAGCAATGGGAAAGAACATACGTGCTCCTCCAGCACCGGACCCTCTAGCAACATCAGAGGACAACTCGGTGGGTTCTCAAGAACGCTATGTGCCAGAAACTCAGGCGCCACTGCGGGAATGTCCCACTGACCCATTAGTCCATGCATCGCTGCCAAGACCATAATCCTTTCGCCAGAACAAACCAACTCGTGAGCAACTACGGGGCCCATCAGGAGATCAAAATCAACGTCAGGAGATATCGGCAAGCAGAGACACAAATCAATGGCCCAGTCGAAATCGCAGCTAAGGCAATGAAACACAGGCTGGACACATGTGAAATAGGAAAATCGAAACGATAATCCAAATGCCGTGCTTAAAGTCGCAAGCGGCAGGGTGCCATAGTAATCAAGCATCCGGTTGCGAAACAGTGTCAGAAGGAACTGAGCGGCTTCTTGCGCAGGATGGGCATCCTTGTTTTAAGAAGCAGAATAATATAAAAATGCCTGCAGCCAAAGCCAGCAAAACAGGGAATCCACCAAACAAACTCGAAAATATAGAATGGAAGAAAGCGGGGATGACACCAAAAATCTTTTCGAATGTAGTCACGAGACCACTGCTAACCAATTTAAAAAAATGAGCTAAGCCAGACGTGGAGGAGGCATTAAAGATTTGATGAACTAATTCGCAGAAATGAAACGGTAAGTCAGTATTTAAAAGTGCCTGCACCTCTGTGCGTGTGTTAGCTATGTGAAGGACATAAGTTTCACAGGCCGAGCTCAGGGCCACTTCCTTTTGAGACAAAAGAGCTCTTATTCTGCTTATACCATTGAACTCCGCTTTCAAGGTTGGGATGCGCGGCCAGATGGAAACATCTGAATTCCCATGTGTGGGAGGATATAGCTAAGCATGGGCGAATTTTGCGAATCTCGCGTTCGCGAATTTTGCGGATTTGCGAACTCGCAATCCGCAAAATCCGCGAATTCCCGCGAATTTGCGGATTTTTTTTTTTTGTGTTCGCAAGTGTTTCTGCCAGTTCGCGAGGATATGGTACTAGTTCGCAATTGCGAACTTACTTGTCGGCTCGCAACGGTCGCGACTATGTTGTTTCTACGTCTGGTTCATCATCACAGCCTCCCAGCACCCTCTGTTTCTCCACTGCCACCCTCTCTTTAACCCATGCCACCCTCTGTTACATCAATGCCACCCTCTGGTTCATCATCACTGTAGAAGATGGGGGGGAAAAGCAAGCCCACCTGCCCTGCTTGAACTGACAAGAATTAATTTGGGGTTAGTTTATTAACAACACCTGCCCTGCCCCAACTGACAATGAATTAGGGGCTAATTAATGTGTCACTGAATTTGAAGTTCCAGCCTGGCACCTGGTTGTCTGCTCCCTTAGCTGTAAATCAGGACCTTTGTGGCATACAGTTAAGGTCAGAGCAGGGTCACACAATAGTTGCAAGCAGGCAACCGAATTCTGGAGGGCCCCCTCAGGAAGCACTACAGGGAATCGTTACAAATCATGAGGTTGACCTTTTGCACCTGCTCATTGCTTTTGCTTTTGCAAAAATCGTTTTTCGTTTTTTTCGCGCTATTCGCGAGGCGCGGCGTCGTGCGAAACTGACCGCGGAAGCCGCCAATTCGTGCGAATGAGCTTTATATTTTTTTTGCAGCTTGTTGTTTCGCGAGTTTTTTTGCAGTATTCGCGAGCCGCTTGCAGCGCAACACGCGAATTTACCCCAAGGTCGAGTACGGGTGCGGCCATTTTGTTTGCGTGACGTATTTCCGTTTCCGCCCGCTATTTATATTCTCGCGAAGTAAGCGCATTGCGAGTACAAGTTTGCACGAGATTGCGAGGAAAATCTCGTGCGAACTTACTTTCGCGCTCGTGAACGGGCGGCCATCTTGTTTTTCATTCATTTCCTGTGTCTGGGCATGGTGTTTAATCCTCCTGCTATCTTTGCCATCCTTTGCTTGTTTTCAGTTTTTTTTAACGATTTTGCTTCTTATCTATCCCTCTCTCTTCCTAGCTGTATATTTTTGTCTTTTCTGCTATTTTTCTTTACTTTTAAACTACTTTTTTAAACTCTTTTCTTTTCTTCTTCCCTATCCTATTCCTTCTTAATTTTCTACTTCCTACCTTACCTGCCCAGACCATGGTGAAGCCAGGCGCCGTGAAGCTGTCCAGGCACTTGAGGGCTGCAGCGGCGGCGGGGAGGAGGAGTCCTGGACCCCGTGCCAGGACAGCATGCGGTCGATTGAGGGGGGAGCAGGAGACGCGACGGGAGATCTTCAGCCCGGAGGAAGTGGGCGCGCTGGTCTACTTCGTCCAGCGCCGCCTGCCCAGGACCATCGCGGGAGGCGGCAGGATCGCGGCCGGCTACAACATCCGGGAGCGCCGGAAGCGGTGGGAGAAGGTGTGCTGGGCCATGTCCCAACTCTCCGGGGTCCAGCGCACCTACAGCCAGGTCACCCACCGCTGGACGGACGTCCTGGACAGGGAGCGCGACCTGCTGGACCAGCTCGGCTTGGAGATCCCCGGGCTTGGTGAGTAGTAGTAGCTATTTCATCACTCACTACTATGTTTTCTCCTGCTCTGTGTTGTTGTATTGCAAATATTTGTTTTTTACATGGAGCAAGCCAATAATGCTGCTGATGATTACATTGTAGTTAAATTATATTTCAAAATCTTCTGTGCATTTCAGGTGCACTGCTCTCCTTCTCAGTGGCGTTGCTACTATGCTTATTTGTTTTCTATTTTGTGGTCTCATTGGCCTGAGTAACAATTATGTATGAGTGTACTTTACAGAACTGCGTAATGCTAGACACTAGGGGGCAGATTAAATTTACAAGGCCCTTGCGCCACGTTTACGTTGCCTTGCGTGACGCAACAGCGGCGTTAACGTGGCGCATCCCTGCGAGTCATTTACAGCGTGACGCATCTAGGGAGATGCGTCACGTTATAAAGCCATGGGCCTGCGCCCATGGCTTTATGGAGGTCTCCATCTTATCTCTACAGTACTTAATTTACTTTTGCTCCTTGAGATAGATGTATTTTATAGGTTTTGCTGCATTACTGTTGATTTGCTACTAGGCTCTTCATATCAGCATTTCCTCACCTGCTTCTTTGATTTATTGCTGACCTAATGAAATATTTGATAAAGCTCTTTTTTTGATACACCCTTGTTTTTTGTTGTTTATATGTTTATACATGTTTATGTGTTTTATAAATTGATTATGCATATTTAACTACATGACTTACACACCAGGTTAAATTAACTTTAGCCCTTAAGTAAATTGAACAACTCATTTTTGCTTTGAATCAAATCCCTTGAAGGCCTCCCTACCTTTTCACTTAACCACCCAAGCCCTCAAGGGTCTAATTGGGTCTCTCACTCCTTTGTGAATCAATGGTTATGTAGCAGGCAACTGTTAGTGTTGTCACTGATCTGACTGAAATCACAATGGAGTTTGTCTGTCACTTTGCGTCTTGCCTGCGGACTGCTGCCTGCCAGTCCTAGGTGAACCTTTCAGTACTTTGTTAGTGAGTTACGTGACTTTTGAAGTCGCAGGTCCGCATATCAATGAAAACTAACCCTAATCAATATAATTTCGCGGAAATATTTTATTATTGTTGTTTTGAAATGTTTGATTTGGTTGACATTGACAAGCAACAATCATCCATGTTTTCTGTTCTTTCTTTCATGTTGTACGTCAGCTCCCCCCAGGGGTGAGGGGAGGACACAGGAGCAGCAGGCGGATGCTGTTGAACAGGGCCAGGATCGGGCAGGCGAGGGCTCCTTTGCTGGCCCCAGTAAGTTTTCATTTTAGACTAGTACCTACTTTTCCTAGCGTTCCTCATTTGATTTTTTCAAAATCGTCTTTGATCTTCTTGTAGACTGTATCTAAATTCTTATCCTGCCTCTACTATGACTCCCTGTGGTATTACTAGATTATTCTTATTAGTCTGTCTGTGTAGCTAACTAAGAATGCACGGTTGGCGAAACTCCCATTCTAGTCAGCAATAGCTCTATCAACTTAGTGCAGTCCTCTGGGATTGTCCATAATGTCTTTTGAAGTGTTCTATCTGCTTTGAAAATTCCCAACTATAAAATGTGCATGACCACCAAGAAAGAATAAGATACTACCTTTTGGTTTGGATAGGAGGACAATCCATACCACTACTGTTGCGGGGACAATTCTTCTGCAGAAACAGAACTATGGACAATAAATAGTGCATTGCTTATCAATTATAATAGGCGCTGTTAGAGTTTCCACATACCTCCGTGATAACAGACTTTGAACCCCCAATGTCCTTACTGACTGACTACATAGTGTGGCAAAGTCATTTACCTCCCGAATTCATCGATGATTGATCTCCAATCATGATTATCCAACGTAGCTCAAGAGTACGGACTCGGAGTCAGAGTCAAGAAGTGTCAGAGGCACGGACTCATGCTTGCAAAAATTGCAAAACCTTTCGCTCAGTCACTCTAGTCTGGACCAAAAAACACAGAGTCTATTTAAGTTTAAAAGCTTTATTAAAAGTAAACACATTTATTAAAATGAAGTCATAATAAAAAAAAGCTAAACGTTTAACTGAGACTGGAAAAGTGGTTAGTGCTGACGATTAATTGAAGACATTTCTTGTGGTCGAGCCGAGCTCTCACCTTGTTTCAACTTGATCTTGTTGTTAGAAGTCCATCTTCTGTCTGTGTGGAGAAAAATGGTGCGTGTTAAAAAGCCAGCCTTCATCAGTTGTGCCAAAAAGTGCAGCAAGACAACACCCTTCCCTGGAAAAAGGGACATTTTTTTTTTACTTTAGAGTACACAGTCACAAATTACATTGTTTTCACATGTCTTCATTCCTAGACCAAATACTAGTGAGTGGTTTATTCTAACATTCTTAAATGTACTTTGTAGGTGGAACATCTGGTGGCGGGGCCAACGCGGAGGTGGTGGTGCTCAACACGGAGGCGGAGGGCAATTCCTCAGGGGAGGATGCGGCGGTTCCAGTGCCAGCTGTGAGAGTTCAGACGGTGCTGGTGGCGGGCAGAGGTAAGCTCTTATATATTCCTTACTTATTGAGATTGAAGACGTGGCTGGGAAGGAAAGAATATGAGATGCATGGCTGGGTGAATGATGAAGCAATGATTGGTGGAAGGACAACAGCCTGGGTGGGTGACACAGAAACTGTATGCGTCCATAATATACCTGGATCATGCTACTATCTGACTCTTAGATAGCATATGTGTATAGAGCAGAGGTACTGATAGTACGGCCCGCGGGCCGGTGGCGGCCCGGCAAGCCTTCCTTGGCGTTGCACAGACCTTGCAGACAATCACTGCTCCCCCGGCCCCCACAGAGCAGAGGCTTTGTTGTATTTCACCTGTTAGCGCCCCTGCATCTCCACTCTGACAATCACTGCTCCCCCGGCCCCCACAGAGTGGAGATGCAGGGCCACAAAGAGGTGAAATAGAACAAAGCCTCTGCTCTGTGGGGCCGGGCAAGCAGTGATTGTCAGGGTGGAGATGCAGGGGCGCTACAACAAACAAAGCCTCAATAATATGTTAATGGTCTTTTAAAGACCTGTTAAGTACTTTGGTGTGGCTGTCTGTGTGTGCGCGTTGAGGAAGCTGTCTCAGCCCGGGTTGAAGGCTGACACAGACAGACACACACACAGTGAGATGACAGAGGGGGAGGGAGAGGGAGGGCAGAAGGGAGAGAGAGATGGAGAGGGAGGGCAGGAGGGAGAGCAGGAGGGAGAGAGATGTATGTAAATGCTGGGTCTGGTGGCTCAGTGGACGAAGGCATCTGCTGCAGGGACCTGTGTGCAACCTCATGGTCACAAGTTTTCGTTTTGCTTTAGCCCCGCCCCCTCTGACTCCGCCCCCACCAGTGCGGCCCTCGGCCACAAACTACACTGTAAATTTAGCCCCTGAGAGAAAGTCTGTGAGTACCCATGATCTAGAGAGAGTAGACGGTCAGTGGATGAACTAAGTGTAACTTTGAAGAGCATGTAACACTTCACCCGCACGTCCGTTCCAGTGTAGGAAAGGCAAGGAAAAGAAGTTGTAATTTTGTCCAAATACTACCATCAATAGTAGCAGTAGTTTGTATTGCAAGCACAGCATAGATCCGGTTATTACGGTGGCCACTCCCTACCTCTCTTAATAAGTTTAGTAGTACTCAGTCATTCATGTGTGGATGTATCACTGGTCACTCAATAAAAAGCAAAGCACCTAAAGTCATCCCATATGTGGGCAAAAACATCCCATGTGAGATGATAGATAATCAGATTATTTATCTTCTTCATTTTCCATTTCTAGTACTCATTTGCACTGTAGGGTGAAAGTTAAATTAATTAAGCAGTAGCCCTTGTAACAGAGTATTCTCAGTGCCACCCGTAATAGAAAAGTAAGAGCTTCACCACCTGCATGTACTGGACCGGTACAGTAACGCAAGTCTAGGTCACTCATCATGGCGTGCGTCTCTTTTTCTCGGGTGCAAGTTCACTGCGCTGGCATTATGCCGGCTTGCAGAAGATAACGTACCAATTTTCCTAAACAAGAGACAAGAAGAAGAATAAGACTGGTGTACTTTCATAGTCGACTCCAATGAAAGTCCATAGTGCTCGTAGAATTTGTTCCTTAAACTCCCACTAATGTTAGAGCAAGGATGAAGAAGTGGGAGGTTAGATAGATACTGGCCTCAATAGTTATGTAATGCGCTTGCAAGTTGCTAGTTGTTCTGCAACACAAATTTCTGCTGAATGATTGAGTTAATCTTAAAGAGCATTGGTTACAGACTATGTCTTTCTTTCTTCATATAGATGCTCCTTCCAAACGAACAAGGAGGAAGGAGCTGGCTAGAGCGGCCCAGCAACGGAGGATCGCTGCCACTGTTGCAGAATATCGGCGGCTGGTGGCCCTGGAGGACGACGAAAGTGTGCAGTCGACCACAACAACGTCGTCTGCATCGGCCTCCGTGCCCCCACGGGCTGCCACCCAGCACAGTGCTCCAGCCAGACTGAGCCGGGCTGCCAAAGCCAAACGCCACCGCCGAGCAGCAAGGACAACAGCTGCCTCTCACAGCCATTGTAACTGCAAGGCACGCCTGCGCCGCAGTACCCTGAGGGTGTCCCGCCTTCAGCAGGAGCTCCACCACTTCACAAACGTGTTGGAGGGGCTCCGCGTAGAGCACGCCTTGCTCCGCCAGGAGTATGATGCCCTGGCCCAAAAAGTAAACAGCATCCACCCATAGTGTCCCTTGCCCCTTTTTTAGAGACTTTTGGGGGGTGGGAATCGGGAGTTGGGTTTGGGACTTTTAAAGGACAACCGTTGGGGTTAGGGAGGGTCTTGCGGGAGATTATTTTGTTAGGGATATAAATATACTTTTTCAAACTTTATCTGAGCATACCTGTTTTTTACTGCTTGCCTGGTGGGTGGGGGTTTAACAGTAACTTTGTTTTCCTGAAAGTTTAGTTTCATTTTCTTCCTTTAAGTGTCAATGCCCAAATGTTTTCAACACTAAGTGCCTCTCACAGAGTAAGTAAAGTGAATTCAAGAGTCCTAGGACTTTAGTAGTACTACCGTCAGTCTCTCGTCTCTCCTAATACTCCATTGTACTCCCTCCCACCAAACGCTTATCTTACCTGTAATTTGTGTTTTAAAGTAGGGCTAGACCCAGGGCTGGCTCCACGGGAAACAGCGAATAAGGTTGGCAATCCTGGGCGGATAAAATTTCCTCATAGCGGTGGTACTAGTGGTGTGACACAGTGGCAGTTGCATGCCTATGAAAAAAAAGAAAATGAAATCTGGTTTGTCCTCCTGAGCAATACAACGGTACAATAGAGAATATAGCAGGTGACAGAAGTACACTACAACAGTGCCACATTGTAGCCTAACAAATGGTAAAGTATAACTAATTCGGTTGAAGTTCTTTGACATTAGCCATGGGTCTTTGTCAAGCAGAGTAAGAATATATCCTCGGATTTCTTCACCAGCCTGTTGCTATCACCTTATCCTCCCCAGCAAGTGTGTGGATTTATTGCTGTAATTTAGTCACACATCAATCAAAACCACACAGCCCGGGGGAAGAGGGTTAGGGTTTGAAAAATTGATGGGTACGGGGGTTTTTGGGAAAGGTTTTGGGAGACAAGAAAAAATAGCACAGCATGGACAAACAATTGTGAACATAAACAAATCTTTGGGTACAAACCTATCCATCAATCTTTGAAAGTGCATACACTACTGCATGCATGTCAGTGAAAAGTAAGTAGTACTTTCGACAACTGTGGAAGAAAGAATGCGACAGTACAGGGCGTGTGTGGAATTATTGATAACTATATTCAACATAGGGTCTCTGTTGCCAGATACCTGAGAGCCTTGCTGGTCACTATAAATCCATTCACAACACTCAATGGGGTTGGTCTGGAAGGTATAGTAGATAGAAAAGGAGAAATTGCTCTTTTTTTAGGTGTCCCCTCACTCACCAGGGTTGCCCCTTGGTGACATGCTTCATCATTGGGGCCATCCCAGTCCTCTACGGGCTGGGGCGTGCTGCGACTTGCGAATTACGTAGGAGCACTTACAAATGACTATGTGTGGTGCAGATGTGATAGTGGAGTGGACTAAGTGATGTGTTAAGGGATCAATTTAGAAGCAGAGAGAGATCCAAGAAATGCAGTCACAGTCAGAGAAAAACACAAAGGATACTGTATCTGTATGTTGTTGTAGTTGTCCTGTTGAAAGTGGTAAGTAAGTTGCCTGCAGAAAAAAAATCCTAAGTGTCAATGCCCAAATGTTTTCAACACTAAGTGCCTCTCACAGAGTAAGTAAAGTGAATTCAAGAGTCCTAGGACTTTAGTAGTACTACCGTCAGTCTCTCGTCTCTCCTAATACTCCATTGTACTCCCTCCCACCAAACGCTTATCTTACCTGTAATTTGTGTTTTAAAGTAGGGCTAGACCCAGGGCTGGCTCCACGGGAAACAGCGAATAAGGTTGGCAATCCTGGGCGGATAAAATTTCCTCATAGCGGTGGTACTAGTGGTGTGACACAGTGGCAGTTGCATGCCTATGAAAAAAAAGAAAATGAAATCTGGTTTGTCCTCCTGAGCAATACAACGGTACAATAGAGAATATAGCAGGTGACAGAAGTACACTACAACAGTGCCACATTGTAGCCTAACAAATGGTAAAGTATAACTAATTCGGTTGAAGTTCTTTGACATTAGCCATGGGTCTTTGTCAAGCAGAGTAAGAATATATCCTCGGATTTCTTCACCAGCCTGTTGCTATCACCTTATCCTCCCCAGCAAGTGTGTGGATTTATTGCTGTAATTTAGTCACACATCAATCAAAACCACACAGCCCGGGGGAAGAGGGTTAGGGTTTGAAAAATGGATGGGTACGGGGGGTTTTGGGAAAGGTTTTGGGAGACAAGAAAAAATAGCACAGCATGGACAAACAATTGTGAACATAAACAAATCTTTGGGTACAAACCTATCCATCAATCTTTGAAAGTGCATACACTACTGCATGCATGTCAGTGAAAAGTAAGTAGTACTTTCGACAACTGTGGAAGAAAGAATGCGACAGTATAGGGCGTGTGTGGAATTATTGATAACTATATTCAACATAAGGTCTCTGTTGCCAGATACCTGAGAGCCTTGCTGGTCACTATAAATCCATTCACAACACTCAATGGGGTTGGTCTGGAAGGTATAGTAGATAGAAAAGGAGAAATTGCTCTTTTTCTAGGTGTCCCCTCACTCACCAGGGTTGCCCCTTGGTGACATGCTTCATCATTGGGGCCATCCCAGTCCTCTACGGGCTGGGGCGTGCTGCGACTTGCGAATTACGTAGGAGCACTTACAAATGACTATGTGTGGTGCAGATGTGATAGTGGAGTGGACTAAGTGATGTGTTAAGGGATCAATTTAGAAGCAGAGAGAGATCCAAGAAATGCAGTCACAGTCAGAGAAAAACACAAAGGATACTGTATCTGTATGTTGTTGTAGTTGTCCTGTTGAAAGTGGTAAGTAAGTTGCCTGCAGAAAAAAAATCCTCTTATTAGCGGCACTCCTCCATTGCAGCCGACGCTTCGTCCATCGATGTTGGTCACCAGAAGACACCCTGTAAAAAAAGCACAGCATGGACAAACAATTGTGAACATAAACAAATCTTTGGGTACAAACCTATCCATCAATCTTTGAAAGTGCATACACTACTGCATGCATGTCAGTGAAAAGTAAGTAGTACTTTCGTTGTCCTGTTGAATTTGGTAAGTAAGTTGCATGCAGAAAAAAATTCCTCTCATTAGCGGCACTCCTCCATTGCAGCTGACACTTCGTTCATCAATGTTGGTGACCAGAAGACACCCTGTAAAAAAAGCACAGCATGGACAAACAATTAAACATAAACAAATCTTTGGGTACAAACCTATCCATCAATCTTTGAAAGTGCATGCACTACTGCATGCATGTCAGTGAAAAGTAAGTAGTACTTTCGACAACTGTGGAAGAAAGAATGCAACAGTACAGGGCGTGTGTGGAATTATTGATAACTATATTCAACATAAGGTCTCTGTTGCCAGATACCTGAGAGCCTTGCTGGTCACTATAAATCCATTCACAACACTCAATGGGGTTGGTCTGGAAGGTATAGTAGATAGAAAAGGAGAAGTTGCTCTTTTTCTAGGTGTCCCCTCACTCACCAGGGTTGCCCCTTGGTGACATGCTTCATCATTGGGGCCATCCCAGTCCTCTACGGGCTGGGGCGTGCTGCGACTTGCGAATTACGTAGGAGCACTTACAAATGACTATGTGTGGTGCAGATGTGATAGTGGAGTGGACTAAGTGATGTGTTAAGGGGTCAATTTAGAAGCAGAGAGAGATCCAAGAAATGCAGTCACAGTCAGAGAAAAACACAAAGGATACTGTATCTGTATGTTGTTGTAGTTGTCCTGTTGAATTTGGTAAGTAAGTTGCATGCAGAAAAAAATTCCTCTCATTAGCGGCACTCCTCCATTGCAGCTGACACTTCGTTCATCAATGTTGGTGACCAGAAGACACCCTGTCCACTGCCTGCCTGATGCTGAATTGTGGCTCGCTAATGTGAAGCCTGACTCCATCCTTTTTTCCCCATTGCACAGACTGAAACCCGGCCTGTAATTATTCAACGAAAAACAGGAAGTGATATAATATTACAACACCACTGATAAATAAATATAAGGTATGTAGGCTGAGGAGTGCAAAAAGTCACACTTTGATTTTCCTAGTAGACAGTACAATATTTTTGAAAGTGCGTACTCTGTCTGAGTCACCTTTTGAAGGATAAATAAGTATGGGCAAATTAATGTAGCGGATCTTTCCCCTCAAGCTAGGTGTACTGTAAACTGTGTTTTAGAACAAAATTAGATCTTCCCAGCAGTGCTCCCACCCAGACCCTTACTAAAGCCAGTCGCAAAAATGTAGAAGACCCCAATCAAAAACGAGGCCTAGCAGAAAACTGGTGACAAAACGTACTTTGAAAGTAAAAGTAGGCCCAAGTACCCCCTTACCCACCGTGGATTGCATTCAAACCACTTGCAAGCAACCAAGCAAAAGTATCCATAGCCAGCATCGCTCCAAGACTCGAAAACCCCCCCACCCAAACACATGCAATAGAAATACTGCTAACCCTAACGAACCCTAAGTTAAGAATAGTGGCAAAGGCTTTCTTTAACTATGCCAAATCCCCCCTTTCCCACCATGGATTTTCTTCAAATGACTTGCAACCAAAATTACACATTCTCACGAGTGCTCTAAGACCCCAAAACTCAGTTGCAAAAATCTAGAACACCCCGAAACACATGCAATCCTGCTGCTAGGGCTAACCCTAACAAAATCTAAGTTACAAAAAGTGCCAAAAGGCTTTTCCGCGAGGATTTTGTCCCAACCACTTCTACCCGGTATTAGATCTTCCCAGGAATGCCCCAAGACCCGCCAACCCACCCGCCAAAAAGCATAACACCCCCAAACAGGCCAAAAGCAAAATCTCATACTTGCAATATTTCTCTGCCTTCGGTCCAAACGCGCTGCGTAGCTAGGCCATAGGTCCGGTTTGCCACCACGGATTTCCTGAAAAGCAAATGCAATCAAGTTTAGAGTGTCCCAGCAGTGCTCCCAGACCCCGAAACTCACCCACAAACACCAGGAAGCCCCCCAAACAGGCCCCCGAAAACGCTACATTGAGCAAAATGTCAGAAATAGCAACAACAAAAAAATCGGCCTGGATTTTGTCCCAACCACTTCTACCCGGTATTAGACCTTCCCAGGAATGCCCCAAGACCCGCCAACCCACCCGCCAAAAAGCATAACACCCCAAACAGGCCAAAAGCAAAATCTCATACTTGCAATATTTCTCGGCCTTCGGTCCAAACGCGCTTCGTAGCTAGGCCATAGGTCCGGTTTGCCACCACGGATTTCCTGAAAAGCAAATGCAATCAAGATTAGAGTGTCCCAGCAGTGCTCCCAGACCCCGAAACTCACCCACAAACACCAGGAAGCCCCCCAAACAGGCCCCCGAAAACGCTACATTGAGCAAAATGTCAGAAATAGCACACAAAAAAATCGGCGTGGATTTTGTCCAAACCACTTTTATCCGGTGTTAGAGCTTCCCAGCAATGGCCCCAGAGCCGTCAACCCAGGAGAAAACGAGTAGAAGACCCCCAAACAGCCAAAGAGCAAAAGTACAAAAATGGGGACTTAGTAATTTTTTTCCAAATTTCCCAAATCACTTCGCGCACGCTCTGCAGCTAGGCCCTAACTCCCCTCTGCCACCATGGATTTGCTTCAAACCTCTTGCAAAGTAAAGTATATATAGCCAGCAGTGCGCCCAGACCCCGAAACTCACCCACAAACACCAGGAAGCCCCCCAAACAGGCCCCCGAAAACGCTACATTGAGCAAAATGTCAGAAATAGCAAAAACAAAATCGGCCTGGATTTTGTCCCAACCACTTCTACCCGGTATTAGACCTTCCCAGGAATGCCCCAAGACCCGACAACCCACCCGCCAAAAAGCATAACACCCCCAAACAGGCCAAAAGCAAAATCTCATACTTGCAATATTTCTCGGCCTTCGGTCCAAACGCGCTGCGTAGCTAGGCCATAGGTCCGGTTTGCCACCACGGATTTCCTGAAAAGCAAATGCAATCAAGTTTAGAGTGTCCCAGCAGTGCTCCCAGACCCCGAAACTCACCCACAAACACCAGGAAGCCCCCCAAACAGGCCCCCAAAAATGCTACATTGAGCAAAATGTCAGAAATAGCAACAACAAAAAATCGGCCTGGATTTTGTCCCAACCACTTCTACCCGGTATTAGACCTTCCCAGGAATGCCTCAAGACCCGCCAACCCACCCGCCAAAAAGCATAACACCCCCAAACAGGCCAAAAGCAAAATCTCATACTTGCAATATTTCTCGGCCTTCGGTCCAAACGCGCTGCGTAGCTAGGCCATAGGTCCGGTGTGCCACCACGGATTTCCTGAAAAGCAAATGCAATCAAGTTTAGAGTGTCCCAGCAGTGCTCCCAGACCCCGAAACTCACCCACAAACACCAGGAAGCCCCCCAAACAGGCCCCCGAAAACGCTACATTGAGCCAAAATGTCAGAAATAGCAACAAAAGAAAATCGGCCTGGATTTTGTCCCAACCACTTCTACCCGGTATTAGACCTTCCCAGGAATGCCCCAAGACCCGCCAACCCACCCGCCAAAAAGCATAACACCCCCAAACAGGCCAAAAGCAAAATCTCATACTTGCAATATTTCTCGGCCTTCGGTCCAAACGCACTGCGTAGCTAGGCCATAGGTCCGGTTTGCCACCACGGATTTCCTGAAAAGCAAATGCAATCAAGTTTAGAGTGTCCTAGCAGTGCTCCCAGACCCCGAAACTCACCCACAAACACCAGGAAGCCCCCCAAACAGGCCCCCGAAAACGCTACATTGAGCAAAATGTCAGAAATAGCAACAAAAAAAATCGGCCTGGATTTTGTCCCAACCACTTTTACCCGGTATTAGACCTTCCCAGGAATGCCCCAAGACCCGCCAACCCACCCGCCAAAAAGCATAACACCCCCAAACAGGCCAAAAGCAACATCTCCTACTTACAATATTTCTCGGCCTTCAGTCCAAACGTAGCTAGGCCATAAGTCGGAGTTGCCACCACGGATTTCCTGAAAAGCAAATGCAATCAAGATTAGAATGTCCCAGCAGTGCTGACAGACCCCAAAACTCACCCACAAACAGACGGAACCCCCCCTAAGAGCACCTCAAAGGCAAGCAACTCAGCAAAAACACTAAAAAATTTGCGCCTCGGATTTGGTCCAAACCACTTTTATCCGGTATTAGAGCTTCCCAACAATGGTCCCAGAGCCGTCAACTCACCTGCAAAGAGGTAGAACAATACCCCCACAAGTGCTGAGTCTTTCTTCATTGGGCGTAAACCAGCCCTCTGCTTTGATGGAAATAGGAGTCTGGGGGAGGAGGATAGAGGAGCATGTTCTTCTGAACTTGTGAACCTGAGGAATGCAGACTGAGGCACCTTCAAATCAATTAGCAAACAAGTGAAGACAGTTCTGCTGATGGGCTTGTTTTTGTGATTATCTGATTAGAGTTTGAAATATATTAACTGTGCACAACAAAGAAAGACAGACACACAGGAATAAAAGTGAATAAGGACGAAAAAGAAAGTTATTGATTCGTTGTCTCATTTTCAGGGCTTGGTATCACGGTCCAGGAATGAGAATAAGGCTTCGTCATCATACTCTGCGAATTCAGACAGGGTGAGCTCAGTGTCACCTGACAGAGTAGAAATTCCCTCATCTATGTTGCTGGCCACCTCGTCTTCATACGGCGCGCTTTCTCGTACTCTGAAATCTGGTGGTATGAGGTGCTGATTCATCTTGATCATTGTTAACCTCTCCACATTTTTGGGCGAGAGGCGGCTCCGTTTGGAAGTTACAATGCCACCAGCAGCACTGAAAACACGTTCAGAAGACACGCTTGCGAGTGGGCAAGACAAGTAGTTCAAAGCCAGGTTGGTGAGCTCTGGCCACAATTCTTTTTTCCCATGCCAATACGCCAATGGGTCAGCATTAACATAGACCTCTGTTGAGTCATTCAGATAGTCCTTCACCATCGACTCAAGGTCCTCATCCAAGGTTCCTCCACTTTGCTTAGCTGTTGCTGTGCCTGTGACCTTTTGAGAACCAAACCCAAGCCGAGCTAGCCAATCCTCTTCAGCCTCCAATGTTTCTGTTGTGTCTGGTGCAGATGATCCGGTTGCCGGTGTCTTTAACGGCTGAGAGGTCACTTGTGCCACAGCCACAGGTGCAGAAGTGGATTGTTTTGACTGGGGATGGCCTGCTGATGCTGATGTACTGCCTTTTCCTTCAATTTTCTGCAGTTCTCTTTCAAACCTCTTGGCTGACAAGGCTAGCCAACGTTTGTACTTTGGAACATGTTCATCATCAAAAGGAAAGAATGCTTGGCCTGCCAGCGCCTTTTTGTAGCGTGGATCCAGAATAGTAGCACAAATGTAATGCTGTTCTGAGTGGATCATTTGAAGACGTTCATCACCTTGTAGGAGCTCTAATAATTTCTCAGCCGGAACAAAAGAGTCTTGGTTTTTTACATCTTTTTCAAACACATAACACACCTCCTTCAGTTGGTGCTCCAGCATGTACAACAATGGGATAGCTTTTCCCAAATTACAGTTCTCCTTGCTGACTGCACGCGTGAAGAACTCAAAAGGACGAAGCATGCGTGTCAGGCTTTTAACTATGTTCCATTGCGCCGCACCCATCCTCAGGTCCTCCTTCTGAGCTGTACCCTCTGTTAAGAAATAGTGATCGAGTACCGTATACTGCTCATACAGACGCTCAAGCATGTAGAAGGTTGAGTTCCAACGTGTTACCACCTCCTGGATGAGTGCTTTCACTGGCATTTGACGTTGATATAGCAGGTTCCTCAGCTGCTTCCGGGCCTTAAAAGAATGGCTGAAATGGTTGCACATTTTTCGGCAGGTGTCCAATACACTGTACGCTGCACTGTCTTTATTACCCAAGAATTTTTGGACAACCAGGTTTATACAGTGCGCCAAACACGGCACTCTGAAATACTCACCCAGCCTCATGGCCTTAACTATATTGGCGCCATTGTCCGTGGAAACATAACCAACCTGGCGTTTTTTTGGGGACAGCCAGCTAAGGACCTTTGTGTTAAAGACATCCAAAATGTTTTCTGCTGTGTGACGTTTCTCCAAACCAAACATGGCTAGTGTTGCATGTTTCCGAGCAGCTTTAAAAACAATGTCCGGTTCAACACCTGTGTTTAGCTTTGCTTTAGCCCCCGAAAAAGAGACCCAGTGTGCAGTGATGCACATGTAATCAGCGCCTGCGCCACTGGTCCACATGTCTGTTGTCAGATGTATAGTGTGAACAGCACTCTTCTGCAAAGCTGCCCCAATCACCTCCAGAACATCTTCATGTAGTGCTGGAACCGCAACTCGGGCAAAATAGAACCGGCTGGGAACCTTCCATTTAGGGCAGAGCGCTGCCACTAATTCTAGAAAACCAACCCCTTCTACAAAAGAAAAAGGGAGAAGGTCCAGAGCTAGCATTTTAGCCAGCTTAGTGTTATACAGACGCGTCAGTGGGTGGTTGCGTTCATATTGCGCTTCTGTAAACAACATCTTTTTAATGTTGCCCTGGACCAAGGATTTACGGGATGATGATGATGATATCTTCGACCCAGTTTCGCTCGCTGATGAACTTTTTCGCATTGGTGTCTCACTCTCTCCCACACTCTTAGTGTGGCTCACATGTGGTGTGCTGCTGACAGGGGTACTGGGTGTAAGTGAAGTGTTTGACACGTCTTCTTCCTCCTTGTCATCATCAGATGAAACATCAACGTTTTCATTTTGTGCAATTCGGGCTTCCTTGATCGCCTGTAGGTGCGCAAACCATTGGACAGCGTGCTGTCTCTCAAGATGACCTCTCTGGCCTCCGGTACCATAGTTGGTACCAAACTTACCACAACTAACTCGAAGCTTACAAATGCTACAAATGGCGAAGTTTTCCTTTTTTGGGCAAACACTAAAGAAGTCCCAAACTGCAGACTTGAAATGTCTTTGGGGGCCGGAGGAGGCGGCGATACTGGTGGTGGTGGTCCTGCTGCTAATGCCAGATGAAGTGGAGGATGTGGATTGCCGAACTTCAGTACGTTTTGCACTTTCACCACCACTAATTGAGGTCGAGGTGGATGGAGGTCCCTTCTTGCGAGGAAGAAATATGGAAGTGGTAGGTGTTGGTGTACTAGTTAACTCCAAATCCAATGATTGTTGTGTTTCCATTGACTCCTCGTCGACATCATCATCACGCTCAGCAGCTTCTCGGGATAGGGTCAAAATGTCTCTTTGCTGCATGCCCGCTGGGGCTGCAGTGACCATTATGATGACTGGATCGTCGCTGTGAAGGGCTTCATCAGCAGCAGTATGCGTCACTTCTTGTTGAGCCTCATCACACTCCATAGCTATGAGTTTTTCGACGACCTTCCTTTTACGCTTAGGTACCTTTGTCAGATCATGGTGTGCCTCACTCTCAGACTGCCGTGATGATGGTTCCCAATCTTCATCCAGAATGGGATCATCAGAAGGAGGTGGGCTTGAAGAAGATGTAGACACCAACCTTGATCTTTTCCTTGCTAGGGATGTGGAAGACAATGGATGATCATCAGGAGGAGTGGCTTCCAATGATACCTCGGCTTGATTGTCGATTTCCTGATGTGCCCCTACTTCGGGAGGAACAACTATTGTGGGCACTTGTGACCCTCCATGCACCTCTGCTTGCGAATCTCCTTGCGCTGCCTCTCCTTCCACATGTACTTGGGCTTGTACTTGCACATGGTGTTGTTGTTGCGACTGTGGTTGTTCAACACTTGTCAGATGAGTTACAACAACCTGTGTTGATTCAGGGACATTGCTGCTACTTTCTTGCGATGAGCCAACATCACTGGTCGATGGTGATTGGAGAGGTACACTGACTGCCTCTGAAGCACTCAAGGGCTTTGACTTAAGTTGGCGTGGTGGTGGAGGCACTGAACCCAATGGAGCGGGGGTGCTGCTCCCAGCTTGGTCCCCAGCAGATCCTGCTGCTGCAGGCGTACTTTTTTTTTTGCTCCCAAAAAACGCGGCGGGCGGCACACCAGCCTCCTTGGTAACTTGCTTCTTCTGCTCCTTACTAGCAACTTTCTTGCTAGAGGAGCTACGGAGACCTTTTTTTGGGGCCATCTTCTTCAGAGCAGGTCAGACAGCAGGCCGCAGTTGCACGAATTGTAGAGTTGTCTGAGGCCAGACGTGACGTCGCGTGACGTTATGCTGCACACACACCGCTGCAGGACTTCTTCCTGGCACTGGTGGTTCTCTTGAGTCTTGTGCACCTAAAAGCAATGGAAGACAGAGGAACATCAGTTCAGTTATACACCCCAAATTTTTTTTTTTTTAAACAGAAAAATCAGCACAATCCCATTCCATCTATGCCCTCCATGATGTTTAAGTTCAAGACACCCCACAGAAAGACTAGGCCCATGCAAGACTCAATACCCCTGGTGAAAAGGCCACAAGTACAGCCCCAAAAAACGAATATCACTGAAAAATCAGCACAATCCCATTCCATCTATGCCCTCCATGATGTTTAAGTTCAAGACACCCCACAGAAAGACTAGGCCCATGCAAGACTCACTACCCCTGGGCATAAAGGTTGAAAAGTAGGCAAAATGGTTGCAGGCCCAACAACAATGCCTGCATTCAAAATGGCCACTTGCCTCCCAGCACATGGCCAGGGCCTGTAGCAGCACTCAAAATGGCCCCCAGCCACATGGCCTGTCCCTCCCCATGAACACCCCCAAAAATCGAAAAACACTGAAAAATCAGCACAATCCCATTGCATCCATGCCCTCCATGATGTTTAAGTTCAAGACACCCCACAGAAAGACTAGGCCCATGCAAGACTCAATACCCCTGGTGAAAAGGCCACAAGTACAGCCCCAAAAAACGAAAATCACTGAAAAATCAGCACAATCCCATTCCATCCATGCCCTCCATGATGTTTAAGTTCAAGACACCCCACAGAAAGACTAGGCCCATGCTAGACTCAATACCCCTGGTGAAAAGGCCACAAGTACAGCCCCAAAAAACGAAAATCACTGAAAAATCAGCACAATCCCATTACATCCATGCCCTCCATGATGTTTAAATTCAAGACACCCCACAGAAAGACTCAGTCTACCCACCACTGAGTACCCCTGGGCAAAAGGCCCCAAAACAGCCCAAAAATCGAAAATTCCAAAATTGTAGTTGCAGCAACTGTAATGCCCCAAACAAACTTACTTGTGAAATTTCTAATCCAAAAGTGATCCAAAGAAAGTCAAAAAGGCCTCAAATCCAAATATCCAGCAGCTTCCACAAAAAGTAATCCTTCCAGCTCCAGATCCAAATGAAAAGTGAGCAGGAGATGGACAAAGCACTGGGAGGAGCCTGCTGGACAGGAACAGGAAGTTAAAGACTGTGGGGCACTTCCTTCCTCCCACCCCCCCCTCCCCAAAATGGACTCCTCGCAAAAAAAGTGCAGGCAAATGTCAACCTGAGGAGTTATTCAGATAAAAATCATCATTTCCAGAAGGTTTATGCTGCTTGCTGGTGGATTTCTTGTGCAGAATTGCAAATTTTATATTTTCGCGAATGCGAGATTGTTGCTGCTCGCCGCATCTCCAAGCTCGCAATTGCGAAGTCCCGCGATACGTGATCACGGCGTACTCGCGTTAGTTGGCAAGGCGCGATTATGTAATCGCGCTCGCCAAATTCTCGCGGGATCCCGCAGCAAGATCCAAAATGGCGCAGCACTCGCAAAATATCGAGAAAAACAACTCGGCAAACGCTGATGAACGCCGCGCGCCGAAAAAATTGTATCACCCAGAAAACAAATACGCTGCGTGCGAATTTAGCGGATTTTGCGAGAAATCCGCGAATCTCGCGGATTGCGAATTTCCCGAAAATCCGCGAAATCCGCGAGCGGAGCGGATTTTACGCCCATACTTAGATATAATTATAAGAAAGAAGAAGACCCGGTCACTCGTTTGTTGGTTCTGCTCAATTTTTATTTAGGGCAGAATCTTGCACTCAGGTATTTAATCCTTCTGTGCAACCTATATATTTTTTTAGGAAATTCAGGAAAAGTAAATGCAATGATTTTTACAAATACTATGACTGTCCGAAGAATTACTTACTGTCCTGCACAAGGACACATGTATTTACATGTATTTACAAACACAATTTACACTTCACTCAGAAAAACACAAAAAAATTTTTTACATTTAGATAATATATACAAGACAAACATTTGAGAGAAAATGACTCATTAAGATTGAAAGTACCCTGTCCACATACTTTCTGTCAGGCCACTAAAGCTGAATATTTTTTCTTTTTCTTTTGGCCTGATAGCGCAAGAGGCTACTAGTGCAATCAATGTTCAATGTATTTATCAAAACACAAAAGCCTTATGCGCAAAAAAACATTCGGACTTAAGACGAATGAAGGTCAAGAGCCTGTAAGCCGACGCGTTTCTGAGCCTGTCTGTGTACTTGGCAGGCTCGTCTTCAGGGCTTTGGGGCTGGGTATCTACATGAGTACAAATATAGGGCATAGTAAGTTTTTAACCCTCTTTTATGCGTCACCAAAAACTGTTCAGCTGACGTTGTTGTTACCTTTTTGTTGTGCAGTCTCTATTATCTGATCTTCAGATCGATTTCTTTTAGGGGACTCCTTAAGTTCTGTAATGGAAACAGTAACGTGGTATGTTTCCCAAAGTTCTTATCTTTACATTAGTGGTTTATTTTCAACCTTTTTTAGCACTCACGTGTTTAACAGCCAAGACGTTTTCGAGCAGGTTATCGGTCTCCGTTATGAGCGGTAATTGACGCTGGCGCTATAAAGTCAACAGGGACGTTTTTAGTAATTTGACACTATCCTGTTTATCGCTACAAACATCTTAGCGCTGTAACACTAGCAGCGGATCATTGGGCACTTACTTTTTGTGTTTTCAGCGGGCGCGGAGCGCCGTATTTCTTTGTATTGGGACGCCACCTCTTGTTAGTCTGTAACCCTCGGCGCTGTAAGTTTAAGCGGATGCGGTATTTTAGTATGAGATTTTCACTATTATGGGCATTCAGTTTCCACAATACAAAAGTAAAGCACCTACTTGCACGATGTAGACGTCGAGTCTATATTGGAGGGGGCGTTGCTCAACTTCTAGTTTGTTTACGGTGGATGCGGTTAGCGCTGCAATCAATTAATAAAGCGGAGATTTAGGATTACGTTTTAACGAGTGTTAAAACATTTAATATTTAACGCATATGTTCGTTTACCTGTGGATGAGTCGCTAGGCACTGCTGTTTACTCCAGAGTTCCTCAGATGAGAGAAAGGCTGAAAAAACGCGAGGGTTTGGTGTTTTTTATATCACCCAGTGCTTCTGGGACATGTAGTCCTAGAATTTCAAGATTGATTATTTGAGAGGTGGTCTGTGCCGCCTACGGCCCAGTTATTGGTTTTGGCTTTCTGTATGTTCATTCAGTCCATCATTCACGCAGTCGTATTTCAGAATTAGATATGCCTCCCTTTTTGCTAATAGTGCTTCTACACTACCTCCTCTTGCAGGGACTTGAATCTTTGATAATACCGACCACTTTAATTCTTTCTCAGTGTTGCCTGAATCGATGCAATGTTGGACCATTGGGGCATTTAGAACTTTTTGTTTAATCCTAGATCTGTGTTGGGTCAGTCTTTGTGACACTGTTTGTGTGGTTTTCCCTATGTAAAGTTTGTCACAAGGACAAATGATTACATAAACCACATTTTTGCTCTTGCAGTTTGTGAATTCCACGTGGGTCCATTTAACATTATGATGTTCAAATGTGGTGCCTTCAATGGTATTTATGCACGAGATGCAATTACCACACTTGTGGTGTCCTTTGACCGGGTCTAATTTCCACAATGTGGGTAAATCGCTTTTTGGTCTCTGGGTACCCAAATCCGCTCGAATTATTTGTTGCCCTATGCTTTTACTCTTTTTCAGGGCAAATAAAGGTTTTGGAAACGGTATGTTCAGGTTCGATAACAAGTGCCAATTTTTCAGTACTATGGCCTTGAATTTATTGGTTAGTGGTCCATACGTCGTTACACAAACTAGCTGTTCCAACGGTTTCTTGTCCTTCTTTGTCAACAGTGCTTCCCTTGGTGTGAACCATGCGCGTTTAGTGGCATGTTTTAACATCTTTCTAGGATATCCCCGTTTGGACAGTTGGTCGCATAGTGTTTCAGCATGTATCATATAGTCCTCTTTCCTTGAACAATTACGTCTGATTCGTAATAGTTGGCTATACGGTAAGTTTGCTTTCAAACTTTTGGGGTGGAAGCTATCGTAGTGTAGAATTGAGTTTTTATCAGTTTGTTTGCGGTGAAGGGTGGTGGCTAATTCTCCTTCCTGATGGAATACCTCCACATCAAGAAAAGTTAAGCGGGTGTTACTGCTATTCATACTGAACTTTATATCAGGGTGTCTATTGTTCAGCCACTCATGGAACTCTTTTAGTTGTTCCTCAGTTCCTCTCCACTGACACCAGATGTCATCGATATAGCGATACCATCTTGAGATGTGTATGCCATAAGGATTTTGATGGTAAATGAAGCGCTCTTCATACAGTGCCATGAAGAGCACCGCCATTTCTGGGGCATAAGGACACCCCATGGCGGTGCCCTTCACTTGCATGTAGAAGGTGTCCATGAATCTGAAGTAGTTACGTTTGAGTGCCAGGCTTGCCAATTCAATGATAAATTGAGTTGGAACTCTATGGGGTCTCGGCCGGGTTTCAAGAAAAAATTCAATAGCTTCTAATCCCTCTTCCTGGGGGATTTGTGTGTACAAGGAGTTAACGTCAAAAGTGACCATTAACTCAACCTTGTCATCAAATGGTGTAGTTTCTATTTTAGTGATGAAGTCAGTCGTGTCTTTTATGTAGGATTTGACATCACCCATGACGTCTACATCGTGCAAGTAGGTGCTTTACTTTTGTATTGTGGAAACTGAATGCCCATAATAGTGAAAATCTCATACTAAAATACCGCATCCGCTTAAACTTACAGCGCCGAGGGTTACAGACTAACAAGAGGTGGCGTCCCAATACAAAGAAATACGGCGCTCCGCGCCCGCTGAAAACACAAAAAGTAAGTGCCCAATGATCCGCTGCTAGTGTTACAGCGCTAAGATGTTTGTAGCGATAAACAGGATAGTGTCAAATTACTAAAAACGTCCCTGTTGACTTTATAGCACCAGCGTCAATTACCGCTCATAACGGAGACCGATAACCTGCTCGAAAACGTCTTGGCTGTTAAACACGTGAGTGCTAAAAAAGGTTGAAAATAAACCACTAATGTAAAGATAAGAACTTTGGGAAACATACCACGTTACTGTTTCCATTACAGAACTTAAGGAGTCCACTAAAAGAAATCGATCTGAAGATCAGATAATAGAGACTGCACAACAAAAAGGTAACAACAACGTCAGCTGAACAGTTTTTGGTGACGCATAAAAGAGGGTTAAAAACTTACTATGCCCTATATTTGTACTCATGTAGGTACCCAGCCCCAAAGCCCTGAAGACGAGCCTGCCAAGTACACAGACAGGCTCAGAAACGCGTCGGCTTACAGGCTCTTGACCTTCATTCGTCTTAAGTCCGAATGTTTTTTTGCGCATAAGGCTTTTGTGTTTTGATAAATACATTGAACATTGATTGCACTAGTAGCCTCTTGCGCTATCAGGCCAAAAGAAAAAGAAAAAATATTCAGCTTTAGTGGCCTGACAGAAAGTATGTGGACAGGGTACTTTCAATCTTAATGAGTCATTTTCTCTCAAATGTTTGTCTTGTATATATTATCTAAATGTAAAAAAATTTTTTGTGTTTTTCTGAGTGAAGTGTAAATTGTGTTTGTAAATACATGTAAATACATGTGTCCTTGTGCAGGACAGTAAGTAATTCTTCGGACAGTCATAGTATTTGTAAAAATCATTGCATTTACTTTTCCTGAATTTCCTAAAAAAATATATAGGTTGCACAGAAGGATTAAATACCTGAGTGCAAGATTCTGCCCTAAATAAAAATTGAGCAGAACCAACAAACGAGTGACCGGGTCTTCTTCTTTCTTATAATTATAATTGTCCTACCCGGCCACACCTTTTGGACAAAACCCCCCTTGATAACAGAGTCATACTTAGATATAGCACATTTTTGCAACACACCACACGTTCTGATACAGTAACCACATAAGCGATACCGACCATTAACCCACAACACTCTTCGTTATTCAAAAGTAAATAACTACCATTTGTCAATAATGTAAATGTGGGAACTATTGCTGGAACTGGCGTGCCTTTCAAAACACATGCCAAATTAGGCTGGTCCTGATTACAAGAACCATGCAACTGGATGTGTCTGCATATTAGTGAACGGTCAGGCGACTGTGTGCATTCTTCACCATTCAGATTCACTTCCTTTCCATCTTTCAGACATCTGTACGTGTATGGTAAAGACCATGCCTCATGGAGGAATGCACTGCCTAGTGGGTCATATCGCCCTATTGCAATATACCGCATACAATTAGTACATTTGTACAAAGCAAATGGTAACGTAATGACTCCATGGATAAGCCATGTTGCAGCAGCTGCTTCAGCTACAGAAAAGGGTAAAGATTCTAACTTTTCAATATGTAACATAGAAAATGATGCATCTCGCATGGAAAGCATGCGCTGCTTGTCAGTCAAATTAAATGGGGCAAATAGGGAGGACACGTTCATGTAACTCCAAGGCACGCGGCCCGCCTTAAGAGTCTGTAGTGTCCACGCAAACTGCATTACAGAACGCAATTGATTTTGACCATGGTACAATACAGACACCTCATCATTCACAATGTCAACTACAGAAGAAACAATATTATTCAACGTGTAAATTCGGGAAGAAAGCATGTTAATACTGTTATCGACAACTGCAAGTACTTTTTCCAAATTTGCTTGGTCAATCGCCCTTAGGCGCTTAGCAGCCTCAATTTGTGAAAATTTCCAAATTTCATTGTAAACCGCATAAATCCACCGTTTAGACCTACCATTAGCCGGGCCTTTTATAAAATCATTTAAATCCACATCATCATTTAACTGAGATAGATGTAGTTTAACTGCAGCTAACGTGGAATGTTGTAACCAATTCTGACACAGTTTCCCCACAGAGTATGTTGTGGCAGTATAATCAGTTTCAAAACGGGGATCAGGTCTGATTTGTGTGAACCCTTCAGCCAAACCCAGAAAACGACGTTGGCAAGAATCAGCACTTCTATGCCACATCAGCCAACCCTTCGGATCCAAACTGGATACATTAAAGGATGAATTATGCAATAGAGTTTGTAACTCACGAATGGACAATTCAGTATAATTACCCCAACCTGAAAACTCTTCCAATTCGGGTATAATTGGTGTATTTAATTTTTTAGAAGTAGCCAATCCAAAGCATGTTGTTTGGGAAATAGTAGAATTTAGAAACAACATGTGATTCGGGATGAGACATGCACGGTGCAAAGCCTCAGTGACTTGTACCTGCCAATCTTTGGTACCCCAAACCGATTTAAGGTCAATTGTTCCTTTCCATAACTCGTAGCCATCTACAGCTAACTTGTCTAGAAAGGACTTCGAATACAGCAATTTTGTATCGGTAAGTCTAACTTTGGACATGGACTTTTGTGTCATTTTGAAATAAAATGACTCAGGATTTGATTGATTAAAGTCTGTAAAATAAGTGTATTTTTTCAGAAATGTACTGGAGCTGCCTCCCAACGGAGCTGGGCAATGTTCCCACTGTGTGTAATTTACAGCAACCCTCCTGGAATTTGTTTTATGTAGAAAATGATTACCATAATGTTGAAAGCAAAACAAATCACCATAATTAACAGAATCTAAGTATAAATCCTCAGCATCCAATGCAGCATAATATTTCAAATCAGAGAATAATGCTTCAACGGCCTGAATATCCCAATCATCAGAACGTATATTTTGTTTAACCACATCCCCCATGTTTACTCTAAGCACATTCGGAACATTAATCACTTCAGTGGGGCCATGTATTTGAAACCTAACTGCATCCCACACAATCCCATCAAGAACAGGCCAAGCAGTAATGTTAACTGTATTCAAGTCTCGTTTCAGTCTGTGCGCTGAATGTGAAGAGGAAAGAGGGACCAATGTTCCATTAAGGTACAGAATTCCTGTTCTTTCTTTGACATAGTGGCCATCGATCAGACGGAAAAAATAAAACACAAAACCAATTGACATAAAAAGATAAAATGAAAATATAATCATCCAAATGTATGTCCAAGGGGGAATTAAAATTGTTTTTTAAATAAAGTGGCATATTTAGCAATAGTTGAGTGTTTCTTTGAATTTTCTGAAACAGAGTCAAAAGAGAATCTGGACTGGCCGGCCAAACGAGTCTGCAAATCCGGCATTGATAAATCAGTTGGATAGGTGTAGTTCAGCTCATCACTGTTAGTAACAGGAATAGTATTTAATAAAGGACTGGAAATAGCAGGCATCTCGAGGGACACCTCCGTCTCAGCACCAGAAGTAATGGCCAACACAGAGTGCCTCACCATGGAAGGACAGGATACAGCCGGTGTCATGCTATGAAGAATCGGCCACCCTGTGTGTCTTGACATTGTCAATTGAGATAAATCTGTTTTCCTTACGACCTGGAAGTGGTGGTAATATGACTGTTCTTGTGCCCTTCACTCCAAGAACTCAAACCGGTGCACGATATGAGGGACCAAACTCTTTCTTGTTATCGATCTTCTCTCGAACCAGTTCTCCAACCTGGGGTAGCCAGCCAACTACCGGGATCTGCAACGCATCATCCGATGTGGAGGGCAAATGTTCCTTTGCTAGACTGTCTCTGGTCTTTTGTAGATCCTGTAAAACATTGCAATGTTCATCTACGTCAAAGGCCGCGGCCTGGGCCTTGCAGTCTAGACCGTCGAGGTCAGGGACATACATCTTGATACCAAAGAGCATTTTGTATGGGGTCCGCCCACCCAGGGACCTTCTAGGGAGATTATTAAGCGCACGCTGCACGCCATTGTGGTGGGCCAACCAGTTTCTGCCAGTGCCTATAACTCGAGCTGTCAAAGATTGCTTTAAGTCACGGTTCATTTGTTCCATTACACTGTTACCCTCAGGTCTGTACGGAGACGAAAACTTGACTTGGACCCCCAACGAAACCATAGCATCCTTATACGCCTTAGAGGCGAAAGCCGGACCCTGATCCGAATGGAAGGTACCACAGGCAAAAATCCATACAAAGACTCGCAAATCCTTAATGACAGTCCGCGAATCAGCGCTCCGATGGGGCCATACCCACACAAAGCGTGTGCATGAATCAACTGCTACTAAGATATACTTATACGCAGTATCAGAAGAAAAAGGACCGCAGTGATCTAAATAAACGCACCCCAGTGGTTTATTAGAAATGTACAACTGTGTCTGAGGCGGACGCGCAGCAGTTGAAGGCTTAATCTGCTGGCAAATGTCACATTGAAGGACATAATCGCGCGTCTGTTTGTACAGTCCCCGCCACCAGAACCTCTGTTGTAGCTGAGTTACAGTGGCTGAGACGCCCGCATGCGCAGATGCCACACCTTCATGAGCCACTGTAATCAAAGTAGCTCTGCGATCCGAGTTGGGAATTAAACGTTCGCCAACATCAGGAATTTTCACATAAGGAACCTTATCGGGACTTAAGTGGTATGTGTACTTCGAAGGAAACCCCGCAGGATATTTACCTCCCTTCTCAGTGGCAGCAACAGCTGCCAAGATGTCATCATCTATGTTACTTTTGGACCGCGTGACTGCTGCAACTAAGTATTTCGATACTGCTGACTTCGCCGCTTCATCAGCAAGCGAATTACCGACAGCGTGGACTCCCACGCGCTGATGGCCAAGAGTATGAATCACAAACACGAGTGGTAACTTTTCTTTAAGTTCCGCCACTCTGACCCAGATCATTTTATGTTTTATAGTGCTATCTTTGGAATCACGAAATTCATTCTGAATCCAAAAGAACAAGTTTTCATTGTAAGACTGGACACAGTAGTAAGAGTCACTTACGATCAAAGTCGTCACACTAGGATCTGCGTACTCCAATGCAAGCATCAGAGCACGGAGCTCTGCTAATTGTGCGGTGCAGTCCCCAAGCGTCTGCGTGTGCACGACACTGGACTTGAACTCATCGTTCACCATGGCACCGACCACAATGGCGCATGCGGAAACGTAGGCACGTTTAGAGCCATGCGCAACCTGCGCCGAACCATCGGTGTAAATGATGCAACCGAAATCCTCCAACGGCCGCATTGCTAAAGGAGCAGGATGAACAAATTCATACTGTAAGTACTCCTGCGAACGTAAAGTGGCATCAAAAATAAACGTGACATCCTGGGATGTCAAGGATGCTGCCCATTGAATCCACCGAGGGTGCAAAGTTTTGGAATTTGGTACACTGGCTTTCATAACTGCCTCCAAGGCAGGACACGGGGTAACAACCAACATGCGTTTTCCCTGTGACAGGGCACGTTCCTTGAGAATTGCCATCTGCACAGCTGTTAAAACTTATTCCACAGTGGAAAAGCGCATTTCAGCCGAAGTGTACAAGTGCGACTTGTAAGCAATAGGTACTGTATCTCCTTCATTAAAAGTCAGGTACGTGAAACCTACCGCCCCAGGGACAATTCTTATCACCAGGTTGGTCTGGTTATCACGAGTCTGTAAATATTCAGAAGCGAGCAAATCAGCTTGCAAAGACTGCAGAATAGCTGAATGCTCAGGCAGCCAGCATGATTTGGAAAAAGATGGTTGTATCAAAGCATACAAAGGCTTGATACGCTGGGCATATTCTGGAATGTATGTTCTTCCGAAATTCAAAAAGCCCAGTAAAGATTGTAATTTTTTCAGTGTTGTCGGAGAGCGCAACTGTGCGCATTTCTCCAGGAAGTGAGGAGCCAAGACTTTTCCTTCATTGTTGAGTTCATAGCCTAGAAACAACACTGTGTACTCTGCAATGTGCGATTTTGCAAAGTTAAATTTGTAACCCATGTCTGCAAAGTTACAAATAATACTATTCACTCAACACAGATGCTCCCAAAGCTCGTCGTCTGTGAGATAAATGTCATCCACATACGAACAAGCATCCAGGTCGATTCTCTCCAACAGAGAGACAATGCGGGCGGAAAAAACTCCAGGACTATTCTTATAGCCCATTGGGAGACGCCGAAACATTTTTTGGACACCGCCGCATGTGAAGGAAGTCCATTGGGAACTTAGACTGTCCAATGTATGGGCATAAAAACCATTGGAAATGTCAAGCGTGGTTTTGAACCGCTTACGCACAAGACTATTTACAAGGGCAGAGCCGTGAGTATTCTGTACTGCACAGTTACGGCAATGCGAGTTTAAATGCCGGTAATCCAAAACCAAACGATATGAGCCGTCCGGCTTGTTAACAGTAAAGAGGGGGTTATTCATCGGTGACACACATGTTTCAATTACACCTTGATATTCCAATTGTTCAAGGATCGCTGCGACCGAAGCTTTCGCTTCACGTCGTATGGGATATTGAGGTTGAGGCTGCGGCTGAGACCGTAAAGGAATCTCGTGGCTAGGGGACAATTTATCCCAGCCACATTGATTGCGGTACACAGCAGCCGGTGCAAGCGCCAGAGCCCACTCTTCTGCAAAGTGCAGCGCTTTTTACTCTCGAAACAGTGTTCGCGAAACTGGGGAGGATTACCTCCTCCCCTCTCGGAGCTGCGAGAACAAAAGGTGGGGGCCAGTCAGCCTCCGAAAGCAAAATGTCATACGTAGACGAAAGATTTTCCCAAAATACCCCTTTTATGGTACGCTGTATGTCACCTTCAATTAACAGGACAGTTTCAAAAAGTCTATCAGGGGGAGCAACTCTTGTATCAGCTGTTTCAATCACAACATAAGTGTCAGTCGCTGTCACCTTCAGAAGTGGACGGAGGGCCTCTCTCACTATGGTAATCTCCACCGCGCTGTCCAGCAAGGTCAGAGCCCACGTCAGATTCCGAAGCCACGTTCTCACAATCTGGGGCATATCGATGCGCCGTTAAGGCTGCGACTTTCTTCTTGGCAAACTGCGGTCTCTGAGGCGTAGAGCCCTCCTGCTTGTCTGCACCGTTGCACGGGCGGGGCTGACCACGTCCTTGCTGGCCACTCCGGCCCCTGCCGCCCCCTCCACCACCGGTTGACGGAGCCGATGAATCCTGAAAGGAACGAGGAGAGCGTTGGTCAGAAGCCTGAAACCGATCAGGCGATTTAATCATCGCGCGGTCGCGCAAATCATAAACACGTTCCGACTGCGCAGGCAACGGCGACGCAGGACGAGAAACCTGTGTTTGTTGTTGTTGCTGTTGCTTACCCTGCTTCTGTTTTTCAGGCCAATTTTGTTTCTTATTGGAATTGGGCTGAACACTCGCTACCGAAGACTGTCCCTGGGGTTGCTTTTTCTCTTGATCAGAAAAAGGCTTAAGACCCTTGGCATTGCGGCCAACTGTTTTATAAGCCGTCACAATTATCCTCGCTAACTGTCGGGGTTTCTCGGCATTGGGAACCATCGCCAAAGCGTTAGCCACCTGAAAGTTCACTGCATCCCCCTTGACATTCGCAAGGATCAGATCGCAAACTACATCAAAGGAGCCACACAAGTGCATACCCAACTCAACCGCAGACTCCGTGATCATCTTGAACATGTTTAAGGACCGTAGACAGATTGGGCACGGACGGGGTGCCAAAGCACCTCGAATAGACCGCTGCAAAAGTCTTACCCCAGGTCTCACAGTCAACAAGCTCAGGGGCCAAATCTTTCGGCAAACTAAGCTTAAGAATCCGGTGTTTTTCACCAGGAGTCGTATTAGGAAACACAGCCTCCAGCTGGTCAAATTTCTCGGCAAGCCAGAAAGGAAAATCATCCTTATCCTGGGGTTTCTTGCCCATTACGGAATTCACCATGACAGGACTGATTTTCAAACCAGCCTGCCCTGCCGGAAGGGCTGCACCTCTAGGGGCTGCCCCATGAACATTACGACTTGTGTAATGCACAAGGGCTCTAATCACGGCAATAGCGACTACATGAAGTCGCCGAAGTTCACCTAAGTTACAATTGCCGTGATTAGGGTGAGGAGTAAATCCAGCCAAAGCGGGCCAATTTGCGCCCGGAATGGACAAAGGACCTAATCTCGGAGCGGTTAAAGAGTGGGGTAGGGCGCCACCAAACCAAACTCCATGCTGCCAAACATCAATAGGTACTTCCTGTGCTCTGTACGGAGCATATTCAGCAGGTACAGGTGACGCAGTGTACGAGTGGAACACACCAGAATTTGCGTCCACCGCCGGAAATGTCACCCACGAATAAAACAGTTCGTATGGGTAAGCATGTTCCGCACTCACCACCAGAACCACAGCCAAGCCTTCAACAGGAACATCATAAGCCCGCAAATGATCACGCACCGCAATGCGACTATGCAGCGGGATGTCCACGGCTTGTGCCATGACTGCACAGGAAAGTGAAAAAAAACAAAGAGTACTTTGTAGCACAACTGGGTAGCAATTCAAGGAAACCGTTTTAGATAGATTCAAGCTTGAAAAGACCTATTTCAAAAATAGGTAGGTTTTTCCGACAACAACCGTTTTCCGGAAACGGGAATGAAGGGGTTAAGGTTTGAATGATATACTACTCGAGTGTCATGATATAAGGCCAACAACGTATGGGCGCCATGTAGCAGGGATTCCGTTCTCTTACAGAACTGTGCATAGAGATCAGGAATCTCAGTGAATTAGGGTGACCCAAAACTCACCTCAGTATCCAAAATCCCCTTACCGAGCTAGCTACAGTGTCTCATTGGTCATAACAAACTACCAATGACTTAGACAAACCAGAACATGAACTTAGGTTACCTCAGGTATCGTGGAACACATGAACACTCTTTCGCTCTATAATCATTTCTAACCAGAACGTGGAGTAAAAGAGGACACGTGCAATTTTGAAATATTTATTATTCAATGCAAGGTTCTCAAACACAGTATCTTATATAATATAAGAATACATATTATAAAAATCAGAGTTATCAGCATAGTCACTAATCCATAATAAGCAAACGGTGATAGCATATTATAATGCAAAAATCAATAGAAATTTGTATCACCTATATTTCGCGCTCCCTATTTAGCATACTATATTATATCTAAGAAGGTCTCATTTGGGTTTTAGCAGGGCGGGCCCATACCTCTAAATGTCAGGAGGAGAGGATCACATCATCAGCTACCAGCTCTCTGCATGCGAAGCACCATCAAGTGTGTTTTTGCATTCTCAGTAACTCGATCTTAAACTCGCTTAGAGCCCAATGTTGGCAGCAACTGTATTTGTGTTATGTCTAGTGGTGCGAGGATCAGAGCTCCCAGCAACCTTGTGTTAGGTTATTCTTAGAGGGTGCAGTTCTCAGTGTGCAGACAGTGTACCAAGTGTACCAAGCACGACTGATATCAGAGCAATAACATATTATTCTCAAATAAATCACATCTTTCGTCTAGGTTGAAAGCTACAATAACAATTATGTGTCGTGTGCAAACTGAAACCAAAGGAAATATGTTGTTTAAACATTTAATAAACTCATGCTAACTTAACACAGTATATAGAAAAGCAGCATCTATATGACAATCAGTTAAGACATTGCCAATTTTATGAGCTATAGAGGACAATCTTTGCATATGCCCATATTAACTTTTAAACACACTGATATACATATAATGGTTTTAACTATATAAAAAATACATTCTTTGACAGTGCAGTTCTGTACATCAATATGATGATACTATTTTCTTAAATTAATTTTCTGTTTTCATGGAAGAAATACCATTTAAAAATAAGTGCAGAAAATATGAAAGCATTTCAAGTAGTACTCTGTGTAAAAAATGCTTGCTTGCTTCCCATGTTATCGTTTTCCAAAAGAATAAGGAGATGAAAAGCAGAGGTGGAGTGGTGACAGAGAGGAACAAAATGAGAAGTGAGGTGTAGAAAGACAGGTTAGGTAAAGCACAGAGCAAGAGGGATGAAGAACTGAAAGATGATTTGTAGAGGGGATAGGTGAAGAAGAGGAAATTAGAGAGAGTGAGGTACAACAATGGATGAAGGGGTAGAGAGCGAGGTAAAGAGGATGGACTGAAACAAAGGCATTACAGAGAAAGTGAAGTGAAAATTGAATGACAGACTGCATAAAGGGTTGCTTTAGAGAAAGAGGTAGCAACAGAGGAGGAAGGTTGTGAGAGGCGAGTTAGGAAGAACCAACATGGAGAAAGAAGGGAGGTGGAGAGGTGAGACCATGAATAAATGTTAGGTCAATTGAGAGGTTAGCTAGTGAGTGAGGTGGGGTACAAAGATGAGAGTGAGTGATGTGAGGAAGAGAGATAAATGAGATGGAGGTGGTGAGTGAAAGTGTGGGGAAAGAAGGGCGGAGAGAGGTGAGGTAAAGTGAAATGAAAATAGGAGAGTTAAAGGAAAAGATGAGGTAGAGAGAGAGGGGTGAGGCAGTGAGATGGGAACAGTGTGGTGAGGTGCAAAGAGAACAGTGACATGGTGAGGCCATGATAGTGAGTGACAGAGAGGACAGGTACATAGAAGTGTACCTACAAGAGGTGAGGGTTGCTGTAGAGATGTGAGGCAGAGTCAGAGGTACGATAGGAGTGGGAACATCAAGATGTAGAGGGCGTGGGTTAGAAAACATGAGGCAAAGTAAGGACAGAGGCGTGAGACAGAGATCTGTAAGGCAGAGAAGGGGGGCTAAAGGGTGGTACAGAGAGGTGACAGAGTCAGAGGTAGATTGATAAGAGCTGCAATATATTCATTGTGAGATAGAGGGATAAGATACTACAATATTGTTAGGTAGAAAGATGTGAGGTAGAAAGAAGTGAAGTAGAAAGAGGAGAGAGAGCCTAAGTAGAGGGAGATGATGTGAAGATGTGAAGAGTAAGTTATTGGAGGTAGACAGAGGTAAAAATTGGTGAGGGTCAATACAGAAAGATGGCTGAGAAAGAGGTGAGGGAAGGGGGAGATACACATTTAGAGAGTTTCGGGGAAAAGGAGAGACACGCAGGCAAAGGAAAGAGGGTGGTGAGGTGATGTAAGGATAGGTAGAGAGAGCGAGAGAGAGTAAGAGGTAGAGGGACGTAGAAAGAGGTTGGCTTACAAGCTCAAACACCTTTGAGAATCAGGTCCGTCACTATGTAATACGAGCTTTAATATCAGCAGATAGTCCTGGGAATGGGATGCGAAATACATTTCTGACATAAAATGTGAAATTCGCATCTCTGTGACATTCCTGCAGAACTAATACTGAACCCCATTGACAGATACAGCTTAAAAGCTAAGCTCTTCATTTTGAGCTGAAAGCTCTGGGGTGCAATAATTGTCACACACAATTAAAACAGACACCGAGGTGTTAGGTATTTACCACAAACATTTTGTATTGCCTCCCACGTTTTATTTTTTAGAAAAAACATGCAGATTTTAGGGCCATATGTATGAACACATTTTCCCATAGACACAGAATGGGTAAAACCCTTTGAAACATCTGGCCCTTAGTGCACTATTTACTGGCCATTTTCCCCTCTAATAAATATAATCAGGTCCGAAGTACCAGTATTTACTACAAAACTCATAATGCCTTAATATCCCAACGTGAGTACGAAATCCTGAGAAAAGCGGCCATAATTCACAGGCATGAAACCATTGTGTCGCAGACACTACACGCTCAGCTAAGTCACAGGAGCAATGTGACCAATTAAGTAAGTCGGAACAGCGTTACTATAGTTTGTTTCCTTATCAACTTTGTGGTGTTAGCAAAGATATTAAATAATCACTGAAGTCTACAGGCTGATTGTTCTCGTGGCTGCACTACTCATGACTCTGGTCGCCCAACCTCCATCCATTTGCCGGTTCACTGACTTAATGTTTCCCATTGCAAGCACGGATGACTTGAGAGTACAGATAATAAGAACAGGTTTTTTTCATACAGCGCTTTAAACGTGAAGTACTCGATCAAATGCTACAATAAGTGGTTACCCAGCTCAATGATGGTCTAATCTTGCAAGGAATTAGGCACATTGGGGCATATTTACAATAACTGGCGCATCCACAGGGATGCGCCAGTTATTATGCGCCACAGCTCCGCCACCCATGGTGCGCCGCATTTACAATGCGGCGCACCATTGGGCAAAATCGGCAGAGATGCTGATGCATCTGTGCCATAAAGGCGGCGCATTGCTGGAGTTGCGTCGCAAGCGCGGCGCAGCTCCAGCCAGGCTCGGGGTGCCCTATCTGTCCAATGCTGCGTCAAGCCTTACGCCTGCTTCAAGCAGGCGCAGGGTTTTGATGCAGCATTGGCCTAAAAGTGACTGAGTGAAATCTTGTAGATTTCACTCAGCCACTTTTGCGAGGCGCACCTGCCCCGGAACGCCCACCCTGCGCCGGAACGCCCACATGTGGCGCAGGGATTTACAACGTGACGCATCTGCCTAGATGCATCACGTTGTAAATGGGTCGCAGGGATGCCCAATGTTTACACCGCCGTTGCGTGACGCAACGGCGGCTTAAATGTGGCGCAAGTCCGACATAAATCTGCCCCATTGTTCCTCTACGTATTTTAAACTTTGCCCTAGAGTAACTACAGGTCCATCATGGTATGCGCACATTCCAACTGCATGGCCAACTCAAAGTTAAATGACGTCACCGTTGCTGTTCCTAACACTGAAATGAGGCCACCATCCGCATCAGGCCGGTTGAAAAATTGCTTCACTTCCAACTCGAAGGGAAAAAAGCAAAGACATTTTCCTAAAGTGAGGGCTTCGGAGCACCCAGTTGGCATGGCAGGGGGGCGAGTGGAAATGCTAGATCAGGAAGCAGAGGCAGGAGAGAGTGGGGAAATAGTAAAGAGATTGGGGAGAGGCCGGCTGGAAAGTGAGAGTGAGGAATTCAGGAGTGAAAAGGCTGGGGTGGGTATTAAGAATGGATAGACTGGGAGTGTAAAGAAAGAGACAGAGGGAGAGGAGAGACGGGGAGGAAGAGGAGGCCCACCAGGTGAGAGCTGACAGGGACAGTAGAGGAGCAGGTGGGGAGAGCAGACAGTCTGGGGTGAAAGGAGACGCACTGGGGAGGGGCGAGGCAGCCTAAATGGGAGAGCAACGAGGCAGGGCGAGGGGAGAAAATCAGAGAGAGGGGACATCCTGGGGTAGAGCAGATACATGTGGACTAGTGAGTCCAGCGATACCAGTAGAGTCACTTGGAAAGAACAGATGGATTTGGGGGAGAGTGGGCTTGCTGAAGTGGGAGAGGGCAGCTGAGCACGCGACTTTCTACAAATCGATACCAGGCAAGGACTAGTCAGCACTGCTCCCGGGCCCTCATGGCACTACATGCACCAGGCGGGCTAAAATAACATTTCAATCCAGGAGCATCTAGGAGTCTCCGCAGTTGAAGCTTGTATAAACTTAACAATGTTTGGTATGTGCAAGCTTTCCCCGCGGAGACTCCTCCGTGCTCTATGTTAAGCTAACATAATATACCATGTACTGTAGTTGTTACAAAACAAAGCGCTTACTCGTGGGGTAGTCCATCTAACGGACGGACGACAAGGTGTCACAGGCACTGCAGCACTCTCTGTCCTCGGGATCAAAAGCTGCTAGACTCCACCCCTCAGGCCTCATCAACCAATACAAGCTACACAAGCAATGGAGGAGGCGGGGCTGGCTTTCCAGGGTAGGCACCCACTTCTACTGCGGCCACTGAGTCTGCCCCGCCCTTTTCCATTAAATGAATGGAACTCTCAAGATCCCGCCCTGGGCCAGGGCAGCATACGCCCAAAAGTAAGCCTAAGCATCACCGCTAACACTGGGCACGCCTTCACAGTGATGTCAATTGCCTGCTTTGTGCCTTAAGGGTGAGAATCATCACTCTTAATGGTCACACATGCGCAGGCAGGTACTCCTACCAAAAAAAAACCTCTCAATCTCTCAATCCCTCATAAAGGAGCACGTTGCCCTGCCATCACGGGGGAGAGGGAGAAATACCTACAAGCATCTCTAGTCAAAAGCAACTATTAGATTTTTGACTAAAGTTGCTCATAGGTTTTTCTCCCTCCCCCACCCCGTGATGGCAGGGCAACACCCCTTTTGCCCTTGAACACCAGCCGCCCCTGATGACTTTATAGCTGCATCTTAAACAAAGGAGGACTGTAAATTTGACACAATTTACATTCTGAATAATTTATCTGACAGTGGCCATAAAGCTTCACCAAGGAAGATGCAGTACTGTAAAAAAGAAGTCATCTATTTTGGTTATTATATTGAAAAAGGTGCAAGGAAAGCAGCATTTCTGCAATTCTGAAAATTAATCCTTCTATCACCCAGATGGAGGTGAGGATATTCCTGGGAATTGCTGGCTTCTGTCAACAGTGAATCCTACATTTTCTTTGATTGTCAAACGGTGAATAAGGTTAACTTACAATGACATAACAGATCTGGTACCAGTTGACAAAGAATGTTCAGAGGTATTCTACATATTAAGAGAAAGTATGTGTAATGGATGTATGACGTTACAACGCATACTTTTACCACGCATGCCTTTACAACACGGTTTTTACATCGCAAACCTTTACAACGCATAGCGCTTTGGGGTGCCGGATAGTGAAAAGTTTAATTTACTATTCCAACTCCAGTCCCCGTGGACACTAGGGAAGGTGTTGGATAGTAAATTAAACGTATTCCCTATCCTAGAGTGCCCCCCAGCGCAATGCGTTGTAATGCTTTTCGTTGTAAATACCGCGTTGTAATGGTAGTGCGTTGTAAAAGTTTTGTTGTAAAGGTTGTTCACCATGTGTAATGCACATGCCCTTGGAATGCCTGATTATAATTTGACTGTCTTTTTGTATTGCCTTCATAAGGGTGAATGTGCTTTGTTGATTCTCAAACAAAGGCATGGTGGGTGATATCATCAGTTTCCTACCATTTAGCTGTATTTTGATCCAGCAGCTGTAAGTCTTCCTGGTTGTCTGCGATTGAATGTATCTGTGTGTGTTGCCATTGAACAAAGTGAAGGAATAGTGATGTCCTTTTCTTTAATTGTATATGTCCCACATTCACTTAAGATCTTATTAACATGAAGGAGGACTCAGCACACGACAAACAGTTGACTCATCAGGTATGAACAAGTAATCCTTACAGCAAAAAACATTTCAATCAGAAGGTGCAATTCACTTAATCCAGCAACTTTGCTTCGAACCCCAGATGAACATTGTGAAAGCAGGCATACTGATGAAAATGGAGATGAAGAAATTGAGCGTGAACATAACTGCATTGCAATTACAGAATGATGTACCAAACGAACATCTGATATAAAAGAGAATCCCTTAGAAATGGCCTCATCTGACTCTCTTGATGGTTCTTGTTTGAGAGACCAATATGGAGCATTCAAGGCTGCCTATACAGTATGTTCCATTTTTGAAACTGTTGAAATATACTATGTGCCGAATGTAACTTCAGCTCAAGTGGCAGAGTAGTTGGATTAACTAGAACTTGTTGCCTGTCAGTGAATGTGAATGTGTCAATTTAAACAGATGGCCAGTATGGTTTTGGTGTGGTTCATGATTTACGGCAACTGGAGCCTCTGAGAGGTTTCATGGCAACTTCTGGAGCTCCCATGAGGAACATTCTCTATATACTTGTGGCTAGATGTAAAAGCATTTTTCTGGGTGCAAATGTCCTGATTCACAGCGATTGCAGAGATTGGCTTATATACCGTTAGCCGCTTTAGTGTCAATAACTGATGACATTGTGCTGGCTTACTGCAAAGGTCTGGCTGATGAGATGAAATGTGTCTCTCATTGGTCGAACGTGGCAACAGAAGCAACTAAAGACATACTATGCAATGGACTGATCCCAGGAGACTGGATAGTGGTCTAGTAGCACCTCAGGAAAAGTTGTCGTGAAGAGCACTGATGTGGACCCTATAAGGTGATCTTGCCAACAAATACTGTAGTAAAGTTTGCAGTAATTCAGCAGATGATCCATGCTGCTCATACAAAAAGAGAGAAAGCACCAGATGATGAAGGGGTGAAAGCAACCACTGGTTCACAGAGTCCAGCTCAAATTTGCAGCAAGGATCCAGAGGGGGTGAAAGTCCAGATCACTGAAAGTGAGAGTTCTAGTGAAGAACCTGCTATCTCTGCCAGTGGTGATACAGTCCAGTTTCAAAGCAGGGATCAGAGTGAAGAGCTGTTGAAATGTCTAAGTAAAAGGCATGAGTGGGAGCAGAAAGAAGGAGTCTCTGAAGCAAACACTGAAAAACTGCCATGAAAAGTTGAGTTACAAGAACACTCTGAGGAAAAATAACAATTCACAGTGAGTGATACAGTTGCTTTTGATCAAGGTTTAATTACGTCAATGAGTGGCAAAGCAGGCGAAAGTGAAAACGCAGAAGAAAATAAGTCCCTGGAAAGAACCTGCAAAGGAAAACACTGTCAACCAGAGAAATCAATGGGGCTAAAGTCAATCAATGAAAATCCTGAAATAATTTAACTGGACAAAGAAAATAGTGGGAGTGAATCACCTGTTGCTAAATGACCACAGAGGAAGAGAATACCAAATAAAACTTTTGCATCACCTGAATAGGTATATTTATCCATAGTGTCAGAAGAAGAGGTATCAGATACAGAGATCTACAGCCCAACGAATCGTTGCCAGTACAGTTTTGAAATGAATCAGACCTTGAGCAGTTTAACATCTGTTAAATCCGACTTTTTGCTAAATAAATCAAATGAAAGAAAATTTGCTGAGAGCGTGAACTGAAAGACTTTTGGGAAAAAAAGAGACTATTTTTATTTTTGAAATGTTGTTTTAATTGTTTTGAAAGAGGTAAGGTGAAAAGTAGAAAAATATTATTGTTTTAAATAAAATTTTAGTTAATTTTAAGTTTTGATATTCATGGTCATTTTTTAGTCTTAGTAGAACATGGAGTAGAGCACATGCTTTAAATGTATTGGTTTTATTGTGTTATTATGATCATTACTGATTTTAGTGTGCACTTTGTGCTTTCTATCTCTAGTGGGACATGCCTCCACAAGAGGTGAATTAAGTACCATACATAATGAAGTGAAACATACCGTGATTAAACAAAGGGAAAGTTTAGAGAGAGGATTTCATGATAGCATTTATACTGAAAAGGTTCATGAGCATCCTGACATATTGAGGGTTAAGAACTGTTTTGTATGACTTTTCTTGCTTCTTGTACAGGTCACAGCTTCCAAACTCATATGGCTTTTCATGTAAGGTGTTTTTTATCTCCTTACATGTTGAATTTCAACGTGTTGTTGGAATATTTGCATATTTCAGAGAGTGGAGAGCCCCAACCATTATATTAAAGTATAAAATAAGCCACATCTTTTAGAATGTTCGTACAAATTAAGCATGAATCTAAAACCATTGATCTGCGGTATGTGTTTAGTCTGAGTAAAGAACATGAATTTGTTTGGAATATTATGAGAGAAAAGTGAAAGTCTTCTGACCACTGCACTCTCGGTGGTGCAGAAGTGGCTGTCCACCATCTGCCAGATTCAGACTTTCAAACTCATACTGGCAGTGTACTGCTGCCAGTGCCTGCACCAGTGTACTGCCGTTCCCTGTTGCTGGTGTGGCGGGGGCCCAATGTAACACGCTGTGCGGGACTGGCGCAGTCCCGCTGAGCATATTACCAGTTCCTCCACCTCCAGCAATTTCATGATGGGTTCCCTGCCATGAAAAGGCTGGTGGTGGAGGGAGAAAGGGGGCCCTACAGGGACCCCATGCACCACCATTAGATGCATTCAGAGTCTGCTATCAGCCCCAGTTTCAACACGACATGGACGTCACCATCCGTGCCGTGCTGAAACATTTTTACCCTTCCCATTGTGGTGCCTGTTTTTTGGGCACCACCGCGGGAACTGCAAAAGGACCGCCTGCCTGCATGAAAAAATTTGTAATTAGGTGGGCGGTCCTTGTGTGGCTTTGGCAGTGCTGTGTTGGCGTAGAGCCGGCGCAGCACCACCAAAGTCATAATCAGGCCCTTCGATTGTTGAATTTACATCCTCGATTGAGAATGGCAAGGAGAGAAAAAGTGAAATGTGGATTGTGGATTGTGAACTTCTTATAGGTGGCAAGACTGAATTTGAGGAAAAGAGTGTGTGTGAAAGAAGTTAATTTTGAATGGTGATTATTTTGTTGGTGGAGAACCGCTTCTGAGAAGGGCTTATTATGTGTGGTAGAACTGCCTGTTTTAATTTGCTACACAATTGATTTGGATGATGTTATCTTGCTGTGATGTTTCCTAGTGTCTATCAAATGAGTGAAATGGATGAGACAGTTGGCTTGAAGAAGGAGAAATGGGCTCTGGGAAAGTAGTTTTAGATATATTAGTTGCTAATATTCTTCTGTTGGTGTGGCAGTAAACAGTGTGTAAATTAGACATTAAGGGCCCCATTAGGATAGCAGGCGGAAAACCACCCCGACCGCCATGGAGGCGGGAAACAACCGCCCGCTGGTACCGCGGATGAACCGGTGGTCAAATTAGGATCATCCAGCAAAAACGACCGCCCGCGGCGGTAGGGGGCTAACAAAAACAGCTCAACACGGGCGGTAACGTCAAAAAACCGACCGCGGCGGTCGGAACCGCTGCGGAAAAGTCACAAAGTGGAGACACCGCTCAGGAAATTAGTATATCCCCGATGGTCCGGCGGTACGATCCGCTGTTTCCGACCACCGCGGTCGCACAAAGGAGTGAATGGGAGAGACAGTGGAAGAGCTGCAGCATAGCCACCGCAGCGGATTAAACTTGAAAAACATGGCGGATGAAGCCAAAACACTGCAAAGATGCCAAATCTGGCACAAAGTAAAGTAGCCATGCTCTACAAATACACAAAACACATACAAATGAAAAAACAGATGTCCAAAAAAAAAAACAATTCCATAGACTACACCCACAACAAACCTGACATCAAAATCCCATTTGGACACACCCACACAGCTGAGCATATAACCAGCCCCTTCACTGACCACAATCCTTTGCAACACTCTAGAAGAGAAGGGCATACACCACATCTGACAGGAGAGGCAAAAGAACACAGCACACACACCACCACCTCCACCACTACCACCATCACAACCACCATCACACCAGCACCAACAATCCCCCACCACACAACACACCTCACACCTCAACACCACACCCACCACACACACCCCTGCATCCACAAACACTTCATACACCACGCACCATGGCAGCACAGAAAATGCCAAAATTCACAGAGAGTGAGTTGACAGTCATGGTCAATGAGATAGTGAGAGTGGAACCACAACTGTTTGGTAGCCTGGTCCAACAGACACCATTAGCCATAAGGACACAAATGTGGGAAAGGATAGTTCAAAGGGTCAATACAGTAGGGACCACCGCAAGATCCAAGAAGGAGATCATGAAGAAGTGGCATGATCTCAAGAGGGTTGTCAAGGAAAGGAGGAGTAAGAACTGGGAGCCGGCTAACCGGACTGGCAGTGGCCCTCTCATCCGACAGAAAACATTCACACCATGGAAGGAGAAGGTGCTTGCCATACTGCATCCTGAGAGTCTCACAGGAGTAGCCAGGGGAATGGAGGCTGGTAAGTACAAACTAATGACAACAAACACACTGATAAGTATTTCTTGCACAACCCAAACACCATTGCATTGTCCACCCTCACCGAACAGGTAGCTAGCCATCTTTGTTTGGGAGGCCTGTTTGGGGAGGGAGGCCTGCACTACTACTCCCACCATGCCCCTTGTCCCACACCCCTGCAGCATGGAGCCCTCCCTCCCACCCAGAAGCGCCTGTCAGCCATTGCACTGTTCATCCTCACCTAACAGGTAGGTAACCATCGTGCATGAGAGGTCTGTGTGAGGGAGGGAGACCTGCACTATTACTCCCACCATGCCCCCTGTCCCACAGCCTGCCCAGATGGAGCCCTCTCCCACCCAGGAGCATGTGTCAGCCATTGCACTGTTCACCCTCACCTAACAGGTAGGTATCCATCTTTCCTGGGAGGTCTGTGTGGGGGAGGGAGGCCTGTACCACAATTCCCACCATGCCCCTTGTCCCACAGCCTACCCAGATGGAGCCCTCCCCCACCCAGGAACATATGTCAGGCATTGCACTGTTCACCCTCACCTGAAAGGTAGGTATCCATCTTGCCTGGGAGGTCTGTTTGGGGGAGGGAGGCCTGGATTACTACTCCCACCATGCCCTCTGTCCCTCAGCCTACCAAGATGGAGCCCTCCCCCACCCAGGAGCATGTGTCAGCCATTGCACTGTTCATCCTCACCTAACAAGTAGGTATCCATCTTGCCTGGGAGGTCTGTGTGGGGGAGGGAGGCCTGTACCACAACTCCCACTATGCCCCCGGTCCCACAGCCTACCAGGATGGAGCCCTCCCCCACCCAGGAGCATGTGTCAGCCATTGCACTGTTCAACCTCACCTAACAATTAGGTATCCATCTTGCCTGGAAGGTCCGTTTGGGGGAGGGAGGCCTGCACTATTACTTCCACCATGTCTCCTGTCCCACAGCCTACCAAGATGGATCCCTCCCCTACCCAGGAACATGTGTCAGGCATTGCACTGTTCACCCTCACCTGAAAGGTAGGTATCCATCTTGCCTGGGAGGTCTGTTTGGGGGAGGGAGGCCTGCACTACCACTCCCACCATGCCCCCTGTCCCACACCCCAGCAGCATGGAGCCCTCCCCCACCAGAAGCATGTGTTAGCCATTGTAGTACACCAAACATACTCACAGGTTGGTATCCATCTTGCCTGGGAGGTCTGTTTGGGGGAGGGAGGCCTGCACTATTACTCCCACCATGCCCCCTGTCCCACAGCCTACCAAGATGGAGCCCTCTCCCATCCAGGAGCATGTGTCAGCCATTGCGCTGTTCACCCTCACCTAACAGGTAGGTATTGATCTTTCCTGGGAGGTCTGTGTGGGGGCGGGAGGCCTGTACCACAACTCCCACCATGCCCCCTATCCCACAGCCTACCAAGATGGAGCCCTCCCCCACCCAGAAACATGTGTCAGCCATTGCACTGTTCACCCTCACCTAACAGGTAGGTATCCATCTTCCCTGGGAGGTCTGTGTGGGGAAGGAAGGCCTGTACCACAACTCCCACTATGCCCCCTGTCCCACAGCATACCAAGATGGAGCCCCCCCACCCAGGAGCATGTGTCAGCCATTGCACTGTTCACCCTCACCTAACAGGTAGGTATCCATCTTGCCTGGGAGGTCTGTGTGGGGGAGGGAGGCCTGTACCATAACTCCCACCATGCCCCCTGTCCCACAGCCTACCAAGATGGAACCCTCCCCCACCCAGAAACATGTGTCAGCCATTGCACTGTTCACCCTCACCTAACAGGTAGGTGTCCATCTTCCCTGGGAGGTCTGTGTGGGGGAGGGAGGCCTGTACCACAACTCCCACTAAGCCCCCTGTCCCACAGCATACCAAGATGAAGCCCTCCCCCACCCAGGAACATGTGTCAGCCATTGCACTGTTCACCCTCACCTAACAGGTAGGTATCGATCTTTCCTGGGAGGTCTGTGTGGGGGAGGGAGGCCTGTACCACAACTCCCACCATGCCCCCTATTCCACAGCCTACCGAGATGGAACCCTCCCCCACCCAGAAACATGTGTCAGCCATTGCACTGTTCACCCTCACCTAACAGGTAGGTAATCCATCTTCCCTGGGAGGTCTGTGTAGGGGAGGGAGGCCTGTACCACAACTCCCACCATGCCCCCTGTCCCACAACATACCAAGATGGAACCCTCCCCCACCCAGAAACATGTGTCAGCCATTGCACTGTTCACCCTCACCTAACAGGTAGGTATCCATCTTGCCTGGGAGGTCCGTTTGGGGGAGGGAGGCCTGCACTATTACTCCCACCATGCCCGCTGTCCCACAGCCTACCAAGATGGGGCCCTCTCCCACCCACGAGCATGTGTCAGCCATTGCACTGTTCACCTTCACTTAACAGGTAAGTATCCATCTTTCCTGGGAGGTCTGTGTGGGGGAGGGAGGCCTGCACTACTACTCCCACCATGCCCCCTGTCCCACACCCCAGCAGCATGGAGCCCTCCCCCACCCAGAAGCATGTGGCAGCCATTGCAGTACACCAAACAAACTCACAGGTAGGTATCCATCTTGCCTGGGAGGTGTGTTTGGGGGAGGAAGGCCTGCACAACTACTCCCACCATGCCCCCTGTCTCACAGCCCACCAGGATGGAGCCCTCCCCCACCCAGGAGCCTGTGTCAGCCATTGCACTAGTCACCCTCACCTGACAGGTAGGTATCCATCTTGCCTGGGAGGTCTGTCTTGGCGAGGGAGGCCTGCACTACTACTCCCACCATGCCCCTGTCCCACAGCCCACCAAGATGGAGCCCTCCCCCACCCAGGAGCATGTTTCAGCCATTGCACTGTCCACCCTCACCTAACAGGTAGGTATCCATCTTGTTTGGGGGTCCTGTTTGGGGGTGGGAGGCCTGCACTATTACTCCCACCATGCCCCCTATCCCACACACCAGCAGCATGGAGCCCTCACCCACCCAGAAGCATGTGGCAGCCATTGCAGTACACCAAACAAACTCACAGGTAGGTAGGCATCGTGCCTGGGCGGTCTGTTTGGGGGAGGGAGGCCTGCACCATTACTCCCACCATGCCCCCTGTCCCACAGCCTACCAAGACAGAGCCCTCTCCCACCCAGGGGCATGTGGCAGCCATTGCACTGTTCACCAAACAAACTTACAGGTAGGTATCCATCTTGCCTGGGAGGTCTTTTTGGGGGAGGGAGGTCTGCACTACTACTCCCACCATGCCCCCTGTCCCACGGCCCACCAAGATGGAGCCCACCCCCACCCAGGAGCATGTGTCAGCCATTACACTGTCCACCCTCACCTAACAGGTAGGTATCCATCTTGTTTGGGGGTCCTGTTTGGGGTGGGAGGCCTAACTATTACTCCCACCATGCCCCCTGTCCCACAGCCTACCAAGATGGAGCCCTCCCCCACCCAGGAGCATGTGTCAGCCATTGCCCTGTTCATCCTCACCTAACAGGTAGGTATCCAGCTTGCCTGGGAGGTCTGTGTGGGGGAGGGATCCCTGTACCACAAATCCCACCATGCCCCCTGTCCCACAGCTTACCAAGATGGAGCCCTCCCCCACCCAGGAACATGTGTCAGCCATTGTACTGTTCACCCTCACCTAACAGGTAGGTATCCATCTTGCCTGGGAGGTCTGTTTGGGGGAGGAAGGCCTGTACTACTACTCCCACCATGCCCCCTGTCCCATACCCCAGCAGCATGGAGCCCTCCCCCACCCACAAGCATGTGGCAGCCATTGTAGTACACCAAACATACTCACAGGTAGGTATCCATCTTGCCTGGGAGGTGTGTTTGGGGGAGGGAGGCCTGCACTACTACTCTCACCATGCCCCCTGTCCCACAGCCCACCAAGATGGAGCCTCCCCCACCCATGAGCATGTTTCAGCCATTGCACTCACCTAACAGGTAGGTATCCATCTTGTTTGGGGGTCCTGTTTGGGGGTGGGAGGCCTGCACTACTACTCCCACCATGCCCCCTGTCCCACACCCCAGCAGCATGGAGCCCTCCCCCACCCACAAGCATGTGACAGCCATTGCAGTACACCAAACAAACTCACAGGTAGGTATGTATCTTGCCTGGGAGGTCTGTGTGGGGGAGGGAGGCCTGTACCACTACACACAGCAGCAGTTGCATGCAATGCATTGATACATTACATGTACGAGTAATTGATGTTCCTCTCCACCATGTAATTACGGCCAGTAATGGCATTACTAATAATAGTGAAGATCTCTCAATTGTGTAGTGTACAGACGGTCAATTACATGCAGCTAACAGAATACTTGCACAGTGCCCAACACTGACCATTCACAATCTAATCCACAGGTGATGAAGAACTCACTGCTGAGGACAACAACGACCAGCAGAGCCAGTCTCCACCCCCATACATGCACTCTCAGATGTTGACTCCCAGGATAGTTTAGACGATGAGCTCCATGCCGGCCCATCTGGTGTGCCAGGGCCCAACAGGTCCCAGGCCCCCATCCAGTCCTCCACCACGGCTGCTGCAACAACAACAGCACAGCAGACCTGCAGTCACGGCCTGTGCCTCCACCGCTGCCACCTCGGCCACCACCACCACCACCACCACAAGTACCACCTGGGATGTATGACATTACAAAGCATAATTTTACAACACATACCTTTACAATGCATGTTTTTCAACGCAACATCCATTACAACGCATTCCATTACAATGCATGCCATTACAAAGAATTTTTAAAAACTACCTTTACAACGCATTCCATTACAACGCATACTACCTTTACAACGCATACCATTACAACGCATAGCATTACATTGCATGTATGGTAAGTATTGGATAGACGGCGACCGGGAACCATAGGAGGAGGGATACCAAAACATAGCGCACCGCCTCTTCAGAGACGCACCCGTCTCTAGCGAGCTTAATACAAGACGGATCCCCTCCCGGCTACCTCCTGACACACCAGGAGTCAGAGTGGACAAATACGAAGATTTCTAACATTCCTAACGGCAGACTGCCATTTCATAAGTACTATCTACGTGACTATCCTAAAGGGACAGACCGTTTCTGTGTAGTCACATTTGAATTGTGTCTCTCTCCGACAAGTAACGTCCAATACATGGATATTAGCCCAGACCTAATGCCAAGTGCCACGCACATACCAATCCTCAAGCCCTGAAGAGTCGTGTTGACTCAACTGTACACGACGAAACACGTGTCGGCTTTGTATAACATTTCTTGAGTCTGGAGAGAATAAACCATCTTCTTGCTGTATCAAGAACACACCAAAGAATCTGCATTCTGTCTCCTTAAATACTCATCAGTCAATGTACTGTTTGTGATACTTTTTTGTAGTAGCGAGAGCACTATTGTATATATAAGTATTGGATAGTGTAGGAGTAAAAATTACTATTCAAACTCCAGGGGGTGCAACAGTAGGGTAAGTGTTGGATAGTGTAGGGGTAAAAATTACTATTCTAACTCCAGGGCGTGCAACAGTAGGATACTTTTTGGATAGTGTAAGGGTGCTATGCATTGTGATGGTATGCGTTGTAATGGTATGCGTTGTAATGACATGCATTGTAATGGTATGCGTTGTAGTGTCATGCGTTGTAATGGTTGCGTAGTAATGGCATGCGTTGTAATGGATCTTGCGTTGTAAAAGTTTCGTTGTAATGGTAGTGCGTTGTAAAAGTTGCGTGTAAAGGTTGTTTCCACCACCTGCAGCACCCTCCCTGTCCCAGGGGATGACCAGGACACAACAACAACGGTGGAGGGCAGGGAGAGTGAGCGTGGACCCACAGTGGCGAGGCAACAGGTCCGTGGCAGCAGGGCAGGTGGGAGGGCCAGGGTCACCCCTAGACCTCAGGAGGTTGGCACACCATCCCAGGACCACTTCACCAGAGTCATCGGGGCATATGAACAGGTCCAGGGACAAAGTTGCTGGTCTGACGAACTATTGTGTGAGCTCATCCTACTGATGAGGTTCATCGACACCAGCAAGGGACAAATGGTGGACCTCATGGCCAGCAAGTGGCGTGACTGAGGGACAGGCCGACGTCCCAAACAACGCCTCCACCCCCCTCTGTTGTGCTGTGCTCCAGGAAGACTGTGCACCATCATCCCCTGCAGCCACAGAGAGGGGTGAGTCCTTAGATGCGGCTGGCCATGCAGCAGCCCCCCCCCCCCTGGCCAAAGCGAACAAGGGGCATCCAAAGAAGAGCCTGGGAGTCCCTGGAGGCAAAGCACCAGCCACACACCAGTCACTGAGCCAGCCCTGATGGCAGCCCTCTTCCCCACTGCATTGACTGTTTGGACTATCCTTCCCCACACTGCCTTGTGAATGGCACATGTCTGTTGGACTGGGTCACCACATCCATGTGGTGTCTACTCTTGCATCTCATCTACCATGACTGTCAACTCACTGCTCTATCACCACCTTCATATAAATATGCCCGCACCACTCATATGTCAACTTTGCAAATAAAATACCTCACACACTTGAATTTGTGCTCTTTGGTTTTTACTGCACTATTGACACTGTTGTAATTGTCCATGATGTATCCAAAAGATGTACACTATGTAGTCCTGGAGAATATCGAGGCACCTAGGGAGACACAACAGAACAACAGTCACTGGCGGTAGTGTGACATCACAGACATAACACCGCACAAAACATCCCCATAAGTATATAGGCAAACAACACAATGTGCAGCAAGTGTCACCAAACAGAGTCCTGTATACGTTCACATGTGAAATGTCACCGCCACATTTCTACACACAGGTGAATCAACATGTGCCTGAGTGTACCATCCGCAACTAGCCCTTCACAACAACAGCAATTGCACCCGACAATGTACAAGTCATACCTCATCATACACCTTCAAGTGAAGTAGCGGTTGATGAGCTGTTGACGCATGTCAACTCCTTCCTCCTATCCACTGTCCTCATCACTGGACTCATGGCCCTGAAAAGGCGGGGGTCTTGGGTCCTCATCATCGTCCATGACCATGGGGATCCCCATGTGAATGGCCAGGTTTTGCAGCATACAGCTTGCCACAACGATCTTGCAGACCTTCCCAGGCGAGTATGCCAGTGCTCCTCCTGTCCTGTCAAGGCAGCGGAATCTTGACTTGAGTAGGCCAAAAGTCCGCTCAATGACACGTCGGGTCCTGCCATGGGCCTCATTGTACCTGATGTCAGCCGGGGTCCTGGGATTCCGTAGTGGGCTTAGCAGCCATGGCCGACTGGGATATGCAGAGTCACCTAGGAAAGACAAACACAAATTGCAATGTTGCAAAGACAGAGGGCAGCAGGTCACACATATAGCACACCATACCACTAGGCATACTCACCCACAATCCAAGCACGCTCGGGTACCAGATTTGCCATCATGCGGGGCACAATGCTGTTCCTCAGGATGTAAGAATCATGGGCTGAGCCGGCGAATCTTGCACAAACATGTGATAGCGTCATGTCTGCAAGGCACACCACCTGCACATTGATTGAATGATAATGGTTACGATTTCTGAAAATGTGCTCACTCGCCTGTGGTGGCACCAGACCTACATGGGTTCAATCGATGGCACCAACAACATGCAGGATGTGCCCAAGGGGATAGAAGTCACCCTTTACACCGGCCAATTCTGCTCCCCTAGGGAAATGTATGTAGCGATCCTTATATAACATCATGGCTGCAAGTACATCCCTCAGCACCAGGCTGAACATGGGTTGCGACATCCCTGCAGTGCTGGCCACAGTCTCCTAGAAGGAACCAGTTGCAAAAAAGTGGAGTACAGCCATCACTTTGTACATGGGTGTGAATGCTGTTGGGTAGTGGCGATGAGGCTGCAGGTGGGGCTCCAACAGATCATAAAGGGTCTTCAGTGTCAGTCTGTCGAGGCGAAACTTGCGAATGATCACTATATCCTCCTTGTCCTCCAGCACTGTCAGGTGACGTATGAGATTAGGCCTCCTCCTAGTTGAGATGTAAATGGACAAATGTCACTGACAACCATCCTGAGATGGACACTGCACATACATTTAAGGATGTGATGGTAAAGCAAAGACTGCCATGAGAGATGCGTGGCATACCATGTCACATGGGTGGACATATGAGACACACCGAGGGCACACCTCTCCATTAGCAATACACAAGTACCACAAACAACACATTGGTCAATGTAAATGCACACATACAGAAACACACATTACACACAAGTATGCCTTGTACCCTACCATCCAACGTGTGTAAAATGATCATGACTGTCTCATACCCATCTGCTGTACCTGTCACACATCAATCCATCTATTTAACTTGGCACACATCCAAAACCCAATGATCACAGTAGCTGTAAAAATGTCACTAGTGTTCATGGGCTCAAATGAAAGCACAAGTAAGTGACAACACCATACAGTGGGACAGACATTGCCAAGGCCAGCACTGACACACAACACATTGATTCCTAACACATTATTCACACCAGCTTAACACTGTGTAGCATCATCAACCATCAAATGCCTAAGTGACATGGGAGAGACCACAGACCAATGTGCGTCACACATAACATGCATCCACCTGTGTATCATATGTGATAATGGCATTGTGTGCCCTATCATGTGCACTTAACCATGTTGCTGCTGTCTACTGATGCAGTGTTCACGATGGAAATTGCCATTGCGTGTGCCTCAAATCCCGGTAGCTACCACCTATCCCCAGCGGTGTGACACCAGCACCAACCCTTTCACAAGTGTGGTAGCCATTGGCATATGGACATGTGTAGATGGGGGTGGGCATGCTCCGCCACCCAAATCGCGGTAGCTACCGCCTGTCCCCGGCGGTGTGACACCAGCACCACCCCTTTCACAAGTGCGGTAGCCATTGACATATGGACATGTGTAGATGGCGGTAGGCATGCTCCACCGCCCAAATTGCGGTAGCTACCGCCTGTTCCCGGCCGTGTGACACCAGCACCACCCCTTTCACAAGTGCTGTAGCCATTGGCATATGGACATGTGTAGATGGCGGTGGGCATGCTCCGCCGCCCAAATCGCGGTAGCTACCGCCTGTCCCCGGCGGTGTGACACCAGCACCACCCCTTTCACAAGTGTGGTTGCCATTGGCATATGGACATGTGTAGATGGCGGTGGACATGCTCCACTGCCCAAATCGCGGTAGCTACCTCCTGTCCCCAGCGGTGTGACACCAGCACCACCCCTTTCACAAGTGCGGTAGCCATTGGCATATGGACATGTGTAGATGGCGTGGGCATGCTCCGCCACCCGGCGGTGTGACACCAGCACCACCCTTTTCACAAGTGAGATAGCCATTGGCATATGGACATGTGTAGATGGCGGTGGGCATGCTCCGCCACCCAAATCGCGGTAACTACTGCCTGTCCCCGGCGGTGTGACACCAGCACCACCCATTTCACAAGTGCCGTGGCCATTGGCATATGGACATGAGTAGATGGCGGTGGGCTTGCTCCGCCACCCAAATCACGGTAGCTACCGCCTGGCCCCGGTGGTGTGACACCAGCACCACCCCTTTCACAAGTACAGTAGCCATTGGCATATGGACATGTGTAGATGGTGGTGGGTATGCTCCGCCGCCCAAATTGCGGTAGCTACCGCCAGGCCCCGCTGGTGTGACACCGCCATGGAGCATTGCCTACAGCCAATGGGAGCGATGATCGCGGTGGCATGATGCAGTTTTGAAAATCGCAGTATGCGTGCTCCGCCACCGCGGAGGTGGTCAGTGGATGCTTTTGAAAAATGCACCATCGCGGTAGCGAAGCCCGGACCTCTGAGGTGCATCATCGCCATGGAGCATTGCCTACAGCCAATGGGAGCGATGATAGCGGTGGCATGATGCAGTTTTGAAAATCGCGGTAGGCGTGCTCCGCCACCGCGGAGGAGGACATTGGATGCTTTTGAATGAGGATGAAGTAGACAACCAATTGTTGCAGCTTTGCACCTTACCAATGACCCCAGGGGGCTATAAATCTGTGGGAGTGAGCCTCACATTTCTACTGCTAACAGAGCCTGCTGCCTGGGACCCTCTCCTGCTGCTGCTTGAAGTGCCTGCTGCCTGGGACTCTCTCCTGCTGCTGCCTGGGACCCTCTCCTGCTGCTGCCTGGGACGCTCTCCTGCTGCTGCCTGGGACCCTCTCCTGCTGCTGCCTGAAGTGCCTGCTGCCTGGGACTCTCTCCTGCTGCTGCCTAGGACCCTCTCCTGCTGCTGCCTGGGACGCTCTCCTGCTGCTGCCTGGGACCCTCTCCTGCTGCTGCCTGAAGTGCCTGCTGCTTGGGACTCTCTCCTGCTGCTGCCTGGGACCCTCTCCTGCTGCTGCCTGGGACCCTCTCCTGCTGCTGCCTGAAGTGTTTGCTATGAATTCTACAGGTTTTTTGGTCAGTTTGAGCACTGGGTGCACTGCCTGTTCATACGCACAAAGGTTTTGTGAACAAAATTATCTCAGGTGCAAATCGGCGAGTGGACAAACCTTTAACCACTCGGATTGAGTAGAAAAAACTACCACTCATCTGACTGACTGGGTTGCCGATGCACTCAAAAACATAGTATATAGATTGTTAAGTAACAATACAACAACACTTTTGGAACATAAATGACAGAAGTATTTCAATACAACTCCAATTGAACGGTAAATCGTGGAGTCTTTAATGAAGTATACAGCCAGCCGACACGTGTTTCATCGCACTCGCGATTCCTCAGGGCTAGATGGCTGTGTCAAAGTCAGAAGGTCGCTCAGCTGGTGATAATTCCGACCCAGCCGGGCCCGTGACCGATGGTACTCGGTATGAGTATATGAGATGCAGGGTAAAGTTCTCAGTTCTGTAAATGTCTGAAGTATAGCAGGTTCTATGAGCCTCGGAGGTCACAATATTTAGCTATTCCAATTATTGTAGAAAACGTCGAACAGGGTGCTGTTCTATTCAATGGTTCTGATCCTTTTTTCATGCCGAGTGTGGCTTGAAAAACGACGGGAAACCCCAGGCTGTGTTAAACTCTGGAGCGGCGTGTAGCGCGTCCTGACCTCCGGGCTGTGTTCCTGTTTGGAACACAGCCCGGAGGTCAGGACTCGCTCACGCCACTCCAGAGTTTAACACAGCCTGGGGTTTCCCGTCGTTTTTCAAGCCACACTCGGCATGAAAAAAGGATCGGAACCATTGAATAGAACAGCACCCTGTTCGACGTTTTCTACAATAATTGGAATAGCTAAATATTGTGACCTCCGAGGCTCATAGAACCTGCTATACTTCAGACATTTACAGAACTGAAGTGTCTGCTGCCTGGGATCCTCTCCTGCTGCTGCTTGGGACCCTCTCCTGCTGCTGTCTGAAGTGCCTGCTGCCTGGGGCCCTCTCCTGCGGCTGCCTGAAGTACTGCTGCCTGGGACTTTTTCCTGCTGCTGCCTGGGACCCTCTCCTGCTGCTGCCTGAAGTGCCTGCGCCTGGGACTCTCTCCTGCTGCTGCCTGGGACCCTCTCCTGCTGCTGCCTGTTGTGTCTGCTGCCTGGGACCCTCTCCTGCTGCTGCCTGGGACCCTCTCCTGCTGCTGCCTGAAGAGACTGCTGCCTGGGACCCTCTCCTGCTGCTGCCTGAAGTGTCTGCTGCCTGGGACCCTCTCCTGTTGCTGCCTGGGACCCTCTCCTGCTGCTGCCTGGGACCCATCACCACTCACTTCCACCACAGGTGTTCCATGGCCATAGGGATGGCAAGGACAGAGAAGATCCGTGCCAGTCCATTCACAAGCGAGGAGCTGGAGGTCTTGGTGGACAAGGTGCTGGCACAGTACCCAAGGCTGTATGGTGGCCCCAATGTAGTGGTAAGTCATTGTAGAGGTAGCTGTAGGGCAGGTGGAGTGTCAGACATGTACTTGTGGTGCAGCATGATATGCCTGAGGGTATGGGGTTATGTCATACACTGACAAACAAGCTGTCTCCAAGAGGAGGGAGTGTGTGTGTCCCAATGTCACTGTTTTACCTGCCTGCAGTTGTATGTGTGAGTGGAGTGTGTTACATTATCAACCATCAAGAGCCACAGGATGCTGGACATGTAGGTGCCAGGACAGGAATTGCTTGTGAGATTGTTTCTGTGTACCACTGTTGTCCAACTCAGTGTAAACCCAGAGACTAGGCCCAGTGCCTGCACACAGTGCTTCAAAACACACACAGGTATTAATTTGATGAATGTAGTGTGCAGACATGCATGGGACTGGTGGTGTATGTAAGCCAATGAGCGTGTCCAGTGCAGTCATCCTGCATGTGTGTGAGATTATCTGTGACCCTGTATGCCCTCATGAATGCATGCAATCACATGGTTTTGGCCCATGCAGAGTGCCCTTGTGAGGTGTCTCCCAGTGTGTGATGGTAGGAGTTTACAATTGGTCATGAGTAGGTGTCTTGCTACTGTGGTGATAGATGTTGGTACATGACACTGTGTCACTGATCATTTCCCCTTCTTCTCTGCCATACCTGCAGCTCAAGGTACACCAGCGTAAGGCCCTGTGGAGGGCCTTTGCAGCAAAGGAGAGAGCCCTGGGGGTCTCCAACAGACGACGCACACACTGCCACAAGAGGTGGGACAACATCAGTCGGCTGGCAAAAACCGTGGCTGAGATGACATTGGGCATGATACCGCGCACTGGGCGTTTGGCACGTCGCAACATGACTCCACTGATGGGCCGCATATTGGCAGTGACTCATCCCAAGCTGGCTGCATCTCTGAAGGAGCATCGGCAAGAAGGCAGGGGTGAGTATTTGGGGAGGGTGACTGTGGCTGGGAGCGGATGCATGTGTACAGGGCCTGTGGCAGCGGGGGACCATGTGATGTTCGTGTGGTGGTGCTGTGCTGTGTCATGTGAGTGTCTGCTGGGATGTGTGCCAGTGTCATGCATTGTGACCAAATGCGCTTACAAAGGTGACCCTCCCTGCTGTTCTTCCTCATTGCCAGATGTGTTAAGATCCACATAGTACTTCAGCATTGGTATAGTGTGAGGAATCTATTAGGGTGGGAACAGCAGGGTCTACTATCTGAGTGTGGTCCATGTATGCCTACTTTGCATGCACCATGATCGTTGAGGCCCATACATCTGACAACAAGGTGCCCCAGAGTACCAAATGGTGCTTGGTATGGCCTACTTGGCATTGTGTCCTGTCATGTCCTAATGTGGGTGTGTGTTGTCCCCTCCTGTTCCCTGAAGGCATGTCTGTAGTAATGAGTGTTGTCCACACATCATGCCCCTAGATGTGGGCTGGGCAAGTTGTGCGTCTGGTACACTTAATCAACGGGCAGGGTGTTGTGCTGTGTGTCCTTAACATGGCTCAGTCATGGCAGAGATTCAGTGTTACAGGCACTGTATTGGTCTATGTAGTGTGGTGCTGCTATGTGATTCCAGGGTGTGGTGGTCAGCATGTCGATTTGGGCATCTCCCGTACTGCATTGATTGGATTGCTTTGTTCTGATGATGACACCAACACAACTCTGTCTCTCTCTCTCTCGTGCAGAATCAACTGTGGACACGGAGGAACGTGACCCGGAAACCAGTGGTGGCGAAAGTAGCACCACAGCTGCACCGGAGGCCAGTGAAACAGAGCTCACCAGCGCATCTGAGGGGGACCGTAGTATGCAGGAGGATTCCGTGCCTGAGACACAGAGTACTACATCATCTGATGCCAGCGGTGATGCATCTATGTTGTTAGGCACATGGGATTGTGAGTCAGCGTCATCATCTACCACACAGCGGCCAGTGGCCAGCCTCCCATCCACTTCCTCTGGTGCTGCCTGTGTCCATAAGAGGGGACGAGTTACATTCACACCTGGCACCGCTGAGCCTGCACCGGTCTCCCCTGATGCCCTCAGTGCAGAGTGTGTAGAGCTCCTGCAACAGCTTTGTGTGCCCTGCTCAATGCCTTCAGTGACCATGACAAGAAATTAGGCGAGGAAGTTGCATACATGGAGGGTATACACTCTGACGTGGGTGGGCTACACCGTACAGTCCGGTCTTTGTCATCCGCAGTGACTTCTGCCCTTCAACAGGCACATGCTCCCATGCCTGCTCAGGTGCCTTTGTCCACCCCCCAGTCAGTGGCCACATTAGATGCAAGTGACCACGGTGCGCATGCGTCACAAACACTATACAGCACAAGGAGCACACAGCAAACACAACCCAAACGGTCCCGCCCACAGACACAATCCCATAGGAAGAGCAGAGCCACCCCAGAATTCAAAGACAAGAGCCCGTCAGGGTAGAGCAAGGCCAAAAAAGCAACGAGGCAGACATTAGGCTCCCATGCCTCAGAAGCATCACCAGCAAGGACTCTACTGTAAGTTTGGGCGAAATTTGCGAATTCGCGGTCCGCAAATTCATGCAAAATTGCTAAAAAAGTCCAAGAGTTCGCAAATTTTCCCGCAAACTCGAGGATTTTTGTGCCATTTGCACAAATATGTGACCACGTGTGCCTGTAACTTTGCCAGCGCGCCAAAAGGCGAAGAGGTCCCTTGAGTGAGCTGGCCATTATAGTGGGGACGGGCGGGAAGACGTTTCATACCGCTATTGTGTGGTGGACGGGGCCAAACGGGCGGGGCTTTTATGCGAGTTCACATGCATCTTGTTTATAAAGGGTCAGAGACCGAGCAGAGCAGCAGATGAGGAGAAAGCATCCTCCTGGTCACAGGAGCTACACGGGGATGGCACTCGGGAAACTCATGGATGCAAAAATACGTTTGGCACAGGACCTCAGAATCCTTCAGATGTCCAAGATAGCTCTGCTGCGCGTGTTGGTACAAAGCAATTCTGATCCGGCTCAGTGGGTTCAGGCGCATGCAGCTGCTGCTGCTGGACAATGTCCCACCTCATACTAAACTGCCCCGTACAGGCATATGCTGGCGCTGGGCAGTAGGGTGCAGTGGCATGCGGGTGCTCCACGCTTGGTACATGTGCATACCGGTGCCAGGGGGGACACGTGTTTATTGGTGCTGTGTAGCAAGTTATGAGTTTACATTTTGACTGCACCAGACGGTGGTACCACCTACACGGATCAGGAGCATCCAGGCACCAGACTTCATGGTGCAAGAGCATAATGGTGCTGTGCGGTACGGGTATATATGTACTGGGGGCAGGGGGGCACTTAGCACAATGTATGCTCACACCCAGAGGGCTCCCAGGCAATTAAGCACAAATGATTTTCACACTGAGAGGGCTCCGGGGCAGTTCAGTAGCACTGGGGCTCACACCCAATGGGCCCCGGGGCAGTTCAGTAGCGCGTGGGCTCACAACCCCATGGCAGCTCAGCAGCGCAGGGGCTCACACCCACAGGGCTCCCGGGCAGTTTAGCAGTGCCACCCTCTGGTTCATCACTGCCACCCTCTGGTTCACCACTGCCACCCTCTGGTTCATCACTGCCACCCTCTGGTTCACCACTGAAATCCTCTGGTTTACCACTGTCACCCTCTGGTTCATCACTGTCACCCTCTAGTTCATCACTGCCACCCTCTGGTTCATCACAGCACCCTCTGGTTCACCACTTCCACCCTCTGGTTCATCACTGTCACCCTCTGGTTCATCACTGCCACCGTCTGGTTCATCACAGCACCCTCTTGTTCACCACTGCCACCCTCTAGTTCATCACTGACACCGTCTGGTTCATCACTGTCACCCTCTGGCTCATCACTGCCACCCTCTGGTTCACCACTGCCACCCTCTGGTTCATCACTGCCACCCTCTGGTTTACCACTGCCACCCTCTGGTTCATCACTGTCAGCCTCTGGTTCATCACTGCCACCCTCTGGTTCACCACTGCCACCCTCTGGTTCATCACTGTCCCCCTCTGGTTCATCACTGTCCCCCTCTGGTTCATCACAGCACCCTCTGGTTCACCACTGCCACCCTCTGGTTCATCACTGCCACCCTCTGGTTCATCACTGCCACCCTCTGGTTCATCACTGCCACCCTCTGGTTCGCCACTGCTACCCTCTGGATCATCACTGTCACCCTCTGGTTCATCACTGCCACCCTCTGGTTCGCCACTGCCACCCTCTGGATCATCACTATCACCCTCTGGTTCATCACTGCCACCCTCTGGTTCATCACAGCACCCTCTGGTTCATCACGGCACCCTCTGGTTCACCCCTGCCACCCTCTGGTTCACCCCTGCCACCCTCTGGTTCATCACTGCCACCCTCTGGTTCACCACTGCCACCCTCTGGCTCACCACTGCCACCCTCTGCTTCATCACAGCACCCTCTGGTTCATCACTGCCACCCTCTGGTTCACCACTGCCACCCTCTGGTTTACCCCGCCACCATCTGGTTCATCACAGCACCCTCTGGTTCACCACTGTCACCCTCTGGTTCACCACTGTCACCCTCTGCTTCATCACTGACACCCTATGGTTCATCACTGCCCCCCCTCTGGTTCACCACTGCCACCCTCTGGTTCACCCCTGCCACCCTCTGGTTCATCACTGCCACCCTCTGGTTCATCGCAGCACCCTCTGGTTCACCACGGTCACCCTCTAGTTCACCACTGTCACCCTCTGCTTCATCACTGCCACCCTCTGGTTCATCACTGCCACCCTCTGGTTCACCATGCCACCCTCTGGTTCACCCCTGCCACCCTCTGGTTCATCACTGCCACCCTCTGGTTCATCACTGCCAGCCTCTGGTTCACCACTGCCACCCTCCGGTTCATCACAGCACCCTCTGGTTCACCACTGCCACCCTCTGGCTCACAACTGCCACCCTCTGCTTCATCACTGCCACCCTCTGGTTCATCACTGCCACCCTCTGGTTCATCACAGCACCCTCTGGTTCACCACTGCCACCCTCTGGTTCACCACTGCCACCCTCTGGTTCATCACAGCACCCTCTGGTTCACAACTGCACCTTCTGGTTCATCACAGCACCCTCTGCTTCACCACTGTAGATTATGAGGAGAAAGCACACCTGCCCAGGCTCACCGGGGGCTGGTTAATGTGTTACTGAATTTGAGCTTCAAGTCCGGCACCTGCTTGTGATGTGATGTGATAGACATTTATAGAGCGCGCTACCACTCCAGGGAGCATCTTGGAGCTTAGACTCATATGCTGAAAAAGATGGGCGGAAATGGAGCTTTCAATCAGGATAGTTAAACCAGTGATTTGCAGACTGAGTCTGCCAGGCTATAGATCCATGTCTTTAAAGATTTCTTAAATATTTTTTCAGGTGTGATGTTGCAAAAATTTGGAGCCAGCGTGTTCCATGCCTTGGCACCCAAAACTGCCAGGGACTTGCCTCCTTTTGTCATTAATTTGAATTTTGGAACACTCATTAGATTGGCTGTAGCGGATCTAAGATCCCGAGTGGGGTAATATCTGTTAAAGTATTTGGAGAGGTATAAAGGACCATGTTTATGGAAAGCCCTGAAGGCAATCACTAACACCTTGAACAGGATACGTTTCTGTACAGGAAGCCAATGAAGTTCCTTCAGTGCAGCAGAGGCTGAAGATTTCCTTGGCCATCTAAGCACCAATCTTGCTGTGGCATGCTGAACCATCTGCAATTTGTGAAGGGCAGATTTATTGACCCCTGCATACAGGCTGTTGCAGTAGTCCAATCTAGATGTTATCAATGCCACTGCAACGGTACGCCTGGCAGATAAGGGTAGGAGGTCAAAGAATTTCCTGAGGCCCTTTATGATGTTAAAGCATGATCCTGCCTTCCCTGCTTCCTTATCTGTAAGTGCTTCATGTTGTGGTTTAATATTTGTGACAGCCTGGAGTATTGTGCCATACTTTCAACTATTCTCTGACCCTGCTTCGAGGGTCAGAGCAGGGTCAGAAAATAGTTGCAAGTAGGCAACAACTCTGGAGGCGCTGCTCAGGAAGCACTTACAGGGTTACAGCAGGTGCCCAAGTTGAAGTTAATTTCTTTGTAACCATTTTGTAAATCGTTACAAAGAAATTAACTTCAACTTGGGCACCTGCTGTAACCCTGTAAGTGCTTCATGTACTTCAGTTTTTGAAAATCCGTCCCGCACGCGATTTCGCAGATTTTTCTGCAATTTTGCGAGATTCGCGGACCGTGAAATTGCAGAAAATCCGCAAAGTCCGCGAACGGAATGGATTTTACGCCTATGCTTACTCTACTGTCCCAAACACTTCACGCAGAGCTAGGTGTGCAGTGTCTGTGCCCACTGAGGAGGCGTTGTTTGGCAAGAGCACACCTAGGAAGGGGACAGGTCCACATCCCCCACCACGTCAACTCCAAATCCAAGCCCAGTGAAGCAGGTGGTGGAGGGCACTGTAGGTGGGACACCGGCCAAACACATAAAGGAGGGCACTGTAGGTGGTATACCAGGCAAACACATGAAGGAGGGCACTGTAGATGGGACACCTGGCATGGAGGTAAAGGAGGGCACTGTAGGTGGGACACTTGGCAAGGAGGCTAAGGAGGGCACTGTATGTGGGACACCTGGCAAGGAGGCAAAGGAGGGCACTGTAAGTGGGACACCTGGCAAGGAGGCAAAGGATGGCACTATAGGTGGGACACCGGGCAAACAGGGAAAGGTGGTCTAGAGGCGTAGCCAGTCAAAGCGTTCCGCAGGATCAAGCATATCACCGGAGGCAGTGCCAGTGTCTGCACCTGATGCGGGACAGTTGGTGTGTGTGCCTGTTGTGTCTTCACCAGTTCCCATTAGCCCCAAGACAGGGAAGCCATTTCATAATCCCAAAAAGTAGAAGGGCACCTCTCAAACCTTTCCCACCCACACTGTGTCACAGGTCTGCATGACTTCACCTCCACGTGCCACTATACCACCTGGTCCAAACAGCCCTCCAGCTTGCCAAACCACTGATAGGCCTACATCATCTGAGCCTCTGTCTCCCCAGTCAAGTGGTCCTGCTGTCCCGACACACAGCCAGCTCCTAGCCCGCCTGACACACATGTGAATTGCAGTCCCCCTCATACAACAATCTCTCATACAGGTGTGCTCGTCCTGGCCATTGTTTGCCACCTGGGGGTGTTTCTGGCCATGGGAGGCTACAGTCAGACACACACACTGTGCAGCTTATCATGTCCTGACTCTGCACTTCTCCCTGGCCACTGGCCTTGTCACTCACTGCTGCTTTGCCCGTGCCTGTGCAGCCTGCTCTGCCCTTGCTTGTGCAGCTTCTCATGTCCTGACTCTGCACTTCTCCCTGGCCACTGGCCTTGTCACCCACTGCTGCTCTACCCTTGCCTGTGCAGCTTCTCATCTACTTGATGTGCGCCCTGTAGTTGACACTGGCCCTGTTGCTCTGCTGTGTTGCAGTCTCTCCTGTGCAATAGACACTGGCCTTGTTGCTCTGCTGTTTTTCAGTCCCCCCTTTGCCATGGACAATGACCCTGTTGCTCTGCTGTATTGCAGTCTCCCCTGTGCAATGGACACTGGCCCTGTTGCTCTGCTGTGTTGTGCTCTCACCTGTGCAATTGACACTGGCCCTGCTGCTCTGCTGTGTTGCAGTCTCCTCTGTGCAATGGACACTGGCCCTGTTGATTTGCTGTGTTGTGCTCTCACCTTTGCAATGGATACTGGCCCTGTTGCTCTGCTGTGTTGCAGTCTCCCCTGTGCCATGGACACTGGCCCTGTTGCTCTGCTGTGTTGCAGTCTCCCCTGTGCAATGTACACCGGTCCTGTTGCGCTGCTGTGTTGCAGTCTCCCCTGTGCAATGGACACTGGCCCTGTTGCTCTGCTGTGTTGTGCTCTCACCTGTGCAACGGACACTGGCCCTGTTACTCTGCTGTGTTGCAGTCTCCCCTGTGCCATGGACACTGGCCCTGTTGCTCTTCTGTGTTGCAGTCTCCACTGTGCAATGGACACTGGCCCTGTTGCTCTGCTGTGCTGTGCTCTCACCTGTGCAATGGACACTGGCCCTGTTGCTCTGCTGTGTTGCAGTCTCCCCTGTGCCATGGACACTGGCCCTGCTGCTCTGCTGTGTTGCAGTCTCCCCTGTGCAATAGACTCTGGCTCTGTTGCTCTGCTGTGGTGCCATGTGCCATGGACACTGGCCTTCCTGTTTGGAGTTTGCCTGTGCAGATTGCATTGCATTTGAACAGCATTTTGTGCCTTCTCTTGTCCACTGTTGTTCAACTGTCACATCTGTGCAATATGTCAATAAAGACAGTTACTCATGTTGTCTGTTTTGTCAGTGTCCTTATTTGGAGTGTGCATTTTGTTGCCTGTGCCCCCTGCTCTATGTATGACTTCAACATTACCAAGCTGTTTGCCCGCATCACATTTTTGGACAGGGGTGAAGGGGTCTTCATCCCATTCAGACACTGATACTTGTGTTATCTGTGTTGCCTCTTTTGCCTGTCATGCAGTTCTCTTTTTAGTGGTTTGCTATTGTTGGCTATGTTGTTGCCATGCCAGCTTGGGGTACACTGCCAGCACAGGGTGTGATGGTTTGCACATATGTGCATGCAGGCTGGGCAAGGTCATGATGTATGTGTGTTATTCCTGTATCTGTGCCCAGCTGTGTATGTGTATGGTCATTTTGTGTTGGCCCTCAGTCATGGTCCCTTGGACTACAAGTGATGTGTGCTTTTGGGTGGTGACGAGGTGTGCAGTGTGAAGGGTGTGACTTTGTGGTGGTTGTGGATGTGTGTGTGCTCCTGGATTGTGATGGCCACACATGTCTCACCCAGGAGGCGTGCGCCTGTTGTTTGTATTGTCCTGCCCTATGTAAATGATTGTATGCACTTGTGTGAGTTGTCTGGAGTGCACTGTGCAGTGTGTTGGTGTGTCCATGCAGTTGTGTGTGGCTCTTACTTGTTGTTTTTGTCAATTGTGGGTGTGCAATGTGTGTGACTTGCACTTCAGTTTTGTGTTTGTTTGATGATCAACATGTCTTGAGTGTGTTTGTGTAGACTGTGTGGCCCTGCTGTCCCTCGCTGGCATTGTGTTTGTGTTTGTCATGTATTGCAGGCACATGGTGGCTTTTATCTTCCTGCATGGCATGGTGTGTGTGGTGCACTCCCATCACCTATATGTGCCACTTGTGCCTGGTCATTGTAGGTCTGCACTCCCTCTATTTGTGTAGGGTACAACACTTACATGTCTATTACTGACATGCTAGTCAGTTGACATGGAGGTCAGCTAACCCCTTGGTTTACATGTGTATTTGCCTCCACATCACTTGTTTGTGGGACTGTGCCATGTGGTGCACTTCTTGGACCTGGAGGGTTGTTCCTCTGTGGACATTGCCCAAAAGGTGTATGTGTGATGTTTTTGTGCTATTGGTCAGTGAGGATTGTTCATGTGCACTACAGCCATGTGTGCTGCCCAGTGATGTGGTGAAGATGGTTGTGCTCTTGTGTCCCAGAGTGGTGCATCCTGTTGTTGTTGTGTTGGATGTATGTGTGTAGGATGTTGTATTGCTTGACTTCCTGTGTGTGTATTTGTATTTGTGCTGTACTGATTTGTGGTGTGTGTGTTGAGGTTGTATCAGTCATGTCTGTGTGTGGCTGTTGTGCTTGTTGTGCACAGGCTGCCTGCTGTGTATACAGTGGTGTGTATGTGGCCTTGCCATTGACTGATGTGCATCCCCTGATGTCCTGTGGTGTTAGTAGATTTTGGCTTTCATGTGCCTGTGTGGTTGGTTTATTGTGGCAGTGTTGTTCTGTGCAGGTGCCCTTCTTGTGTGATTTGTGGTATGTTGTGTGTGTTTTGTTCTTGAGTGAGGATGTTGTGCACTCATGTTGTGTTTGTACTCCCATTGCCCTTCCACAGTTTGGCTGTCAGGGAATGTCTGTTTCTGCTGTGGTTCTGTGTGTGTTCCTGTGGTGTTTGTGTGTTGTTTTTGTGCAGGCATCAGTTCAGGCGTCCCTGTGTGTGTGTTCTGTTTGTAACTACACCCAGGGGGTGTGTTTTTTGTGTGTGTTTGTGCTGGGAGGTTGTCAAGAATCCCCCCGCACCCCTATCGCTCGCGGAAAGCAGCGCGAGAGAGTCACGAGAACGTCAGGAGTAACCGGCACACAAAGACTGTAGGCACCAGCATGCCTAGCGCGTGTAGCGCGTAGTCACGAAACGCCCATAAAAAGTGGTAACGAATGAGGGAAGGCGTCGGATATTCTGATCCTTGACGGCCTTCTTGTTCCCGATTCCTATGGACCCAAGCCCGTTGTAGACTGTCACTGATCTGTTTCCAGTGTCATCATCGTTTCGGAGGTGAGAGAAGCGGCTGCTCTCTTCACCACCCCCTTGTGAGTCACTCGGCAGAGACGCACACCACGGAGGTGTTTGCCGCGTCTCTGTTTGTCTCGTTAAAGAACATTCAGTCTCAGCGGAAACGCACACCACGGAGGTGTTTGCCGCGTCTCCGCCTGAATTCGCTAATACTCTTGGCCAGTGCATAACGGCGCGAGGGGCACAGGTAGCCTTGCCATTCTGCAGTGGCTTGGGGTACACAGAGGTCGAGCGGCTGCTCCCTTGGTCAACGGCCCTATCACACGGTCGAGTGCCCGGCTAGGCATTCCCGAACTTACTTCCACTGTAGAGCGCATCCTCATACGAGGTACTTTGATCACACGGCCAAAGCCACATTAGCAACAGCCATCGAACGGCATTTTCGGTCGTTACTTAGCACAGTGCCCTCCGTTGGGGAATACCGGGGCCGGTATTCATGCGGAGGACGGTTGGACCGTAACATTACGGGTGGAACTGGCTGCTAATGGGTGTCGTTGATATAACTTTATTGTGTATACTTTATCATACTGAAGGCTGTGGACCTACCGCGAAGTAGCGGAATTACATTGTTTTTCTTCCTCGTTTCCTCTATATAGGAAACCATTAAAACTATATTCGAAAGCACCGTAGTGAAGCCTTCCTTTTGTGTTCTGTTCTGTCCTTCCCCAATCCCGAGACTCTTGGTTGAATACAGAGGTGTTGTCAGCCTTCAGTGTGATTGGAACTGGTGTTGTGTGTTCCTTGTCAGCCACTCCTGCAGTGGCTGTCTCCCAGGTTGATTGTTGTGTGGTGCAGGGTGTGTATTGTGCTTGCTTGTGGGTGTGCATGGGGGTGCTCAGGATGGGCACCTGGCCTGTGACTTGATGGGATGTGTTTCTGTGTGGTGGGGGGTGGTGTGTCCCTGTGGTCTTTGTGCCCTGCCCATGCCTTGGAGTGGCCCTGCCTTCTGCATTGTGCGCATGTGTTGACCGCGGTGGTGAAGTGAGCTGGAACGGAACGTTGCTGCTAGTTGGCGGTCGATGTGTGTCCCGGATGCAGAGTGGTGACTTGATGGCAGGTGGGTCATGTGTGGGTGCCCTTGTGGATGTGTTGTGACCCCCAGCAGGGTGTCTGTGGTAGAATTGTACCCTGTGTCGGCCTGTGTGTTGTGTGTTGTTTTTGTGTAGCTGTGTACCTGCGGCAGCGTCCGCAGCGGCCCATTTGATGATAGTGCTGTAGCAGGTACATCACCGGATGCATATGTAGGGCTGAGTCCATGGCATTCATGACCGGGTCTCTGCTATGGCGCTCCGCTGTCGAGTTTACGCCGTGTCTGATTGCGCGTTGTCTCCGCTGTGGTGCGTCTGCTTGTTTTGGCCATACTAATTTGTTGAGCGGGACGGACGTCATTCCGCACGGCGGTGAGTCTCATGGGCTCCCACCGCCGCGGTGGCGGGCGCACTTTGATGGCGGTGCGTGTCCCTCAGCTGCGGACGGGAAATTACCTATGTTTTACTATACTAATGTGGAAGACGTGAGTACCGCTGCTCGCGGGCCGAAAAAGGCATTTTTCTGCCCCGCCAGCACTGCGGTGGTGCCACCGCCCGACATCCTAATGGGCCCCTTAGACTTATGTCATGAAGCTTCAACTGTCGTAGAACTTATGTGAAGCTGTAGGATTATGGGTTAGTAAGATTGGGAAGGATTTTTGTTACGTTAGTGACTGGATTAACAGTTTGGAAAGGGGGACTCTTCACCTAATAGTAACCCTAGTAATAATAATAACGATCTGTGCAATTATTTTGCTTCTCTTGTTAAACTTCTGGATGCCTAACTAAGGCTCGCAAATATAATCACAAATCAAAATCATTAAAGAGGAAAAAAGGTCGGAAACCTTCAAGACGGGGAATAGTAAGGAATGTGTCTACAACCAATTAAGAATGCTAGAAGAAAATTCTGAAAAGAAGCAAAAAGTGATGCTGACAGGACAATTTATTTATCAATATTGTTTGGGGGTGATTATAGTATAATTGGAGGGGGAATTGTTAGATTGTTTTCTGAATTTATATATTGTGCATTTAATCAGTTAATATGTAATTTCAAAAGCAATTTTGCATATATAGACTGAATTTACATGACAACAGTAATAACAAATTTTAGTTGATGTATGGAAGAGTGTTTATTAATGTGTTAAATTTATTTCTAAGACATCTCTGTCACTTCAACCCTCTAACCCCTGTGTGCATCCTCTCCCCACAGGCTCGACAGAGCATAGTCAAGCTGATCTTTAATGGTTTATTTCCACTATTATGATTACCTTGAAGCTATACTTCTGCCCACACCATTTGGATTTTACAATTGATCTGATCCGTTATGTGAGAATTGTGTGTCCCTTGATTTTGGGTGTGAGCCAGAAGACTTTCCTGTTCTTTTAGGGATGCTGTCCAACATTAAAAAAAAAAAAGATTTAGCAGCTCCTTTCGGACTTAATTCTGGTTTTGCATGCCCTGTATCATTTTGCATCTGAGAGTCTTTATGGCATTTATCCTGTACCACATATTTTTGACTTCTGTAATAAAACTATTTAACTTTTTACAGATCTAGAACTCAATTATTGGGTGGGCCTATTACTTATTAGCCTCTTTACTTTGCTAATCGTTGTTCAAGGGGCCTTAACATGCAATTCAACCTGTGGGAGAACTAGATGAGATAAAATTTGGGGATACAGGTTTCCCCAACTGATTAACTTGTAATCAGGTGTGTTGATTACAAAGTCCAAGATTTGACCACAAGGACCTGAATACTCACCCGGAGAGCTACATCAACATGCTACAATATTTCTAATGTTTGATTTTGCATCCGAAGAATACTGGGGCATATTAGCAAGAAATAGCATTGTTTATCGCTAAACGTGCTTAGCGATTTTTTTTATCGCTGCCTATCGCTTGATATTTTAGCGGAGAAAACTTGCTACTAGCAACGTTTTTCTCCATTGTGCTAAAATATCTAGTGACAGTGGCGAAATGCGTGAATATCGCTGGAAATCCAGCAATATACACGCATTAACGCCAATGGGGACTTAACCTGAGAATCCACGTCCCATTGGATAAACAGGTAAGTCATGTTTTTAGCAGGCTCTTAGCGCGATTTATTTTATCAACTGTTTTCAGTCGCTAACAATTTGGGTACGCCCACTTTGCATGTCATTAGCGATAAATATCGCTGACATGCAAAGCAGGCCCCAAACTTGTAGCTATCGCCTGTAGCAATAGCCTAAAAGCTGTTGCTAACTGCTGTTAGCGACAGCTTGCTGATAGGGCAATAGAAATATTGTCGCTTTAGCGGCAAAAAGTGCAACTAAAGTGGCGATATGGCCTTTGCTAATATGCCCCTCTCTGGCAGATGCATCAACGAAAATACCTCCCGGTAAAACAGCGATTCGGTAAAACAGGCCGATACCGAACGCAAAACCAGAAAATGCTATGCATCAAACAATAATTCGGTAAAAAATAAAGAATCGCTAAAAAACCCCTGCGGTAAATTACCGAATCGCTAAACAGACAATCGGAATTACCGAACCCCAAAGCTGACCTCGGTAATACCGATTCGCTAATAACATATCGCAATGGTATGCATGAAAAGTCGCTAATACCGAAAATCCCAAAAATCGCTATTTAGCATGAGCAAATTAAGGGGAATCACAATCAGGAGGTAAAGTAAACTGAAGGACAGAAAAATAAATTACAACCCCAACTGCAGGTGCTGACAATCAGTAACCCTTCAAAAATGCCCTGGGAAACCCCACATGTCAACCAAAATGGCTGCCCTCTACGTGCTTGCTAGGAGGAGGAGGATCAATGCCCAGGCCCAGTGCAGGAGGATGATCCAGGACAGGATCTTCAGGGTGCGCATCACTTTGCTGGGGCAGACCGAGGAACAGGTGTACGACAAGTGTAGACTCAACCGTGCCATGATAATGCGCCTAATAGCAGACCTGGAACCATTACTGCAGCACGAGACCCGTAGGATCAACGCCATACCAGCCCAAGTGCAGGTCCTATGCTGCCTGCGCCTGCTTGCGTCTGGAAACTTCCAGGGGGTAATAGCTGAGACTGGAGGCATGTCGCAAAGCGCTTTATCACGCTTCTTCCACCGGTTCCTAGAGGCCATGCAAACATTAATTAATCGCCACATCACCTTCCCCACAACCCCCCAGCAGCTGACCCGCACCAAACGGGAACTCTACCAGATGGCACAATTCCCCCATGTCATAGGGTGTGTTGATTGCACGCATGTCCCCATCTGTCCTCCATCAGCCACCGAATACATTTTCCGCAACCGGAAGTCATATCATTCTATAAATGTGCAGGTGGTGTGCAATGCCAAGTACATCGTTACGGACCTTGTAGCCCAATTCCCCGGGAGCACACACGACGCTTACATATTCCGTCACTGTGGCCTCCACAGGCGCCTGATCAACGGTGAATTTGGAGAGGGAGACCTACTAGGTACATATTGATGCATCATCGTACTCTCCACCCACTCCATCCCCACATGTATATTTGCATTCATGCTGATGTCCATTCTCTCCCCATCCTGCAGGTGACAGCGCATACGCATTGCGTGAATATCTACTCACACCCTACCTCAACCCAGCTACACCGCAAGAGCAGCGCTACAACAGAGCACACATTCAGCACAAGGAATGTGGTTGAGCGTACATTCGGCATCCTCAAGAGCCGCTTCCGAATACTGCACAAGACTGGAGGTGCCTTGCAGTACGACCCAGTGACCTGCTGCCAGATCATTGCTGTGTGTGCCATCCTGCACAACATCGCCACACGCAGGGGGATACCCATAGAGGTGGACGGAGAGGATGAACTACGTGCACAGCAACCACCCCCCCAACACCGACAGGCGCATGTGCCCAACACAGCTGAAGGGCAACGGAGGCGGACATACATCACACGGAATCATTTCTGAGACAGGTAAGAGAGTGACTTGACAACAGGATCTGATTTGCAAGGGTTTAATGGGCATGGACACCTGAGTGGTGCAGATAAACGTAACACAAACATGCTGCTGCTGCAGTTAAATTCAAACTTAAATTGTCCCATCTCAGTCAGAACGGGTGATGCGAGCGGCACTTTAGTCTGGCCATGGTTACGTCACCAAGGACAGTGTGACTTTGCCACATGTTCACTTCCGTTTGCCGCGTACCCCCAGTCTCTTGTCCTGTGACTCCTCGGCTTCTACACGATGGGAGTCTGTGGCAGTCAGTTGCATTGCGGCCACTGCGCCTCCTCCCGCTGGTGTTTGACAGGGCGACGCTGCTGACACTGGAGGCTGCCTCACTCCCCCTCTTCCGCTCCCAGACTGCTGACACTGGCTGACCCAGGCTGCAGTTGCTCCACTGCAGTGGTCACCCTCTCAAGGGCCTTTGCCACATCCCCACAATAATGACCTAGGTCCACTTGCAGGGACACGGACCTGCGGGACAGCACAGCCGTGCTGTTGCACAGCTTATTAATGGCCTTGTTAGTTGAAGTCACTGCCAGCATGATCTGTCTGTGACGCCGGTGCTCACTCTGTTGGCCTGCCACTACGGCACGTGTCAGTTCTTGCAGGCAAAGCTTTATTTCATTGTTGCTGGCAGCTACGGCAGTGGTGTGCTCATGCACAGCGTCAGTCATGTTGCCAAGTTTGTTGCAAAGTTTGGTCATGGAGAGTTTCATGGCACCCATGTGTCTCCCATGCAGGCGCTGGACACGCAGCATCCGGGTCTCCATAACTCTGTACCCTTCGGACAGAATCGACTGGTCTTGCAGCAGCCCGACCCGGGGGCACAGCCCTCTGCCTGATGCGCTGTCGTGCTGCAGTTTGGCTGGTTGGAGTGACGACAGCCTGGCGTGGAACATTTGGGGGTGCTGAACTGTGATCCGATTCCATCACGGGCAGGGAGGGAACATCTGCTCTGCGGCTCTGCGGAGTGGCCCGCACTGGTGGTGGTGGTGGTGTCTTGGACCGCGAGGATGGTGGTGGTGGTGGTGTCTTGGACCGCAGGGATGGTGGAGGTGTTGTCCGCCGTGGTGGTGAAGGGGAGGACATGGCTTCAGCTCCCTGTGAGCACTCTGCTTCTGACAACACTGGCGTCTCAGAGATAACGAGGCGGGCACTGTCTTCAGAATCGATGGGGGATGCATCTGTGTGTGAAACAGTGCATAGTTATTATCATGGTATAGTATGTGGAAATAGCTGTGGCATCTCACAATAAATAACGTTTTATGTCTGACATTTGGCCCTTTGCTGCAGTATTCATCTCTGGCCTCTGGCATGCACCCATTCATGTATTGACTACAACTCCCATGGTGCAACACAGTGGTGAGGGTATGTGTTTAGGGCAACGCTACATGAGCACTGGGTCTGGCATGGGGGATTGGGCAGGGACTTAGTACACGCTGCATTGTTACGCTGCCATACTTCTTACCTTGTCCTCCTTCCGCAGCACCAGAGGTGTCCAGACGTGTGACCCCCACAACAGCTTCCGGTTCTATGGTGGACTCCACTAGATCCTCCAGGGCTGTGTTTGGCATCACATTGGATGTGCCCCCTCCTGTGCCAGCAGCATCCTTGACCCTCTGCGCAATCTTCTCCTTGGCACTCTTACGCAGGTCATACCAGCGTTTTTTTAAGTCGTCGATGCTGCGGTGGGTGACTCCGCAGGCATTTACCTTGTCCTTGATGCGCAGCGACATCTTTCGTTTTTCTGCCTCTGGCACCTTCAGCGACAACTTCCCAAACAGTCGGTCATTGTTGCTGGTCACACACTCGATTAGGATTTCAAGCTCCTTATCAGAAAACTTCAGTTTTCGTTTTCGGTGTGTGTCCTTTCCCTGCTGGGGGGCCTCCTTCTCCATCTTGTCCTGCTTGCCTTGTCCTGGTTGCTACTGGTTCTGTCTGGGTCCTCAGCTCCTGTGCTCTGCCTCCTCCTCAGTGCTACTCCGACCACAGAATGCAGCGTGGCTGTCCTACTTCCTGGTTGTGATGTCATCGGCCTACTTCCGAAGCGTCGCATAATTTTCCTGTTTTCTCTATTACCGAAGTCGAAAAATACCGGATTCATTAATACCGATTCGGTATTAGCTAACTCGGTATTTGCTACTCTTGCGGGCGTACTTTCGCAATTTAATAGCGATTTTTACTGAATCTGTAATTTTTACCGATTAGTTTGGTGCATCGTGGTTTGCATGTCCTTAATAGCGATTTGTTATTTTTCGCTATTACCGACCTGTATTACCGATTGTTGATGCATATGCCCCTCTGTTCCTACAGCCAGAAGAACAAATTCAGCTGATGGAAAAGGTCTGTTTTTCTAGCAGAACATGTCATTCTTGGCTCGGCTGCTGTGGCGGTCTTCCTTATCATTTCCTGGTATGGTCGCGCGGGCCTCTTCATGAAAAGAATATCAATTGCATTGTGAACACATCACTCCTGCATTGCTTAAGGCAGATGTAGCATTATTTCAACTTCCTGTCGCAGGAAATTGATGGAAGGGGGAGGGGGCTGTGCTCGCCCTTCTGATTCCCGGGTTTCCCATGCAGACCTGATGCCAGGGCTCTGTAATGATTCACAGTGATATTATCCTGTCCAGTGGAACAAAAAGATATCAAGAAAACATTTCCACAGCTCAGTCTGCTGGTGATGATTGATGTTGCATGGATGGGCCACTGAGATTCTGCGAAACAGGAATGAGGACGTGGAAATCAGAGACCCGTGTAATGTTAGCCAGGTTGTATCGAATGCTTAAGCTTTGCAGCGCGGCCAGTTCTTTGCACTTTGCAGATATTTCAGTCTAGCGTCGTGCAAAGAGGCTTTCCATTAGCATTCAATAAAATCCTGTTTCATCAGTAGCTATGGACAATGGAGTATAGAAACTTGAGCGGGCCCGCTGCAAAGTACATGGAGGGGGTCCCGCATGCTGTGGCCCCAGTCAGGAGCTCTCAGGCCACAGGTCCACCGCCCATGCACAGTGCTGGAGAGGGTTCCCTGGAGCTCAGACCCCCTGGAGCTCGGGGGCCTCCTACACCACGGAGGCTGAGGGGCTGTGTGGGCTAATGTTACACCACTGGAATTCTTCTATGGATCCTTGCAACCAGAGGTGTAACACTGGTCCCTTCAGACCCTGCGGTACAGGAAGGCCCCCGACCCTTCCAGGAGGACCCTTATCCTTAAGGGGGCGCCCATTCAGCCCAAAGCCCCTGAATATTTCTGTGATATCGGAGACTTTTGGCCTTTCATCACAGCCTGCAGTGCGTCCCCATTTTGCATCAGACTACTGCTTGCAACCAGCTGCAATTGCAAGGCAGTGCGCCTGCAAGTGGCAGCTGACCTCCATCTTCACATTCGCAGGGTGTCATATTGCACCACCTATACTTTGTAGAGGCAGGGGCTGTGGTATGTACAGAATGTGCCACAGTGTGAAAGGATCATCAGGGGAGCATTTAATGACAAACTGTAAGAAGCTGGCTCTGTATATACTATACCAAGTTGAGGTATAGTGTGCACAGAGTCCAGTGGAACCCAAAATGTAGGCAGAGGTAAAGCAGATAGCACCTCACTCTCTATTTCTGGAGAGGTGTGGTGCAGCGGCCAGGGCAGCTGACTTTGGAGCACTAGATTCATGGTTCGATCCTCAGCTCTGGCAGTAGCTCAGCACCATGTGACTCTGGGCAATAGCTCACTTAATTTCCACGACGGCCCCCAGCGCCTTGAGATCCTTTAGGGTGAGTAGTTTGCGCTTTACAAATACAGATTTATATTTGTAGTAGTGTGGTCGAGCAGTAATGCTTCATCAGAGGACAGTGTTAAGCATTTGTTGTATACAATTAAAAAATAGTCTTTTAGTTATTTTATATCCTAGATCGAAGCAAACCTGGCTCAGGTGAGTCATAAGTACTTTGCAGTAAATATACAGTTTGTAACACAGTTTGGCTTGCAATTGTAAATGTACTTTGAATTGAATACAGTAGTGTTACTGGTAATGCAATCCTTCTCAGAATACAGTACATACACTTTGTATAGGATTTTAAGTAAAATTGGGCCATCCAATGCTGTAGGGTATGGGTTCAGGGGTGCATTTTAGGGTCAGATCTTCTTACCAGCTCCTGGTCGGGGTTGGGGGGACCTTCTGCTTTGAGGCTGCAGGCATCGGCTGGAGCCTTGAGGCAGGGCAGGGGTCACCGGATCTCAGATATGGATCGCCGGGGGGACCTCTTCTTGGTGTTGGGCCGCTCGAACTCAGGCCGCGGTCGATGGGTGCAGAATGGTGCAGACCCGCGGATCCTTGCAGAACTGCAGTCTGTTGTTTGAACAAATCCGGTGTTCACGGGAGACACAGTCTCTGTGGTTGAAGGCATGCAGGTCCTCCATGGTTTTGGAGGTTCCTGGTTGCAGGACACACCGTGATTTCGCAGGACCGGGTTCGAGGTGGAGACAGGCCGGTAGGGCTGGGACCAACTCAATGGGAGTCTTCCTCTTGTTAGTTGTTTGGTCCTTCTTCTTTTCTTGTTGCAGGTTCTTGTCTGAGGAAGCAAGGTTCAGGGGTGCCCCTAAATACTAGATTTAGGGGTATTACAAGTAGGTAAAAAGGTTGGGACCAATGAGTCCCTTTCCTAGGGTGGGTTTACCCGCTAGTATTCCACCTTCTAATGGGATCGGGACATAAGTCTTTCCCTGATTTGCTAAGTCCCTCCATCTGCAAGATGGCAGGGACTGAGAGTTGTGCTTCACCTCGCCTCCCCCACCTGAGGGGTGGAGTTGGCAGAGACGGGCACACCCAAGTGGGGGTCAGAACCCTTGGGGACCAGTTGCTGAAAGCAGCAAGTGGCCTGGGGAAGTTCACAAAGGCTGCAAGCCTTTGAAGCTTCCCCTCTGGGGACCCTGCCCATCCTGGGGGAGGAGGCTTGGCACATCGTCTCAGGATGTGCATTGTTTCAGGCCCCCGAGAGCAGCAGGCTCTCGACCCAGGGGTCCAGAATCATGTCTGGTGATGGCAGCTGAAAGCAGCCACTCAGCCTGGACACTGTGGTAGGTTGTTTTTCAAGGGGCATCTCTAAGATGCCCTCTGTGCACATTTTTCATTAAATGCCAGACTGGCATCAGTGGGGGTTTAATGTGCTGAGAAGTTTGATACCAAACTTCTCAGTTTTCAGTGTAGCCATTATGCTGCTGTGGAGTTTGTAATGACAAACTCCCAGCACCATATACTCTTAATGGAAACACTGCACTTACAATGTCTAAGAATGGACTTAGACACAGTAGGGTTTCAGGGCTTATGCACCTGTACCCTCACCACTGGTATAGTGCACCCATCTAGAGGGGTGACTGATCTGTGCTAGGGCAGTGGGTTGTAGGCATGGCACACAGGTGTGCCATGTCGACTCTTCACTTTGTTTTGCACCAATATATGTAACATGCAAAAGCAGTGTGTGAATGTCAGGTTACAGGACCTCTAAGGATGGCACAATAAGTGCTGCAGCCCTTAGAGGCCTTCTCTTGTCACTGTGCCCTGGGTACCTGTGGTACCATTTACCAGGGGCTGACCTGTGGCCAGATATGCCAATTGGGTTTGGGTTAGTTTCGGGGAAAGAACACAGGCCCTAGGAACCTGATTGGCAGGGACCCAGGGCACATTAAGTCAAAAGTGCATCAGTAGTCTGGCAAAAAGTGGGAGGGCCACTCCAACAGAAACCCAGCTTCTCACACAAACATAAAGGGGATGAATGTTTTTCTTAGGCTCTCACTGCCAGAACTTCTGAATATGAAGGCTGCCTAATTCTGAATCTACTTCATGCCTTTTTCCACCACCACCACAATTGTCTATATCTCAACCTTACAGGTTCTTTTTCATTCCTAAATTCTCTTTTTGAGCTGAATCCCTATCTTTCTCTTCCTACTTCCTAATACTTTCTTCATTTTCTGCTTTTGTTTCTCTTGCTCTGGTTCAAAGTCTAATGATGAAAAATAAGTTGTGTACCGAAAAAGTAACTCCAGTGTCCTCCACTTGCAACCACTGCAATAAATTAAGGACTAAGGGGATGGTTTAAAGATCGAGGTAGGTTATTTACTCTGTCTGGGCACTAGAATAAACTACTCCATCGCCCATGATGAAGTAATCGCACTCTGAATTTAGAGATATCTACAGGCCCAGCAGACATCTCTTCCATTGGCGGTGCCTGTTAATGTATTGAAAGTGTGCTGTGCGGCTCCATCAACATGCTGAACACTTTCAATATACTTTATTTATTTTTTTAAACAAATCCTTAAGATGGATTTTCCTTTTGAAGATAAAAAAAGCAATGACCCCTCGCAATGGAAGTTTTCTCTCATGGCATTAGGGTACTTAAAATGTTTGTATTTTCACTTACTTGCACATTTGAGATGGTGATGTACGAAAGTAAAAACGAATCACTTGCTTGTGCACTCTCAAAAGATTGAGCAGAAAAATGGTTAAACCTCTGATGGCCCTTACAGTGTAGTCTCTGTCACTGACATACTAACCTTCTGCCTTACTTACTCTAAATGAAGCAGGTGACACTTCAGTTTAGCGGAGAGGCAGGGCGGCTGGTGACATTTGAAAGTGGTGGGGCGTAAAATTATTGGCATTCTGCACCGCAGCGAGCGGGGGTAGCAAGCGAGCTCGAACAACCTAAGAGGGGTTCGGGGGCTTTCCCCAAGAAAATTTTGAAAAAAGAGTGGACAAATGGTGCATTTTCTAGCAAATTTGAGAAAGCAAGAAGGTTAATATAGCAAATGTGAAAGTGCAGTTATTACTTTAAGAGATGTCATATAACATAGGTAGCTACTTATTCAGTATAACCACAGAGCTTCATAACAGAGTTCGAGATTCAATGCATTGCTGAGTAATATCAAAGGGAGCTTTTTTTTATTAGCCACAGTGCTGTACCAATTTTTTGAAGTGGTGAGTGTGTACTCCATAGCAGATCACAAAGATTCTTATCAGGAAAAAATATCCGTTCTTTCAAGTCTGTATATAGAGGACAGGACTATTTCATGTGGCAGAATAGCATCTTTATTATTTAATGTGGAACATGGACAGCCGACACGTGTTTCGCCCCCTCTTGGCGAATTGCGCCGGGGCTTTCTCAAGGCTAACTTAACATGTGTAGGGTATATAATTATGGTTCCCAATTATTGCAAAATCCAAAATTCAGGGAGTACAATACTCTTGGAGCAGAGGTTCTTCTTTAGGTTCAGTACTCTACGGTGAAAGGCGTCCTCTGCTGGATGGCCAGGTCCCCCTCTCCAGGGGGGCCCTCTGTGCGATCCCCAGGTGCAGCTTGGACGGCGGCAGCAGCTTCTCGGCGCTAGAGCGCAGAGGAGGAGTGCAGGAGGGGGAGTGCGCACTTGCTGCTCACTCTGAGTAAGCAGCAATTTGTAGCCCGAGCGACCACACGGACCGAAGGCGTTTGAATCGGCACTTCTCTCTCGCGCATGCCTTCGGTCCGTGTGGTCGCTCGGGCTACAAATTCCCTCAACGCTCAGGTCGGGCGTGTGTCCGATGCACTTTTTCCATGTACGAGTACGGGTCATAATTGGATACTGAACTAATTTGCGCGCCTGCCAGAACGCCCCTTAAGCACTGTGATTAGTTGGCTCACCGTACTCGGAAATATGTCGATTGAATAGGACCGTACGGACCGTCCTTTCACATGGCGGATTAACTGATTCAACCATTTCCGGGTCTCCAAGCTTCCAAGACCGCCAAGAACTTTCGATTTAATTAACCCTACCGTTCACTTCCTCTCCAGTCCCGAGACGATTTCAAGTTGCGTTAGGGGCAGCCGTCCATTTTGCAGCGCTTAAGAACCCTGACATCTCTGTATGGGCACATCCTGAATAAGAATACACACCCCTGTTTTAAAAGGATAAGACCTATCCACGATAGGCCATCCTTCTTAGTACACGTCTAGGACCCCCCACAATTGATATTTCAGTAGGCCCTGAAGAGAATCCCCAACGACAGGCCCCGCCACAATTGGTCTGCATGAGAATCTGGGCATCTAAGTAGCTGAACCCGGAGCTCGATTTCGTACATTACCTCGCAGCATTAATTTATAATGAGTTTCAATTAGTCTGCCTGAGATATAGGAATGTACTATGTAAAAATAGTTCACTTCATTGTTCTTGGAAAACACTTGTAGACCGTGGCTGTTTTTGTTTGTTGTCTTTTACCTTGTTTATAAATTGCACAATATTTATTCCCCCATAGAGTGTGTGAATGTGATATGGTTGTTTGTGATATGCATGGAATTTCGAATGAATGATTGAATGCATGGTTAATGTTTCAATGTCCCACGTGTTTGTCAGAAAAATCCTGTTTGTACTATGAATTAAACCTTGAAATACATTCTTTGAAAAACTTTTTTGAATAAAATGCTATTGAGTAGCAAATCCCACTCTTGAATTTCTTTTCTGGATTTGGATGGACATTGGTTTATTCAAATTATTCACATCAGTATTGGCATTTCTGTTCTGTTAGATAATTATCCGGCTCAGCCTTACTGATCAGAGCCAGCCCCCAGTTGTTTCTTGTTGAATGAGAAAAAAAAAGCATTGGAATTTCTTAAAGTGATATTGAGAGCTGCAAATGTCTTTGTAAATCACACTGTCAACATAGTGATCTCTAGTGAATTATGCTTTCCTACAAATTTGTAAGAAGCTCTATTACCTGCTCAAGGACTTCCCAAGGTATTCATTGGCCCCATAAATAGTGGGCACTCTAGCTCTCAGTTCAAGGATGCTCTGTGTTGTACTGGCCATCTGTCCTACACACTCCCAAGTATCTGGCTGATGCGCTCTGACTAGGAGGAGGCTTCTGAGAGCGGCATTGCAGAAGGACTTTCTTCTGAACCCTTCATGCCCATCCTGCAAGAGGCTTCTAGCCTTCTAGCCTTTAAGCAAATACTCTATTAATTTGCAAACATGTCCCACTAGAGCTGTGCTTTGTCCTTTCCTTCAACTCTATAGATAACCTGGAAGTCCCTTCTGTTGGTAATGGCCTTTTTTGCTGGGTTACTCCAAACATTTTGCCTTCTTCCTCCTCTATTTCTGGCTTTGGTTTTGCTGGCTTTAGGACTCTGTGCACTTTTTCACTGCTGGCCAGTGCTAAAATGTGTGGGCTCTGTGTCTAAAAAATAATGGTGTTTGGTATCTACATGATTGGCATATTTTATATACTTATAAGTCCCTAGTACAGTGCTACCCATGTGACCAGGGCCTGTCAATCAAATGCTATTAGTGGGCCCACAGGAGTAGCCCTTTAAACATAGCCTAGGCGTGCCACTGAAGAACCTATGTGTCCATTTTTAAAACTGCCCTTTCGACCTGGCAAGTTCACCTACTTGCCAGGAGCAAACTTTCCCTTTTATTACATGTAGATCACCCCTACGCCATGCCCTAGGGTGCAGCACGGAGAGGGTGCAGTGTTTTTAAAAGGTAGGACATGTACCTCTGACTTTTACATGTCCTGTTAGCAAAAAACTGCTAAATTAGTTATTTATTAAGGCAAGGCCTACCTCTCCCATTGGTTAGCATTGGAGCTGCCTTGTAACACTTTAGAAGTGTAACTCCCAATTGTTGAAAGATAGGAGGATTCATTTTGATGTATTTGGTTTAGAAAGTTATACACATTCTAAAGGGAGAATGCACACCAGTTTTTTTAAAACTCCTTTTTACCAATTTTATTTGCTCTGAGGCTGAGAATCTTGGCGTAAAAACCTTGGTGCGTGCTCTGTCCATGTACGCAAAGACAATTCAAATTCAACTGTGACCCAACTTTGGTTCAAAAGCTGAGGTACACAGCCTATAAAGGGGGAGCCCTTGGGCACAATTCATACCACAAACGACCTAAATCATCCTTTTTATACACAGTTAATTTAACCATCTTGTCCCATTTTTTCACCAGCTGAACACGAGGACATTCATATTTCAACTATTTTATTGTCAGTATGTAGTTTCCATCAGCGTCAATCCACAAAAGATAATTCATTGTAATTGTACTTTTGTTGTAAAAATATATCTTTTATTCTTTGTAAAAACCCAATGCTTTTCGAACCTTTTAGAAAGTTGCCATTTTCTTTCTTTGCCCACTCTGTGCCTTTGCCTGTCTCTGGAATACACGTCTGTGTTCGGTGACAGCTGGGCTTTGTGCATTCCCTCTAGACAGCCACACACAAAGGGCTCTGTGGTGTGCCCCGTATATCTTGATGGCCTATAACCAGAATAGGGCTGTGGCTGTCCCCACACAAATAATTGAATAACCCCCTGTAGTATGTCCCAGGAGCCAGGGCAGCATAGGGCAGGGTCTTGTGCACTACAAAGACCTTTCTTTGAACTCTCCCTACTTCAAAGGCTAAAATGGGTAAAAGTATTGGACCTCTGATACAATACACTCAGAAGACTTCTGAAACTGAGGACATTCTACTGGGAAGAAGAGCTGTTGTGCTGCCGGGAGGGCCTGCCACTTTGCTGCTTGATTTGCTGTGTTGGCCTGCTGCCTGCTGCTTCTTGCTTGGAAGTGAAAGGACTGGACTTGACTCTCTACACCCTGCATCTCTAAAGGTTCTCCAAGGGCTTGTTGGTCTTACCTCCTATATCAAACACTCCACCTGATTATTGCTATCAGCACCTGGACTCCTCTGCTGCAAGTCCTTCTCAGCCAAGTGGTGCCAAATTCATCCAGGGTCCTTGGAAGTGAGCGTTTGGTGCTGAAACGCAAGAAACCAATGCAAGGACATTGAATTGCTGTTGGGAACTGTAAAATGCAACAACCTCGTCATATAATGCAGTCCCGACTTTGGCGACACAGTGCCTCTGAATCACCTGCATGAGTCTCGGACACCGCATCACCATTGTCTGGGACACACCATCCCTGACTGCGATGCATTCCTGCATGGCTTCTCGCCTAGAGCCCATTGACATTGACACCTCGAACACAAAACATGGCGCTCTTGACATCGATGCATCAAAGACATTGCCTGACTTCGGACCCGATGCATCACTTCCGACAGCGACCCATCCCCTCAGTTTTTCAATGCATCACCTGGAGGTTCAACACATTCAATGCAGTGTCAACAGGTCTGTGTGACTCTGGCCCGTGCTCCATCAGAGTCATACAAAACTTTGGATGTGCCCCGGTCAAGCGCGAGCAGATAGCCCCAGTTAGAGCTATTGATGTCTAAGCACTGCATTTCGATAAAATCTTGTAAAATTCATATCTTGACTTGTGTCTGTTGGATTTTATTATTTTGCCCTTCTTTTACATCAGGGGTCTCCAAACTTTTAGTACGACGGTCACATTGTATATTTTCCAAATATTCGTGGACCGAAAAAAATCAGATTTATAAGTGAATAAATAAAATTTTACAAGCTGAATAAGGCTTAATTGGATCTTTTTTGTAATCACCATGATAATTCAGAAAAAAAGAGAACTGTGACAATTACAAAGAAACAATGCTGTGCTCAAACTGAGAAATAATGTATTTTGAGTAAAAATGTCAAACAATAGCAAATGCTCTGATAAAATAATTAATTACTTAGCTGTAGATATAAATAGAAGGGTATTCACTTTTTAATTCAATTTAAATATCAGAGAAGATTCAAGAGGCTCTGCTCTCACCTACAGGCAGCTAAAGGAATTGGATATATATTTTCCTTTGATAATTGGAACCAGAGATTTTGCAAAACAACAGAGAAATTCAATTTTAGCCTATTAATGCTAAAGCATTTTTTTTTTTCAAAGACCTTTATTGAAATTCTTGCAAACCAGGTTACAAGGTAAACAAGCAGTGCTTCCGTGAATCACAAGGGGAAAAAGAAAAAGTGCATCAGTTACAAACATCATAAAGGCAGTGGTACAGCAGCGGCACACCGTTGAGTGTAGGGAGGAGTGGCAGGATATGAAGCAGGAGAGGGCAGTGAGGGCCAACAAACGGGGCAGGGTGCCAGCGGGAGGGGTGCAAGGAATCAGCAGAATGCAGGGAGAGGGAAGAAGATCTCTACGGACCAGCACCGGCAGCCGCAGTGGGCCGAGTACCAGCAGGGAGCGCGGGAGAGTTCGCTGATGGAGAGGCATTCCAACAGAGGAGGTATGAGACAAATGTTTGATTGATTTCTTGCTTGGGACCCTCTTGTCTCATACCTCCTCTGTCGGAATGCCGGCGGCAGATCATTCTACCACCTCGCCGCCAAGACATGGAGCATCCTTCTTGTCCACCTGCGGCAAACCCAGGGCCTGCTGACCTTCAGGAGATATCTTATGTCTTGGCAGTGAGGCGGGAGAATGATCTGCCGCCGGCGGTCATTCTGTGGATGCATGGAACGGTAGCGAGGGCGAGGTCAGTGGAGCAAAGCTGGTGGCTTGGGGTGTAGAAGGTGAGCCGTTTGTGAGTTATGCTGGTCCGGTGTTGTGGAGTACCTTGTGAGCATCAGTGATGAGCATGAAGGTGATCCTCTTGTTGATGGGGAGCCAGTGCCGGTCTCTCAGGTGTGCTGTGATGTGGCTGTGGTGGGGGATGTTGAGGATGAGGCTTGTGGAGGTGTTCTGTATGTGTTGTAGTCTTTTATGAAGTTTGGTGGGGGCCTTGGTGAGGGAGAGAATCAGCTGAGTGTCGTCGGCATATGAGATGATGTTGAGGTAGTGCGATCGGACGATGTTGGTGAGCGGTGCCATGTAGATGTTGAAAAGGGTCAGGTTGAAGCTTGATCCTTGGGGTACATCGCAGATGATCTTGGTGGCTTCCGATTGGAATGGAGGGAGGTGGACACTCTGGGTTCTTCAGGTGAGGAAGGAGGTGGTCCAGTCCAAGGCTTTATTGCGGATCCCTGCATTGTGGAGGCGTGTGCAAAGGGTGTGGTGGCAGATGGTGTTGAAGGTGGCCGAAAGGTCCAGGAGGATGAGGGCCGCGGTTTTACAGTTGTCCAGCAGGCTCCTGATGTCGTCGGTGGCGGTGATGAGGGCAGTTTCGGTGCTGTGGTTGTTGTGGAATCCAGATTGGGACGAGTTCAGAGCATTGTTCTCCTCGATGAAGTGGATCAGTTGCCTGTTGACAATCTTCTTGTTGACTTTCGCTGGGAACGGGAGCAGGGAGATGGGCCAGAAGTTCTTGAGGTCCTTAGGGTCCGCCTTGGGTTTCTTGAGTAAGGCGTTGATCTCGGTGTGCTTCCAGCTCTCTGGGAAGGTGACGGTCTCGAAGGAGTTGTTGACGATCTTCCGGAGATGGGGTCCGATGATGGAGCTTGCTTTGTTGAAGATGTGGTGCGGGCAGGGGTCGGATGATGAGCCAGAGTGGATGGTGTTCATGATCTTGATGGTGTTATCGTCATTGACGTGGGTCCAGGAGAGCAAGGGGTCGGTGTGGCTGGGGGGCGGTGGGTCTGAGGTGTCGGCGATTGTCGGGCGTTCTGGTTGTTGAAGCTGTCGTGGATGTCTGCGATCTTGCGGTAAAAGAAGATGGCTAGGGAGTCGCAGAGGTCTTGCGACGGCAGTATGTCACGATGTTGAAGAGCTCTTTGCTATTGTGTGCATTGTTGTTGATGCGTTCCCTGAAGGAGGTCCTTTTAGCGGTACGGATGAGTTGGTGGTGCTTGCGGATGGCATTTTGGTGGACTGCGTTGTTGTCCGGTTTCTGTTCGTGGTGCCACTTCTTCTCGAGTCGTCGGCAGGTCTGCTTGGAAGCCTGGAGGTCAGCGGCGAACCAGATGGCTTTTCTGTCTGTGTCTGTTTGCGGGTTCCTTGATCGGGGCAAGAGAGTTGGCGCAGTTGTCGATCCATTGCCTGAGGTTGCGGGCGGCAGTGTCGGTGTCCGCGGTGTCTGTTGGTGGGTTTCGGGCAAGGGTGGCGATTAGCTGGTCTTCGTGGCTTTGTTCCAGCTGCGGCAGGGGTCCGTTGTGGGTGGTGGTGTGTGGTGTGTTTCTCGAAGGTGAAGTAGATGCAGCGGTGGTCAGTCCAGTGGAGTTCAGTGGTGTGGCTGAAGGTGACGTGGTTGCTGGCGGAAAAGATGGGTTCGAGCATGTGTTGGAGTCGTGACGAGCTGTTTGAGTCCGAGGTTGGCAAGGTTGTCGAGCAGGGTGGTGGAGTTGCTGTCATTGGCATTCTCAAGGTGGAAGTTCAGGTCTCCGAGGAGGATGTAGTCCGTGGATGCAAGGGCGTGCTTGCTGACGAAGTCGGCGATGGAGTCACTAAACTGTGGCCGGTGGCCGGGGGTCTGTAGATGAGGGTTCCTCTGAGGGTGGTTTTGGGATCGATGTGGATCTGGAAGTGCAGGTGTTCAGCGACACTGAGGGTGTCGTCTGTGCTGGTCGAGAACCTGAGGGTATTCCTGTGGACAATGGCAATTCCTCCTCCTGCTCCGTTGGTGCGGTCCCTGTGGGTGATCTTGTAGCTGTCCAGAATGGCTATGGCGATGTCGGGTACAGAGGAGGGGTTTATCCAGGTCTCCATCAGGAAGATGACGTCCGGGGAGAATGAGTCGAGTAGGTCCCAGAGCTCAATGGCGTACTTGTGGGCAGAGCGGGTGTTGAGTAGTATGCATCTGAGGCGGTTGCGACCTACCCCGGTGGGTGGGGCAGTGGCTTGGAGGCAGGTGAAGCTACAGCTCCGGCAGGAGAAGGGTCCTTGGGTGTGCTTCAGGGTGGCCAGGCAGCAGGTGGATGTTCGGCCAGCATTGAGATTGTGGGGGGGTGCTGTCATCGTAGCGGTGGAGGGCTTTGTGGGGGCCAGGGGGTCTGGTGCTTGGCGTGGTTCAGGCGCGGACAGGCACAGACATGCTTGCCTTTGGTGCACCTTTGGCACACCAGTGGCGCGGCCTCGCAGCGGCTGCAATAAGAAGAGGAGGTGGGAGGGAGAAGCAGCTGGGAGGCTAGAGCAAGAACAAATGGGTGAGTGAAGGGGGCAGGCCACAGGGAACGCTGGAAGGGGAAGGCAAGGCTGGAACGCTGGAAGGGCTACAGAGAGAAAAAATGGGCAGAAAAGAGCAGAATACAGAAAAGTAGAATAAAACAGCAGACGGTAAAAACAGGCAGAAAAAGAACACAGAGAGCAGACAGATACTTACGGCTCACCACTGAGCCACCAGGGATGAGGCGCAATTGGGAGCCTGCGGGTGGAGGAGGGCCTCAAACTCGCTGCAGCAGCGAGATCAGAGAGCAAGGACACGGGCACAGTTAGGTGGAGCTGTGCGCCGTGGGGAGCGACCCGCCTGGAGCAGGGTCAAGGGACGCTCTCTTCACCGCGCAGCGGCTGCCATAAGAAGGGGAGGTGGGAGGGAGGAGCAGCTAGGAGGCGGGAACGAATGGGCGAGCGAGGGGGGCGGGACGCAGGGGATGGCAAGGCTGGAACACTGGAAGGATTACAGAGAGAAAAAAATGGGCAGAAAAGAGAAGAATACAGAAAAATAGAATGAAACAGCAGACAGTAAAAACAGGCAGAAAACGAACAGAAAGAGCAGATGCATACTTACGGCTTACCACTGGGCCAGCAGGGATGAGATGCAGGCGTTAGCCTGCGGGTGAAGGAGGGCCTCGAACTTGTGGCAGCAGCAAGATCAGGGAGCAAGGACTAGTGAACAGTTAGGTGGAGCTGTGCCGCGTGAGGAGTGACCTGCCTAGAGCAGGGTCAAGGGTCGCTCCAAATATCACGTGGCCGACCAGTAGCCGGCGTTAGCTCCCAAAATTCTGACAGGAGCGTCTGGCAACGCGCAGCATCTTCGAGCCAAGCACTAACCCTGGGTGTGGGCCTCCGACCCCAATGCATGGCACCTCTGTGACGCACGAGAATGAGCAGCATAGCTGTGAGCCGACAGGAGGCGTCATGACAGTGCTTCACCAAGCCTAGAAGGCAGGTCAATGGATCTGGTGAGACAGAAAACAGAGGTAATCTCAGTGATGACGGTACAAGTCGCGCCAGTGTGCTGAAACCAAGGGGCTCAGCCAGGCAAAGTGAGAAAATCCACAGAGGGGGATGAGCACCGGAGACATATATCACTAGAGGCAAGGCCCATTCTGTACACCTGAGCGGGGAGCGTTAGAGTCTGTGCAAATATTTAAAATGTATGAGGCGCAGGCAGTAATTGGGAGATAAACGTTTGGTCTGCTTACAACAGTACAGCCAGTCCTCCTGAGAAAGATCAAAACCTAGATCCTCGCTCCAGGCAATGAGGGTGCGTCCAGCAGATATTGAGGATGACGCTAACGTGGCATAGAGCCTTGAGACCAGTTTGCTAGGGGAGGTAGAAGTGTATGTCAAGTCAAGGGCGACCATTGAATGGGGGGCTGCGGGAATGTAAGGTGCAAGACCCGGCAGGACGCTCCAAGATGATAATAGAGCAATATGTACATTGGGTCAGACTCATCCGGAAGCGAAAAGATGTCTCTGTTGGGGTAGAGGTCTGATAAAGTGGGCAGTCCCAGGCCAGCCGCACGTTTTACCATCCTGGCCGTGTACAGCGAGGGAAAAGCCGGGTGGTATGGTATAGGCATGGCACCGGCGGAGAGCTAGCTAGAGCCTGAATATCTTCTAAGACCGTCCCAGCGCAGGGTCTCCACTGTGTCAATCTCTCCATGCGGTGGTTTTGCAGTGGCAAAAATTGAGGTCTGGAGGGGTAAGGGGTTGCTAGGTCATCTTCCACCGCCATGGGGTGCTTAAATGGCATCGGATGCAGCCAGAAGTGAAGGAGGCTGGCCTGGGCACTGAGTGCATATATTTGAAGTCCGCGGCACCCATCGGGCCTCATGCAGGGGCAGCTTGAGAATATCATATGCAATTCTAGGCTGAAGCCCAGCCCAAACGAGAGAGATAACGAGGGAGCGGAGTGTGCGGAAGAAACGAGCCTTGACAGGAACGGGCACATTCAGGAAAGAATATAAAGATTTCGGGAGCATTACCATCTTAGCGATGGCAATGCGCCCCACCCAGGATAGAGGTAAACGCCACCAAAGGGGTATCTTGGTCTCCAGCCAGTCGACCGCCCGGCTGAAGCTCGCATTGCAGAGTTCATCTACGCTCCTACTGAGCCAAACACGCAGATATCTGGTGGGTCCTGATGCCCACACAAAAGGATAGTTTGGAGTGAATGGGACAGTGGCATCCGTCAACGGAAAGAGAATTTAGACTTACTCCAATTGACCTGAATGCCGGACAAACCCCCAAAGCGCACCACCTCGCGGACCTTGGGGACAAGATTCTCCTGAGGGTGGCGGACATAGAGTGTGACAATACCGTATAGTAGGCACGTACATGGAGACGAGCAGGGCTCGGGCCGCAACACCCAGTACTCTCTGAGTGTGATGATACCGGAGCCTGGTGGCGAGGGGCTCCATAGCTACAACAAAGAGCATGGGCGAAAGTGGGAATCCCTGCCTCGTACCCCTTGAACAGGAATGGGCTACGAAATCTGGCCATTGGTCCAAAGGTGAGCAATAGGAATGGTGTAGAGGAGATGGACTTTGCTCAGAAAAACCAGGATAAAGCAAAGGCGAGGAAGAAGGTAACAAAGGAAGGGTCACTTGAGAGTATCAAAGGCCTTGGTGGCAACTAAAAGAGTAGCCACGGCTGGAAGAGCGGGATTGATCTGGTGGAGTACGGCAAATATCGTGCGGAGGTTATGTGACGTTACACACCTGGGAATGAAACCGGACTGGTCCGGGCGGGCCATCATGGGCATGAGGGGCAAAAGGTGGGAAGCCAAAAGCTTGGCGAAAATCTTATTATCGGTGTTGATAAGTGATAGGGGGTGATATAATTCCACAAGTTCAGGGGACTTTTCCAGCTTCAAGAGCATTGTTAGCAGGGCCTCGCAAAGTGATGTGGGGAAGTGGCACAAAGGTTTTGTAGAAGCAGGCTGGCAGACCGTCGGAGCTGGTGCCTTGTCCCCAGGCAGACTATTAATGGCTGCCAGAATCTCTTCCTTAAAGAAAGATTCATCGCGGTTTTCCCGATGGCCGGTACCCAGCCAGAGGACCTCAAGAGTGTTCAAGTACTGGTCCAGAATGTCATGCGAAGGGGTGATCCCCGCGGTGTAGAGTTGAGTATAAAAGGCAGTTACCCGTGGGATCACTTTAGTGGGAGAGGTAGTGCATTCTGGACCCCCATCCTGGTTTGCTGTGATGTAGGATGCGGCGTGAGGCTGTCGCAGGAGATTCACTAAAGTCTTACTTGGGTGGTCGCCTTCGCCATAGCGGGGTGCCTTCGCTTCCCTACCCAAAAAGGAGAGTTCTCTGTCGGCTTCCTGTTCAAATTCCTTAGTGGTGTGCCAGGGAAGTCCTCTGCGTAAGAGGATAGACACCCTGCCGGAGTAACAGGAGTAGAAGAAGGAATTAATCTTGTCCCAATGCCTAGACTGGTAATCAGACAAAATATCCAAATTAAAATATCGATATACAATAATATCGATGTTTTAATATCGATGGGATAGTATATTGATGTGACATAATATCGATAGACAGAATATCGATATTAAGGTATGTATGTTAGTAATATCGAAATTTTGTTGTTTAGTGTTATGTATTTTATTATGTTGTTTATATGTTTGCTAAATATGTTAAGAAATGTATGTTTGAAAATTAGTAATTTTGTTTACAATTTGCGTTTTAGTATTAGAGCGGGTTGTGGGTTTATAGGGGAATAGGGTGGGAAGTAATTTAATAATAATTAATTAATTAATATATGTTTGTAAATATATTTAATTAATAATTAATTGGTAATTAATTAAGACTAATTAGTTAATTACATTAATTAGATTTAATTTGCTAATATATTTAATTTAGTGTTATTGTAAATTAATAATTTATTGGTAATTAATTAATATTAATTAGTTAATTAAATTAATTAGATTTAATGTGCTAAGATATTTAATTTATTGTTATTGTTAAATAATAATTAATTGTTAATTATTTATTATTATTTAGTTAATTAAATTAATTAGATTTATTGTGGTAATATATTTAATGTAGTGTTATTGTTAATTAAAAATTAATTTGTAATTAAATAATATTAAGTAGTAAATTACATTAATTAGAGTTAAAGTGTTAATATTTTTAATTTATACTTTTTTTTGTTAATTAATAATTAATTGGTAATTAATAATTATTAAGTGATTAAATGATGTAATTTAGTTATGTGTAGTGGGTTGTGTGTTTATAGGGGAATAGGGTGTTATATAATTCCATGTAATTAATTAAAGAGATTGTATTTATGTATTGGTATTTATTGTTAATTAATTGGTAATTAATAAGTGTTAATTAGTTCATTTATACTTACATCAATTTAATAATATTTATTGTTATTAATTGATTCATTGAAACTTTTATTAATTGTGTTTTTTTTATGTTTAGTGTGTTACGGGGGAGTAGTGTGGGAAGTAATTGAAACCCTATGCAATCCAACGCTTTCCCTACTGTTGCACCCTCTGGAGTGGGAATAGTAAATTTGACCCCTACGCTATCCAACGCTTTCCCTACTGTTGCACCCTCTGGAGTGGGAATAGTAAATTTTACCCCTACGCTATCCAACGCTTTCCCTACTGTTGCACCCTCTGGAGTGGGAATAGTAAATGTTACCCCTACGCTATCCAACGCTTTCCCTACTGTTGCACCCTCTGGAGTGGGAATAGTAAATTTTACCCCTACGCTATCCAACGCATTCCCTACTGTTGCACCCTCTGGAGTGGGAATAGTAATTTTTACCCCTACGCTATCCAACGCTTTCTCTACTGTTGCACCCTCTGGAGTGGGAATAGTAATTTTAACCCCTACGCTATCCAACACTTTCCCTACTGTTGCACTCTCTGGAGTGGGAATAGTAATTTTTACCCCTACGCTATCCAACGCTTTCCCTACTGTTGCACCCTCTGGAGTGGGAATAGTAATTTTTACCCCTTCGCTATCCAACGCTTTCCCTACTGTTGCACCCTCTGGAGTGGGAATAGCAATTTTTACCCCTACGCTATCAAACGCTTTCCCTACTGTTGCACTCTCTGGAGTGGGAATAGTAATTTTTACCCCTACGCTATCCAACGCTTTACCTACTGTTGCACCCTCTGGAGTGGGAATAGTAATTTAAACCCATACGCTATCCAACGTTTTCCCTACTGTTGCACCCTCTGGAGTGGGAATAGTAATTTAAACCCCTACGCTATCCAACGCTTTCCCTACTGATGCACTCTCTGGAGTGGGAGTAGTAATTTTTACCTCTACGCTATCCAACTCTTTCCCTACTGTTGCACCCTCTGGAGTGGAAATAGTAATTTTTACCCCTACGCTATCCAACGCTTTCCCTACTGTTGCACCTTCTGGAGTGGGAATAGTAATTTAAACCCCTATGCTATCCAATGCTTTCCCTACTGTTGCACTCTCTGGAGTGGGAATAGTAAGTTAAACCCCTACGCTATCCAACGCTTTCCCTACTGTTGCACCCTCTGGAGTGGGAATAGTAATTTTTACCCCTACGCTATCCAACGCTTTCCCTACTGTTGCACTGTCTGGAGTGGGAATAGTAATTTAAAGCCATACGCTATCCAATGCTTTCCCTACTGTTGCACTCTCTGGAGTGGGAATAGTAATTTAAACCCCTACGCTATCCAACGCTTTTTCTACTGTTGTAATATGTGGAGTAAGTATATTTATAAATGTATATGTAGAATTTTAAATTTATTTTAAATGTATATGTATTAGTTATAATTTTTTACATATGTTTTAATGTTTTTATTTAATATTTGTACACTTATATGTATTTTTAAATTAATTTTAAATTATTATTAATTCATATAAAAAAACGATATTTTTAATTTCGATATTTTTGTACAACGATATTATTTTTTCGATATTTTTGTACCTACCATTATGTAGATATAAGTTCGATATTTTTGATTTCCATATTTTTGTGTGGATATTTTTGTATGGGGATATTCTGTCTTTCGATATTATGTCATAGATTCCCTAGAATGAAGCCTGGAGGCAGTAGCGGGAAGTAGGTGGGTTTCTTGAAGAAAACAGATGTCAACCTTATAGCGAATGAGGCATGCATGTACAAGTCCAGAGTGTGGTGGCTGTCATAAAGCTATGCCAGAAAGGTGAGTGCCGGATGAAAACGAATGTAGAGTGGAAGTCAGGTGTATTTGAGACAAGATGTGCAGTGCGAAAGACAGTGTAGCGAACAGCACAGTACAAATTAGGTCATAAAACAGAACCAACAACAGGCCTCAGAGGACAGGCAACATAACCCAGGAATTCCCCCCACACCAACCCCGCAATCAGGTTGAGAGACCATCCCCACCCACCCAGGGAACCCCCAACATGGAAGGGGGAAAAACCAAGTGAGAAATGAAGGAAATTATCCCGCAGAGATGTGGCTCGGCTCAGCGAACAACCCTGCCGCTAGGACAGGGTGGCCAAGCTGAGGGTGAGAGCGGACTGTGGAAGAAGAAGTAGGAGACCAAAAGGTCACCTCGTGCCCCGGGGCCCATCATAAACACAAGTAACAGATACTGAGCAGGAGAGTATCGTTGCTGCATAAAAGAGAGAGGAGTTAGGAGCAGTAATTTCTCTGCAACTAGAGAGATCCACCAGGCCCATGAGCTGGATAACTAGAGGTCGGCAAATACAAGCCTATGTAAGAGTGAAGGATTAACAACGGGCACGAGAGCCAGGAAAGGCAAGATCGTGCCAATAGGTGCATGAAATCAGAGTCCATGATCAAGGGCTAACCGTCAGCAGCCATTTGGGAGCAGGAAGGGGTGGAGCACGGTGGTGTGTCCAGTTTTTTTGGCATAGGCCAGTGCTGCCTTTGGTTTCATGAAGGTGTGAACCTGTGAGCCATACCTGACTGGCAGCTTGGCCAGGTATGCCAAGGAGTAGGAGATGTCATGTTTCTGTAGGAGACGTTTGGCCGGGAGAACTTTGCGGCAGGCAGCCTGTACCGCCATTGTGTAATCTGGGTAGAAGGATATTGAGTTCCCCTGATGACAAATTTCCCCCTTCTCACTGACCGTATCTCAGTCTCCAAAATTCAGTAGTTTGGCTATGATAGGTCAAGCAGGGAGGCCAGGATAGGGCCGAGGCCCCAGAGGGCAATGGGCACGCTCAACAGTGAATACCGGGGAAAAAACCTCCCCGAATGAGTCACAAATCATCTGCTCGATGAAGTCCTCCATTTTGGCTATGTTGGAGGATTTGGGCATGCCCGTGATACGGAGGTTGCTTCTTCGGGAGCGCGCCTCCAAACCCTCATTCTTATTTTTAATGAGTTCCAGGACCTTATCCATCTGTAGGAGTGTGTGGCGATCCCGGGTTGCAGCGTCCTCTGCATCGAACACCCTTCCCTCAACATGAGTTAGCCGTTTCTCATGGGAGTCCACCCGAGCCTTGAACGTGTCCAGACGGGTGGAGAGCTGGTCAAGCTGAGCAGCGATGCCAGTAACCATGGTCTTCACATCCAGCATAATGGTCTTAAGGTTGTCCTCGTGGGTTGGGCCAGCCTCGGGCTGAGTAGTGGGCTCGGCAATGTTCATGACCACTCCTTCCTGTCGCGTCGACTTGCGTTGATCAAACGCCAGCTTTGGCTGCTTGGGATCTGTCTGCCCTGTAGTTGGGCACCTGTGTACCTCACAGACCCGCAGACCGCGCCGTCTGGGAATCGGGGGGTGGAGGAGCGGCGCGCGAGGAGGTAGGGGCTGGCAAGAGAGGCTGTGGCTAACGATGAGCGCCAAAGGAGGCAGCAGTCATCAGGCATGAGGGGCAGGCCGGAGAAGCTGAGGTGCCAAGCAGCCTGCTGGGCTGACTAGTGGAGGCGGCGTCCAATCACAGTTCAAGACATGCAGAAGAGTCTGGTGAGGAGGGAGGGGACTGCCCGGATCTGCTGGTTGGGTTTGAGCTGTTGCGGCAGCGGCGGGCGTCAGCAAAGCTTCTGGGAGGGAAACCAGGCAAGGTTGGAGGTAGGAGACCCGGGGGAGTAGAGGCAACACCAATGCACCAGTAAGTGAGTGCCGGGCCACAGGAGACAAGCACTACACCGGGTTCCAGTGTCTCAGGTGTGCTCCCTAGTGGAGGAGGTGGAAGACAGCCGGCAAGAGGAGGTTCCGATCCCAGCACGTCAGCAGCTACTGTTGGCCCAGGAGGCAATCATGCAGGCAAGAGTGTCCAGAGGCTGGGTACAGTGGGTGTTGGGAGCGCCAACTAGGCCACCCGCCATGGGACCCAGGCCCGGCGGGGTCCATCCACACAGGGTGGAAGCGGGTGAAGGACAGACTTATTGGCAATGGCGACGATGTCCATATGGAGCAGTGCACGGGCGGGAGGCAGCAATTCAGTCCCCGGCGGTCAGCAATCTGAAGGAACAACCAGGAGTCTGCGCCCTCGGGGCTCATATCAGCGAGGAGTCACAGGACCCAGAACAAGCAGGCCAAGGCAGCGGGCGCCAGGGATGGGAAAATGGTGCCCACGAGGAGCGTAGGCCCGTGCCCGGCGGTAAGGCACACGCGCGCCCTACCCAGCCACAAGGTGCCCACACAGCAACGCTACTCACCGGGTCCGGGGGGCAGGACAGCAGGGCAGCTCTGATGTGATGATCCGGCCCCCAGGAATCTGCTCGGGTGAGGCAGCAGGTCAACAGCACTGCCAGGGCCCGGACCAGGCACTAGCCGCACGCCAGCAGGAAGGCCCAGACACCGCACCAGGTCTCGGTGTGTCGGCTCCGACAGGGGACCGGAAAGCTATCCATTGGGGCCCCAGAGTGAGGTGAGTTAGTATAGCTTGGTGCTGGGAGACAGCACTGTGGATGTCTGCAGGATTATTATTGGATTATCGGCTTGGCCGGCAAAGCCCACTCAGAGTGCGGCCATCTTGTAGCCACGCCCCCCTATTAATGCTAAAGTTGCTGCAGGCTGGATAAAATCCTGTAGAAGGCCGGATGTGGTCCGTGGGCCATAGTTTGGAGACCCCTGTTCTATATCTCCACTCTAATACTACTTCAAAAGCTAAAATTTGGCAGCTGCAAATACAATCCTGCAACTCAGAAAAAGTTGTCAATTGTCCTCCAAACTTGGCTTCCTGTTGCCTCTCAATCAAACTCAACTGCATCTTTCAGCCCCAAAAAGTAATTTCCCCTTAGATCTAGCCAATAAGGTGTTACGTTATGGCCCCATTAGGATCAGCATTAGCATTTTTAATAATGACCCAGTTGAAGGGAGATAGGGACACTTCCAGTAGCAAGGGATGTGAGAAGTTGGCCATGATATGTGATGTCCACTATTCTAGTGGGCACCATGTATCAGCCCAAACAACCCTTATGGTGATGGTTGTAAAGTCAACCTTATAGACCAGCTATCCTAGTGGTAGCATGGACAAAGCAGTCTTAGGCTAATACTTCAGAGAGCATGTGAAGCCAATTGTTTTACCAATAATAACCCCTTGAATCCAAATGAAAGGACACCACACAAGGTATATATCAAATATATATGTATTTATTACTAACACAATCCCTCTGCACTCTTTATGAGGTCAGAGTTCGAGATACAGCACAAGTGACTCAATAAGCATACTGTAAGTTGCACAAATACAATTCTGCCCTAGGGGCCTCACGAACCATATACTAAGTAAGTGGTATAAGAACCACTTTACAACAGGTGAATAGGCCTAGGGCCTAGGAAATCGCTGGGACTACACTGAACAACCACAGGTTAGGAAGTAGGAGTCTCACAGGATGCGTGTGCAGTGTCTAAACACACAGGCGAGTTCTCATAGACTTTCAATGGGAACATAAAAGTTAGAAACTAGTTGATTTCGGACAGACCGGGTGGACTTGCGGGGAAACCCAGTTAAAACAGGACACTTGGATAGCTACTACCCATGGGAGCACTAGAGTACTCGAGTTACCTCACCTAGGGAAGCCGGGTGCATAGGTGTGAAGGCAATTGGTTTTGTCGTTGATTCCTATAGAGAGCTGCAAGAAGATGCTGCAGGTGACCAGGAGGAAGATGTCCAGGTGGATCCAAGGGTGGATCGAAGAAGTGAAGATCCTGAAAGCAGAGAGGACAGAGTCTGAGTCACTAGCCAGTGACCAGGAAGGAACCAGGAGATGTTGAGCTGCATACAGGTGAAGAAGTGAAGCTTGTCTCTGCAACCACGTGGAGCAGGAGGTGTCGACGATGACTAGGAGCTGGATACGGACATTTCCACGAAGGCTCTCGCTGTTGGCGGTATCGGCTTCCGGATTGGAGTCAACAAGCCTTGGCAAAAGCAACCCACGCAGGAAGTGAAGATCAGCTTCTTGTACAGACCAGTAAGGTCTGTGGAGCTTCCCCTTTACAGGAAAGCAAGAGCAAGCCCAGAGCAACCAGGCAAGCAGCGTTGTTTCAAAATGGAGTCATCAAGATGGCCACTAGCCAGCGGGCTAGCAACCGTGAAGATGTGTCAAGAGGAAATGCAAGAGCAGGCCCCACTCGGCACTCGTGGAGTGTGGAGGGCTGAGCTTCGGTGCACTTACGACTCGGGGTTGGGGCTTCTCAATTCCCAAATGCACAACTTCGAGGATGCCTCAGAAGCTGCACAATTTAGCAAAGAGCAAAATGGCTAGGTGTCTGGTCCCTCGTCTCTCGTGTCCGTCACAGGTCTCAGCTCTGCTGGAGGTGCGAGTCGGGATCGACGAAGTTGGGAAGTCCAGTCCTGTGAAGCTAAGTTGTCAGGATCCTTCGGGAGCATCGAGAAAGCAAACCGGCAATTTGCTAGGTGGTGCCTGTTTGCACAGGGTGGTCACTCCTTGACCACAAGGGAGATTCGTCAGTCTTCTAGTTGCAGTAGAATGTCGAAGGTCCAGAGTTTTGTTTCAGAGCTTCAGTTCAGGATAATCTCAAGTCTCTAGACACAGCTCCTAGCTTTATACTGATTAAAGGGGCTGGATTACTTGCTATGTCCCTCCTATGGGTAGAACCTGGGAAGGGGGTGGTTATACCCCTTTCCCTTTGTCCAGTTTCGCACCAGAGCTGGAGCTGGAGTGCCCCAGCAACTAGTTTGAACCAGGCTATGCATGGAGCACCTTGTGTGCCCTAGGCAGTGTCTCATTTCATTCAACCCACCCTGCCCCAATACACTATGGGCCCGATGTAGGTAGGGCTTTACCGATCGGTATCGGCCGAAAATACCGATTTTTGGCCCTTACCGATCGGTAAACAGCCATCGAGATGTAGGGGACCAAAAACAGAACGAATCGGATAGAAAACCGATTCGGAATGTGTACCGAATGTGAAAGAATCCGATACGTACATACCGAAAATCGGATATGTAACGAATCGGAAAAACACCGATTCGGTTACAAAGACCGAATCGGTCCATGTACCGAATCGTTAGTGACACCGAATCGGAAAATCACCGATTCGGTCCCACTACCGATTCGTTAGCGACACCGAATCGGAAAATCACCGATTCGGTCCCACTACCGATTCGTTAGTGACACCGATTCGGAAAATCACCGATTCGGTCCCACTACCGATTCGTTAGCGACACCGAATCGGAAAATCACCGATTCGGTCCCACTACCGATTCGTTAGCGACACCGATTCGGAAAATCACCGATTCGGTCCCACTACCGAATCGTTAGTGACACCGAATCGGAAAATCACCGATTCGGTCCATGTACCGAATCGGAAAAAATACCGATTCGGACATGATCCGATTCGGAAAACATGCCGATTCGTATAAATCTCCGATCGGGAAATTCCCCGATTCCGACAGTTGGGGAGATGTAGGGAGGCACAGAAACACCGAAATCGGCTCAAAATCGGTAGAATTCACTCGGTATTTACCATGGATTGCAATCAGGTGGTAACCAACTCCAACCCATATAAACAGTCCCAAAATGCATTGCAACTTGCAGGATGGCAGCTTTCTATGTCATTGCGAGGCGGCTACGGCTACAGCAGGAAGGACTGAGGGAATGGCTAAGAAATGAACAGGTCTACAGACAGAGGATAACCCTGTTCATGCTCACTGAGGCTGAGATCCTACAGAGATACAGGCTGGACTCTGACACCATACTTGAGCTCATCAGGGACCTTAAGCCATACTTGGACCACCACACCCCAAGGGCACACGCCATCCCTGCACACGTCCAGGTGCTATGCAGCCTACACCTGGTAGCGTCTGGCAGCTATCAAAGTGGAGTAGCAGCAGCAGGAGGGGTGAGCCAGAGCAGCCTGTCAAGGTTCTTCCACATATTCCTTGACGCCATGATAGACAGGATGGACCAATACATCTCATTCCCTGCAACCCACGCAGAACTGCTACAAACCAAAGCGGACTTCTACCAGATGGCACACTTTCCCCAAGTCATCGGTTGCATAGATGGCACGCATATTCCGATTTGCCCACCAGCGGACACCGAATACATATACCGCAATCGGAAATCGACACACACCATCAACGTGCAGGTGATCTGCAATGCCAAGTGCACCATCACAGACCTGGTAGCAAAATTTCCAGGGAGTACCCATGACTCCTATATATTCCAACAGAGCGGCATATATGCACGGCTGATGGCTGGCGATTTTGGAGAAGGATACCTCCTAGGTGAGCCACATCATCAGACCCCCATAACACATAGTAGGTAGGTGTAATACATGTATGCATGTGTCTAATGTGACCCCTTTCTCTTCCAGGCGACAGTGCATATGCCCTCCGCTCATTCATACTCACCCCCTACCTCAACCCCTCCACACCCAGCCAAAGGAGGTATAACCGGGCCCACATACGCACAAGGAATGTTGTTGAACGGACCTTTGGCATCTGGAAAAGTAGATTCAGATGCCTGCACAAGAGTGGAGGTGCAAGGCAGTATACCCCCATCACCTGCTGCAAGATCATAGCTGTATGTGCAATGTTACACAACCTTGCGGTCAAGAAGGGCACTGAGGTGGAGTTGTCTGACTACGAGGACTATGACGACGACGAAGCTGTGCCACTGACACAGCCAGCTGGGGTGTGTACGCCATGTGATGGCAGATACAGACGTGAGGAGATCACTGAGAACTATTTCTGACTGAGTACAGATGCAAAGACAGCTAAATGTTGCTTGGAAAATAAACTTTTTAATAGTGATGCACCACAGTTACATCACTGAAGTGCATAGAAAAATGGAGTCTGTCAAAACAAATAAAGTCCAGGGTTCTGGTATGATCATCCCCCCTTGCCAGCCTATTTTTTGGCCCGCTTTCCAGACCCACTGGGGTGTCCCTCGGCCCCCTCCGAATGGCCAGCAGCATCAGCGGAGCGCCTGGTGCTCCTCCTTGGCTCTGATGCAGCGCTGGCCGGGCTGCTGCGGCTGCTGCTGTCACCAGCATCACCCAGGTCCAGGGCAGGATTGGAGGCGGCGTTTGATATTAACATGGCCTCCATGGCCGTGGTGATCCTGGCCATCCCCCTGGTCAGCTCAGCAGTATGCTGACTCTGCACCGACTCCTGATTTGCGCTACGATGGCACAGCTGTGCAGTCGCCGCTGCAAGGCGGGCCATGGCCCGGTTGAGCACCCGGGCATCCCTCCTGCGCGCAACCTCATGCTCCTCCTGCCTGGCAGAGGAGTGGGTGATGGCAGTGGTCAGCCTGCCCAACCCTGCTGCCACCTCCTTGTTGCTGTCCACAACAGCCTGGAACCCCTTCACCAACTCCCCCATCTGCAGGTTGTGCTGCAGGAGCTGGCGTTGGCAGGCCATGGTGGATCTGGCCTGTTGGCGCTGGATTTTGACCATCTGGCCCTCCAGGCCCAGGAACACACTGCCCTCCCGTGCTGGTGCAGCAGTGGTGGTGGTGGTGGTGGTGGTGGTGGCACGGCGTCTGGCACTGCTGCCTCCGGCCTGCTGAGTGGGCTGGGGTGCCACTGGTGGTGGTGTGGTGCTGGCCGGTCCCGGAGCCCCTGCTCCCAGGACAGGTAGGACGGGTGGCAAGGCCACGGTTGTGGCAGGAGATGTTGTCGGCGGAATGGTCTGCCTTGTTGGGGAGTTGTATGGGGAAAATTGCAAGGGGGGTGAGCTGGGCAGTACTGGGGAGTGCACTGCCTGGAAATCAATCACCAGGACTCCCTCCATTCCAAGCCCTGGGGTGTCTCCTTCCTCATCCTCTTCCTCCTCCTCCTGGCCAGGCTGGCTGGTGCTCGGCCCTGCCACTGCAGTATGTGATGTCGAAGCTCCCTCTGCTGCCACAGTGGTGCCGCCTGATGGTGCCCCTAGGTACAAAGAAGCATTTGTAAACTGAGTGCCGATGTATTACAGTCAGTACAATTATGGCATTCCACATGTCCTTGCATCTCCTTACACCGTGTCACACTGTTTCCTGTCTTGTGATTCTGCACTGACATATTTGGCTAACTCCTGCTGACTACATGTACCATGATGCTTGTCTCTTGTATGTTGGTGACAGTACAGTGCTGGTGTTTGCCTATGCATTGTGTCTAATGGGGAGGTGTCTGGTAGGGTGTGTCATGATGCGCATGCTTCTTACCTGTAGCTGTGGCCATCGCAGTGCTGTCCAGGGTCCCGATCCCTACAATGCTCTCCCTCTCGATGGTGCTGGAGACAATTTCCTCCAGCTCGGTGAGGGGTGGCGCCGGGTTCTTGCCTCCTCCGGTGAGTCCTGCCTGCCTTTGGAGGTCGGCCAGCTTCCTCTTGGTGAGGCTGCGGAGGTCATAGAACCTTTTCTTAAGTTCCTCAATGGACCTGGGGGTGACTCCAGCAGCATTGACCTTCTGGGCGATGTCTGCCCACAATCGCCTTTTGGTGCTGTCTGGCACGTTGAGGGACAGCTTGCCAAAGAGCTGGCGGTGCACCCTCACCACCTCCTCAACCAGCACCTGTAGTTCTGTGGTGGTGAATTTGGGCTTCCTCTTTTGGGAGGACTTCTGGCTTCCTGCCTGATCTGCCATATTCTCTTGCTCCTGCTCAGTCTGCAACCTCCTTCTCCCACTGCTGCTAACTGTGTGTTGGGCTCAGGCAGGCTTTCCAGAAACTTCTAGAAACTTCTTAATTGGCTGCACCTGCCAGGGTTGCCACTCCCTGTTTGGGTGGGGGAGGGGGAGCCACCTCATTGGCTGAATCGCCTATTGCCGAGTCTGCTTTTACCGATTCGGTAAAATCCGATTCGGTAAAATCCGATTCGGTAAAATCCGATTCGGTAAAATCCGATTCGGTATTATCCGATTCGGTAAAAGCCGAATCGGGTCATGCAATGCATTCCTATGGGCTTTTTCGCCATGGGTCTATGATTGCCGAATCGGTTTTTACCGAATCGGCTTTTACCGATTCGGTATTCGCCGAATCGGAAATATCCGATTCGGTGGTAGCCGATTCGGTATTTTCCGATTCGTTGTTGGCCGATTCGGTAATTTCCGATTCGGACCGAGCTGAATCGGAACGTACCGAATCTCATTACCGATGCCGACCGAATCGGTCTTCAGTCGGTATTTTTTTCCTACATCTCGTTTTCCGATTTCAGAATACCGATTCGGCCCGCCTCGGTATTTTGAAATCGGAAAATCCCGTTTACCTACATCGGGCCCTATATCCTTTCTGGGGAGGTGCTATCACCTCCCAAGGCAGGAAATCTATTGTCCAGGCCTTCCTCGCTGGAAGGGCTCCCAGCTGCAGGAGGTCAGACTTGTGTCTGTGGCAGCAGCATCCATTTTGTGATGCTGAGGCTCTGTTTAACTTTAACCGGGTAAAGCTACAACTACATGTCTTTTCCCTCTAGAAGGGTGGAATGCTATCCACGCCGCCAGGACTGGCGGGGGGGGGGGGTAGTATTCCAAAGCATATGACACCTCACACATCATGTTTTGATAAAGCCAAACCAAAGCTAGCATTAACCGTTAGGATTATAATGCACTTAAGAGTATACGGTATGGCTATATCATAGAACAATTATAAGTACATGGTTCCGAAAGCTGCAGACAGAATCAGCTCATGCTAGAGAACCATCTCACATAAAACCAAGCACTCTGCCTTCAGGATTGTCAAGGCCTGCCATAGTAGTGACCTATAGGTATATGTGTGTCTATATGTAATGGTAGGTATAGGTATAGGGATACTATACCTAAGCAAGGGGTGATTACACAACCATGCCCCAGCTGAGTGATCAGCCAGCAGTTGTGTCAATGTGGATGGCCAGCCAGGGGTTGCATAATACATGCTGCAGTCCCTGGTAGGCCTTGGATGCACCTATGCCCTGGGTACCTATGGTACACTATACAGGGGCTCACAAAGGTGACCCAATATCCACTTGGAGATGTACCTAAAGTACATGGAGCCCATTTTACAGTGAGAGCAGATAGCCTGGGGCCCTGATTAGCAGGATCCCAGGCCAACTAAGTCAAAAACCAGCTAAACACTAGGCAAAAAGTTGGGGTAACCATATAGTCAGATATCCACCTTCCTACAAGGGAGATGTTGATTATTGTGGTCCAGGATGGAACAATGATGTGCTTTAGGTCTTGGACAAGGTTAGAAGGGAGTGGGTCTTTGGTTTGGGAGGATGGTTTTAGTTTAGAAATGATGTTGTGGACTTCGTGCTCAGTGACAGGGAGGAAATTATGCCAGGAGGCATTCTTTTTAGGTTGTGCGTTTGGGATGTTGGGTCCGAAAGGAGTAGGGGTGGGAAGGTGAGGGGGGTTGTTTGGGAAGGGAATAGGAGAAGTGATGTGTGCAGAGGGGTTAGGGTGAGGAAGGGAAGAGGGTGAGTCTGAGGGGAGACAAAGGGGTGTCAGGGGTGTGGAGTGTGAATTAGTGGTGATATCAGGAGCGAGTGGGGGGTAGGTTGGGATCAATCAATCAATCAATCACGGCATTTGTAAAGCGCACTACTCACCCGGGAGGGTCTCAAGGCGCTGGGGGAAAGGGTAAGTCACTGCTCGAACAGCCAGGTCTAGAGCTGCTTCCTGAAGGAGAGATGGTCTTGGGTTCGCCGAAGGTGGGTGGGGAGGGAGTTCCAGGTCTTGGCTGCCAGGTAGGAGAAGGATCTTCCTCCGGTGGTGGCCCTGCGGATGCGTGGTACGGTGGCGAGGGCATGGCTGGTCGATCGTAGCTGGCCGGTGGGCGTGTAGAAGGTCATGCAGTCGTTGAGGTACTTGGGGCCCAGGTCGTGGAGAGCCTTGTGTGCGTGGGTGAGGAGTCTGAACGTGATTCTCTTGCTGACGGGGAGCCAGTGCAGGTTTCTCAGGTGATGGGTGATGTGGCTGTGTCGGGGGATGTCCAGGATGAGTCGTGCAGAGGCGTTCTGGATGCGTTGGAGTCTTTTTTGAAGTTTGGCTGTGGTTCCGGCATAGAGGGTGTTCCCGTAGTCTAGTCGGCTGGTGACGAGTGCCTGGGTAACGGTCTTCCTGGTTTCAGTGGGAATCCATCTGAAGATCTTGCGGAGCATGCGCAGGGTGTTGAAGCACGAAGATGAGACGGCGTTGACTTGTCTGGTCATCGACAGGGAGGAGTCCAGGATGAAGCCCAGGTTGCGTGCGTGGTCCGTTGGCTTGGGGGCGGTGCCCAGGGCCGGGGGCCACCAGGAGTCGTCCCAGGCGGAGGGTTATGATCCCAGGATGAGGAATTCCGTCTTGTCTGAGTTCAGTTTAAGGCGGCTGTTCTTCATCCAGTCGGTGACCTCTTTCATCCCTTCGTGTAGGCTGGCTCTGGCGGTGGTGGGGTCGTTGGTGAGGGAGAGGATCAGCTGGGTGTCGTCGGCATAGGAGATGATGTTGAGGTTGTGTTGGCGTGCGATGGCTGCAAGGGGGCTCATGTAGATGTTGAAGAGGGTTGGGCTGAGTAAAGATCCTTGTGGTACGCCACAGATGATTTTGGTGGCCTCGGATCTGAACGAGGGGAGGCGGACTCTCTGGGTTCTTCCGGCGAGGAACGAAATGATCCTCTCCAGAGCTTTCTCTCGGATTCTGATGTTGCTGAGGCACTTCACTAGGGTGCGGTGGCAGACAGTGTCGAACGCCGCAGAGAGGTCCAGGAGGATGAGGGCCGCTGTTTCCCCGTTGCCGATCAGGGTTCTGATGTCGGCGGTGGCTGCGATGAGGGCGGTCTCTGTGCTGTGGTTGGACCGAAAACCGGACTGCGAGGGGTCGAGGGATCCGTTCGTCTCGAGGAAGGAGGCGAGCTGTCTGTTGACGGTCTTCTCGATGACTTTGGCTGGAAAAGGGAGGAGCGAGATGGGACGGTAGTTCTTGAGGTCGGTGGGGTCCACCGTTGGTTTCTTCAGGAGGGCGGTAAGCTCAGCGTGCTTCCAGCTCTCCAGGACGGTGGCGGTGTGGAAGGAGGAGTTGATGATGTCCCGGAGATGGGGTGCGATGATGGTGTCGGCTTTGTTGAAGACGTGGTGTGGGCAGGGATCGGTTGGAGATCCGGAGTGGATGGAGTTCATCGTGCAGGTGGTGTCTTCGGTGCTGATCGGGGTCCGTCCAGTTTAGAGGGTGGTGGTGGCGGGCGTTATTTCGGTGGTGGTGTGCGTGGTCTGTGCGTCGAAGCTGTTGTGTATGTCGGTGATCTTGCGGTGGAAGAACGAGGCGAGTGAGTTGCAGAGGTCTTGTGAGAGAGTGATGTTGTTGTTTCCCGCACTGGGGTTGGAGAACTCTTTAACGATGTTGAAGAGTTCCTTGCTGTCGTGGGCGTTGGTGTCCAGTCGTTCTTTGAGTGCCGATTTCTTGGTGGCGCGGATCATCTGGTGGTGTTTGCGGGTGGCGTGCTTGAGGGCAGTCCTGTTGTCTGTGGTCTGGTCGAGCCGCCAGGCTTTCTCGAGGGTGCGGCAGTACTTCTTGGATTCCTTGAGTTCATCGGTGAACCAGGGGGTTTTCTTGCTGCCGGGTCTGCTGGGAGGGTTCTTTAGTGGTGCGAGGTCATTGGCGCAGGCGGTCAGCCACTTGGTGAGGTTGCTGGCTGCTTCGTTGGGGTCCGTTGTGCTGGTGGGAGTGTTATGGCTGAGGAAGGCAGTGAGCTGCTCGGCGGTGATCTAGCTCCAGTCCCAGTGGGGAACTTGTTGAGGGTGGTGGTGGGTCGTAGTTCTTCTGAAGCTGAAGTGAACGCAGCTGTGGTCTGTCCAGTTAGTCCGGTGGAGTGGCTGAAGGAGATGTGTTTGCTGGATAAGAAGACGGGGTCAAGCGTGTGGCTGGCGTAGTGGGTGGGGGTGTTCACCAGTTGCTTCAGTCCGAGGTTGGCGAGGTTGTCCAGCGGGTGTTGGTGTTTCTGTCATTGTTGTTCTCCAGGTGGAAGTTGAGGTCTCCTAGGAGGATGAAGTCGGCGGAGGGAAGGGCGTGCGGGCTGATGAAGTCTGCGATGTCTTCGCTGAATTGTGTGCGTGGTCCCGGGGGTCTGTAGATGAGGGTGCCTCGGAGGGTGGTCTTGGGGTCGGTGTGTATCTGGAAGTGCAGGTTTTCGGCGGCGGTGAAGGTTTCGTCAGAGTCAGTCGAGATGCGGATGGTGTTCTTGTGTACGATGGCGATGCCTCCTCCCGTCTGGTTGATGCGATCCTTCTGGGTGATCTTGTATCCGTCCGGGATGGCAATGGCGATGTTGGGCACTGAGGAGGCATTCATCCAGGTTTCGGTGAGGAAGGCGACGTCAGGTGCTGTTGCGTCGAGCAGGTCCCAGAGTTCCACGGCGTGCCTGTGGACGGAGCGGTTTTTGAGCAGGATGCACTTCAGGTGGTTGCTGCTGGTGCTGGAATTGGGGAGGGTGGTGCATGTCCGGAGGCAGGTGAATCGGCAGGTTTGGCAGGCGAAGGGTCCGTGGGTGCGTCTCGGGGTGGCTCGGTAGCAGGCAGGCTTCCGGCCGGCGTTGAGTGCGTTGTGAGTGGCGGCGTCGTAGGTCCGTCGGGTAGACTTGCATCAGCGAGGTCCAGGGGTCCTGGCGCTGGGCGTGGTCCAGGTGCAGACGGGCGCAGACGGGCTTGCCTTTGGCGCGCATTAGGCGCGCAATCGACGCGCCCGCTGCGCGTGCATGGGGGCGTCATAAGAAGGGAGCCGGGAGGGAGGGTCCGCTGGGTGGCGGGAGTGGGGGGCAAATCAGCTGGCAGGGAGCGGGGCCGCAGGGAGGCAACGGCGGGAAAGAAGAGTGCGGGCGGCTCAGCGGCGGCTGGGTCATCTGCAGCGGCAGCAGTAAAACACGGCAGGATGACAAAACAGGAGCAGGAGGAGCGTGGGGGCGACCTGGCCAAGTCAAGGCACAGTGGTCGCTCCCGAAGTCAGAAGACAAGTCCCCTTTAGATGGGGGCCGGGAGGGAGGGTCCGCTGGGTGGCGGGAGCGGGGGGGGGCAATCGGCTGGTGCGGGCGGGGCCGCAGGGAGGCAGCGGCGGGAAAGACGAGTGCGGGCGGCTCAGCGGCGGCTGGGGCGCCTGCAGCGGCAGCAGTAAAACACGGCAGGAGGACAAAACAGGAGCAGGAGGAGCGTGGGGGAGACCCGGCCAAGTCAAGGCACAGTGGAAGGACTGATCTATTTTGCTGATTTTTTCTGAGAAGAAGTGGGCAATTTCTTCACATCTGGCGGTTGAGGCCGTAGGGTTGGGCCGAGCTGAGGAGGTTTGGTGATGGATAATGTTGAACAGGTCTCTAGGTCTGTTTTTAGCCCGTTCAAGTTGTGTATGGAAGAAGGATGCTTTTTCGTTAAAAAATATTTTTTTGTATGTAGCTCTAGCAGATCTGAGGAGAGTCAGGTTGGAATGGGAGGGATGCTGTCTCCAAGTTCTTTTCATTAGTCTTAATGAGCATCTTTTGTTGTTAAGTTCGAGGTTAAACCATGATTTGGAAGGGATGTTTCTTAGAGTTTTAAGTTTAGTAGGGGCCAATTGATCCAGGACATCCAAGACAGTTTTATTAAAGTGATCAGCGAGCTCATTTGCGCTGTGTGAGAGAGGAGTAATGCGCAGTTGAACTCAGAGTTTGGACTCTAGTTCATCAGGCGGGATAAGTTTTAGATTTCTGGTCCATTTCAAAAGTTTAGTTTGTTTAGAGGGGAGGGGGCGTGATAGCTATGTTGATCAGTATGAGATGGTGGTCGGACCAGTCAGTGGGGATGATGTTGGTCAGGAAGACCTAGTCATTATTGGTAATGACAGCGTCCAGGATGGCTCCTTTGGTGTGGGTGGGAGACTGACATAGTTGTTTGAGATCATGGATCTCAAGAAGGTTGGAGAAGAGGGTGGTAGTGGGACCATTAGTGTCCTTTATGTAGAGGTTGAGGTCTCCAAGGAAGAGATTTTTTTAGTTGGATTTTGAGGATTGAGTTATCAAGTCCGAAAGTTCATCCATAAAGGGTTGTGAATCACCAGAAGGGGGTTGATAGTTTGTAACCGAATAGAGTGGTCGCCATGAACGTTGAGTTCAGCCTTAAGGTATTCAAAAGTGGAGTGGCCAGAGTTGTAAAAAAGGGAGAGCTGAAGTTTATTTTTGAAGATTATGGCCAGGCCACCTCCTATCCTGTCTGGTGTGTCTTTTTCTGAGGATAGAGCAGGGGTACTCATAGTACGGCCCGCGGGCCAGTGGCGGTCCGGCAAGCCTCCCCTGGCGGCCCGCGGACCCCCGAGACATCATACCTGTGTTTCCCGAGTTTTCTTTTTTTAAGTGTCTGCAGCAGCGAGAGAGACTCTTGCTGCTTTGTGGGGGCTGCCGGCGGGCAATCCTAGGAATGGCCAGAGTAAAGCTGCAGGGGCCTAAGGAGAGGTGAAATACAAAGGCATCATTAACATGCAAATGGTCTTTTAATGACCTGTGAAGTGCTCGGGTGCGGCTGTGAGTGTGTGTGTGCCCCGGCTGGTGCACAGGCAGGGTGAGGTGACCGAGGGAGTGGGAGGGAAAGGGAGGGGGAGGGGGACGGAGAGGGAGAGAGAGAGAGTGAGAGGGAGTGAGTGAGTGAGAGGGAGGGAGGGAGGGAAGGAGTGAGAGGGAGGGAGTGAGTGAGAGGGAGTGAGTGAGAGGGAGTGAGGGAGAGGGAGTGAGTGACTGAGAGGGAGTGAGTGACTGAGAGGGAGTGAGAGAGAATGAGTGAGTGAGTGGGAGTGAGTGAGTGGGAGTGAGAGGGAGAGTGAGAGAGGGAAAGAGAGAGGGGGAGAGAGGGAGTGAGTGAGGGAGAGGGAGTGAGTGAGGGAGAGGGAGTGAGTGAGGGAGAGGGAGTGAGTGAGCGGGAGTGAGTGAGAGGGATGAAGTGAGTGAGAGGGATGGAGTGAGTGGGAGGGAGGGAGTGGGAGGGAGTGAGTGGGAGGGAGTGAATGAGAGGGAGGGAGTGAGTGGGAGAGAGTGAGAGGGAGTGAGTGGGAGGGAGTGAGTGAGAGGGAGGGAGTGAATGAGAGAGAGTGAGTGTGAGAGAGGGAGGGAGTGAATGAGAGGGAGTGAGTGAGAGGGAGTGGGAGGGAGGGAGTGAGTGAGTGAGTGAGAAGGAAGGAGTGGGAGGGAGAGGGAGGGAGTGAGTGAGAGGGAGGGAGTGAGAGGGAGGGAGGGAGAGAGAGAGGGAGGGAGAGGGAGGGAGTGAGAGAGTGACTGAGAGAGTGAGAGTGAGTGAGGATGAGTGAGAGGGAGTGAGTGAGAGGGAGTGAGTGAGTGAGAGGGAGAGGGAGTGAGTGAGAGGGAGTGAGTGAGAGAGAATGAGTAAATGAGAGGGAGGGAGGGAGAGAGAGAGGGAGGGAGAGGGAGGGAGTGAGAGAGTGACTGAGAGAGTGAGAGTGAGGGAGGATGAGTGAGAGGGAGTGAGTGAGAGGGGGTGAGTGAGTGAGAGGGAGTGAGTGAGAGTGAGAGTGAGTGAGAGGGAGGGAGTGAGTGAGAGAGATGGAGTGAGTGGGAGGGAGGGAGTGAGTGGGAGTGAGTGAGTGAGTGAGAGGGAGGGAGTGAGAGGGAGGGAGTGAGAGTGAGGGAGTGAGTGAGAGTGAGTGAGAGTGAGAGGGAGGGAGTGAATGAGAGGGAGTGAGCGAGAGGGAGGGAGTGAGTGAGAGGGATGGAGTGAGTGAGAGGGATGGAGTGAGTGGGGGGGGGAGGGAGTGAGTGGGAGTGAGTGAGAGGGAGTGAGTGAGAGGGAGGGAGTGAGAGTGAGGGAGTGAGTGAGAGGGAGTGAGAGGGAGGGAGTGAATGAGAGGGAGTGAGTGAGAGCGAGGGAGTGAGCGAGTGAGAGAGAGGGAGAGAGTGAGAGTGAATGAGTGAGTGGGAGAGGGAGGGAGAGGGAGTGAGAGAGAGGGAGTGAGTGAGTGAGAGGGAGTGAGTGAGAGTGAGAGGGAGTGAGTGAGAGGGAGTGAGTGAGAGAGAATGAGTAAATGAGTGGGAGTGAGTGAGTGAGTGAGTGAGTGAGTGAGTGAGTGAGTGAGTGAGTGAGAGGGAGAGGGAGTGAGTGAGAGGGAGTGAGTGAGAGAGAATGAGTAAATGAGAGGGAGGGAGTGAGAGAGTGACTGAGAGAGTGAGAGTGAGGGAGGATGAGTGAGAGGGAGTGAGTGAGAGGGGGTGAGTGAGTGAGAGGGAGTGAGTGAGAGTGAGAGTGAGTGAGAGGGAGGGAGTGAGTGAGAGGGATGGAGTGAGTGAGAGGGATGGAGTGAGTGAGAGGGATGGAGTGAGTGAGAGAGATGGAGTGAGTGGGAGGGAGGGAGTGAGTGGGAGTGAGTGAGTGAGTGAGAGGGAGGGAGTGAGAGGGAGGGAGTGAGAGTGAGGGAGTGAGTGAGAGTGAGTGAGAGTGAGAGGGAGGGAGTGAATGAGAGGGAGTGAGTGAGAGGGAGGGAGTGAGTGAGAGGGATGGAGTGAGTGAGAGGGATGGAGTGAGTGGGGGGGGAGGGAGTGAGTGGGAGTGAGTGAGAGGGAGTGAGTGAGAGGGAGGGAGTGAGAGTGAGGGAGTGAGTGAGAGGGAGTGAGAGGGAGGGAGTGAATGAGAGGGAGTGAGTGAGAGCGAGGGAGTGAGCGAGTGAGAGAGAGGGAGAGAGTGAGAGTGAATGAGTGAGTGGGAGAGGGAGGGAGAGGGAGTGAGAGAGAGGGAGTGAGTGAGTGAGAGGGAGTGAGTGAGAGTGAGAGGGAGTGAGTGAGAGGGAGTGAGTGAGAGAGAATGAGTAAATGAGTGGGAGTGAGTGAGTGAGTGAGTGAGTGAGTGAGTGAGTGAGTGAGAGGGAGGGAGTGAGAGGGATGGAGTGAGTGAGAGGGATGGAGTGAGTGAGAGGGATGGAGTGAGTGAGAGGGATGGAGTGAGTGGGAGGGAGGGAGTGAGTGGGAGTGAGTGAGTGAGTGAGTGAGTGAGTGAGTGAGTGAGTGAGTGAGAGGAGGGAGTGAGAGGGAGGGAGTGAGAGTGAGGGAGTGAGTGAGAGTGAGTGAGAGTGAAAGGGAGGGAGTGAATGAGAGGGAGTGAGTGAGAGGGAGGGAGTGAGCGAGTGAGAGAGAGGGAGAGAGTGAGAGTGAATGAGTGAGTGGGAGAGGGAGGGAGAGGGAGTGAGTGAGATGGAGAGGGAGTGAGACGGACAGGGAGGGAGAGGGAGTGAGATGGAGACAGAGAGGGAGGGAAAGGGAGGTAGTGAGAGGAAGGGAAAGGGAAGGAGACTGAGAGGGAGGGAAAGGGAGGGAAAGGAAGGGAAATGGAGGGAGAGGGAGGGAAAGGGAGTGAAAGGGGGTGAGACAGAGAGTGAGTGAGAGGGAGGGAAAGGGAGGGGGACGGAGAGGGAGTGAGAGAGAGGGAGTGAGAGAGAGGGAGTGAGAGAGAGGGAGTGAGAGAGAGGGAGTGAGACAGTCGGAGTGAGACAGAGAAAGACAGGAGAGAGGGAGGGTGAGAGGGAGAGAGAGCTAGAGAGAGGGAGGGAGACCGAGAGAGATGTGTGTATGCCGGGACGGCTCAGTGGACGAAGGCGTCCGCTGCAGGGACCTATGATCAACCTCATGGTCAGTTTTATGCTGTTGCTCTAGCCCCTCCCCCTCCCCCACTGACCCTGCCCCCCCCCACCGATGCGGCCCTCGGACACAAACCAAACTGTAAATTTGGCCCCCCAGAGAAAGTTTGTGAGTACCCATGGGGTAGAGTATCCAGGGGGGGGAGAGTATTAAGCCTGCTCATTGAGTGGTCGTTGAGCCAAGTTTCAGTGAGGAACGCAATGTCAATGGAATCACTAAGGATAGATTCAGAGATTTCAGTGGCCTGTCGTATGGCAGATCGACAGTTAATAAGCATGCAGGTGAGTGGTTTGGGGTTATTTTGGGGGAGGGCAGGAGTGGATGGGGGTGAGTTGTGGAGGGAGTCTGGGGGTGGCGGAAATGGAGGGAATTCTGTTGGTCCCTAGAATATTGGGGATGTTGGAGTGGAGGGGAGGTGATTTGTTGACTATAGTATTTGGATGGTAGGAATTGCATAGGTCGGAGAGGTCGGTTGGGGAGAGGTGGTTTGAGGTGCGGCAAGGCCTAGGCATATGGTTGTGGAGGGAGAAAGCATTCCAATGGTGGCGATAATAGTTGGCAGGGACTTTACTGTTGGGGTGGGGGGAATTTGCACGCGGGAGTTGGGTTCAAGAGTTTAGGAATTTTAAATCTTCTCTCACTTGAGAGAGATCATTCGTCAATAAAGAGAGATTGAGTTCAATGTTGAGGAGGGTCAAGGTTATGGGGGAGAGGGGGATCTCTGAAGGGGAGGATGAGAATTGGAGGGACTGAGTTGGGGATTAGTGGTAGCGAGAAATTCGGGGGTTGAGATGGAGGGTTGGAGAGGGTGAAGGTGGGGCCAGAAGTGGAACAGTAGGATATCCAGGGTGGAGGGGTAGGGATTCAGGCTGTGTCGTCAAGTCGGACGGAAAGGGGTTAGTTTTTGACGTATGTTTTAGTTATTTACTTCTAACATTTTCCTCTACTTCTGAACTTTGTTCAGACCACTTCACATTATTTGTCTGTGATTTCAAAAGCCCAGAAACAAAAATAAATAGAAGAAATGAACATTGCTTCACAGAGCACATTTACTGGTCCTTTGAGGGGGGAAGCTGGCTTGCTGGGGGTATTCATCTCCGTTTCTGCATCTGGATAGGACATAATTGACAAGACAAATTTGAGCTTTACTTTATTTAAAATATATATACAAATCTGTTACGCTTTTGACATGTGGAGCTCAGAGTGAGTTCAACTTTAATGCGGGGGCAAAGGCATGCTAGAGCCAGAACTGATCTCACTGTAGTTCTTTACGCATGGTCATGGACCAACTATTGCCAACTCCCAAACCTTAAATAAAATTCACAAGCAGGATTACTGTTTGAGAGGGAGGTTTTATTCATCAGAATGCATTCAGAGCTCGTGCAAAATGCCTGACAAAAAACTCCAAACAGAGGTTGTTATACTCTGATGCACCAATGGAAATTTACTCAACAATTCAGATCTCAGGCATGGCGAGCAGACTGACATTCATTGTAAGTGTAACAGTGTCTTCCTGGTCTATTGATAACAATTTTTTAACAATCTGCTCTCCCAGTGCAGCTACAACCTTGGGAGATACTTGCAATTGACAGAATTAAAACATCATATCTTTCTCCCTATTCTTCCTATACCATTCAAAGCTGTCCAGGCAGTCGCACTATTACAATGCATCCCTTTAAAGATTTAAAGAAACAAAAATATTTAGTATTTATTTTTTAGATGTTATGTGTGGAAAAAGAGAGTAAGGCAGTTGTGGCTCATGCAGGTAAATGAAATGTGGCAGTGGCGGGGCAGGTGGGGTGGAAGTGACAAATGACAGAATAGGGGAAATAACATAAATAAATAAATAAATAAAAACCCCTTCCTTGCGCTCTTCAAATTTGTTCCTTTGAGGGATTTAATGCTTCTGAGCTTCAACTCCATTCCAGCTGGCAAGAATCACAGGTGGACAAGTATGAGGCAGGAATACGTTTTAGAAAAAGGAAAAATAGACAATCGGGGACAATTTAAAAATAAATCAATTTTGATGTCAGATTGTTATGGGAATTTTTAGTTCACACCAGGGGTGGTTCCTAAGGAGTATAACTTATTAAGAGTGGCCTCTACTGGGATGCACACTGTATATTTGATTGCCCTTTGTGAGTGATATGGAAGGATTCCTTGTGACAAATCTGACGCGTATCCAAACACGTTACATATTTCGCGGGGTTTTCATCAGGGCTGTATTGGGTAACCTTTGTCTGTCACAGACTCTTTTTCTGAGATACTCTTTCACTTCAGAAACAACGGTTGTTTGGTTATTATTGAAGAAAGACAGATGGCCACGCTTCTTTTTGTTTAAACATATGCTGTAGTCTTTAAAACCTCTTCCGCTGAACGATGTTCAATGTGAAGAATTGGCACTGTTTTTTACAAACAAGATTGAGACCATCTATCAGGATATTGTCATGCAACAACAGACTCAGGCCAAAACGCACCCAGAGCCTGATCCCAGTGAGGTGGACACCTCCTGCCCGATAGACTCGTCCTATGAGTCGTTGTTATCCTGGCCTGAACTAAAAATTCAGAACCTTCAAGCCATCTTAGGGAAACTGAATTCGGGTTCCCTGATCGACCCCCTCCCTATCTCAGTACTAAAACTGCTTGACACTTCGCAACTTTCTGTAATATGTCAGACCCTGAACCTATCCCTATCCACAGCACAGGTTCCATCTATGTGGAAACACGCAATGGTCTCACCACTGCTAAAAAAAACATCGTCAGACCCCAAAATCCTGGCCAATTTCCGTCCTATATCACTACTACCTGCTTTCTCCAAAATCTTGGAGACACACGTCCATGGTCACCTTGCCAAGTACTCGGAGAAAAACGACTTACTACACCCCTCCCAATCGGGTTTCCGCCCTGGTTTCTCGACAGAGAAAACATTGCTCGGGGTGATGGAAAATCTTCGCCTCCTGGTCGATAGAGGGGATTCTGCTGCGCTGATCCTTCTGGATCTCAGCTCATTGACACCATCTCCCACCCCATTTTGTTAAAATCTCTCTCGGCCATGGGCATCAGGGGAACTGCACTGGATTGGATTGCATCATTCCTTACACTTAGGACTTTTCAGATTGCTTCCAATACCTCGACCTCTAAAATCCATCGATCCCCCTATGGCAGAGGTCTTCAATCTATGGGGCGCGACCCCCAGGGGGGGCGCAGAGTCATCAGAAGGGGGTCGCGCATTCACTAGCCTCACGTTTGCCTCGAATCCAAAACGTTTCCTCTTCGTTTTGGATTAGAAATACTTGCATCTCAAGTGGCTCTCTGATTGGAGGACTAGGTAAAATAAGCCAATCATAATGCGGCTATGTCATCAAAACCTGTCCTCCAATCAGACTGCAGCAGGCATACCAGGAAATGCCCGCAAACTTTGTCCACAAAGATGGGCCAGAACCTTTACAATGCAGCCTGTACTTCGAGGGAGTTCTGCAATATTCCACGCAGTCACTGCTGCCTTCCTTGGCCATCCCTGCTTTCACCTCGTGCTTTGTGGCTCGTTGCTGCCTCTTCCTCGTTACTTCTGCTGATTTCCAGGGCAACCCAAAGCTTCCCAGTTCAATCCTGCCTCTTCTCCGCTGCAGACATACACTGAAACTATCTCGCGCTCACACAAACGCACACAGATCCTTATTTGTTTCCCTGATTGAGCCATGAGGGGATTTGGGCAAAGGCTCCGGTTAATTTTTATTTTCCGTGTTCTGTCCGTTTACTTATTCTTTCCTGCATGTGTCTCTATTTATTTATGCTGCCTGAACTCCGTGGTCGATGTCATTTATTGCTCCAGAGAAACACCATGGAAGAGAGAATGTTTGTATTTAAACACGGCACGTCAGTGTGGGGCTTGATGCTGCTGACAATGGACATTCATTGTGAAATGCTCGAAAAGTTGTTAACTAAGTAAAATTATGCTATACATATATATTTTTTACTTTTCAACTAAGCTTATAGAGACTAACTTGTTTGTAAGTTAAGTGCAGTGAATGGACTACTGAAGATGACAAAGTTGATGTCTTAAACATCATTGCTTTTACGTTTGCTTAAATATCACTGCAGAGAAAAATTCAGGCAGCATGGTTAAATGAAAGTGTCAATGCTCATCTTATTTGTCTGAATGGAGAATGTATTTTTTCAATAATTGACAAAGACAAATATTATCACAGCATCAAAATATTACATGGTAAAGCCTATACAATTCCAATATTATTAAACACATTTGGTTGTGCAGTCTTTGCTCAAATAAGCAGCACCACAATGGAGCGGTGTGGGTTTTGATGGTACTATTATGTTGCCCACTAAATTGTCTTAATTTGGAGCAGATTAGGATAAACCACATTTGCTTACTGAATCGCCCTACTAGCCTCCTCACAGTACATTTTTACAAGCACTCAAATTTATAACTTTTTTAATTGATTTATGCAGGTCAAACATCTAGGTCTCACAAGTGGCCTTGAAGCTGAAATATACTTCAATATAAACTCCAGGGTTGGGGCAAAGGCCCCAGTTCATTTTTATGACTTTCAAATGTTTATTTTCAGTGTGCTTTCCGTTTTCATTCTTGTTGCAGCAGTTTAATCTGATTCTGGTTGCCACCATTTCCAAAGAAAAGTGCTGGCCATTTGTTCATGTGTAGAACTCTGCAAAGGCTTGGGCATGGTATTTCAAATTGAGCTATTTTAACATTGTTTGTATTTATTTTTAATATAGTGAATTAATGCATGGAATTGTGAACCATTTCATATCGGCTTTACCAAACAGGGATGAGCAGTCATGCTGGAAAGAATAAAGGGTGAAGACTGTGTACACCTTCCATTCTGTGTGGCTGTAAGACAGTTTCCAACAAGATATCGTTGACACACTGCAGCAATGAATGCTTTGTGAGTCTTCAGCTCATTTAGAACACATGCTACCATTAATCAACCAGGTACCAGGGAGAAGGAGAAGACAATGGTGTGCAGTAAACATCTGTATGTCTCATGTCAAGGCCCACAGAGAATCACTGTGTGTGCTGATTTGGATGCTATCCAGCTCCTTGCTGACGGCCTGTGTGATCTTAAATAATATAGTTTACCTCTCTCTGTTCAATCAATCAATCAATCAGTGACACTTATAAAGCGCGCTACCTACCCGTGGGGTCTCAAGGCGCTGGGGGGGGGGGAGCCGCTACTGCTCGAACAGCCAGGTCTTCAGCTTCTTCCTGAAGGAGAGGTGGTCTTGGGTCAGGCGCAGGTCGGTCGGGAGGGAGTTCCAGGTCTTGGCGGCCAGGTGGGAGAAGGACCTTCCTCCTGTAGTCGCTCTTCGGATGCGGGGGACGGCGGCGAGGGCGTGGTTGGCTGATCGGAGGTGGCGGTTGGGAGCGTAGAAGTTGACTCGGCTGTTGAGGTAGCTCAGGCCTTGGTCGTGTAGGGCTTTGTGTGCGTGGGTGAGGAGGCGGAAGGTGATTCTTTTGTTGACGGGGAGCCAGTGAAGGTCTCGCAGATGTCCGGAGATGTGGCTGGTTCGTGGGATGTCGAGGATGAGTCTGGCTGAGGCGTTCTGGATCCGCTGGAGTCTCTTCTGGAGCTTGGCGGTGGTCCCGGCGTAGAGGGCGTTGCCGTAGTCCAGTCGGCTGGTGACGAGGGCCTGGGTGACGGTCTTCCTGGTCTCGGTGGGGATCCACCAGAAGATCTTCCGTAGCATGCGTAGGATGTTGAAGCATGCCGAGGAGACGTTGTTGACTTGCCTGGTCATGGAGAGGGAGGAGTCCAGGATGAAGCCCAGGTTGCGTGCATGGTCTGTCGGTTTGGGTGCGGTGCCCAGGGCGGGAGGCCACCAGGAGTCGTCCCAGGCGGAGGGAGAGGAGCCCAGGATGAGGACCTCCGTCTTGTCCGAGTTCAGTTTCAGGCGGCTGGTCGTCATCCACTCGGCTACCTCTTTCATCCCTTCGTGCAGGTTGGCTCTGGCGGCGGCGGGGTCGTTGGTCAGGGAGAGGATCAGCTGGGTGTCGTCGGCGTAGGAGATTATGCTGAGGTTGTGTTTGCGTACGATGGCCGCGAGGGGGCTCATGTAGACGTTGAAGAGGGTGGGGCTCAGAGATGATCCTTGGGGGACGCCGCAGATGACTTCGGTGGCCTCTGACTTGTACGGTGGTAGGCGGACTCTCTGTGTTCTCCCGTCGAGGAAGGAGGTGATCCACTCCAGCGCCTTGTCCTGGATTCCGACGTTGCTGAGGCGCCGTACTAGGGTGCGGTGGCAGACCGTGTCGAATGCCGCAGAGAGGTCTAGGAGGATGAGGGCCGCTGTTTCTCCATTGTCCATCAGGGCTCGGATGTCGTCGGTGGCGGCGATGAGGGCGGTCTCGGTGCTGTGGTTGGCTCGGAAGCCGGACTGTGAGGGGTCGAGGGATCCGTTCGTCTCGAGGAAAGCGGCCATCTGCTTGTTGACGGTCTTCTCGATGACTTTGGCTGGAAACGGGAGGAGCGAGATGGGGCGGTAATTCTTGAGGTCGGTGGGGTCCGCTGTTGGTTTCTTGAGTAGGGCGCTGAGTTCGGCGTGTTTCCAGCTCTCGGGGAAGATGGTGGTGTCGAGGGATGTGTTGATGATGTCTCGCAGGTGGGGTGCGATGACAGCGTCGGCTTTGTTGAAGACGTGGTGAGGGCAGGGGTCGGTCGGTGATCCGGAGTGGATGGAGTTCATCGTGCGGATGGTGTCTTCGGTGCTGATCGGGGTCCAGGCGTGGAGGGTGGTGGTGGGGGGTGGTTGTTCGGTCATGGTGTGCGTTGGTTGGTTGTTGAAGCTGTTGTGTATGTCCGCGATCTTGTTGTGGAAGTATGAAGCCAGGGAGTTGCAGAGGTCTTGCGATGGGGTGATGTCGTTGTTTCCTGCGCTGGGGTTGAAAAGCTCTTTGACGATGTTGAAGAGTTCCTTGCAGTTGTGTGCGTTGTTGTCCAACCGGTCCTTGAATGCTGTTTTCTTGGCGGCGCGGATCAGCTGGTGGTGTTTCCGGGTGGCAAGTTTGAAGGAGGTCCTGTTGTCCGGTGTCGGTTCCCTTCTCCAGACTTTCTCGAGGGCTCGGCAGTTCTTCTTGGAGCTCTTGAGTTCGTCGGTGAACCATGGGGCTTTCTTGCTGCCGGGTCTGCTGGGCGGGGTCCTCAGTGGGGCGAGTTCGTCCGCGCAGTTGCTGATCCACTTCGTGAGGTTGTCGGCGGCCTGGCTGGGGTTCGCTGAGCTGGCAGGAGGGTGCTGGCTCAGGGAGGTGGCGAGCTGGTCTGCTGTGATCTTGTTCCAGCTTCTGCGGGCGGTCTGTTGCTGGTGGTGGTGGGTCGTTGTTTTCTTGAAGGTGAAGTGGACGCAGCTGTGGTCCGTCCATTGAAGCTCTGTGGTGTGGCTGAAGTTGATGTCCTTGCTGGATGAGAAGACAGCGTCGAGTGTGTGTCCGGCGAGGTGGGTGGGGGTGGACACCAGTTGCTTGAGTCCCAGGTTGGTGAGGTTGTCGAGCAGGGTGCTGGTGTTGCGGTCGTTGTTGTTCTCCAGATGGAAGTTGAGGTCTCCCAGGAGGATGTAGTCAGCGGAGGGGAGGGCATGTGGGCTGACGAAGTCGGCGATGTCCTCGCTGAATTGTGTGCGTGGTCCAGGGGGTCGGTAGATCAGGGTGCCTCTGAGGGTGGTGTTCGGGTTGGTGTGGATCTGGAAATGCAGGTGTTCGGCGGTGGTCAGGGAGTTGTCGGTGCTGGTCGTGAGACGGATGGTGCTCCTGTGGATGATGGCGATGCCTCCTCCCATCTGGTTGGCGTTTCGGTCCCTCCGGACGATCTTGTAGCCCTCTGGGATGGCGATGGCGATGTCGGGAGCTGAAGAGGCGTTCATCCAGGTCTCCGTGAGGAAGGCAACGTCTGGAGCTGTGGTGTCGAGGAGGTTCCAGAGTTCGATGGCATGTCTGTGGATGGAGCGCGTGTTGAGCAGGATGCACTTGAGGTGGGTACTGCTGGTGTTCGGCTTGGTGGGTGCTGGTGCGAGGCAGGTCCGGATGCAGGTGAACTTGCAGGCGTGGCAGCTGAAGGGTCCGTGGGTACGTCGTGGCGAGGCTTGATGGCATTCTGGGAGTCGGCCGGTGTTGAGAGCGGTGAGGGTGGCGGCGGAGTACGTCAGGCGGGTCGGTCGGGGTCTTCGTGGGCCAGGGGTCCTGGCGCTGGTCGCGATCCGGTCGCGGACGGGCGTAGACGGGCTTACCTTTGGCGCGCCTTCGGCGCACAATCGGCGCGCCCGCTGCGCGTGACCGCTGCGCGTCCGCACGGTCGCCATTTAAGGCGAAGTGCGCGGGTGGGCGGAGCAGCTGGGAGGCGGGAGCGAAGAGGGAACAGAAGAGAAAAAGGGGCGGGGCCAATGTCGGTGGCGGGAAGCGAGAGCGGAGGGCGGCGAGGTAGGCGGCCAATCAGGAAGGAAACAGGACACGGCACAGGGGATACAAAGAAATTAACAGGCACAAATTTAGGGCAAAACAAATAAAAACGGCAAAATACGCGAGCAGACGGCAGAAACAGACAAGCACAAATTACGGGCAAAACAAGGAAAAACAGCAAAATACGCGAGCAGACGGCAGAAACAGACAAGCACAAATTTAGGGCAAAACAAGGAAAAACAGCAAAATACGCGAGCAGACGGCAGAAACAGACAAGCACAAATTTAGGGCAAAACAACTGGGAAACCAGAGGGGAGCGACCACGGCGTCAGCGAGGCCGGCGGCGAGGCAGAAGGCAGGCAGAGGGGAACACACGCAGCAGCTGGTGGCCGTGCGGCGCGGGGGTGTCCCACAAGTTAAATATCCTGTGGTTGGTAGCTGCCTCTGGGTACTGGGTACAATGAACGTCACCCACAAAAATTAAACAGGCGTCTTCTGACTTTCATCTCTAGACGAGTGTATGTTGATACCTTTCACGGCCTCTCTCCTGACCCTCACCCTGCGAAGGCCTTTCCAAGACGAAGGCTCAGTTGAGCCAGTCTGACCATGCAACATGTTGTCCTGCACCAAGTGCATGGGCACACGTGTTCACAATTCCAGACACTAAGCCTCCCACTGTACTGAATGTGTGGCCTGAAAAGAAGGGCACTTCTAGGGGCACTGACGTGAAAGAGGTCATAGGTCACCTGCTAGGGACAATAGATGCACCGTGAGCATAGGTAGTCTGCTTCAAGATGACCTTTGAGTATAGCTCAAGCACACAAATCACAAGGGCATACCCCATGGCCGTATTTGTACCACGTGAATATAATTATAGCCTAGGTGACTGGACCCTCCGGCAGCCAGCCTCTTAGCACTTTCTCATGGCCTTCAGAATTTATTGTTCACTTGGCCAAGATGGTTACCAAAAACTGAAACAAATAACAAAATCCAAAAGACCATGGCCCACAGTCACCCACTAACCTTTGGTTTTGCTAAACACTGTTTAATTCTATTTCACCACCGTAAAATGATTTTCCGTGGGAATTTGGGGCGCTTTTGGTTGTCGATGATGGTGAGTACCAAGTTCTTGATATTTTGGTCAGAAGGGGGTCCTTATGCCTAAAGTTTTTTGACAGGGGGGTCTCGGCATCAAAAAGTTTGAAGACCTCTGCCCTATGGAGTCCCCCAGGGATCAGTTGTGAGTCCCTTGCTTTTTAACCTGTACGTAACCCCTCTTGCCCAGATTGCGGAAGATACAGGATTAAACATGTTTACCTATGCGGACGATTCACAGATTGTCTTTTCACTTTCTAAAGGTGATCAGGATGCCTCCTCTTGCCTACAAATCGGCCTCAGAAAAATTGCAACCTGGATGAGTAATAATTTACTCAAGTTGAATGGTAACAAAACGGAGGTTCTAATATTGGGTCCAGACCACAACCTTTGGAATCCCAGACACTGGCCCTCTGAAATGGGGTCACTACCTACCCCCGTCAAACCAAGTACGTAACTTGGGCATTATTATTGACAATGGTTTAACCATGGAGCCACAAGTTCCCAATGTAACTGCCACCTGCTTTACCATTCTGAGGTGGCTCAGAAGAATCATCTGGATGCTGCCAGAAGACACTCAGAAGACAGTGGTCAATGCACTGATCACCTCCCGTTTAGATTACGGCAATGTCCTATACCTGGGATCAGCACAAGCAGTCATGAGACGCCTCCAACTTGTCCAAAATGCCGCTGCTAGACTACTTTGCAAGTGTCCCAGAAGGGAAAGAATATCTGGACATATCAAGGCACTCCACTGGTTGAAAATCGAAAACCGTGTCAAATTCAAGACATTGAGCCTTATGCACAGAATTAAATGGGGAAATGCCCCAAGATATCTACAATCCCTCGTGCAGGCTTATATGCCGGCTCGCTGTCTTAGGTCGGCATCTCAATGCCTCTTTTGCGTGCCGAAAGTGCGTAGAGCAAAGATTGGAGGAAGATCTTTCTCTTTGTTGGGCCCCAAACTATGGAACGCTCTCCCACTGAACCTACGTCTGGAAACCCGCTACAACTACTTCCACAGAGCCATCAAAACATGGCTCTTTAATCAGTAAGTTGCTCCTGCTCCCTCTTCAGAGTTGCACAATCTGCTCATGAATATAGTGTCTCTCAGCGCCGGGAAACCCTTCTTGGGTAGCTGTCGCGCTTTAGAAACCTAATAAATAAATAAATAAAAATAAAATATAAAAGTGGTCAGACGGAAATAGCGCTATTTGAAAGGCTGTTTAGAAGCGTTGTTCCATTCACAATAAATAGCGCGTGCGCATTTTTACTGATCGAGCGTATTGTTTAGTCTTATCTATTCTTACACCGGCGCATCAATCCCCCATCTCTGTGTGCAAGACTGACAATCCTGCAAACTTGCTAAAAGTGGCATTTTCAAAATTGTAACTTGAAATCCAACTTGACCATTAAAGAGGATTTTAAATTACTATTCGATTGAGTGGAAACAGCATATCTCTAACTGCTCCCAATCTGAAGTTAGCACTAAAATGCAATAAGGTAACCCAATGTTAGTCTATGGGGGAGATAGGATTTACCTAATTGAAAAAGACTTCAGCTGCTTTTTACAGTCGGGACATGTAAACTTAAATAAACATGTCCAACTGTACTGTTTGGTAAGGCTTATTACGGGGTGACTTATAAATATTAAAAAGAAAGGTTTAGGCAGTTGTGGCTGCTGAACATTCTATGTGGTAGGGCAGTGCTGGGGCAACGCAGTGAAAAATAAATAAAAATGTTACGCATATGCACTTACCTTCTGCCCCCATACCACGCCTTGCTGCTCCTATGCTCCTATCCTGCAGTTACCATGAACACAGGCTGCGAGCTCACCAAGCAATGCTATCGCTTCTCTTATGCTATTACTTCCAGCATAAGAGAAGCGCTGGGATTGGGCAGAGCAGGACGGTTTCACACTCCAGCAGGTGCTGGCAGCCTAAGCTCCTGAGCGCTGCAAATATCTCCAAGGAATAACCTAGATATATCCAAGTATGCATGCTGGATTGGTCAGCCATGGCGGCCTTGCCAAACCGACATGCCCACTTTCAGTGCCCACTACTTCTCCTCCCCCTGAGGGTGACGTTGGGATCTGGCGTTGCCCCAGACTCAGCAGACTCAGCAAACTTGGCCAAGTCAATACAAAATAAAATGTTGCCCCTGGGTTTAGGCCTGGAAAAAGGTTCATATGTCAGGTTGAAACCACAGCTCTCCACTACAGGCTAAAATTGCGGGTCTGGGACATGTTTTAAAAGGTTACTTAGTGGGTGGCACAATGAGTGCTGCAGCCCACCATTAGCATTTAAATTACAGGCCCTGTGTGCATGTGTCATTTACTAGAGACTCGCTAGTAAATTAAATGTGGCAATTAAGTGTAAGCCAATTGTACCATGTTTAAATCTCTGGTTAGCAAGAAAAATGTAAACAGGGTCCTAAAAGCCAACAAAAAATCAGTTGAAATGAAATGAAATTGAATTTATAAAGCGCATGGCTGCCCGTAAGCGTCCCAGTTCAGCAAAGGAAAGCAGAGGAAGGCAAAACAGTTGGGGTGACCCGGCAGAGAGGGCCACCTCCAACAGTTTAAATAAAGGGAAAAAAATATTTTGGTTTGATAGACAAAGGGCCCTTGAAAGTCATCCTCAAGTGAAATTATTGAATATTCTTGATTTGAGGCAGGTACAAGAAAAAGAGTTTGTCTCTGTTGATAAATATATAAAAAGCTGCTATATTTTAAAAATAACCTTAAGTCTTATCTCAAGCCTTGGAGTACTTATTCTTACTGAGATAATAAATAAAGTGATGGATGGAGATGTGTAAGCCAACTGTTGTTAACCTTAGGCAGGGCCGGCTCTAGGGCGGTGCGATTTGTGCCACCGCACCGGGCACTGACTTAGGGTGGGGGTGTCATTTTTGCAAGATTATTAACATTTTAAAAGCACCTGCTGATGCATTCCTGGCCTCCAGCAATATTCAGGCATCAATTAAAATGTTAAGATAACTCCAGTGATTAATTGTCTTCCTGGAAAGAGACCTGAGGTTTGTTTAGTGGAAGTGTTGACTCATCTTAAGATAGTGCAGAGGCTTAAATTGCCTGTTGCTTAGAACCTGTACCATGCATATCACAAAGTGTATATAAATCTAAATGGGTCAGTGGATTACTGCTTCTTTTAGATAGCTAGTTTTGTTACTTGTACTTACTACTTAAGCTACTTGTCAACTGCACTATGAGTTACTGAATGTTGCGCTTTCTCAAGGGGCACATTCACACACAAGGTAGTTCACTTCAGTGCCAGGGATTTTGTTTTTACTTTATAATTACTTTGGGTCTGATGTATGAGCCCTTGCGTCCCTTTTGCGTCTTTGGTGCGTCACTTTTTGTGACGCACCAGTGGTGTAAAAAATGATCTTTGTTGCACCATATTTAAAAAGTGACGCATCTACCTAGATGCGTTCGTTTGTAAACCCCTGCGCCACATTATACCTGTGCCAGGTATAATATATGCAAGGGGGTGTTCCGACGCAAGAAAGGGTCGTAGAAGTGACGCAGTGAAATCCATGTCTAATGACCAATTTCTGGAGTTGTGTCACTTTTGTGACACACTCCAGCAACGTGTCATTTTTGTGCCTAAAGATACGTCAGAAATCCTGACGTATCTGTAACTCCTTGGGACATGATGCGTCACACTGTAAATATGACGCATCATTGGTGTCGCAAGGAGAGCGCAATTAAGCATGGGCGGAAAATCCGTTTCGCTCGCGGATTTTCGGTAAATTCGCAATCCGCGAGATTCGCGAATCTCCCGCAAAATCCGCAAATCCGCGAGCAGCGGATTTTGCTCGCACTGCTCGCACTGTTCGCGTGAGTTCGCGGCTTCCTAGTACAACTTCGCGCCCCGCGAATAAGTGCAAAATTGCAGAAATACGATCTTAGCAAAACTGAAACTACTTACCAGGTTCAAAAGTTCAGGCTCATCATTAGTAGCCATTTCCTGTAGTGCTTCCTGAGGGGCCCCTCCAGAGTTCAGTTGCCAGTTGCAACTATTATGTGACCCTGCTCTGAACCTCAGAATAGTTACACATATGCCACAAAGGTCCTGAATTACAGCTAAGGGAGACAAGCAGGAGCCAGGCTGGAGGTTCAAATCCATTAATCAGCCCCTAATTCATTATTGTCAGTTGGGGCAGGGCAGGTGTTGTAACTAATTTTGCAACAATGAAAGCACTTAGCAAGTTCAAAAGATCACTAATCAGGAAGCACTAAGGAAGCAGGTGCCAGCTAAAAAAATATTCTGTGACACATTAATCAGCCCCAAATTAATTCAGGTCACTTGAGGCAGGGAAGGTGTGCTTGCGTTGCCACAATAATGTACACTGCTGGACAACCAGAGGGTGCTGTGATGAAACAGAGGGTGGCATGGGTGGGCCAGAGGGTGGCATGAGTAGTCAGAGAGTGGCAGTGATGAAGAAGAGTGTCCCAAACAGGCTGGACACGTAGAAACAACAAGTTCGCGAAACTTGGTACCCGACAGGTAAGTTCGTAATTTGCGACATTGTACAAAACCCTCGCGAACTGGCAGAAACCCGCGCAAACACACAAAAAAAAAAAATCTGCGAATTCGCGGATTTTGCGGATTGCGAGTTCGCAAATCCGCAAAATTCGCGAACGCGAGATTCGCAAAATTCGCCCATGCTTAAGCGCAATGAAAAGTGAAGTATCGCTGTTTTCTCGCAGCGATGCGTCACTTTTCATAAAGGAGGCCCTTGGTGTTTAGAGCCTGATGTGATAGCAGGATGCTTTTGGTGTGGCCACAGGGTACATTCCAGTTTTATCAGTTCCTGTCTCCTGCCAATGCTATTGCAAATGCATTTTGAAGTAGCTTTTGATTATCCGACTGTTGCTATTTCACAGCATACAGGATTACATCCATTCAAAATGGTTCTGTATAAAGTCATCCTCTTTTGTACTCTTCATGCAATGAAGTGAAGATGAAGAATGGGAATTCATAAGCAGGCGATTCTGCATAACACACTTATCCTGGACTCACTTTCACCAATGGTTCTTTAATAAACTTTGCCCAGGAAGAAAACAGGGTTTTATTGTGTTGAATTTGCAGCACAGTTGTAACATTTCTATTTATGGAACCATTCATTTTTTATTGAGAGGTCCAAGAAATGAACACAGCAACACGCCGACAACCCTGGGGCCAGCTGCACATCAATGTTGACTGGAGTACACAGCTTTAGTGCCAACAACCCAGTAGGAAGGCAGCGAGCGGAATTCACACACGACCAAAATAACAAGCAGTAGAAGCAAAGGCAGGAAAACCCCCATCAGGTGTGAATTAAGAACAGTGGAAGAAAATGAAAAAGGAAATAACACCCTCCCCCCGCCCCCTATCCCTTTCCCCTCACCTACCCTTTGTACAGCAGTGAAGCGCTATTCCTACAGTAAGTTTATCTTCTGCCCACAGCCTATGGGGGCCTGCTGCCTAAGCAAACTTCTAGATTTCGAATCAGTAGGCCCAATTAGTCTGGGATAAGTCTCAAAATCTTTAGGTATTGACAACAGGTAACCTCCCGTAATTCAACCGAGAGTATCCTGATGAATGGGGCCCAACGGTCACTATATGTTTCCTCCTTGTGGTCCGCCACCAGCGACAGGTGCTCCATCGCTAAGATAAGCCATAATTTATGTAGCCAATGTGTATGGTCCAGGACAATCACTGCTCCCCATCTAGCCAAAAGCACTTGATGAGCAGCTACAGAGCAAGGGCAATTTGGTGCCCTCTTAAGGAGCGCAGGAGACATATAAGTGGGTTCGACAGTCCTAAGAGTGTGTAAGCTGGAAAGCATGGTATGGTGGTGATGAAGGCTTTGTCGATATCGTCCAGAACCGTCATCCAAAAGCATTCCAGTTTAGGGCAGTGCCTAAGCAAATGGACGAGTGAGCCCGTCTGACCACAGCCTCGCCAGCATTTCTCAGACCTGCTCTTATCCCAACTGTGTATGCGTGCTGGTGTGAGATACCAATATGAGAGTACTTTGCAAGTGGATTCTGCTCCTGCAGTGCTGTGCTATGTGTGGGTGGCCCTATAGTGGATATTGTCTCATTCCTTGTCTGAAAAAGCCCGCCCCAGTTCCTCCTCCCACGTCTGCTGGCCTTTCGTTCGTCCCCCTTTCGCACGGTGTGATAAAATCAAGTAGAGCTCCGAGATAAGGTGTTTATCGTCTGATTTACAAACAACCATTTTTCAAAGATTGTCAGCTTTTGCTACGCCGCCTCTCGATAAACGGGCCCCGAGACGCAATGATGCAACTGCCGATATGGAAACGCGTCTGCCTGGGAGAGCTCATAGTCTTGTTTCAATTGGTCAAAGGGGATTCTACCGTTCAGGTCAAAGATCGAACTGACCCGTTAGAGCCAAGCTCTCGCCACTTATCAAAAACCACAGAGTTGTGGCCCGGCGGAAAGTCAGGATTCCCCATGATTGGTGTCATTGGTGACGGAACTGTGGTCAGGGATAACATTTCTATTTAAACATAGGTGGGGTGTGATGTGGATTTCAGTATCCAATATTTTGAACTGTGCCCTCAGAGAAAACCAAGAAACGTATAGGTGTTTCTGTACCTGGAAATAGAATTAGAGTTATCTTCATGGGGCAAGAAGGTAGATAACTTAGAATGTAAACATTTACTTTGGATCCGTGAGGTAACTCATTAAGATTGTAACTATGCATACATTGATGAGCCAGGTAGACATCTCATTACAGTGGAATCAGTGATACCTTTGCCTGCTGCTGAGATAGTTTGTGGGTTGATCCTGACTAAACTATCCCAATCTGTAATGCAGCCTTTCTTCATTTCTTGATTTTTCTTTCTTTCTTTATTTCTTGATTTTTCTTTCTTTATTTCTTTCTTTCTTTCTTTCTTTCTTTCTTTCTTTCTTTCTTTCTTTCTTTCTTTCTTTCTTTCTTTTTTCTTTCTTTCTTTCTTCAGTTTTTTTTCTTTCTTTCTTTGTTTTTTTCTTTCTTATACATAGAAGTCACCTCTAAGGTAGTCATTAGACAGCCACATGGGCAGAGTGCAGTGAATTTAAAATGTTGGGCATGGACTTTTAAGTTTTACATGTCCAGGTAGTGAAAAACTCTTAAATTCGTTGTTCACTACTGCAAGGTCTATCTTGCCCATAGGTTAACATTGGGATTACCTTGTTCCATCTTAAAAGCGTAATTTTCAAGTGGGACATAAAAGAAATTTTGATTTTGTTGCCTCTGGACTCACAATTTTAAATCACAAATTATGGTGACGTCCAATTTAAAATTGTAAGTCTGAAAATGTCACATTTAGAAAGTTGATATTTCCTACTGTAACCATTCTGTGTCTCTGCCTGTCTCTCAACACTTGGGTAATACATGTGGAATATTTGGCGTGGGTGACAGCTGGGCTTTGTGCATTTCCTCTAGACAGTCACACACAAAGGAAGCTGAGGTGCGACATTCACATCCTAGCGGCTCATTGCTAAGCTGATGGGTCTTCCTTAGCTAGGTGCGAGAGAGGAGTTGACACTTGCACCTGAATAGGACTGGGCCTGTCCCCACACAAAGAGCTGCATACCCCCCCCCCCCCCCCACCCCACCTGTAGTGAGTCTGGAGCTAAGGCAGGTACCTTGTGTACTTCAAAGACTTCTTTGAAGACTCCCCCACTTCAAAGCCATAACTGGGTATAAGTACTGGACCTCTGACACCACTAACTCAGTACACTCTGGACCTGAGGACACTCTGCCAGGAAGAAAGACTGCTGTGCTGCTGAAAGGACTGACACTCTGCTGGATTTCCTCAACTCCTGCTCTGCTATGCCTGCCCTGTTGCCTGCTGTACTCTTGCCTGGTGGTGGGAAGGACTGGACCTACTCTCTCCATCGACAGAACCAAGTGACGCTAACGCCTTGCTGACTTGCCTCCTGTTCTGAAGTCTCAGGGACATTAAAGACTGTGTTCAACTCTATTTCAGCAGCTGAACTCTGCCGACTATGAGAACTGCCCTGCCAAGAGGTACCAATCCAGTTGTGGGCCTTCAAGAGGGGTTCTGCAGCTGTGCTCTTCCAGAATCTATACATCGCCTGCTTTGCGCTGGTCAAAACTGATGCATTTGGCTTCGATGCACCACTGCTTCGGAGACTCCACAGCATCAACAGCGTGGCTCGATGACGATGCAGCACCTTTATGGTAAGGGGTTCAATGATGGCACAGGACCTGACTGGAAGGCTCGACAACGAAGCAGGACCAGACTGAGTGACTTGGAACCAACATCATTTCTCCTCAATGTCGACACGTTCTCTAGAAAGGTACTGTTTTCAGTGGGGCATGTGTGGCTTCTGTATCCGACCCAAGCTCCATCGCGGTCGGCTTGACTTATCAGATTTGACTGAGTCCAGCGCGACCAGATGTCCCTGGTTGGCGTTTTATGCTGTTATGCACTCTATAACAATGTAATCTTTAAAAATTCATAACTCCAAATCTACTTCCAAAATTTTTGTTGTCCTGGCCTTGTTTTGTCAATGCTTGTTTTTTGTTTGGGACACCATGGTTTTGTAGCAGGGATTTTTGCTCATATACAGAACTGTGCATAGAGAATTGGAACCTCAGTGAATTAGGGTGTGCCAAAACTCACCTCAGCATCCAAAATCCCCTACCAGTCTAGCTATCAGTGTCTCATTGGTGCTTTCAAAACCTCAATAATTTAGACAACCCAGAACATGGACTTAGAACACCTCAGGTAACGTGAAACACATGCACACTGTTTTGGTATACTAACATATCAATCCAGAACCAGGAGTCAATGAGGAAACGTGCGAGTTTGAAATGTTTATTTCTAATGCAGTGTTCTCAAACGCAGTATCTTAGCTAATACAAGCAAACATATTATAAAGATCAAGGTTAACAGCATAGTTACTAATCCATCAAAAACAAAGGGTGAAAGCATGTTAAAATGCTAAAGGAAACAGGTCTAAATAGAACCTCGGTTTACCCTCCTTAGCTAGTATATTATATTATATCTACAGAAGGTCTCTTTGGGTTTAGAAGGGCGGGCCCATACCTTTGGGTTCAGTGGAAATGGATCACATCATCTCCTGCACCAACTCTCTGCATACGGATATTCATCAAGTGTGTCTCCTGCTCTACGCAGTGCAATATTAATCGCACCTAAACCCAAAGTTGGCCACAGCTGCATCCATATTATGTCTACTCTGTGCGCTGATCAATCCAAACAACAAGCGCTGTGTTGAAATAACCTTGAAGGCCTCGGCTCTCACTGTACAGACATAGCTTACCAAGCAAGACTGATATTACAAGCAAACATGTTATTCTCGTGTAAAGCAAAATACCTAACTAGGCGAATAGCATTGATAACAAAATGTGTCGAGTGCAGAGGCAGCAGGAAAGGAAAAATGGTGTTTAACTTCTGACCAGCACATGCTAAATTAACACAATGCCAAGGTGAAACCAATACACTAGACAGTTTTCCTCCTTATTTCCTTAGCAACCACCATATTCCCAAGAGCCTTCCTGATATGTACTTTATCACTACCTTAAACACTAGTCTTTTCAAGCCTTAACCTTCCGTTATGGCAGCGAGCTGGGCCGATGGGTAAAACGCATGACACTTCTGGAAGCCCACCCCTTCCAGCTCACTAACTATTTCCTGCTCTGCTCTCTCAAAGTTGTGCTTCCTTGTCAGTGTCAATATCTCTTCTCTGTAAAGTGCACGCGTGTCTTGGTTTGTTACGCTATGATACAAATCTGAAAATTAACAGATTAGGTTAATTTCAAGAGTTTTGCAGGTACATATTTTTATGATCCCTTTTGTGGTCTTTGCTGATGTTATCTGCACGTTTACTACCCAAACACCACCCGAAGAACACTTCTAGGTGCACCCTAAGATCGGAGTGAAAGGGAGGAACGAAGGCATAAGGCACACAGGATCACATGGTGCGTCAAGCAGCTGAACAAAGACAGGAGACTTATGCTTGTATGAATCTGCAAGACTGCCGCTGCCGGAGGAGGTACCATTAGTAATTGAACACCTTCAAAGGGGGATAATTTATTTTGTTCCCGTGGCTGAAAACGAACACTTCAGGAACAACTTACAGAACTCCCTTCCCCCCTCTTTAAGATCCAATCAGACTCTCTCCTCATTCCGCAAAGAACTAAAAACCTTCCTTTTCAGAAACTAAGCACCTCACCCCCTCCTCAGAGTACTTTGCCCTCTACTCTCAGCGCTTGGACGCCCTCGGGCAGCAGCCGCGCTATACAAATCACCTTTTCATTTCATTTCATTTCACAGATCATGCTTTTCAGGACAAAGTGGTCCCTGGTTTTTATCAGCTTCAAATGGAAGAGGATACCCGAGACTACTATAAAAGACCCCATTAAATTTGCCGTAATCACGACTTGCAGGACAACTTTGGTCCCTGATTTTCATCAGGCACCCGCCAGCCTCGATTGGAAGAGGTTCCCCTGAGGGAATTTACACCTCAATTTGGGCTGTCTCCTACCCCCTAGCCTAGAAGAAGACCAGACATGACATCAAGAATTAGGCTGTCGACAGGGTCAAAACGTCGGCGTTACACATTGGCTCAACTACACCAAGTCTCATGGTTTAGAATGATGAGCACTTTTGCCTTCTACCGGAGACATTGATTTAATTTGTTCTGAACTTTTTTCCCCTCAATTTTTTCCCTTAATTGTAAATCCAGTCTGTTCGTTTGTAAATATTGTACTCACACCTGTATATAATGCATTCACATCACCACAGTCACTGAGCACTTATTTCACTCTACTATATGTCACTGTTTATTTAGACAGCCTTAGAAACTAAAATAAATAGTGTGATTGCATCTGACATTCATGAAGTAATTTTATTTTGAATTTTTAGTTTGGTCTTTGTTCCTTTGCTATCCAAATTGAATGCTACTACCTTAATTGCCTATGCTTATGTGAAGAAATCATTCTTGTACCCTATGGAACCACTGTAGTTTTGTTGCTAAATACCCAGCTTCTGAGGGACACAGGGTTTCCCCATTGTTTTTGTGAAATGTATGAATGTACATGCACATCGCAAACGGATGAAACCGGCGGTGGCATAGAAGCCGCACGGAACAGGAATGTAGGCATTGCATTGTTTGGATCTCAGGGGGGTCGGGTTCTTTGCATGACCCGGGCAGGTGGTCTATTTAATCACGATTGGTGACAGCAGTTCTTAGCCTCACCAATGGCCTCTGTGCTCTCAAGAGGCCTGGAATGTTGACCTATGGCCTGGCTGATCTCTTCCACCGTGTTGCATGGCACGGCTCTTGATATCTCGCCATTGCAATTTCCCTTTCGTGGGCATGCTGCATGTTTGCCCCGAGGCAAGAGAATTTGAGAGTGAATACAGGATGGAATTTTAAACTTCACTCAAGAATGGGTTTTGTGTTTTTAAATAATTTTAGTGCTTGAGCTTGAACGAGTGGTGTAGATTTGCAAATGCTAGAGTTGCCGGATGACTCTATCTCACTAGGGACAACCAATCCAGTCCTGATCATCCTCTTACAACCTGATGCATTATGGGAGCTGTAGTCTCGACTCAGATGGTTTTGGCAAATTGTACTAAAATGCCAAATTACACTGCTGTCTAAAAGGAAATTCCCGGACAATACCACTGTGTCACCTACCATGTCATAATGCAACGTAGAACTGATGGTACAGCTCTGTTCAGAAGAGTACATAGGCAGTTCAAGGAAGACATGGGCAGACTCATCACATTTTAATGCTGGTGGGTTTAGCAGATTAGCCATCGTAGGACTAGTACAGCCAGTCACTAGTTTTCCAGGGCCCTGTTTCATGCAATTTCTTTAATTACATTTCAGATCTAGTTGGCGTTAACAGAGCGGAAATGATCAAAACAATGAAAAAATGTACAAATCTCCCTTGTGACAGGTCCATGGAGAGAGATTCAGCATGCCTTTGTCCTGGTGCACGCAAATACAGACAATATATTCTCTGAGGTTTACACCCCAGGGAAAAAGCATTGGCAAATGCAATAGGTCTCACCTTTGTGACCTACTGGCTTTGTGATTGGTTTGTAGGGACGCTTCATAGCACCGACGATGCTATGCAGCATGGCTAAAGTAAAAAAAAAACCTCTTTGACTAGGCAGACTACATCACTCTGTATGCGTGCGCACCACGCATGTGCGCACCCACAAAGTGATGTGGGTGTTTTTCTTTCTTTTAAGTTACCGATCTTGGGGCCAGATGTAGGAGCCCTAATACCGGTCAGAAACGGCCGACTTCGGCCGTTTCCGACCGGTATTAGGGTTTTCAGATGTAGGGGGCTGAAAAATACAGAATCGGTATATTTACTGATTCGTTAAAATTACCGATTCGGTAAATTACCGAATCGGTAAATATACTGCTTCTGTAATTACAAATGTAGGTGGCACAGTTTACAGTGCCACAGGCCCTTAAGAGTCGGTATTATACCACACAATCCTATTGTGTGGTAAAATACCGAATTCAGGTGTGCATGTGCAATGTGACACACAGACATGCCCTTAGGGCATGTATGTGTGCCACATTGCACACAAGCCTGTATTTGGGGTGCTAGAGGGTGTCAAAGTGACACCCCCTGCACCCTTGCTTGAATCGGTATTTACCGAATCGGTAAATACCGATTCGGTAATGCCCATTGATTCCTACGGGCCTCAATGCCCATAGGAATCAATGGGCATTACCGAATCGGTATTTACAGAATCAGTAAATTCAGAATCTTAACGATTCGGTATTACCTACATATCCCCCTCCCCCCTCTAGTTTACCACTTCTTAAATACAGAATCGGTAACATTCGGTATTTAAGAAGTGGTAAAATGAAATTACCTACATCTAGGCCTTGGACAACTAAAAAAAAAAGAAAATGTGCAAACGTGTTTTTTGAAATGCTGATGGGGGAGGTTAGTGGAAGCAACTTGGGGGTGGCTGGGGGATGCCATAGCAACACAGGGTTGGGGTAAAAACTGAAGCAACATTGGATGGGGCGCGAATGCAACTGGTGGGGGAGGCATGGACGTCATTTGAGAGTAGTCAGAGGTCGCAGCTGTGACCTTCAACTTGCTCCCTGCTTCTCCTTGGCACTTCCAAAGCCCAAGGCTTTTCCTCCTCTGAGGCCAGGGGTCGCAAAGGAAGTGCCAGGAGCAGCCAGGAGGAAGCTAGATGTCACAGCTGAGACCCTGACTACTCCCAAATGACGTCCATTTGGGGAGGGCTGGAAGGGGAAGTGAAAGCAATGGAGTGGACACAGGGATTGAGGGAAGCAACACAATGACGCAGATGGGGGTAGCAATGGGAAGAAGGATACGGGCGAGGTCAAGAGGGAGGGGTCAGGGAGAAGCTGCCGGGCAACAGAGAGCGTCACAAAGTGCAGGTTAAGAGACGTACACAAGGGAGGCTGCTCGGAAACACCTGCACACAAAATTAAAAAAATAGTGCTTGAAAAGCAAGCAAGGAAAGCAGGGATGCCAGCCAATTGAAAAGATTGTAAAAAGGTAATGCTCCACGCGAAGGATAATTATAAGGCTGACAAACTGGGACACAAATAAGAAACAGGCACATGACAATCACAAGGAAAGGTCCCCAATAGTAAACAATGGGTGGGTTCCATTTATTTATTTATTTTGAAAGTTTTATATAGCGCGAACAAGATCTTTGCAGATATCAGAGCGCTTTACATAAAATGGGTACATGAGGTAGCATAGTCAGACAGATAAATAAATAGATCAAACAGTACAAATAAGTGGCTGCAAAGCCAGTCATGTGAGTAATAAAAACAATAATACAAATAATCAGAGGGGTCAAACATGTAGTATAGATCGGTGCAGAGTATTAACAGAGTTCGAGATAATAGTTCAAGTGTATTTAGCCATGAGGATAGCTTTTACTTCTTTTTTGAAGAGTGTGGTGGAAGAGATAAGCCTGGTTTCGGGAGGGAGTGAGTTCCAGATCCTGGGCGCCATTCCTGAGAAGGAGCGCTTATATGTTTTTTCCTTCCGGAATCTTCGAGGTTTCAGCAGAAGATTGTTTGTGCCTCTGGTGTTTCTAGCTCCGCCAGAGATTGTCAGCTTCTGAGCGAGGTAGCCGGGTGAGTTTAGGTGAACCGCCTTGTGTGTCATGCAGGCGATTTTCAGATGTATTCTGGCTTCAAACAGCGGCCAGTTCAGGGATTTCAAGTCAGGGGTAATATGGGAGTGCTTTTTTGACCCAGTGATGAGTCTCGCTGCAGCGTTTAGAGAAGCTCTTAGGGGTGCGGTTGTAGTTAGGGGAAGTCCGCAGAGGTCGGTGCTGCCGTATTCTATTCGAGGGATGACTAGTGCTTGTACTGCGGTTTGGAAGTCTTTGGCTGGGAGGAAGCGTTTAAGTTTCCTCAGAGTATTGATTTGGAAGTTCGCTCCCTTTGTTGCCTTGCTGATATGATGCTGCATGTTGAGATTGGTGTCGAGTGTTATGCCTAAAGATTTTGCTGATTCCACGATGGTGGATGGACATTGAGTGCAGTTAGGTGTTTAAGCCAAATTTGAGTGGTGGAGATCTTCGCTGGAGGTGAGATCAGAAGGAACTCTGTTTTCAGGGCATTGAGTTTGAGATGATTATCGGCGAGCCAGGATTGGGTGCCTCTGATGTGCTCCCAACTCCGAATGTGAAGGATTAAAAACACTAATTGATAAGAGCACCCATGGAAATATTGGTTAGCCTGGTATAATCTGCAATATTGTCCTCTGTTTATGTCCAGCAACACATTTTGCTTGCATTTAGTAGAAGCAGATGTGTATTTTATTCAAAATTTAAAACTGATTTTAATGTTCTCCCTCTTTGCCTACTTACCATACATGGTTTTAAAGCATGCTGAAGCTGGAGTAAGTTATCAATATGTTGTAGGCAGTGTTAAGACTCATATAGACTTAAAAACGTGTAAAAGAAAACAAAGGTCTTTTGATTATCATTGACTTCCTGTATAGGAATAGTTTACCTGTATGTATTGGTACATGTTGCTATAATTTTATCAAACTTAAATACGTGTGAAAGTCCACCTTATTTCAACCTGGTAAAATTGTATATTCACTATGCATTTCAAGGTGCAGTATTCTAAAAAATATATAATAGAGGACCTTGTCTGTCCTGATCTGAGAGTACATGTACCTCTATGTTCTTGGTAAGCCAACAGACAACGATTGCGGAGTTTATTAGGCCTGACCAAAAAAGGATGCGTTCACAGGAAGGTGTAATATCCAACTTGCCGTGGTACATGGTCTGGGGGTCTACTGTGGAGTGGCCAAGGAGATGCCTATAGGAATGGGGATTAGACACACCCACAAGAATGGGAATTATGCAACTTGTCATGGTATGTGCTCCAAGGATCCTCATAGCAGTGGCAGAGGTGCAACTCATACATACGGATTTATGCAACTAGATGGAGAGGGGAGAGGAGTCGGCCTAACGGCTAGGGAGGTCGACTTCGGATCTGGGGAACTGGTTTCGAGTCTCGGCAATGACACTGAGCATCCTGTGATTCTCGGCAAATCACTTAATCTCCCCGTGCCAAACAAATAAAAAAAATGAATGTGCCCTTATGTAATGCAACAGGTGCTATGTAAAGCGCTCTGATAGCCAATCGGGTCAAGTTCGCTCTGTATAAAACTCTGTAATAATAAAAGATGTACTCTAAGAAGTGCAGCTAGGAGCAATAGGGACCACCCTTATGAGACTTACCATGGAACGTGCTTGGGAGAGCACATCCAGGAGCAAGCCTAGCGGAATGGAAGGCAAACTCAGCCAAAGTACATGCTCTGAAAAGTCTGCCAAGAGCAGTAGGATGTGGTTTGAAGGGTTCAGCCAGGAGGCAGACCAGCAAATCACACAGGTCAACATACCACCACACACGACTAAATCTAATGGCATCTGCACTGTTGGGAGCAGTGTTGGACAGAGATCTTTACTAACTCAGAGTCAGCTTCTACTTCAAGGTCATTCCACTGCACACCTCTCTTCACCCATTGCCAAGCAGGTAAGGAGGTACAAGGAAATGCATAGGGTAAGGATGAAAGGGGAGAGAGATTATGGGGTTCAGAACCAGAATCTGCTAAAGGAGATAGGTATAAGAGCAAGCCACAGTGGAACAGTAGAAAAGACCAATGACATATAAGACTAAGAATAGGGCTGCAGAGCTAAAAAATGAGAAGAAAAACAAAGTTCATACAAAAGAAAGTTTGTACAAAATCTTTTTTGCTAGAGAATTGTTTTACTATGCTTGTGGGCCCTTGTTTCCACAAACGTACATTACAAGAGGTTTTATCCGGCTATTTTCATTATTTCAAATTTAAAGCTCATAAGAATTGAAGAGTTTAAAAAAAATATTTATAGATATGGGGAAAAATGTGCAACGTTGCATCTGGCAATCACTGAAATCAAGATAGTTTGCTTTCTTGTCAAAAATAATCTTAAGGCTGAAGAAAATGAAGGGAACATGTTTCTGAAAAGTCCAATCACACAGTAATCCCACAATTATTCATGTTGTCACAGTTTTTATCCGTTCCTACTACAGGTTTTGGGTCCCCCCATACATGTAGGGTACTGTTATTATGGGGAGAAGTGTAGAACTGCTAGGTGGTTGGAATTTTTTGACTTCCCACAGATTCCAGAATTCTCCCAAATGGAAATATGAGGAAAATATGTGGTGTGTTAGTCAAAGTTTGGTGTTTGCAGGGAATTCTGGGTAAAAAAATGGAGCAGGGGCCTTGCAAGTTGCCAACGTGGACTCCTATTTGGGTGCCTAGTTTTCAGAAATTTCTGTTGTTGCAGGTTTCTCTGGGTGGAGCTAAGTCCAGACCCAAACTCTAGCCACGTTGGCAAAATGGGACCATTTTCATGGTGATAACAAGATGTTTCCAGGGTTTGTTTTGGGCCCTATTGTATCACTGGCACTAGACCCAGCCACACAAGAGGGGTACCATTGTTTATTGAAAGACATTTGAGAGCCCAGAATAATAGAACATTTGATATAATCAATTGAATTTCTGGCTATTTTGTGCTACAAATGTAATCCAGTGTGCAGGAAAGAACACATTTTACAAAATGCCCCTGAATTCCATGATACTATGAGCAACCCCAAACTCAGAGGTACACAAATACGCACTAATCCTAAAGTCAGTACTCTGGGGGTAGCAGACATCAGAATGCAGTGCTGCTGCGTTCTCTCTCCTCTCCTGCTGCTAGAAAAGACACACGTGCAGGAAGGCAGGCTCTAAATTGTAATTTTAACATGCTATATTGTTATTGTTAGGACACCAATGGCAGTGGTGTTATAAGGTTCCTACAAATTTAGTAGCACTGTGCATTAGGCCAACAAAGCATCACTAACTCTATTCATAACATTGGTAAATGTTGGCTCCAATAGCTCACGCTACAACATCTAAACTCCTAAGCCTCCAGAGTTGTAGATGCTGTTGGTAACCTTGAACTTGACCACTCATTCCCAAGGAATCCATGGAAACAGATTGAACCCTTTCATTTGTTACTTTAGCATGCCCAAAGTTTTTACAAAGAAATTAAATAATAGTAAATTCTCAAACGTTTAATGAAAATATCTAATCCTGCTAAATAAGACATGCTCTGCGATTCTTAGACAGATTAAACACATCTTTCTTATTGTTTTATTAGAATAGTGAAAAATACAAACAATTCAACCATGTTCATTGTTCCCTATGCTACTCCCATCTAACAGTAATACCCCTACTTTAGCGAGAGTATGATGGGAGTACCATTCTGTCAAACCCTGTTGGAATGATTGGACCCCATACCTTAGTGTAATGCAGCGTTCTAATAGCTTGGTTCTCCTGAGGCACAGCCGGGAGCAGGGAACAGACTACATTTTTTAAAACTTGATTTGTGTATATACTTGATTTTACTCGTCGTACCTGCACTATTTCCCCCGATCAGCTGATTGTTCGCTGACGCAGGCAGGGACTTCTAGGTCTACCGACGTGATGAGCCGGTCGCCAGAGGCACGCCCACCACCATAGCCATGCCCCTCTGCTCCCATTCTCCATTCTTATAAAGCATGTGTCCCTACCGGAAGTGCAGCGGACGAGCGCAGCGGGCGCAACGATTGCGCGCCGAAGGCGCGCTTAAGGCAAGCTCGTCCGCGCCGAGGCCGGGCCTAGGGCATCCCCCCTGTTCGTCCAACACTGGACCTTGAAGTACTCAGATACAGTAGGGAAACACTTATGCTACTGAACCCAATGGCAGATACAGCCGAGTGCCCACGCTTAGCCCCCAATATAATACATAAGGGCATAAATCTATGCCCCAATTGCCGAGGATGGCTACCAAACATTAATCCCCTCCTCCCTAAATCTCTACTGAAACCCAACCTCTGACAAGACTCATTTCCCGCCAACCTATGCGGGACCTAAGCCTAGCGCTAAGGGAAAATTAATTAACGGACTACTAAATGTCAGATCCCTCCCGAAACATGCTACTGAAATACAGCTTCTGATTGAGTCTAATAAATTAGACATTCTTTTCCTAACCGAGACAGAGCTAGGTCCAGCATGTCCAGCAGGATATAAGATAATTCATAAACCCAGAAATACAGGACGAGGAGGAGGCCTGGGGATCATTTTTAAGGAGGAGCTAAACATTACAACTTTGGACGTTGACACTGTCTCCTGTGTCGAAATCCTCGGGATTTCCATTAAACATGATTCTGAACATTGCCTTACGGGCCTAATTTGCTATAGGACACCGGGACACTTCAATGCCTCACAACAGCAGGAATTGATCACTGTTATAAATAATATTTGAATCTCTCACAGTAGGCTGCTGATACTGGGTGATTTTAACATATGGGACAATGACCAATTACGCACAGCCTTGTATAACATCACTCAATCCTGTCACAATCTGGGGCTGAAACAATGGATAACTACCCCCACACATATACAAGGAAACACACTGGACTTAATATTCGCGGCAGAAGATCTAATGACCATGGATACTATTCTTCCAGTAGGTTGGCCAGACCATCACCTTCTTATATTTAATATCCACACCTTGATTTACACAAGACCTGAAAGTGTACAGACCAGAACCTTCATTGGTCATGACTGGAGGAGCCTGCTGAAAAGGAAAGAGGAAGGAAAGTCTGACTTTCGTCAGGTTGGGACCTCGTTGTAATTCAGAGAGCGATGTCACTACAAACTATCTCTCATTATGTAATGAGATAACTAAGAAACTTGATGACATCATACCGCTGAAAACAATTAGGAAAAGGGGAAAACCCTCCGCGCCCTGGTACACGGACAAACTGAAAGAATTGAAAAATACCTGTAAAAAGGCAGAGAAGCTCTGGAGGAAAAATTACTCAGAACAGGAGAAAGTGCGATAGAGGCTCACAATCGTACAATACAAGAAAGAAATTATTATAGCCAAAACAAGCCACTTCACAGATCTAATTCTCAAAAGCTCTAATAAGTCCAGCGACACCTTCAGGATCATCAGAGAGCTCTCTCATCCTGCTTGCGCTGACAGCCAAATCAAGCCCTCACAAGAACTCTGTGACAGATTAGCAGTATTCTTTCAGGAAAAAATCAGTAATATTGTCGAGGGAATGAAAGGTAATTCTATCCCTACAATGCAGGACAACAGCAATCAGGTGAACAGAGATAAGAAGGTGGAATTTGCTAGAAACCCTTCTCCAAACGCCCTCTTGGAAAACTTTGAGGTCCCTTCAGAACAAGAATTTCTAAGAATAGCCCTTAACACGTCATCAGGATCCCCTCTAGACCCTCTACCACATAGAATAGCTAAGAAATTCGAGGATGATATCTTTCCAGCTTTACATCAGCTATGTAACCAATCTCTCTACACAGGAAATTGGCAGTTGTTACCCTGCTATTAAAGAAAGCCAATCTGGACCCAAACTGCCAAAAGAACTACCGACCTATATCCCTCTTACCATATGCGATAAAGATCATAGAGCGATGGGTCGGTAGATCACTAGCCCTCTTCCTAGAAACCAACAACATCCTGGAAGAGGAGCAATTTGGTTTCAGACCAGCTCATGGAACTGAGTCAGCCTTGCTGACCGTCATGGATGACCTACGAATGAGGGCGGACAGGGGAGAATCAGCAATCCTGATTTAGCCGGACCTGTCCGCCGCATTCGATACGGTGAACCACGACATCCTGATAAAAAGACTCAAGAACATCGGAGTCGGAGGAGTCGCGCTTGACTGTTTTCGCTCCTACCTGACGGATAGATGGCAGGCAGTAGCTATCCCTCCATATCAGTCAGAGTTCGTTAAAGTTCCGCATGGGGTTCCACAGGGGTCTGCTATCAGCCCCATACTTTTTAACATTTATATGCAACCCTTGATGAGGATCATCAAAAGCCATGGCATCAGCGTGACAAATTACGCTGATGACACTCAGCTAATGATCTCTATTGATGGAGCCCATGCAAACTCGTTGGAGTCCTTCCACACTTGCATGCTGGAAATGTCACTCTGGTTAAATCAGAACTCACTGCAATTTAACAGTGATAAAACTGAAATACTGCCCTGCCTAGCAGGAAGAATCCCCAAAAGTCTACCTACAGACTTCTGGCCTCAGCAGTTAGGAGACTAGCCCACCCCAGTGAAATCAGTAAGGAATCTCGGAGTCACCATTAACAACAGCCTGAGCCTAGAGACCAACGTCAACAAGCAGGTCACAAGCTGCCTTGCCTTACTGCAAGGACTGCGAAAGCTGCTTCCTCTCCTGCCCCCACAGACCAGAACCAACATAGTCAGGAGCACCATCCTCAGCCGCCTGGATTACTGCAATGCCCTTCTGCTGGAATCCCCTGCCTATCTCATCTCCAGACTTCGGAGTATCCAGGTGGCTGCAGCTAAACTGGCACTCTCTCGAGAACGAAGATCTTCTACCACTCTTGCCTTGGCCGACCTCCATTGGCTGCCTATACACCAAAGGATCTGCTTCAAATCCTTATGTATTGTCTTCAGGGCAGTTCATGGACTAGGCCCCCGACCACTCCAAAAAAAATTTCACTAGTATGAGCCTACCCGGTCTCTTCGATCCTCATCTTTAAACCTTATCAGCATTCCTAGGATCAAGAAAGCCACCTGTGGAGGAAGAGCCTTCAGTATTGCTGCAGCTCATTTATGGAATAACCTCCCTATTGACATCAGAAAAACAAACAAACTGATGGCCTTTCGGAAAAAGGTTAAAACATGGCTCTTTCCAAAACCCAATTGATCAGCACCTTGACCACTGTCCCTGCTGTCCCACAGGGTTCTCAGCTATAGGTACCTAGCACCAGGATACCCGTAGGGTTGCAGAGCGCTCTACAAATGCCATAAATAAATAAATAAATAAATAATGTCTCAGGAAGCCGGTCTCAGTGCAGTGAGTGCACTCCATCCCAGTGTGCCAGCCTGCAAACAACTCTGCTTGCATAGCTGTCTTCCTTCTCAGGAGGAATGTAGGGGCCTGCGAAGATGAGTCTCATTAACAGCCCTCTGCATCATTCGTTATAACTCAGGTGTTAAGTGCCTCTCATCTACATTAACAAAGAGGCTGTTTAAGTATAAAACGTCAGCCTTATCCCATTCTGCCAGTCTGAAAAAGAAGAGTCGTCTTCTACGAGCACATAATAAAGCAAGTACATCATGTTCTAGTATGTGTGTCCCTGGAACTAACAGTACAGACTAAAGAACAACAATATGTACAAAATAAAAATGCATGCATGGCACATTCTTCTATTAGTGAAAAACATGTGCAAACCACCATCCCAAAAAGATGCTAAGATAAAGAGGAAAACTAAAATGGAGACTACATATTCACCCTATAACAGTGGAGAGTACAAGCTGTAGGCTGATTCCTGACACAGAGGGGTAACCTCCCTTCTTTAGCAAACAGCATTAGTTCTGGGCTACTGTACAAACAGAAATGCTTTATTCATCTGCATAAAAATGCTGTTTAAAGGGTCGCCGTTGCATACTTTAAAGCAGGGGTCTCCAAACCGGTCCTGGAGGGCCGGATCCATGCCAGATTTTTAAAATAACTACATGTATCTCAATGGGGATATCCAAAAAATCTGGCATGGATCCGGCCCTCCAGGACCGGTTTGGAGGCCCCTGCTTTAAAGATATTTTTAGATGAAGCACTAAATGAAGAATCTGACTAGCCAATTAATGTTTATATTCTTTTACGGTATCAAGATCTGATCATCCTGGCAGTGTATGAAGTTTGTGTATATCTCTGGACTTTTGGATGCCTTATTTTGTAGCACACTGTTTGATATTTTGTAGCATTTTCCATTACCTCACAGTTTTAAACACGGCAGATTTTTGTTCATCACCATGTTGTGCATTCCTTCCTGTGCAGGGGCAGGGGGTGCACATCTACAGGGGGCACAACATGTGCCCCCTCCTGCATGCACCTCCATGCACAGTGGCAGGAGGGGGCCCTGTAGGAGAAAGAATTTCCATGACACCGCTGGCAGTGAGGAAAGTTGGAATATGCTGGCGATACCTCAGACTGCCGCAGGACCGTCAGGGAACACAGTTACTTTGGCAGTTGCGGTGGTGCAATGGCAACCCAACCACCAAAGTCCTAGTAGGGCAATTGTACTGCCGGTGAGGCAGTGGTTAGACGGCCAGTGCTGCTCCCCCGTAAGTCTGGCGAACCATAGACCATCCGACTTGTAATCAGGGCCTAACTCTGTAATTGCTCTTAATTTGGGCATGTTTAGGCGCTTATTTACAATCCCTTTGAACCGCCTGTACTTCACTTTTTTTGATGCACCGGTGGCGCAATGTGCTGGGCCATATTTACAAGGCCATGCAAAGCCACCCAGCGTGGTAGTATGGCTCCCTTTTCACTCATTACTTTGCATGAAAGGGGCATGCCATGGATGTTGCTGTCGATGTTCCCTTGCAACACCCATGGATTCTGCTGCCTCTGCAGATCTACAATGTTTCGCAAACCGGGAGAATCCTACGCCTCCTAATGGGAGGTTTAGGAATGGCGCAGTGAGGGGAGTGACTTGGCGCCAGCCAAGATTGCTGCATTGTCAGTAAGCTCTGTGGCGGCCCTCCCCATCTTCTCTAAATCTTGCGAACATCCGCCCGACCCTGGGGAGCAGGATATATCAGGGGGTCCATTTCAGCTGAAGCCTTGCCCTGAAGCCGCCAAAGGGCAGGGGACTTTACACCCGGTCGACCGGCGAAGCCAAGGCCTTTACGGGCTGGGAGCGGCCTGTGCAGGGTGCCGCAGACGGCTGCCCATGAGCTACGGAGGACGACTGCGGGCTGTACTGTGGACCAGAGACCACTGAGACCTGGCGGTGTGCACATCCCCATAAGCCAGTCCGGAGCTGATGATTTCTCGCCTCCCCCCACCTGCAGGAAGCGATGACTAGCTGCGCAGGCGGGGCTGGGTAAAGCAGAATTGGTGGCTGACATCTGGTCCCCTCCCCCTGCCTCCAGTGGAGGAGAGAGGCTGTTGGGGACATGAAGTGGACAAGGGCAGCCCAGAAGGACTGCTCAGGGCTGGTGACTGGTGGGCACGGTGACCTGCCGTAAGCGTGCGGGGCCACCCTACTTGCACAATGCATAGGCCTAGCAGATGGTGCTGTGCGCACATAACTGAAAACAGCTCAAAATCCTGATGCAGTTGCTGGATAACAGCGAGGAGCAGCGGCATTCCCTAGGTCAGCAGCAAGGTGAGCGTGTTGGGTGGTTCTGGGCTAGCCTCCCTGCATACCAATACTCCCCTGTGTGGTAGCAGTTCAGAGCCTGTAAATTCAACCACATTCTCAGAGCCTGAAGTGAGGCAAGGAGGAAGTCAGAGCACAAATAGTGAAAGACTCCCCCTCCATCACCACCCCCTAATATCAAACTGATACAGTTGGTCCATTGTCTGATTCGGAGGAGGGTCAGTGAGAGGGTTAGCACCGGGCAAAACAGGAATAAACTTGGAGCAAGGCGCAACCCCTTTGCAGGAGATATACAATTTGGCCCAAAGGGACTCTTCCACCACAAGCTAATAAACTAGATAAATACTTGGTGCCCAAGTTGACAATGGCAGAGGGCTCTGTGGCATCGGGGAGTCAAAAGACAGCAGATCTCTCCTTGGGGGCATTATGGCAGCCATCCAAGAGTTGGGAATGACTTTTGAGCCAAACGTGGACAAGTTACCATAGAGGTGAATCTCCTAAGGGGCATACATGAACAAAACCTCAGTAAAGGTCACTGTAGCAGAGACAAATATCAGTGAACTTCAATCTGCTACAGCAAAAACGGAAGAAAGGATACAGCAACTCACACATCAGCACAAGACAATGGCCCCAAAGCTGGAAGATCAAGCGGGAAGGACCCGTAGGAACAATGTAAGTGTGGTGGGAGTGCCTGAGGGGGCAGAGGGCCCCAGTGTGGACCTCTTTTTGGAGGACCTCATTATTAAGCACCTACTGCCGAAACATCTCCTGAACTTTTTCTCAGTTGAAAGGGTGCACAGAGCACCGATACCATCGCTAAAGCTGGTGGCCACTCCTCGAACCAATATTGCCTGAATCCTTAACTTCCGAGACCATTATGCTATTCTACAGGCTTCTCGAACTAGGGGAGACCTGCCATATGAAAATGCACTAATTTGGTTTTTCCCGGACTTCACCCTCATAGTCCAACACAAACTACACACTTTTAATGAGGTCAAATACATGATGTTATTCCCAGCCAAGCTGCAGGTATTAGAGGATGGCAAGCCGTGGTATTTTACAACACCCGAAGAGGTATGAGGCTGGCTCAAAGGAGGATGACTGATCAGCCGGCAACCAAGGCTGGGGAGCAACTGGCGACATAGAGACCGCAGAAATGGTTCCCCCGCAGGCCATGCACTGACGAGCCAAGTGGAGGTATTTCCCCCGAGGTTGACCCTACAAGCCCGACCAAGTATACATGCTGGGGGTGGGAAGGTTTGAAACTTCATATGAGTGTGGACGTCAGGGACCAGAGACTGTGCCAGGCACAGGTTGTGAATGAGACATCGAGAACTGCGGTCTTAATGCAGGCTCTTTTTACATCTGAAGGTCATGTTGGGACTCCAATAAGATACATGGAAGGACACACAATAAAGTAGAAGAAACATGGAGAGAGGGAGAGCTACCATCTTTCTATAGGAGGAGGTGCTAGCTGACCCCAGTTTATAGAATTATTGTTTTATTTGGGTAACAGGCACTCTGCAAGTTGGGGATGGCAGCAGTTTTAGGTCTACAGTTCAGGGTTGCAGGGAGGGGGGTTTTCACTAAGGGGGTTTGTTTAGGTTGTTTAATGTTATGCCAGATCTATGCTCTTCTCAACTTAATTTCGAGGCACCATTTTACGAGTATCATGATGTGCAGATGCAGGGAGGTAGGGGTAAAGGGAGAGCGACAATGAGGGGTAACTGGATATGAGTTACCTTGACACAGGCAGAGCGACACAACCTTCAACCTTTTTGAAAATCCTTACCTGGAAAGTCAATGGTCTAGGGGACAAAATTAGGTGGAAAATGCTCAAGCAATACTTATGCAGGCAATCCCCTGACTTCGTCTTTCTGCAGGAGACACATCTACGAGGTAATTACTATTTAGCATTCAACAGATTTGGGTACACTCTCCTGGCCCATGCAGGATTTTCATCATGTTCCAGAAGAGTAGCGATGTTAGCTAAAAACTTGTTACCTTTCTTATTGAGTCGCATTTGGCGTGACCCATTGGGCTGGTTTGTGGTGCTAGCTGGGACATGGGAGAGCCGGATTCTAAACCTATGCTCTACTTACATACCACCAAATTTGCACCCTGAAACTCTTCCTGAGTTTAGCAAGATAATACTAAATATGCCTCCTGGTGTCCTCATACTGGGAGGCGATATGAACTCCATAATGTCACCAGAACTCGATAGGACTATGGTGCCTACCCGGACTAGTGGGCTGGAGCCATTGCGGGCATTTGCGGAGGCAATGGGGCTCACAGACCTGTGTAGAATGCACAACCCGAGTGCAGACAATATGCACACATCTCAGCGGCGCATGGTAGTTGCTCCCGCCTAGACTATCTTTTTACACAGCGCACACACGTGGGACAATTCCGAGGGGCACAAAATAGAGCAAGGGATATATCGGACCACTCTCCAGTCAAAGTGCTACTTCAGGGTCCTCCCAGAGATATTACTTTCCCAATGCGGATAGCTCCCTGGTACTTCAAAGACAAGGAGTTCCAAGATAAGTTCAGGGACTGAACGCAACAGTACTTTGATGAAAACACAGGTTTGGTTAGCTGGCAAGGGGATATACGCAGGCAGTGATTGTGGGGAAGACAAAAAAGAGGCGCTCTCGGTGTGAAGAACTGGAACAAGAAATTTCGACCCTTGAACTTTGACTAGAGCGAGAAGGGACAAATGACCCTACCCTGAGACACAGGGTACAGATCAAGCAAAGGCAACTCAGGGACTTGGAGGAAAATGCAGCTCGTCAACATACAACGGCCACACAGAGGCGCCTATGCGATCTTTGAGATAAGGCCAAAAAGCTCATTGCGTGGCTGGAGAAGAGAGATAAAAATCTGTATGTATAGAGACTGGAACTGGGTTGCAGAGATCCGAGTGGCTGATGGTTCTCCGTGTAGATCAGAGAGGGATATAGTCGAGGCTTTCGCATCCTATTATGAAATTATACCAAACGACTTCCACTAAAAATGGAAGATGAGGGAGCCGATCTGCTCAAAGATATCTCTCTGCTGGCACTTTGGCAGAGGACAGAGAAGCCATTGACTGACACTTGACGAAGGAAGAAATAGAAGGGGCCATCTGGAACTTCAATCCGAAAAGGTCGCAGGCCCAAATGGACTGCCCTCTGAACTTTTTTAATGTGTGGCAAGATGGGAAGCACAACCGATGTTAAACTTGTCCCACACTGCGCTGAAGTCTGGGCGTTTGCCAGAGGACCCACGACTGGCCACAATTATGTTCATTACAGAGAAAGATAAACCTCCGGAGGAATGCAGATTCTAAAGGCCCATCTTCCTACTCAATTTCGAAGCCAAGGTTTTGACAACGCTACTAGCCAATCGACTTGGCTCAGTCGTCTCCGCAATAATCCAACCGGATCAGTCCGGATTCATGCCACAGAGGAGCACCAGGCTGAATCTCAGACATCTGTATGGAGTAATGCAGCTGAACCTGCTGCAGTGCTGTCGTTAGAAGCTCGTATGACATTCAATAGTATTAAATGGCCGTACTTGTTTGTGGTCCTGTCCAGATTAGGTTTTGGACCGAAGTTTTGTGCCTGGGTCCATCTCTTAGATCGTGACCCACTGACCAGAGTTCGAGTTAATGGGATGGTCTCCAGATCATTTTCACTACATAGGAGCACGGGACAGGGCTAGCCACTTTCCAGTATAATTTTTGCGATGGCACTTGAACCAGTAATGGTATTGGTTCGGGGGACTCGCTCATTCGAGGCATTGATGTAAGGGGTGACTGGGAGGGGCGCATCTCATTGTATGCCGATGATGTATTGCTTCATGTATATAAGCCCTGCCAGACGTTTCACAGACTCATCCATATACTCCAACTCTTCGGCAGCTATTCAGGTTACCAGATAAACTCGGATAAATCCTTGGTCTTCGACTTGGCCCGGGAAATCCCACTGTTCACGTTTGCCTACACGGCCCTGATACAACATGACAAGTTCAGATACCTAGGTATCCGGATCACAAAGTTGGAGGAGGATTTAATGGCCCTAAGTATACAGACCCTCATGGGTAGAGTGGTCCTGTTTAAAATTATGGCCCTCCCTCATCAGCTATATGCTCTCCAGAACACCTCTCATCAGATCCCAGATGTCTTTTTTCAGGCAATCGAAGGGGAGCAGCGCAACTTTCTGTGGGAGGGCAGTAAACCACGCATAGGGTTGCTCAAACTACAGTGAGGTGTCTATGAGGGTGGACTGGTGGGCCCTGACATCAGGAGCTACTATTTGGTGGTTGCAATGTATTTGGGTACTTTTACGAAGGGTAAAATTTGGCTGTGATTTGATTCCTTAGTTAAAATGATCTAAATTTTCCTGGAACAGAAATAACACATAGAGGCACATATACACACAAACACAACTCATGTACAGGCACACCTAGATAAGAAGTACAAGCCCTAGAATGTGACAACTCTTGGGCGGTCTTGATTTTGGACAGAAGCATTTGGATAGGATTTTAGGCCTGCACATACATTTACGAGTCCCATAATGTAGCATTATGTGGCTACAAAACCAGGAATGTCTAGCAATATCAAACATGTGTGGGCTCCTTGGCAGCTAGGCGCACAGGGGAATGAACGTAAAATAAAGCAAGAAAGATTTTCAACTGAAAATCGCATGTATGACCCTCAATGCCCTATATCAAAATACCCCGAACTACCTGGTCCAGAAACTTGTGCTCTCATGTGGCAACAGATCCTTTAGAAGTTCCAACAATCTTCTTCTGAAACCACAACGCTTTGCCAAAAACAAGACATACAACCGGGCCGTCTCTGGAATTGCTCCCAGGATTTGGAATTCTCTGACTCCTGAAACCAGACGGAATCCCTCTGCTACCTCCTTTAAGAAAGAAGTAAAGTCTCTACTCCTGAGAAAATTCACATGAACCATTTCATCTAATTACCACTACGGCGACTTGTATATTAAGACTCAATAATTGTCTTATCAGTATTCGTTTTGTTTCCTATTTCTACCCATGTAAAGCGCTCTGATACCCTCAAGGGTCTTGTTCCCACTATATAAAATCTTCAAAATGAATAAATAAATAAATAAAGATACATTTCTTCTAGTTAACGAAAAGTCATTTGTGCTTGTTTTAGGTTTGCTGCTTTGAAGCGTCATCCCCATTTGGTGCCAACCTCCCGAACACAAGAAGGCTCTGCAGTAGCAGCTTCAATGCCTTTAATGAACCCTGCACACTGAGGGGTCGATTCCGATTCGGGAAAAAAAACGTTTGTACGATTTGTATCCAGAGCCCTCTCCGTACGAATCGTACCCGTCCGTCCGAGTCGCGTAGTACGATCCGTATTCCGTGAATCCGTCCGAATCGTCACGATCCGTACGTATTGCAAGGCTGAAACCATGAACCGTACGACTCGTACACATGCCGTACGACTCATACACATGCCGTACGACCCGACGAGTACGATACGGACCGGGGTATGAGGATGCGATTCGTACGGTCCACGTCAGGTAAGCACGAGTCGTACGGAAAAGCACACAAACACATACACACCGCACGGTCTGTACCCCATGTACGATTGGTGTACGAGCCGTACCCCATGTACGATGGGTGTACGAGCCGTACCCCATGTACAATTGATGTACGAGCCGTACCCCATGTATGATGGGTGTACGAGCCATACCCCATGGGTACACCCATCATACATGGGTACGGCTCGTACACCCATCGTACATGGGGTACGGCTCGTACACCCATCGTACATGGGTTACGGCTCGTACACCCCATGATCGCAGGGGTACAGTGCGTACCCCTGCGATCATGGGGGTATGCACCGTACCCTGGGGGGGGGCGTTCCGTACCTGTTTCGGCGCAAATTTTGCTTTTACAGCGTATCGTACTTGCTGGGTCGTAAAAACCAGCCGCGAACCGTACAGATGTCACGTACAGTGGGTTCCAAGAGAGAATCGTACGGAGATTAGAGTCGTACGGACCTCTGTACTCGTACGGAGTACAACTCCTGGTACGAATCGTACTTCGTCGTACGTACGGGGGACGTTGCAGGGTACGATTCGTACGGGAAAAACGCTCTGAACGGCTATTCGAAGCGGTTTTTCCCGAATCGGATCGGCCCCTTAGTGTTTGCCCAGCCTGCAGTTTTCCATCCAAGTTTTAGTGCCCTGTGGATGTGAAAGAAAAAAGGCTCACTGAACCTGGACCAGGCTATGCACTCCTGACTCCAGTGAAGCCTGGGAGGATGTAACGTACCTAATATCACTCCGAACCAATGCAAACAGCTGACCTGACTGAAGAACTACTCATCCCTGCAGCATGAAGATGGAGGCCAACCAATCACAAAGCAGGCAAATCCAGGCGACCAGACCCATGGAATCAGCACACCGTCTAAATCCTGTCAAATAAAATGCAGCACAGCTCGTTAGATACCATCTTCACAAAGATACACCAACATTTGAAGATTCCATTTCATTCAATAAAGTCATGTCCATGACACATTTCACTGCTGCCTTCTTAACAAATTAATCCATCGGCAATAAGAATAATTGACCATGGCAACACATATTATTTGCGTACTCACATGCTGGAAAAAGAATGCAACTCTTCCAAGTGATTTCAGTTTTTACAACATGGCGTGCCCCATTGTTGCTTACCCATTGTTAAACGGTTAAGGATCTGAAGCGCTGTCTATGTGTCATGTAGGGAAGTCACGAAAATATACTTGTAGGCGCACCGGTGGCAATATTTGTGGAAACGTAGCAACAAAGAAACCTCCTCGCGGCGGAGTGTCACAGGAACCTTAGGTGCGAATAGGTGAGACGCTTGACGCACTTAAGGGGAAACTTACATATGTACATTTTAGGAGTTGATGTGTGGGACCATGAAATAACAAAAGTCAGGAAAAAGTAAAGGCCCCAATTCTTAAATGTTTTTCAGTGTTTCAGGCAAGTTTAAGCACCTGATTCACAAAGGGCCTCTACCCTCGGGCGTAATCTCTGCAATTGGAATTCTCATTACTGAGATTCCACCAGAGATTGGAGACTTCCCTATGACTGCGGGGCTTCTGCCACAAGAGGGGAGACTCCCCTCTGACTGGGAGGCTTTTGCCACGAGTGCGGAGACTCCCCTCTGATTGCGGGGCTTCCGCCACGAGTCCGGAGACTCCCCTACGACTGCGGGGCTTCCGCCACGAGTGCGGAGACCCTCCCATGACTGTGGGGCCTCAGCCACGAGAGCGGACACCCTCCCACGACTGCGGGGCCTCCGCCACGAGTGCGGAGGTCTGTTGTGAATCAGGCTCTTAGCAGCATAAGTATCAAGGTATTTTGAGGTTGCAAGCGCTGCGAATTGCAAAAATACAGCACTTGAGATCCTAAATTACCCATTCCCAATGTATGAGTGACAATCGCAACGCAAAATAGTTATTCACAATATTGAGATTACCTAAATTGTGAGGCAAACATTCTGCAAAAAAATATTTGCAAAGTCACAAAATCAGTCACGCAAATTGCGAAAATCGCAAAAAGCAATATTGCAAATAGCGAATTCGCAATGCAATGTATGAAAAAATTGGAAATAGCAAATCCTCAAAAATCGCGATTTTGCACATTAATTTTACCACCAACTCAAAGCAGGTGGTAAACAGGTGCAACCTACTTAAAAACAGGCCCAGAATGCCATAGGGCCTTTCCACATAGGCAGCCCTGTATGTGATAGCCAGGAGGATGCGGATCCAAGCAGCAGCACAGAGGAGGAGGTGACAGGAACGGATCTTCTGAGTGGGCATCACTCTGTTCCAGCCGACTGAGGAAGAGATACATGAGAAGTATAGGCTGGACGCAGCAACCATACTGGACTTGATTGCTGAGCTAAAACCAATGCTAGGAAATCCAACCTGCAGAACCCAAACTACCCCACCACATGTGCAGGTCCTGTGTTCACTGCACTTACTTGCAACTAGGAGCTTCCAGCGGGTAATAGCGACTGCCGGAGGGGTCTCCCAGGGATGCCTGTTGAGCTTCTTCCATGCATTTTGGATGCAATGGTACAAAGGCTATATCATCACATCACATTCCCCACAACACAACAAGCATTGCAGCAAACCAAATTGGACTTCAACCAGATTGCACAATTCTCCCTTGTCATTGGTCACATATATGGTATCCATGCAGCCCTCTCACCCCCTCAAACAATGAGTGCGTATTCAGAAATCGGAAATTATACCATTCCCTAAACATGCAGGTCATCTGCAATGCCAAACATATCATAACTGATATTGTGGCTAAATACCCTGGCAGTACACACGATTCCTTCATTTTTAGGCACATTGGGATATACACACGTCTCACTGGGGGCGAACTGGGCGAGGGCTGTGTCAAGCACTCATACATACAGTTAAGGGCTGAGCTCAGAAGACAGTGAGTAACCGTATGTCTTTCATCCCATAGGTGACAGTGCATATGCAGTGCGTGAATTCATCCTAACACCGTATCTCAGTCCAGCCAATCGAAGAGAGGAAAGGTACCATCGCGGACTTAAGTCCACGCGCTGTGTAATTCAGCGGACAGTTGGGATTTTGAAGAGCAGGTTCTGCTGCCTGCATAAAAGTGGAGGAGCACTACAATATAGCCCTGAAACCTGCTGCCAAGATTGTGGCTACATGTGCCATGGTGCACAACATTTCTATGAGAAAAGGCATACCTGTGGAACTCAGCGATACAGATTCAGAAGAGGATGAGGTACCAGGTCCACGTCGCAGACCAGCAGGTGGTGTCAGGGCAGCTGCAGGCCGACTGAGACATGATGAATTAACACAAAACTATTTCTAAGTGAGTAATTATGACACAATGCAAAATATGATTTGTGAATGACTGTGTTTTAATTAACCTTTAGCTTCAGGTAAATACCAGTCACACAGCCTACATCCACACTTTATATGTGGCACAAACTGTTGCACATGTCATGTCCACAGTGCATGATTGAAGGGTGAAATGAAAAATCCATATGCCATGGGTTACTTCACCCATTGGCTTTCTGATGTGTTGACAGTTTATTTTTGCGTGCACGTCCTGCTGTTGCATGCTCAGGGTGCTGACTGCGCTCGCTTGAGGCATTTGATGGTGTTCCCTGCCTCACACTGCACTGTCTGGGCTCGGCAATTGGTGATGCTGCTTCTGCTTGAGAGCTCCCCACTGTTGCCTGAGCCCAGGAGACCTGTGCCACCTATGGTAGCTGTCTGCAGCTGGTCTACTGCATTTGTCTCCTATACCAACCCTTTCGCCACATCCTGGCTACAGTGTGCCATTTCGACCTGCATGGTCACTGTGCGGCGTGACAGCACGGAAGAGGCTTTTGACAAAGGTTGACCGCCTTGCTATAAGTGTACAGACTGGTGTAGAGACGTTGTTTCCCCATGCGTCTGGATGCCAGGTCTCTCTTCATGGTGGCACAAAGGGCCATATTATCAAGAAAGGGCGATACATTATCGCCGTTTTTATCGGCAGGAAACTGTTGCTAAAGCGGCGATAATGGGATAAGGGAATGCCCTTGTGAATTCCCCTAGCAGCCCAGGATCTGGTGTTAACCTGGGTTTCTATGGGAATTCACAAGGGCATATTATTAAGCCCATTATTGCCGCTTTAGCTGCAGTTTCCTGACGATAAAAGCGGCAATAATGTATCGCCCTTTCTTGATAATATGGCCCAGAATTCTTTTATAGCTCACGAAATCTCCTTGAGGCTATCCGTACAGGCCTTATGTCCCTCATCTATTTTGACATTCAGCTCGCTGATGCCCTCCTTCATGTCACTCAGGTTATGGTTCACAGACACTAGCTGCCTGAGTATTGACTTAATGCTTCTTGTTTGCAGGCGCTGTACATTCACCATGGTGCCTTCCAGGCAGGAAAGCACAGTGGAGAGCTCTGCAGCGTCTGCGCTGGTGTGTGCCCTTGACCTGTGTCTCCTGCATGTTTCTTCTGTTTGGTGCACAAGGGGCTGATCTTGGACCTGTTGTGCACGCTGTTCTTGCTCTGGCTGGGCCTCACCCCCTATGGGCTCTGGTTCTCCCTCCAACAGTGGGAGTAGAGGCACAATCTGACGTTGTCTCATGGGACTGGTGTAGGCAGTGTCATCCGCTCGGTCTTCTTTTGCCCTGCCTGGTCTTCTGTTTGTGCTGCCTCCTCGGCTTCGGTATTGTCAGTGTGTGTTTCTGGTTGAGCTGTAAATTAAAAGGCGCATTTTTTATTTTGTGTTCAACTTCACATTGTTCACTGAATAAAGCTTTCTGATTGTTGGTTAGCTAAGGACTGACTAGAATGTTGTCCTGTACTAATTTGCTTCAACTGATTCTACATTGCTATTTCTCATTTCTCCCCTGTGTTATGTGTATGACTACATCTCCCATGATGCATTGCTAGGTCTGCTGGAAAATGTGGAGTGGAGTTGCATCATCACTTTGTATTGGGGGCATTCCTGAGTGTGTGATTAAGTTGGTAAGGTGTCAGGGATGATTTAGCATGCATCTTACCTTGTCTGTTGTTGGGAGTGTCGGAGCTGTCGATGTCAGCCACACCACTGACACTTTCAGGCTGTAGGGTGGACTCCACCAACTCCTCAAGGGCCATGGATTCAGTGGCAGTGTATGTACCCCGCCGGTCGTCTTTCCCTCTGCAAGCCTGGTTGCCACCTTGTCCTTGTACCTGGAGCGCATGTCATACCAGCGCTTGCATAGGTCGGGATGGAGCTCTGGGTTACACCGATGGCATTCACCTTTGCCTGTATGTCCAGCCATATTTTTCTCTTCTGTGATTCTGGGACATGGAGGGATTTTCCCAAGCAGTAACTCATGGGTATGGACCATCTCTTCAATCAGTACCTCCCGCTCCCTCTCACTGAATTTGTGCTCCCTTTTTCTCCCAGCCTCCTCCTTGTCTTTCTCCTGTGGATCCATTGGATCTTGGTGATGTTGCAGTCCAAAGTGGTTTGCTTCTCCTCCCAGCCTCTCACACAGCCTCGGGCAATCAGTAACAGCATGGGCAGTCATACTTCCTGGGTGTGATGTCATCAAGCTGCACCTGAATTGCAGATTCGCTAAAATTCAGATTCCTTATTTGCGAATTCGCAAATAAGGAATCGCTAATATGAAATTCGCAAACAAATCGGCAAATTTTAGGGAATTGCTAAGTTTTTGCACATTTTTATTTACATCGCAGTTTGCGAATCTCAATTTGTGATTCGCTAAAAATCGCAAATTGAGAATCGCAAATGACTTTTTTAATAAATATGCCCGTGAGTGTCTAAAAGCACCATTTGAGTCTGTAAGTGAATGATATGGATTAACTTTGCAAGTGTAGGTGACACCACTAAACAAATTCAATATACACTTGTTTTTCATTTTTTTCAGTGAATTTCTAAGGTTTTTTTCAATGTAAAGCAAGATATTATTCCAACACCTAAATATAACGTAATTTTAACTTTTACCTACCTTGCAAATGGGTGTGTTCCTTCTGAAAGAGCAAACTGCTGTCATAACAGTGACGTTAGCCAGTGACTGATGTGGTTTGGCCCTGTGCCTCCTGCTGTGTGCTGTAGGAGCTGCGGTATAATGTCAAGTATACAGCAGACCAATGGGTAAAGAGAGGGCTGGCTGAAAGCCCTGTGTGTAAGCACATTACAAAAAGTATTTAAGTAAAATCCAAAGCCCGAATAATTCCAAGCTTATAAAATAGTAGGTTGCTTGTATTCCTAAGGAACATGTCAAGAGGCAGTGAAATCTGACACGATGTAGTGAAATACATCAAGGTGAAATAAAAAGCACACAAGGTGAAATATGCCAGATTGAGGTGAAGTGCACTTAACTGCAAGAAAATATATCAAACGGCAGTAAATTGCACTGAGTTGCATTTAAATGTGTTAATCTACAGAAATCTGCAAAGCTGTAGTTAAATATGAAAAGCTGTAGGAAAATGGACCCAGCTGCAGTGAAATATGTCACACTGTACTGAAATGCATTCGGCTAGTGTGAAGCATGAAGACATGTAGTGAAATGCGCTTAGCTCCAGTGAAATATGTCAGGCTGGCCGCTGCGGTGAAATGTGTCACGGTGCAGTGAAATCCACTCAGCTGCATTAAAGTATGCCAGGCTGTGGTTAACTATACCCAGCAACAGTGAATAATGTCAGAGTGCAGTGAAATATCATTGTCTGCAGTGAAATGTCATCCAGGGATGAAATCCAGCCAGCTTTAAAGACATATGTGTAACTGCTGTGAAATGCACAAACCTACACAAAATACTTAATGCTGCACAGAAATTTTGTCTCACAGTTATCCAATGGACTAGAGAGAGGTGCAACAAGCCACAGAGCAATAAAGAGTGCATGCTGCGTTCATGGGTGCATTAGCAATTTACAAAATTCTGTGAAATGAGTATTATCCGCATGTCCCAGTGTGCAGGGCCAGTGCTGCATTAACACAGCACAAGATGAAGGGAGATGCGCACAAGATAACACAGCACAAGAGGAAGGGAGACGCGCACAAGATAACACAGCACAAGACGAAGGGAGATGCGCACACGATAACACAGCACAAGACGAAGGGAGATGCGCACAAGATAACACAGCACAAGAGGAAGGGAGATGCGCACAAGATAACAGCACAAGAGGAAGAGAGATGCGCACACGATAACAAAGCACAAGACGAAGGGAGAGCTGCACAAGATAACACAGCACAAGACAAAGGGAGATGCGCACACAATAACACAGCACAAGAGGAAGAGAGATGCGCACAAGATAACACAGCACAAGAGGAAGAGAGATGCGCACACGATAACACAGCACAAGAAGAAGGGAGATGCGCACAAGATAACACAGCACAAGAGGAAGAGAGATGCCCACACAATAACACAGCACAAGAGGAAGGGAGATGCGCACAAGATAACACAGCACAAGATTAAGGGAGATGCGCACAAGATAACACAGCACAAGAGGAAGGGAGATGCGCACAAGATAACACAGCATAAGAGGAAGGGAGATGCGCACACGATAACACAGCACAAGAGGAAGGGAGATGCGCACAAGATAACACAGCACAAGATTAAGGGAGATGCGCACAAGATAACACAGCACAAGAGGAAGGGAGATGCGCACTAGATAACACAGCACAAGACGAAGGGAGATGCGCACACGATAACACAGCACAAGATTAAGGGAGATGCGCACAAGATAACACAGCACAAGATTAAGGGAGATGCGCACACGATAACACAGCACAAGAGGAAGGGAGATGCGCACAAGATAACACAGCACAAGAGGAAGGGAGATGCGCACACGATAACACAGCACAAGAGGAAGGGAGATGCGCACAAGATAACACAGCACAAGATTAAGGGAGATGCGCACAAGATGACACAGCACAAGATTAAGGGAGATGCGCACACGATAACACAGCACAAGACGAAGGGAGATGCGCACACGATAACACAGCACAAGATTAAGGGAGATGCGCACACGATAACACAGCACAAGAGGAAGGGAGATGCGCACACGATAACACAGTACAAGAGGAAGGGAGATGCGCTCAAGATAACACAGCACAAGAGGAAGGGAGATGCGCTCAAGATAACACAGCACAAGAGGAAGGGAGATGCGCACACGATAACACAGCCCAAGAGGAAGGGAGATGCGCACAAGATAACACAGCACAAGAGGAAGGGAGATGCACACACGATAACACAGCACAAGAGGAAGGGAGATGCGCACAAGATAACACAGCACAAGAGGAAGGGAGATGTGCACAAGATAACAGAGCACAAGACGAAGGGAGATGCGCACACGATAACACAGCACAAGAGGAAGGGAGATGAGCACAAGATAACACAGCACAAGATTAAGGGAGATGCGCACAAGATAACACAGCACAAGAGGAAGGGAGATGCGCACTAGATAACACAGCACAAGACGAAGGGAGATGCGCACAAGATAACACAGCACAAGATTAAGGGAGATGCGCACAAGATAACACAGCACAAGAGGAAGGGAGATGCACACATGATAACACAGCACAAGAAGAAGGGAGATGCGCACAAGATAACACAGCACAAGAGGAAGAGAGATGCCCACACAATAACACAGCACAAGAGGAAGGGAGATGCGCACAAGATAACACAGCACAAGATTAAGGGAGATGCGCACAAGATAACACAGCACAAGACGAAGGGAGATGCGCACAAGATAACACAGCATAAGAGGAAGGGAGATGCGCACACGATAACACAGCACAAGAGGAAGGGAGATGCGCACAAGATAACACAGCACAAGATTAAGGGAAATGCGCACAAGATAACACAGCACAAGAGGAAGGGAGATGCGCACTAGATAACACAGCACAAGACGAAGGGAGATGCGCACACGATAACACAGCACAAGATTAAGGGAGATGCCCACAAGATAACACAGCACAAGATTAAGGGAGATGCGCACACGATAACACAGCACAAGAGGAAGGGAGATGCGCACAAGATAACACAGCACAAGAGGAAGGGAGATGCGCACACGATAACACAGCACAAGAGGAAGGGAGATGCGCACAAGATAACACAGCACAAGATTAAGGGAGATGCGCACAAGATGACACAGCACAAGATTAAGGGAGATGCGCACACGATAACACAGCACAAGACGAAGGGAGATGCGCACACGATAACACAGCACAAGATTAAGGGAGATGCGCACACGATAACACAGCACAAGAGGAAGGGAGATGCGCACACGATAACACAGCACAAGAGGAAGGGAGATGCGCTCAAGATAACACAGCACAAGAGGAAGGGAGATGCGCTCAAGATAACACAGCACAAGAGGAAGGGAGATGCACACACGATAACACAGCACAAGAGTAAGGGAGATGCGCACAAGATAACACAGCACAAGAGGAAGGGAGATGCGCACAAGATAACAGAGCACAAGACGAAGGGAGATGCGCACACGATAACACAGCACAAGAGGAAGGGAGATGAGCACAAGATAACACAGCACAAGATTAAGGGAGATGCGCACAAGATAACACAGCACAAGAGGAAGGGAGATGCGCACTAGATAACACAGCACAAGACGAAGGGAGATGCGCACACGATAACACAGCACAAGATTAAGGGAGATGCGCACAAGATAACACAGCACAAGAGGAAGGGAGATGCACACACGATAACACAGCACAAGAGGAAGGGAGATGCGCACATGATAACACAGCACAAGAGGAAGGGAGATGCGCACACGATAACACAGCACAAGAGGAAGGGAGATGCGCACAAGATAACACAGCACAAGAGGAAGGGAGATGCGCACACTATAACAAAGCACAAGAGGAAGGGAGATGCGCACACAATAACACAGCACAAGAGGAAGGGAGATGCGCACACGATAACACAGCAGAAGACGAAGGAAGATGCGCACAAGATAACACAGCACAAGAGGAAGGGAGATGCGCCCAAGATAACACAGCACAAGAGGAAGGGAGATGCGCACAGGATAACACAGCACAAGAGGAAGGGAGATGCGCACAAGATAACACAGCACAAGAGGAAGGGAGATGCGCACACGATAACACAGCACAAGACGAAGGGAGATGCACACAAAATAACACGGCACAAGAGGAAGGGAGATGCGCACACGATAACACAGCACAAGAGGAAGGGAGATGCGCACAAGATAACACAGCACAAGAGGAAGGGAGATGCGCACACGATAACACAGCTCAATAGGAAGGGAGATGCGCACACGATAACACAGCTCAAGAGGAAGGGAGATGCGCACAAGATAACACAGCACAAGATTAAGGGAGATGCGTACAAGATAACACAGCACAGGATTAAGGGAGATGCGCACAAGATAACACAGCACAAGAGGAAGGGAGATGCGCACAACATAACATAGCACAAGATTAAGGTAGATGCGCACACGATAACACAGCACAAGACAAGGGAGATGCGCACAAGATAACACAGCAGAAGATTAAGGGAGATGCGCACACGATAACACGGCACAAGACGAAGGGAGATGCGCATAAGATAACACAGCACAAGAGGAAGGGAGATGCGCACACGATAACACAGCACAAGAGGAAGGGAGATGCGCACACGATAACACAGCACAAGATTAAGGGAGATGCGCACACGATAACACAGCACAAGATTAAGGGAGATGCGCACACGATAACACAGCACAAGAGGAAGGGAGATGCGCACACAATAACACAGCACAAGATTAAGGGAGATGCGCACACGATAACACAGCACAAGAGGAAGGGAGATGCGCACAAGATAACACAGCACAAGAGGAAGGGAGATGCGCGCAAGATAACACAGCACAAGAGGAAGGGAGATGCAGGCAAGATAACACAGAACAAGAGGAAGGGAGATGCGCACAAGATAACACAGCACAAGAGGAAGGGAGATGTGCACATGATAACACAGCACAAGAGGAAGGGAGATGTGCACACGATAACACAGCACAAGAGGAAGGGAGATGCGCACACGATAACACAGCACAAGAGGAAGGGAGATGCGCACACGATAACACAGCACAAGATTAAGGGAGATGCGCACAAGATAACACAGCACAAGATTAAGGGAGATGCGCACACGATAACACAGCACAAGAGGAAGGGAGATGCGCACAAGATAACACAGCACAAGAGGAAGGGAGATGCGCACACGATAACACAGCACAAGATTAAGGGAGATGCGCACAAGATGACACAGCACAAGATTAAGGGAGATGCGCACACGATAACACAGCACAAGACGAAGGGAGATGCGCACACGATAACACAGCACAAGATTAAGGGAGATGCGCACACGATAACACAGCACAAGAGGAAGGGAGATGCGCACACGATAACACAGCACAAGAGGAAGGGAGATGCGCTCAAGATAACACAGCACAAGAGGAAGGGAGATGCGCTCAACATAACACAGCACAAGAGGAAGGGAGATGCGCACACGATAACACAGCCCAAGAGGAAGGGAGATGCGCACAAGATAACACAGCACAAGAGGAAGGGAGATGCACACACGATAACACAGCACAAGAGGAAGGGAGATGCGCACAAGATAACACAGCACAAGAGGAAGGGAGATGTGCACAAGATAACACAGCACAAGAAAAAGGGAGATGCGCACACGATAACACAGCACAAGAGGAAGGGAGATGAGCACAAGATAACACAGCACAAGATTAAGGGAGATGCGCACAAGATAACACAGCACAAGAGGAAGGGAGATGCGCACTAGATAACACAGCACAAGACGAAGGGAGATGCGCACACGATAACACAGCACAAGATTAAGGGAGATGCGCACAAGATAACACAGCACAAGAGGAAGGGAGATGCGCACACGATAACACAGCCCAAGAGGAAGGGAGATGCGCACAAGATAACACAGCACAAGAGGAAGGGAGATGCACACACGATAACACAGCACAAGAGGAAGGGAGATGCGCACAAGATAACACAGCACAAGAGGAAGGGAGATGTGCACAAGATAACAGAGCACAAGACGAAGGGAGATGCGCACACGATAACACAGCACAAGAGGAAGGGAGATGAGCACAAGATAACACAGCACAAGATTAAGGGAGATGCGCACAAGATAACACAGCACAAGAGGAAGGGAGATGCGCACTAGATAACACAGCACAAGACGAAGGGATATGCGCACAAGATAACACAGCACAAGATTAAGGGAGATGCGCACAAGATAACACAGCACAAGAGGAAGGAAGATGCACACATGATAACACAGCACAAGAAGAAGGGAGATGCGCACAAGATAACACAGCACAAGAGGAAGAGAGATGCCCACACAATAACACAGCACAAGAGGAAGGGAGATGCGCACAAGATAACACAGCACAAGATTAAGGGAGATGCGCACAAGATAACACAGCACAAGACGAAGGGAGATGCGCACAAGATAACACAGCATAAGAGGAAGGGAGATGCGCACACGATAACACAGCACAAGAGGAAGGGAGATGCGCACAAGATAACACAGCACAAGATTAAGGGAGATGCGCACAAGATAACACAGCACAAGAGGAAGGGAGATGCGCACTAGATAACACAGCACAAGACGAAGGGAGATGCGCACACGATAACACAGCACAAGATTAAGGGAGATGCGCACAAGATAACACAGCACAAGATTAAGGGAGATGCGCACACGATAACACAGCACAAGAGGAAGGGAGATGCGCACAAGATAACACAGCACAAGAGGAAGGGAGATGCGCACACGATAACACAGCACAAGAGGAAGGGAGATGCGCACAAGATAACACAGCACAAGATTAAGGGAGATGCGCACAAGATGACACAGCACAAGATTAAGGGAGATGCGCACACGATAACACAGCACAAGACGAAGGGAGATGCGCACACGATAACACAGCACAAGATTAAGGGAGATGCGCACACGATAACACAGCACAAGAGGAAGGGAGATGCGCACACGATAACACAGCACAAGAGGAAGGGAGATGCGCTAAAGATAACACAGCACAAGAGGAAGGGAGATGCGCTCAAGATAACACAGCACAAGAGGAAGGGAGATGCGCACATGATAACACAGCCCAAGAGGAAGGGAGATGCGCACAAGATAACACAGCACAAGAGGAAGGGAGATGCACACACGATAACACAGCACAAGAGGAAGGGAGATGCGCACGAGATAACACAGCACAAGAGGAAGGGAGATGTGCACAAGATAACAGAGCACAAGACGAAGGGAGATGCGCACACGATAACACAGCACAAGAGGAAGGGAGATGAGCACAAGATAACACAGCACAAGATTAAGGGAGATGCGCACAAGATAACACAGCACAAGAGGAAGGGAGATGCGCACTAGATAACACAGCACAAGACGAAGGGAGATGCGCACACGATAACACAGCGCAAGATTAAGGGAGATGCGCACAAGATAACACAGCACAAGAGGAAGGGAGATGCACACATGATAACACAGCACAAGAGGAAGGGAGATGCGCACATGATAACACAGCACAAGAGGAAGGGAGATGCGCACACGATAACACAGCACAAGAGGAAGGGAGATGCGCACAAGATAACACAGCACAAGAGGAAGGGAGATGCACACACTATAACAAAGCACAAGAGGAAGGGAGATGCGCACACGATAACACAGCACAAGAGGAAGGGAGATGCGCACACGATAACACAGCAGAAGACGAAGGAAGATGCGCACAAGATAACACAGCACAAGAGGAAGGGAGATGCGCCCAAGATAACACAGCACAAGAGGAAGGGAGATGCGCACAGGATAACACAGCACAAGAGGAAGGGAGATGCGCACACGATAACACAGCACAAGACGAAGGGAGATGCACACAAGATAACACAGCACAAGAGGAAGGGAGATGCGCACACGATAACACAGCACAAGAGGAAGGGAGATGCGCACAAGATAACACAGCACAAGAGGAAGGGAGATGCGCACACGATAACACAGCTCAATAGGAAGGGAGATGCGCACACGATAACACAGCTCAAGAGGAAGGGAGATGCGCACAAGATAACACAGCACAAGATTAAGGGAGATGCGTACAAGATAACACAGCACAAGATTAAGGGAGATGCGCACAAGATAACACAGCACAAGAGGAAGGGAGATGCGCACAACATAACATAGCACAAGATTAAGGTAGATGCGCACACGATAACACAGCACAAGACGAAGGGAGATGCGCACAAGATAACACAGCAGAAGATTAAGGGAGATGCGCACACGATAACACAGCACAAGACGAAGGGAGATGCGCATAAGATAACACAGCACAAGAGGAAGGGAGATGCGCACACGATAACACAGCACAAGAGGAAGGGAGATGCGCACACGATAACACAGCACAAGATTAAGGGAGATGCGCACACGATAACACAGCACAAGATTAAGGGAGATGCGCACACGATAACACAGCACAAGAGGAAGGGAGATGCGCACACAATAACACAGCACAAGATTAAGGGAGATGCGCACACGATAACACAGCACAAGAGGAAGGGAGATGCGCACAAGATAACACAGCACAAGAGGAAGGGAGATGCGCGCAAGATAACACAGCACAAGAGGAAGGGAGATGCAGGCAAGATAACACAGAACAAGAGGAAGGGAGATGCGCACAAGATAACACAGCACAAGAGGAAGGGAGATGTGCACATGATAACACAGCACAAGAGGAAGGGAGATGTGCACACGATAACACAGCACAAGAGGAAGGGAGATGCGCACACGATAACACAGCACAAGAGGAAGGGAGATGCGCACACGATAGCACAGCACAAGATTAAGGGAGATGCGCACAAGATAACACAGCACAAGATTAAGGGAGATGCGCACACGATAACACAGCACAAGAGGAAGGGAGATGCGCACAAGATAACACAGCACAAGAGGAAGGGAGATGCGCACACGATAACACAGCACAAGATTAAGGGAGATGCGCACAAGATGACACAGCACAAGATTAAGGGAGATGCGCACACGATAACACAGCACAAGACGAAGGGAGATGCGCACACGATAACACAGCACAAGATTAAGGGAGATGCGCACACGATAACACAGCACAAGAGGAAGGGAGATGCGCACACGATAACACAGCACAAGAGGAAGGGAGATGCGCTCAAGATAACACAGCACAAGAGGAAGGGAGATGCGCTCAACATAACACAGCACAAGAGGAAGGGAGATGCGCACACGATAACACAGCCCAAGAGGAAGGGAGATGCGCACAAGATAACACAGCACAAGAGGAAGGGAGATGCACACACGATAACACAGCACAAGAGGAAGGGAGATGCGCACAAGATAACACAGCACAAGAGGAAGGGAGATGTGCACAAGATAACACAGCACAAGAAAAAGGGAGATGCGCACACGATAACACAGCACAAGAGGAAGGGAGATGAGCACAAGATAACACAGCACAAGATTAAGGGAGATGCGCACAAGATAACACAGCACAAGAGGAAGGGAGATGCGCACTAGATAACACAGCACAAGACAAAGGGAGATGTGCACACGATAACACAGCACAAGATTAAGGGAGATGCGCACAAGATAACACAGCACAAGAGGAAGGGAGATGCACACATGATAACACAGCACAAGAGGAAGGGAGATGCGCACATGATAACACAGCACAAGAGGAAGGGAAATGCGCACACGATAACACAGCACAAGAGGAAGGGAGATGCGCACAAGATAACACAGCACAAGAGGAAGGGAGATGCGCACACTATAACAAAGCACAAGAGGAAGGGAGATGCGCACACGATAACACAGCACAAGAGGAAGGGAGATGCGCACACGATAACACAGCAGAAGACGAAGGAAGATGCGCACAAGATAACACAGCACAAGAGGAAGGGAGATGCGCCCAAGATAACACAGCACAAGAGGAAGGGAGATGCGCACAGGATAACACAGCACAAGAGGAAGGGAGATGCGCACAAGATAACACAGCACAAGAGGAAGGGAGATGCGCACACGATAACACAGCACAAGACGAAGGGAGATGCACACAAGATAACACGGCACAAGAGGAAGGGAGATGCGCACACGATAACACAGCACAAGAGGAAGGGAGATGCGCACAAGATAACACAGCACAAGAGGAAGGGAGATGCGCACATGATAACACAGCTCAATAGGAAGGGAGATGCGCACACGATAACACAGCTCAAGAGGAAGGGAGATGCGCACAAGATAACACAGCACAAGATTAAGGGAGATGCGTACAAGATAACACAGCACAAGATTAAGGGAGATGCGCACAAGATAACACAGCACAAGAGGAAGGGAGATGCGCACAACATAACATAGCACAAGATTAAGGTAGATGCGCACACGATAACACAGCACAAGACGAAGGGAGATGCGCACAAGATAACACAGCAGAAGATTAAGGGAGATGCGCACACGATAACACAGCACAAGACGAAGGGAGATGCACATAAGATAACACAGCACAAGAGGAAGGGAGATGCGCACACGATAACACAGCACAAGAGGAAGGGAGATGCGCACACGATAACACAGCACAAGATTAAGGGAGATGCGCACACGATAACACACTACAAGATTAAGGGAGATGCGCACACGATAACACAGCACAAGAGGAAGGGAGATGCGCACACAATAACACAGCACAAGATTAAGGGAGATGCGCACACGATAACACAGCACAAGAGGAAGGGAGATGCGCACAAGATAACACAGCACAAGAGGAAGGGAGATGCGCGCAAGATAACACAGCACAAGAGGAAGGGAGATGCGCGCAAGATAACACAGAACAAGAGGAAGGGAGATGCGCACAAGATAACACAGCACAAGAGGAAGGGAGATGTGCACATGATAACACAGCACAAGAGGAAGGGAGATGTGCACACGATAACACAGCACAAGAGGAAGGGAGATGCGCACACGATAACACAGCACAAGAGGAAGGGAGATGCGCACAAGATAACACAGCACAAGAGGAAGGGAGATGCGCACAAGATAACACAGCACAAGAGGAAGGGAGATGCGCACACGATAACACAGCCCAAGAGGAAGGGAGATGCGCACAAGATAACACAGCACAAGAGGAAGGGAGATGCACACACGATAACACAGCACAAGAGGAAGGGAGATGCGCACAAGATAACACAGCACAAGAGGAATGGAGATGTGCACAAGATAACACAGCACAAGACGAAGGGAGAGGCGCACACGATAACACAGCACAAGAGGAAGGGAGATGCGCACAAGATAACACAGCACAAGAGGAAGGGAGATGCGCTCAAGATAACACAGCACAAGAGGAAGGGAGATGCGCACACGATAACACAGCCCAAGAGGAAGGGAGATGCGCACAAGATAACACAGCACAAGAGGAAGGGAGATGCACACACGATAACACAGCACAAGAGGAAGGGAGATGCGCACAAGATAACACAGCACAAGAGGAAGGGAGATGTGCACCAGATAACACAGCACAAGACGAAGGGAGATGCGCACACGATAACACAGCACAAGAGGAAGGGAGATGAGCACAAGATAACACAGCACAAGATTAAGGGAGATGCGCACAAGATAACACAGCACAAGAGGAAGGGAGATGCGCACACGATAACACAGCACAAGAGGAAGGGAGATGCGCACCCGATAACACAGCACAAGACGAAGGGAGATGCGCACACGATAACACAGCACAAGATTAAGGGAGATGCGCACAAGATAACACAGCACAAGAGGAAGGGAGATGCGCACATGATAACACAGCACAAGAGGAAGGGAGATGTGCACAAGATAACACAGCACAAGAGGAAGGGAGATGCGCACACGATAACACAGCACAAGAGGAAGGGAGATGCGCACAAGATAACACAGCACAAGAGGAAGGGAGATGCGCACACGATAACAAAGCACAAGAGGAAGGGAGATGCGCACACGATAACACAGCACAAGAGGAAGGGAGATGCGCACACGATAACACAGCAGAAGACGAAGGAAGATGCGCACAAGATAACACAGCACAAGAGGAAGGGAGATGCGCCCAAGATAACACAGCACAAGAGGAAGGGAGATGCGCACAGGATAACACAGCACAAGAGGAAGGGAGATGCGCACAAGATAACACAGCACAAGAGGAAGGGAGATGCGCACACGATAACACAGCACAAGACGAAGGTAGATGCACACAAGATAACACGGCACAAGAGGAAGGGAGATGCACACACGATAACACAGCACAAGAGGAAGGGAGATGCGCACAAGATAACACAGCACGAGATTAAGGGAGATGCGTACAAGATAACACAGCACAAGATTAAGGGAGATGCGCACACGATAACACAGCACAAGATTAAGGGAGATGCGCACACGATAACACAGCACAAGAGGAAGGGAGATGCGCACACAATAACACAGCACAAGATTAAGGGAGATGCGCACACGATAACACAGCACAAGAGGAAGGGAGATGCGCACAAGAAAACACAGCACAAGAGGAAGGGAGATGCGCGCAAGATAACACAGCACAAGAGGAAGGGAGATGCGCGCAAGATAACACAGAACAAGAGGAAGGGAGATGAGCACAAGATAACACAGCACAAGAGGAAGGGAGATGTGCACATGATAACACAGCACAAGAGGAAGGGAGATGCGCACACGATAACACAGGACAAGAGGAAGGGAGATGCGCACACGATAACACAGCACAAGAGGAAGGGAGATGCGCACAAGATAACACAGCACAAGAGGAAGGGAGATGCGCACAAGATAACACAGCACAAGAGGAAGGGAGATGCGCACACGATAACACAGCCCAAGAGGAAGGGAGATGCGCATAAGATAACACAGCACAAGAGGAAGGGAGATGCAAACACGATAACACAGCACAAGAGGAAGGGAGATGCGCACAAGATAACACAGCACAAGAGGAAGGGAGATGTGCACAAGATAACACAGCACAAGACGAAGGGAGATGCGCACACGATAACACAGCACAAGAGGAAGGGAGATGCGCACAAGATAACACAGCACAAGAGGAAGGGAGATGCGCACAAGATAACACAGCACAAGAGGAAGGGAGATGCGCACACGATAACACAGCCCAAGAGGAAGGGAGATGCGCACAAGATAACACAGCACAAGAGGAAGGGAGATGCACACACGATAACACAGCACAAGAGGAAGGGAGATGCGCACAAGATAACACAGCACAAGAGGAAGGGAGATGTGCACAAGATAACACAGCACAAGACGAAGGGAGATGCGCACAGGATAACACAGCACAAGAGGAAGGGAGATGCGCACAAGATAACACAGCACAAGAGGAAGGGAGATGCGCACACGATAACACAGCACAAGACGAAGGGAGATGCACACAAGATAACACGGCACAAGAGGAAGGGAGATGCGCACACGATAACACAGCACAAGAGGAAGGGAGATGCGCACAAGATAACACAGCACAAGAGGAAGGGAGATGCGCACACGATAACACAGCTCAATAGGAAGGGAGATGCGCACACGATAACACAGCTCAAGAGGAAGGGAGATGCGCACAAGATAACACAGCACAAGATTAAGGGAGATGCGTACAAGATAACACAGCACAAGATTAAGGGAGATGCGCACACGATAACACAGCACAAGATTAAGGGAGATGCGCACACGATAACACAGCACAAGAGGAAGGGAGATGCGCACACAATAACACAGCACAAGATTAAGGGAGATGCGCACACGATAACACAGCACAAGAGGAAGGGAGATGCGCACAAGATAACACAGCACAAGAGGAAGGGAGATGCGCGCAAGATAACACAGCACAAGAGGAAGGGAGATGCGCGCAAGATAACACAGAACAAGAGGAAGGGAGATGCGCACAAGATAACACAGCACAAGAGGAAGGGAGATGTGCACATGATAACACAGCACAAGAGGAAGGGAGATGCGCACACGATAACACAGGACAAGAGGAAGGGAGATGCGCACACGATAACACAGCACAAGAGGAAGGGAGATGCGCACACGATAACACAGCACAAGATTAAGGGAGATGCGCACACGATAACACAGCACAAGAGGAAGGGAGATGCGCACAAGATAACACAGCACAAGAGGAAGGGAGATGCGCGCAAGATAACACAGCACAAGAGGAAGGGAGATGCGCGCAAGATAACACAGAACAAGAGGAAGGGAGATGTGCACACGATAACACAGCACAAGAGGAAGGGAGATGTGCACATGATAACACAGCACAAGAGGAAGGGAGATGCGCACACGATAGCACAGCACAAGATTAAGGGAGATGCGCACAAGATAACACAGCACAAGATTAAGGGAGATGCGCACACGATAACACAGCACAAGAGGAAGGGAGATGCGCACAAGATAACACAGCACAAGAGGAAGGGAGATGCGCACACGATAACACAGCACAAGATTAAGGGAGATGCGCACAAGATGACACAGCACAAGATTAAGGGAGATGCGCACACGATAACACAGCACAAGACGAAGGGAGATGCGCACACGATAACACAGCACAAGATTAAGGGAGATGCGCACACGATAACACAGCACAAGAGGAAGGGAGATGCGCACACGATAACACAGCACAAGAGGAAGGGAGATGCGCTCAAGATAACACAGCACAAGAGGAAGGGAGATGCGCTCAACATAACACAGCACAAGAGGAAGGGAGATGCGCACACGATAACACAGCCCAAGAGGAAGGGAGATGCGCACAAGATAACACAGCACAAGAGGAAGGGAGATGCACACACGATAACACAGCACAAGAGGAAGGGAGATGCGCACAAGATAACACAGCACAAGAGGAAGGGAGATGTGTACAAGATAACACAGCACAAGACGAAGGGAGATGCGCACACGATAACACAGCACAAGAGGAAGGGAGATGCGCACAAGATAACACAGCACAAGAGGAAGGGAGATGCGCACACTATAACAAAGCACAAGAGGAAGGGAGATGCGCACACGATAACACAGCACAAGAGGAAGGGAGATGCGCACACGATAACTGTCACGGTCCAACGACTCCTCTGGATCGATTGATGCTATTTGGGTTCCACCTCCAGCTTCCTCCGTGCTCCGGAAAGAATATCTGACAGAGCACGATAGTAAGCAGGCGAGGGATAACTGGTCCGGGACTGGAAACGAGGGTAGATGCGGTCTCTGTAAGGATACAAAGAACACACAGTAAGACGAGAGTCCTATGCTTCCTATTTCCTATGAACTCTCCTCTCCTCTCGCTTCTTTCCTACCTGATGCGTCTCAGGACCTCTCTCTTCTACCTGTGAGATATTGTCTCTCCACAAATACGCTTTCTGCAAAACACAAAAACACGCACACAGGTTATATACACTTCTCCCCCCGCTACGCTGAATACAAAGCTTGATGTGGTGTCCTATACCTACTTGTTAGTTCCCAGTCCCTTGCTTTAAAAGGTTCTACTCAGGCTTAAAGGTTATGGATACCAATGCCACAATTCCCACGGAAACCAAGAGAGGAAAATGTTCGATGGTTCTGGTTTGATACTGAGTACACTCTTCACCAGAAAATACGGATAGTATGTTCTGCCTACACCCTAGCATGTTGACATCTCTTACCAGTACTGGATCCGAAGAAATGTTCCTCCGAAACCTACCATTACCTCTTGTCAATTAGAGAGGGTGCAATCCTGCGTCTCTCACGGTAACGGATTCAAACGGGTTCCAGAACCGATCAACCTCTGGTCAAATAGAGAGGGTGCAAATCCCGCGTCTCTCTCAAGAACCACAAACTCCCAACACCAGTGAACAAAATAATAAACCCAAAGCAGTGTCGCACTCGGGAGGGTGAAATCCAACGTCTCCCCGAATGCACAAAAGAAACGTGTCCAAACAAAAGTTCCCGAATATCGCGAGAGGGTGCAATCCTGCGTCTCTCGGTTCGGGTAAATCCAAAGTCCCAGAATAGGTAACCCCGCAGCCGCGGGTTACGGTAACACACTATGGAGCACTAGTAATCCAGAATAATCCCTGAAGCTCTCAACTCTGATCTCCGAAAAGACAAAATTACGTGCACCGCACTCCGGTTCTCACGGGTTTTTATGTTCTCATCCCGACTCGGTGCTCGCTGAGCTTTCTGGGAATTGTAGTTCCACTATCACTGGGTAGGCACAGGTCGGATCCTGACAGTATGCCCCCCTCCACCGTGCCTCCTAGCGCCCGGCTTCTCCGGGTGTTTGCGATAGAAAGCACGAACTGCTCTCGGAGCATGAACCGCCGTACTTGGTTCCCACGAATCATCCTCAGGTTGGTACCCCTTCCATGAAATGAGAAACCACAGCTTGCCCTGGCGGAATCTCGAGTCCAGAATCCTCCGGACCTCGTACTCCAACTGCTCATCCCTCAACACCGGAGGAGCCGCTGACATTTTCGCCTTCCCAGCGGGTTTCAACAAGCTGCAATGGAATACTGGATGTATTCTTAAATGCCCCGGAAGTTTGAGTTTGAACGCCACCCGATTGACCTTCCGAAGTACAGTATAGGGCCCAATGAAGCGAGGATGGAACACACTGTGATAGCAGAACCGGATATTCTTAGTCGAGAGCCATACTCTGTCCCCGACTTTGTATTCTGGCCCATCCTGCCTATGTTGGTCCGCCCAAGCCTTATAAGTTGATTTCGATCTTTTCAAGGTGGTTCGGATGACTTTGTGGAGTTTGACCAACTCCTCCACATGGGCCGCCACAGAGGGATGATTCTGCACTTCACCCGGTATCACAATGGGCAAGGTCTTAGCATGAAACCCGTTGTTGGCCCTGAATGGTGTTTCCTGGATGGAACTGTGCCAGGTGTTATTATAAGACAGTTCCGCGAGCCACAACATAGAGACCCATGATTTTTCCGCTTCCTTTGCATAACACCTCAGATATTTCTTGAGCGTTTGATTCATCCTCTCCGTCTGACCATCAGATTGAGGATGGAAGCTGGTGGACAATGCATCTTCCACCTGTAGGGCTGTGCACCACATGTGCCAGAACCGGGCGATGAATTGGGGCCCTCTGTCAGATATAATGACTCGAGGAATCCCGTGCAGACGCACCACCTGCGTCAAAAGTAGCTGTGCTGTTTGTTTGGCTGTTGGGAGATTGTGGCATGGTATGAAATGCGCCATTTTTGTAAGGCTATCTACTACCACTAATATGGCGTTGCACTGTTGATCTGTTGGCAGCCCCACTATGAAGTCTACGCTGATGGTATGCCAGGGATGGGAAGGAGTTGGAAGTGGCATGAGTTTCCCTTTCGCCCTACAATGCTCCCCCTTCGCCCTTGCACACACCTCGCACTGTCCTACCCAGTTCTCCACATCTTTACCCATCCCTTCCCACCAGAAATGGCGTTGTATCAGGAGAAGGGTCTTCTTTATCCCTGTATGGCCTGCCAAAACAGCATTATGACACCAATTAAAGGCTTGTAACCTGAGGGAATGCGTGGGCAAGTATAGCTTTCCGTTACATAAGGGCACCCCATGTTTCAAAGCTCGATTGGTATTCTGAGTCGCCCAAGTAGACCACTGTTGTGTGCTTTTCTGCTTTACCACTTGAGACACGAACTGTTCTATCGCATTCGCACACAACACTTTCTCTGCGGGTATGATGGCCTGTGCTTTTTGGATTGATGTTTCTTTTTCTGTCTGCCTTGACAGGGAGTCAGCCTTCTTATTGTCCGCCCCGGGACGGAACGTGACCACAAAGTCAAAACCCGCAAAAAACAACATCCATCTCATCTGTCTCTGTGATAGATGGCGAGCTGTTTTCATGTAGACCAGATTCCGGTGATCCGAATACACCGTGATGGAATGTCTCGCACCCCACAAATAATGCCTCCACTCCATGAAGGCCTTCTTTATGGCGAACAATTCCTTCTCCGCCACGGTATAATTGGCCTCAGCGGATGACAGCTTTTTCGATAGAAAAGCAACCGGGTGCAATTGTCCAGTGTGCTTGTCCCTTTGTGAGAGGATAGCTCCGACCGCGGCATCCGAGGCATCCGCCTCTACCACGAACGGAACATCCATTTGAGGATGTTTCAAAATGGGAGCCGTACAGAACGCTTCTTTCAATATATTGAAAGCCACGTCCGCCTCATTCGTCCACTCAAATGTCGTTCCCTTTCTCAGCAATCGAGTAATCGGAGCCGCCACTGCTGAGAACTGTGCAATGAATCTTCGGTAGTAGTTGGAAAACCCCAAGAAACACTGCACTTCCTTCACACTCTTGGGAGTTGGCCACTGCTGAACTGCCTCCACCTTACGATCTGCCATGCGGAAACCCAAGGGGCTCAAGATAACACCCAGAAACTCCACCTCCTCCACTCCGAACTCGCACTTGCTAAGCTTGCAATACAAGCTGTTGTCCAGTAATTTCTTCAGAACCAAAATGACGTGACTAGCATGTTGAGGAATAGACCTTGAATACACCAAGATGTCGTCGATGTATACGATGACAAACTGGTCTATGTAATCCTTCAACACGTCATTTAAAAAGTATTGAAACGCCGCAGGGGCATTGCAAAGCCCGAACGGCATTACTAAGTACTCGAATAGCCCGTATCGAGTCTTAAAGGCCGTTTTCCACTCATCCCCACTGCGGATCCTCACCAGATGGTACGCACCCCGGAGGTCCAACCGAGTGTAAATTGTGGCCTCCCTTACTTGGTCCAACAGTACGGGGATGAGTGGTAACGGATACCGGTTCTTAATGGTCTGTCTATTCAACAGGCGGTAATCAATACAGGTACGTAGATCCCCGTTAGCTTTGGCTATGAAAAACAGAGGTGAGGCCGCCGGGGATCGTGATGGCCGAATAAACCCCATGGCACAAAACTCCCTCAAATACTCCTGCAGGTGTTTGGTTTCAGGCTCTGAAAGTGCGTATACTCTACAGGAGGGTATCGCTGCTCCTTCCACCAGATCAATACGACAGTCGTATTCTCTGTGAGGCGGTAAGGACGCAGCCTTGGTTTCACTAAACACCTCACTATACTCTTCGTACTCGGCGGGGAGGCTAACATCTTTCTCAACCGCTGTCGCTACTTGATACCCTTGTGATAGAGCAAGGAGATGATGGACCTTTTCTCTCATGCAGGTTGTTTGGCATTCTGTCGACTGAAAGCTGATGGTTTTCCGTTTCCAATCCATAGTAGGATTGTGCAGACCTAACCAAGGCATACCTAGGATAACCTCATATTGAGGTGCTTCGATAATATTCAGGATAATGGTTTCTACATGCTCCATAGGATCTCCCGGGAGGTGCAGTTCTACTTCCTCAGTGTGTTCAATGATAGGGCCGGACTTCAGCGGCGTGCCATCTACTGCCAGCACTCTCTCTGGTTTCTGCATCGCCACTCTCACCAACCCCAAACGTGCTACCAACCCTTCGTCTATGAAGTTACCCGTGGCTCCCGAGTCTACCATACTATGTACTGGGTATAGAGTTCCTCGCACCCGCAACAACATAGATAGAACGATGTGCGCTTCCGTGGTTGTGGCGGAACCCCCCGCCAGCGATGGCAACCGCCACTCTTGCTCCTCAGGGTTTTCCTCCAACACCAAGGATGCACTCTCTGAATCCCCCTTTACCGCTGGAACAGCTTGGGTCCTTCCCATCGAATACGGACGGCCTTTCTTGGGTTTTACCATACAATCCTTAACGTAATGGCCCTTTTTTCCGCAATACATGCAGAGGCCCAAGGTACGGCGGCTCTCTCTTTCTGCTCTCGATAAAGGAGCCCTAACCGCCCCCAACTCCATAGGTTCGGCTCCACCACTCTTCTCTGGGGGTATCCCACCTTCAACTTTCTTCTGACCCCCAAGGGGTTGATACCCACGTCTCCGTTCACCCACACGGTCCGCTCGACGATGGTCAAGCCTCAGCGTCAGGTTAATAAGATCGGTACAAGTAACAGGTTGCGGATCGATTTGCGCCAGAACATCCTTCAACTCGTCGGAAAGACCATGATAATATAAGGCCTTTCTCTTCTCCTCTGGCCAAGCTGTTTCTGCTACCAGACGGTTGAAGGCTGTCATGTACGTGATTAAATCACTCCGCCCTTGTTTCAAATCCAGGATATCCGTGTCTGCACTTAGGGTCGTGGCTCTTCTATCGAATACCCTTTCGAATTCTCTCCGAAAAGCCCCCCAATCCGATAGGAGAGGGTCATCATTTTTCACTAACGGCCCTGCCCAATTCGCCGCATCACCTGTCAAATACGAGATAGCAAAGGCTACTCTTGACATATTAGTGGGGAACGACGCAGGGCGACATGCGAAATGTAGCGTGATTTGCGTCAAGAAATTTTGGACAGATGTAGGACTCCCCGAATATCTCTCGGGACTGGCCAACGGAATAGGCTGAGGGACGGTGACCTGAACCTGCTGCACACCTGCAGAAGCATTAAAGGGATTCCTGCCTTGTCTCTCTACCTGTTCCTTTAGAGCAGCTGCTTCTGCTCTTGAAGTGGCTAGTTCTTGTTGTACCAGCAACAAGGCCGCCATTACATCTTCCAAGGTAGCCATCACTACTCGATCAAGAGGAGGTTATTTCGTGGGCACGTAATTCTGTCACGGTCCAACGACTCCTCTGGATCGATTGATGCTATTTGGGTTCCACCTCCAGCTTCCTCCGTGCTCCGGAAAGAATATCTGACAGAGCACGATAGTAAGCAGGCGAGGGATAACTGGTCCGGGACTGGAAACGAGGGTAGATGCGGTCTCTGTAAGGATACAAAGAACACACAGTAAGACGAGAGTCCTATGCTTCCTATTTCCTATGAACTCTCCTCTCCTCTCGCTTCTTTCCTACCTGATGCGTCTCAGGACCTCTCTCTTCTACCTGTGAGATATTGTCTCTCCACAAATACGCTTTCTGCAAAACACAAAAACACGCACACAGGTTATATACACTTCTCCCCCCGCTACGCTGAATACAAAGCTTGATGTGGTGTCCTATACCTACTTGTTAGTTCCCAGTCCCTTGCTTTAAAAGGTTCTACTCAGGCTTAAAGGTTATGGATACCAATGCCACAATTCCCACGGAAACCAAGAGAGGAAAATGTTCGATGGTTCTGGTTTGATACTGAGTACACTCTTCACCAGAAAATACGGATAGTATGTTCTGCCTACACCCTAGCATGTTGACATCTCTTACCAGTACTGGATCCGAAGAAATGTTCCTCCGAAACCTACCATTACCTCTTGTCAATTAGAGAGGGTGCAATCCTGCGTCTCTCACGGTAACGGATTCAAACGGGTTCCAGAACCGATCAACCTCTGGTCAAATAGAGAGGGTGCAAATCCCGCGTCTCTCTCAAGAACCACAAACTCCCAACACCAGTGAACAAAATAATAAACCCAAAGCAGTGTCGCACTCGGGAGGGTGAAATCCAACGTCTCCCCGAATGCACAAAAGAAACGTGTCCAAACAAAAGTTCCCGAATATCGCGAGAGGGTGCAATCCTGCGTCTCTCGGTTCGGGTAAATCCAAAGTCCCAGAATAGGTAACCCCGCAGCCGCGGGTTACGGTAACACACTATGGAGCACTAGTAATCCAGAATAATCCCTGAAGCTCTCAACTCTGATCTCCGAAAAGACAAAATTACGTGCACCGCACTCCGGTTCTCACGGGTTTTTATGTTCTCATCCCGACTCGGTGCTCGCTGAGCTTTCTGGGAATTGTAGTTCCACTATCACTGGGTAGGCACAGGTCGGATCCTGACAATAACACAGCAGAAGACGAAGGAAGATGCGCACAAGATAACACAGCACAAGAGGAAGGGAGATTCGCCCAAGATAACACAGCACAAGAGGAAGGGAGATGCGCACAGGATAACACAGCACAAGAGGAAGGGAGATGCGCACAAGATAACACAGCACAAGAGGAAGGGAGATGCGCACACGATAACACAGCACAAGACGAAGGGAGATGCACACAAGATAACACGGCACAAGAGGAAGGGAGATGCGCACACGATAACACAGCACAAGAGGAAGGGAGATGCGCACAAGATAACACAGCACAAGAGGAAGGGAGATGCGCACACGATAACACAGCTCAATAGGAAGGGAGATGCGCACACGATAACACAGCTCAAGAGGAAGGGAGATGCGCACAAGATAACACAGCACAAGATTAAGGGAGATGCGTACAAGATAACACAGCACAAGATTAAGGGAGATGCGCACAAGATAACACAGCACAAGAGGAAGGGAGATGCGCACAAGATAACACAGCACAAGAGGAAGGGAGATGCGCACACGATAACACAGCACAAGACGAAGGGAGATGCACACAAGATAACACGGCACAAGAGGAAGGGAGATGCGCACACGATAACACAGCACAAGAGGAAGGGAGATGCGCACAAGATAACACAGCACAAGAGGAAGGGAGATGCGCACACGATAACACAGCTCAATAGGAAGGGAGATGCGCACACGATAACACAGCTCAAGAGGAAGGGAGATGCGCACAAGATAACACAGCACAAGATTAAGGGAGATGCGTACAAGATAACACAGCACAAGATTAAGGGAGATGCGCCCAAGATAACACAGCACAAGAGGAAGGGAGATGCGCACAGGATAACACAGCACAAGAGGAAGGGAGATGCGCACAAGATAACACAGCACAAGAGGAAGGGAGATGCGCACACGATAACACAGCACAAGACGAAGGGAGATGCACACAAGATAACACGGCACAAGAGGAAGGGAGATGCGCACACGATAACACAGCACAAGAGGAAGGGAGATGCGCACAAGATAACACAGCACAAGAGGAAGGGAGATGCGCACACGATAACACAGCTCAATAGGAAGGGAGATGCGCACACGATAACACAGCTCAAGAGGAAGGGAGATGCGCACAAGATAACACAGCACAAGATTAAGGGAGATGCGTACAAGATAACACAGCACAAGATTAAGGGAGATGCGCACAAGATAACACAGCACAAGAGGAAGGGAGATGCGCACAACATAACACAGCAGAAGATTAAGGGAGATGCGCACACGATAACACAGCACAAGACGAAGGGAGATGCACATAAGATAACACAGCACAAGAGGAAGGGAGATGCGCACACGATAACACAGCACAAGAGGAAGGGAGATGCGCACACGATAACACAGCACAAGATTAAGGGAGATGCGCACACGATAACACAGCACAAGATTAAGGGAGATGCGCACACGATAACACAGCACAAGAGGAAGGGAGATGCGCACACAATAACACAGCACAAGATTAAGGGAGATGCGCACACGATAACACAGCACAAGAGGAAGGGAGATGCGCACAAGATAACACAGCACAAGAGGAAGGGAGATGCGCGCAAGATAACACAGCACAAGAGGAAGGGAGATGCGCGCAAGATAACACAGAACAAGAGGAAGTGAGATGCGCACAAGATAACACAGCACAAGAGGAAGGGAGATGTGCACATGATAACACAGCACAAGAGGAAGGGAGATGTGCACACGATAACACAGCACAAGAGGAAGGGAGATGCGCACACGATAACACAGCACAAGAGGAAGGGAGATGCGCACAAGATAACACAGCACAAGAGGAAGGGAGATGCGCACAAGATAACACAGCACAAGAGGAAGGGAGATGCGCACACGATAACACAGCCCAAGAGGAAGGGAGATGCGCACAAGATAACACAGCACAAGAGGAAGGGAGATGCACACACGATAACACAGCACAAGAGGAAGGGAGATGCGCACAAGATAACACAGCACAAGAGGAATGGAGATGTGCACAAGATAACACAGCACAAGACGAAGGGAGAGGCGCACACGATAACACAGCACAAGAGGAAGGGAGATGCGCACAAGATAACACAGCACAAGAGGAAGGGAGATGCGCTCAAGATAACACAGCACAAGAGGAAGGGAGATGCGCACACGATAACACAGCACAAGATTAAGGGAGATGCGCACAAGATAACACAGCACAAGAGGAAGGGAGATGCGCACACGATAACACAGCACAAGAGGAAGGGAGATGCGCACAAGATAACACAGCACAAGAGGAAGGGAGATGTGCACCAGATAACACAGCACAAGACGAAGGGAGATGCGCACACGATAACACAGCACAAGAGGAAGGGAGATGAGCACAAGATAACACAGCACAAGATTAAGGGAGATGCGCACAAGATAACACAGCACAAGAGGAAGGGAGATGCGCACACGATAACACAGCACAAGAGGAAGGGAGATGCGCACCCGATAACACAGCACAAGACGAAGGGAGATGCGCACACGATAACACAGCACAAGATTAAGGGAGATGCGCACAAGATAACACAGCACAAGAGGAAGGGAGATGCACACATGACAACACAGCACAAGAGGAAGGGAGATGCGCACATGATAACACAGCACAAGAGGAAGGGAGATGTGCACAAGATAACACAGCACAAGAGGAAGGGAGATGCGCACACGATAACACAGCACAAGAGGAAGGGAGATGCGCACAAGATAACACAGCACAAGAGGAAGGGAGATGCGCACACGATAACAAAGCACAAGAGGAAGGGAGATGCGCACACGATAACACAGCACAAGAGGAAGGGAGATGCGCACACGATAACACAGCAGAAGACGAAGGAAGATGCGCACAAGATAACACAGCACAAGAGGAAGGGAGATGCGCCCAAGATAACACAGCACAAGAGGAAGGGAGATGCGCACAGGATAACACAGCACAAGAGGAAGGGAGATGCGCACAAGATAACACAGCACAAGAGGAAGGGAGATGCGCACACGATAACACAGCACAAGACGAAGGGAGATGCGCACAAGATAACACAGCACAAGAGGAAGGGAGATGCGCACAAGATAACACAGCACAAGAGGAAGGGAGATGCGCACACGATAACACAGCCCAAGAGGAAGGGAGATGCGCACAAGATAACACAGCACAAGAGGAAGGGAGATGCACACACGATAACACAGCACAAGAGGAAGGGAGATGCGCACAAGATAACACAGCACAAGAGGAAGGGAGATGTGCACAAGATAACACAGCACAAGACGAAGGGAGATGCGCACACGATAACACAGCACAAGAGGAAGGGAGATGAGCACAAGATAACACAGCACAAGATTAAGGGAGATGCACACAAGATAACACAGCACAAGAGGAAGGGAGATGCGCACCAGATAACACAGCACAAGACGAAGGGAGATGCGCACACGATAACACAGCACAAGATTAAGGGAGATACGCACAAGATAACACAGCACAAGAGGAAGGGAGATGCACACATGATAACACAGCACAAGAGGAAGGGAGATGCGCACATGATAACACAGCACAAGAGGAAGGGAGATGTGCACAAGATAACACAGCACAAGAGGAAGGGAGATGCGCACACGATAACACAGCACAAGAGGAAGGGAGATGCGCACACGATAACAAAGCACAAGAGGAAGGGAGATGCGTACAAGATAACACAGCACAAGAGAAAGGGAGATGCGCACACGATAACACAGCACAAGAGGAAGGGAGATGCACACACGAAAACACAGCACAAGAGGAAGGGAGATGCGCACATGATAACACAGCACAAGAGGAAGGGAGATGCGCACACGATAACACAGCACAAGAGGAAGGGAGATGCGCCCAAGATAACACAGCACAAGAGGAAGGGAGATGCGCACAGGATAACACAGCACAAGAGGAAGGGAGATGCGCACAAGATAACACAGCACAAGAGGAAGGGAGATGCGCACACGATAACACAGCACAAGACGAAGGGAGATGCGCACAAGATAACACAGCACAAGAGGAAGGGAGATGCGCACAAGATAACACAGCACAAGAGGAAGGGAGATGCGCACACGATAACACAGCCCAAGAGGAAGGGAGATGCGCACAAGATAACACAGCACAAGAGGAAGGGAGATGCACACACGATAACACAGCACAAGAGGAAGGGAGATGCGCACAAGATAACACAGCACAAGAGGAAGGGAGATGTGCACAAGATAACACAGCACAAGACGAAGGGAGATGCGCACACGATAACACAGCACAAGAGGAAGGGAGATGAGCACAAGATAACACAGCACAAGATTAAGGGAGATGCACACAAGATAACACAGCACAAGAGGAAGGGAGATGCGCACCAGATAACACAGCACAAGACGAAGGGAGATGCGCACACGATAACACAGCACAAGATTAAGGGAGATACGCACAAGATAACACAGCACAAGAGGAAGGGAGATGCACACATGATAACACAGCACAAGAGGAAGGGAGATGCGCACATGATAACACAGCACAAGAGGAAGGGAGATGTGCACAAGATAACACAGCACAAGAGGAAGGGAGATGCGCACACGATAACACAGCACAAGAGGAAGGGAGATGCGCACACGATAACAAAGCACAAGAGGAAGGGAGATGCGTACAAGATAACACAGCACAAGAGAAAGGGAGATGCGCACACGATAACACAGCACAAGAGGAAGGGAGATGCGCACACGAAAACACAGCACAAGAGGAAGGGAGATGCGCACATGATAACACAGCACAAGAGGAAGGGAGATGCGCACACGATAACACAGCACAAGATTAAGGGAGATGCGCACAAGATAACACAGCATAAGATTAAGGGAGATGCGCACACGATAACGCAGAACAAGAGGAATGGAGATGCGCACAAGATAACACAGCACAAGACGAAGGGAGATGCGCACACGATAACACAGCACAAGATTAAGGGAGATGCGCACACGAAAACACAGCACAAGATTAAGGGAGATGCGCACACGATAACACAGCACAAGAGGAAGGGAGATGCGCACACGATAACACAGCACAAGATTAAGGGAGATGCGCACACGATAACACAGCACAAGAGGAAGGGAGATGCGCACAAGATAACACAGCACAAGAGGAAGGGAGATGCGCGCAAGATAACACAGCACAAGAGGAAGGGAGATGCGCGCAAGATAACACAGAACAAGAGGAAGGGAGATGCGCACAAGATAACACAGCACAAGAGGAAGGGAGATGCGCACATGATAACGCAGCACAAGAGGAAGGGAGATGCGCACACGATAACACAGCACAAGAGGAAGGGAGATGCGCACACGATAACACAGCACAAGAGGAAGGGAGATGCGCACATGATAACACAGCACAAGAGGAAGGGAGATGCGCACATGATAACACAGCACAAGAGGAAGGGAGATGCGCACATGATAACACAGCACAAGAGGAAGGGAGATGCGTACAAGATAACACAGCACAAGAGGAAGGGAGATGCGCACACGATAACACAGCTCAATAGGAAGGGAGATGCGCACACGATAACACAGCTCAAGAGGAAGGGAGATGCGCACAAGATAACACAGCACAAGATTAAGGGAGATGCGTACAAGATAACACAGCACAAGATTAAGGGAGATGCGCACACGATAACACAGCACAAGATTAAGGGAGATGCGCACACGATAACACAGCACAAGAGGAAGGGAGATGCGCACACAATAACACAGCACAAGATTAAGGGAGATGCGCACACGATAACACAGCACAAGAGGAAGGGAGATGCGCACAAGATAACACAGCACAAGAGGAAGGGAGATGCGCGCAAGATAACACAGCACAAGAGGAAGGGAGATGCGCGCAAGATAACACAGAACAAGAGGAAGGGAGATGAGCACAAGATAACACAGCACAAGAGGAAGGGAGATGTGCACATGATAACACAGCACAAGAGGAAGGGAGATGCGCACACGATAACACAGGACAAGAGGAAGGGAGATGCGCACACGATAACACAGCACAAGAGGAAGGGAGATGCGCACAAGATAACACAGCACAAGAGGAAGGGAGATGCGCACAAGATAACACAGCACAAGAGGAAGGGAGATGCGCACACGATAACACAGCCCAAGAGGAAGGGAGATGCGCATAAGATAACACAGCACAAGAGGAAGGGAGATGCACACACGATAACACAGCACAAGAGGAAGGGAGATGCGCACAAGATAACACAGCACAAGAGGAAGGGAGATGTGCACAAGATAACACAGCACAAGACGAAGGGAGATGCGCACACGATAACACAGCACAAGAGGAAGGGAGATGCGCACAAGATAACACAGCACAAGAGGAAGGGAGATGCGCACAAGATAACACAGCACAAGAGGAAGGGAGATGCGCACACGATAACACAGCCCAAGAGGAAGGGAGATGCGCACAAGATAACACAGCACAAGAGGAAGGGAGATGCACACACGATAACACAGCACAAGAGGAAGGGAGATGCGCACAAGATAACACAGCACAAGAGGAAGGGAGATGTGCACAAGATAACACAGCACAAGACGAAGGGAGATGCGCACAGGATAACACAGCACAAGAGGAAGGGAGATGCGCACAAGATAACACAGCACAAGAGGAAGGGAGATGCGCACACGATAACACAGCACAAGACGAAGGGAGATGCACACAAGATAACACGGCACAAGAGGAAGGGAGATGCGCACACGATAACACAGCACAAGAGGAAGGGAGATGCGCACAAGATAACACAGCACAAGAGGAAGGGAGATGCGCACACGATAACACAGCTCAATAGGAAGGGAGATGCGCACACGATAACACAGCTCAAGAGGAAGGGAGATGCGCACAAGATAACACAGCACAAGATTAAGGGAGATGCGTACAAGATAACACAGCACAAGATTAAGGGAGATGCGCACACGATAACACAGCACAAGATTAAGGGAGATGCGCACACGATAACACAGCACAAGAGGAAGGGAGATGCGCACACAATAACACAGCACAAGATTAAGGGAGATGCGCACACGATAACACAGCACAAGAGGAAGGGAGATGCGCACAAGATAACACAGCACAAGAGGAAGGGAGATGCGCGCAAGATAACACAGCACAAGAGGAAGGGAGATGCGCGCAAGATAACACAGAACAAGAGGAAGGGAGATGCGCACAAGATAACACAGCACAAGAGGAAGGGAGATGTGCACATGATAACACAGCACAAGAGGAAGGGAGATGCGCACACGATAACACAGGACAAGAGGAAGGGAGATGCGCACACGATAACACAGCACAAGAGGAAGGGAGATGCGCACAAGATAACACAGCACAAGAGGAAGGGAGATGCGCACAAGATAACACAGCACAAGAGGAAGGGAGATGCGCACACGATAACACAGCCCAAGAGGAAGGGAGATGCGCATAAGATAACACAGCACAAGAGGAAGGGAGATGCGCACACGATAACACAGCTCAATAGGAAGGGAGATGCGCACACGATAACACAGCTCAAGAGGAAGGGAGATGCGCACAAGATAACACAGCACAAGATTAAGGGAGATGCGTACAAGATAACACAGCACAAGATTAAGGGAGATGCGCACAAGATAACACAGCACAAGAGGAAGGGAGATGCGCACAAGATAACACAGCACAAGAGGAAGGGAGATGCGCACACGATAACACAGCACAAGACGAAGGGAGATGCACACAAGATAACACGGCACAAGAGGAAGGGAGATGCGCACACGATAACACAGCACAAGAGGAAGGGAGATGCGCACAAGATAACACAGCACAAGAGGAAGGGAGATGCGCACACGATAACACAGCTCAATAGGAAGGGAGATGCGCACACGATAACACAGCTCAAGAGGAAGGGAGATGCGCACAAGATAACACAGCACAAGATTAAGGGAGATGCGTACAAGATAACACAGCACAAGATTAAGGGAGATGCGCCCAAGATAACACAGCACAAGAGGAAGGGAGATGCGCACAGGATAACACAGCACAAGAGGAAGGGAGATGCGCACAAGATAACACAGCACAAGAGGAAGGGAGATGCGCACACGATAACACAGCACAAGACGAAGGGAGATGCACACAAGATAACACGGCACAAGAGGAAGGGAGATGCGCACACGATAACACAGCACAAGAGGAAGGGAGATGCGCACAAGATAACACAGCACAAGAGGAAGGGAGATGCGCACACGATAACACAGCTCAATAGGAAGGGAGATGCGCACACGATAACACAGCTCAAGAGGAAGGGAGATGCGCACAAGATAACACAGCACAAGATTAAGGGAGATGCGTACAAGATAACACAGCACAAGATTAAGGGAGATGCGCACAAGATAACACAGCACAAGAGGAAGGGAGATGCGCACAACATAACACAGCAGAAGATTAAGGGAGATGCGCACACGATAACACAGCACAAGACGAAGGGAGATGCACATAAGATAACACAGCACAAGAGGAAGGGAGATGCGCACACGATAACACAGCACAAGAGGAAGGGAGATGCGCACACGATAACACAGCACAAGATTAAGGGAGATGCGCACACGATAACACAGCACAAGATTAAGGGAGATGCGCACACGATAACACAGCACAAGAGGAAGGGAGATGCGCACACAATAACACAGCACAAGATTAAGGGAGATGCGCACACGATAACACAGCACAAGAGGAAGGGAGATGCGCACAAGATAACACAGCACAAGAGGAAGGGAGATGCGCGCAAGATAACACAGCACAAGAGGAAGGGAGATGCGCGCAAGATAACACAGAACAAGAGGAAGTGAGATGCGCACAAGATAACACAGCACAAGAGGAAGGGAGATGTGCACATGATAACACAGCACAAGAGGAAGGGAGATGTGCACACGATAACACAGCACAAGAGGAAGGGAGATGCGCACACGATAACACAGCACAAGAGGAAGGGAGATGCGCACAAGATAACACAGCACAAGAGGAAGGGAGATGCGCACAAGATAACACAGCACAAGAGGAAGGGAGATGCGCACACGATAACACAGCCCAAGAGGAAGGGAGATGCGCACAAGATAACACAGCACAAGAGGAAGGGAGATGCACACACGATAACACAGCACAAGAGGAAGGGAGATGCGCACAAGATAACACAGCACAAGAGGAATGGAGATGTGCACAAGATAACACAGCACAAGACGAAGGGAGAGGCGCACACGATAACACAGCACAAGAGGAAGGGAGATGCGCACAAGATAACACAGCACAAGAGGAAGGGAGATGCGCTCAAGATAACACAGCACAAGAGGAAGGGAGATGCGCACACGATAACACAGCACAAGATTAAGGGAGATGCGCACAAGATAACACAGCACAAGAGGAAGGGAGATGCGCACACGATAACACAGCACAAGAGGAAGGGAGATGCGCACAAGATAACACAGCACAAGAGGAAGGGAGATGTGCACCAGATAACACAGCACAAGACGAAGGGAGATGCGCACACGATAACACAGCACAAGAGGAAGGGAGATGAGCACAAGATAACACAGCACAAGATTAAGGGAGATGCGCACAAGATAACACAGCACAAGAGGAAGGGAGATGCGCACACGATAACACAGCACAAGAGGAAGGGAGATGCGCACCCGATAACACAGCACAAGACGAAGGGAGATGCGCACACGATAACACAGCACAAGATTAAGGGAGATGCGCACAAGATAACACAGCACAAGAGGAAGGGAGATGCACACATGACAACACAGCACAAGAGGAAGGGAGATGCGCACATGATAACACAGCACAAGAGGAAGGGAGATGTGCACAAGATAACACAGCACAAGAGGAAGGGAGATGCGCACACGATAACACAGCACAAGAGGAAGGGAGATGCGCACAAGATAACACAGCACAAGAGGAAGGGAGATGCGCACACGATAACAAAGCACAAGAGGAAGGGAGATGCGCACACGATAACACAGCACAAGAGGAAGGGAGATGCGCACACGATAACACAGCAGAAGACGAAGGAAGATGCGCACAAGATAACACAGCACAAGAGGAAGGGAGATGCGCCCAAGATAACACAGCACAAGAGGAAGGGAGATGCGCACAGGATAACACAGCACAAGAGGAAGGGAGATGCGCACAAGATAACACAGCACAAGAGGAAGGGAGATGCGCACACGATAACACAGCACAAGACGAAGGGAGATGCGCACAAGATAACACAGCACAAGAGGAAGGGAGATGCGCACAAGATAACACAGCACAAGAGGAAGGGAGATGCGCACACGATAACACAGCCCAAGAGGAAGGGAGATGCGCACAAGATAACACAGCACAAGAGGAAGGGAGATGCACACACGATAACACAGCACAAGAGGAAGGGAGATGCGCACAAGATAACACAGCACAAGAGGAAGGGAGATGTGCACAAGATAACACAGCACAAGACGAAGGGAGATGCGCACACGATAACACAGCACAAGAGGAAGGGAGATGAGCACAAGATAACACAGCACAAGATTAAGGGAGATGCACACAAGATAACACAGCACAAGAGGAAGGGAGATGCGCACCAGATAACACAGCACAAGACGAAGGGAGATGCGCACACGATAACACAGCACAAGATTAAGGGAGATACGCACAAGATAACACAGCACAAGAGGAAGGGAGATGCACACATGATAACACAGCACAAGAGGAAGGGAGATGCGCACATGATAACACAGCACAAGAGGAAGGGAGATGTGCACAAGATAACACAGCACAAGAGGAAGGGAGATGCGCACACGATAACACAGCACAAGAGGAAGGGAGATGCGCACACGATAACAAAGCACAAGAGGAAGGGAGATGCGTACAAGATAACACAGCACAAGAGAAAGGGAGATGCGCACACGATAACACAGCACAAGAGGAAGGGAGATGCACACACGAAAACACAGCACAAGAGGAAGGGAGATGCGCACATGATAACACAGCACAAGAGGAAGGGAGATGCGCACACGATAACACAGCACAAGAGGAAGGGAGATGCGCCCAAGATAACACAGCACAAGAGGAAGGGAGATGCGCACAGGATAACACAGCACAAGAGGAAGGGAGATGCGCACAAGATAACACAGCACAAGAGGAAGGGAGATGCGCACACGATAACACAGCACAAGACGAAGGGAGATGCGCACAAGATAACACAGCACAAGAGGAAGGGAGATGCGCACAAGATAACACAGCACAAGAGGAAGGGAGATGCGCACACGATAACACAGCCCAAGAGGAAGGGAGATGCGCACAAGATAACACAGCACAAGAGGAAGGGAGATGCACACACGATAACACAGCACAAGAGGAAGGGAGATGCGCACAAGATAACACAGCACAAGAGGAAGGGAGATGTGCACAAGATAACACAGCACAAGACGAAGGGAGATGCGCACACGATAACACAGCACAAGAGGAAGGGAGATGAGCACAAGATAACACAGCACAAGATTAAGGGAGATGCACACAAGATAACACAGCACAAGAGGAAGGGAGATGCGCACCAGATAACACAGCACAAGACGAAGGGAGATGCGCACACGATAACACAGCACAAGAGGAGGGGAGATGCGCACAAGATAACACAGCACAAGATTAAGGGAGATGCGCACACGATAACACAGCACAAGAGGAAGGGAGATGCGCACAAGATAACACAGCACAAGAGGAAGAGAGATGCGCACAAGATAACACAGCACAAGAGGAGGGGAGATGCGCACAAGATAACACAGCACAAGATTAAGGGAGATGCGCACACGATAACACAGCACAAGAGGAAGGGAGATGCGCACACGATAACCCAGCACAAGAGGAAGGGAGATGTGCCCACGATAACACAGCACAAGAGGAGGGGAGATGCGCACACGAAAACACAGCACAAGAGGAAGGGAGATGCGCACAAGATAACACAGCACAAGAGGAAGGGAGATGCGCACACGATAACACAGCCCAAGAGGAAGGGAGATGCGCACAAGATAACACAGCACAAGAGGAAGGGAGATGCACACACGATAACACAGCACAAGAGGAAGGGAGATGCGCACAAGATAACACAGCACAAGAGGAAGGGAGATGTGCACAAGATAACACAGCACAAGACGAAGGGAGATGCGCACACGATAACACAGCACAAGAGGAAGGGAGATGAGCACAAGATAACACAGCACAGGATTAAGGGAGATGCGCACAAGATAACACAGCACAAGAGGAAGGGAGATGCGCACTAGATAACACAGCACAAGACGAAGGGAGATGCGCACACGATAACACAGCACAAGATTAAGGGAGATGCGCACAAGATAACACAGCACAAGAGGAAGGGAGATGCGCACAAGATAACACAGCACAAGAGGAAGGGAGATGTGCACAAGATAACAGAGCACAAGACGAAGGGAGATGCGCACACGAAAACACAGCACAAGAGGAAGGGAGATGAGCACAAGATAACACAGCACAAGATTAAGGGAGATGCGCACAAGATAACACAGCACAAGAGGAAGGGAGATGCGCACTAGATAACACAGCACAAGACGAAGGGAGATGCGCACACGATAACACAGCACAAGATTAAGGGAGATGCGCACAAGATAACACAGCACAAGAGGAAGGGAGATGCACACATGATAACACAGCACAAGAGGAAGGGAGATGCGCACATGATAACACAGCACAAGAGGAAGGGAGATGCGCACACGATAACACAGCACAAGAGGAAGGGAGATGCGCACAAGATAACACAGCACAAGAGGAAGGGAGATGCGCACACTATAACAAAGCACAAGAGGAAGGGAGATGCGCACACGATAACACAGCACAAGAGGAAGGGAGATGCGCACACGATAACACAGCAGAAGACGAAGGAAGATGCGCACAAGATAACACAGCACAAGAGGAAGGGAGATGCGCCCAAGATAACACAGCACAAGAGGAAGGGAGATGCGCACAGGATAACACAGCACAAGAGGAAGGGAGATGCGCACAAGATAACACAGCACAAGAGGAAGGGAGATGCGCACACGATAACACAGCACAAGACGAAGGGAGATGCACACAAGATAACACGGCACAAGAGGAAGGGAGATGCGCACACGATAACACAGCACAAGAGGAAGGGAGATGCGCACAAGATAACACAGCACAAGAGGAAGGGAGATGCGCACACAATAACACAGCTCAATAGGAAGGGAGATGCGCACACGATAACACAGCTCAAGAGGAAGGGAGATGCGCACAAGATAACACAGCACAAGATTAAGGGAGATGCGTACAAGATAACACAGCACAAGATTAAGGGAGATGCGCACAAGATAACACAGCACAAGAGGAAGGGAGATGCGCACAACATAACATAGCACAAGATTAAGGTAGATGCGCACACGATAACACAGCACAAGACGAAGGGAGATGCGCACAAGATAACACAGCAGAAGATTAAGGGAGATGCGCACACGATAACACAGCACAAGACGAAGGGAGATGCGCATAAGATAACACAGCACAAGAGGAAGGGAGATGCGCACACGATAACACAGCACAAGAGGAAGGGAGATGCGCACACGATAACACAGCACAAGATTAAGGGAGATGCGCACACGATAACACAGCACAAGATTAAGGGAGATGCGCACACGATAACACAGCACAAGAGGAAGGGAGATGCGCACACAATAACACAGCACAAGATTAAGGGAGATGCGCACACGATAACACAGCACAAGAGGAAGGGAGATGCGCACAAGATAACACAGCACAAGAGGAAGGGAGATGCGCGCAAGATAACACAGCACAAGAGGAAGGGAGATGCGCGCAAGATAACACAGAACAAGAGGAAGGGAGATGCGCACAAGATAACACAGCACAAGAGGAAGGGAGATGTGCACATGATAACACAGCACAAGAGGAAGGGAGATGTGCACACGATAACACAGCACAAGAGGAAGGGAGATGCGCACACGATAACACAGCACAAGAGGAAGGGAGATGCGCACACGATAGCACAGCACAAGATTAAGGGAGATGCACACAAGATAACACAGCACAAGATTAAGGGAGATGCGCACACGATAACACAGCACAAGAGGAAGGGAGATGCGCACAAGATAACACAGCACAAGAGGAAGGGAAATGCGCACACGATAACACAGCACAAGATTAAGGGAGATGCGCACAAGATGACACAGCACAAGATTAAGGGAGATGCGCACACGATAACACAGCACAAGACGAAGGGAGATGCACACACGATAACACAGCACAAGATTAAGGGAGATGCGCACACGATAACACAGCACAAGAGGAAGGGAGATGCGCACACGATAACACAGCACAAGAGGAAGGGAGATGCGCTCAAGATAACACAGCACAAGAGGAAGGGAGATGCGCTCAACATAACACAGCACAAGAGGAAGGGAGATGCGCACACGATAACACAGCCCAAGAGGAAGGGAGATGCGCACAAGATAACACAGCACAAGAGGAAGGGAGATGCACACACGATAACACAGCACAAGAGGAAGGGAGATGCGCACAAGATAACACAGCACAAGAGGAAGGGAGATGTGTACAAGATAACACAGCACAAGACGAAGGGAGATGCGCACACGATAACACAGCACAAGAGGAAGGGAGATGAGCACAAGATAACACAGCACAAGATTAAGGGAGATGCGCACAAGATAACACAGCACAAGAGGAAGGGAGATGCGCACTAGATAACACAGCACAAGACGAAGGGAGATGCGCACACGATAACACAGCACAAGATTAAGGGAGATGCGCACAAGATAACACAGCACAAGAGGAAGGGAGATGCACACATGATAACACAGCACAAGAGGAAGGGAGATGCGCACATGATAACACAGCACAAGAGGAAGGGAAATGCGCACACGATAACACAGCACAAGAGGAAGGGAGATGCGCACAAGATAACACAGCACAAGAGGAAGGGAGATGCGCACACTATAACAAAGCACAAGAGGAAGGGAGATGCGCACACGATAACACAGCACAAGAGGAAGGGAGATGCGCACACGATAACACAGCAGAAGACGAAGGAAGATGCGCACAAGATAACACAGCACAAGAGGAAGGGAGATGCGCCCAAGATAACACAGCACAAGAGGAAGGGAGATGCGCACAGGATAACACAGCACAAGAGGAAGGGAGATGCGCACAAGATAACACAGCACAAGAGGAAGGGAGATGCGCACACGATAACACAGCACAAGACGAAGGGAGATGCACACAAGATAACACGGCACAAGAGGAAGGGAGATGCGCACACGATAACACAGCACAAGAGGAAGGGAGATGCGCACAAGATAACACAGCACAAGAGGAAGGGAGATGCGCACACGATAACACAGCTCAATAGGAAGGGAGATGCGCACACGATAACACAGCTCAAGAGGAAGGGAGATGCGCACAAGATAACACAGCACAAGATTAAGGGAGATGCGTACAAGATAACACAGCACAAGATTAAGGGAGATGCGCACAAGATAACACAGCACAAGAGGAAGGGAGATGCGCACAACATAACATAGCACAAGATTAAGGTAGATGCGCACACGATAACACAGCACAAGACGAAGGGAGATGCGCAGAAGATAACACAGCAGAAGATTAAGGGAGATGCGCACACGATAACACAGCACAAGACGAAGGGAGATGCACATAAGATAACACAGCACAAGAGGAAGGGAGATGCGCACACGATAACACAGCACAAGAGGAAGGGAGATGCGCACACGATAACACAGCACAAGAGGAAGGGAGATGCGCACAAGATAACACAGCACAAGAGGAAGGGAGATGCGCGCAAGATAACACAGCACAAGAGGAAGGGAGATGCGCGCAAGATAACACAGAACAAGAGGAAGGGAGATGCGCACAAGATAACACAGCACAAGAGGAAGGGAGATGCGCACACGATAACACAGCACAAGACGAAGGGAGATGCGCACAAGATAACACAGCACAAGAGGAAGGGAGATGTGCACAAGATAACACAGCACAAGAGGAAGGGAGATGCGCACAAGATAACACAGCACAAGAGGGAGGGAGATGCGCACACGATAACACAGCCCAAGAGGAAGGGAGATGCGCACAAGATAACACAGCACAAGAGGAAGGGAGATGCACACACGATAACACAGCACAAGAGGAAGGGAGATGCGCACAAGATAACACAGCACAAGAGGAAGGGAGATGTGCACAAGATAACACAGCACAAGACGAAGGGAGAGGCGCACACGATAACACAGCACAAGAGGAAGGGAGATGCGCACAAGATAACACAGCACAAGAGGAAGGGAGATGCGCTCAAGATAACACAGCACAAGAGGAAGGGAGATGCGCACACGATAACACAGCCCAAGAGGAAGGGAGATGCGCACAAGATAACACAGCACAAGAGGAAGGGAGATGCACACACGATAACACAGCACAAGAGGAAGGGAGATGCGCACAAGATAACACAGCACAAGAGGAAGGGAGATGTGCACCAGATAACACAGCACAAGATGAAGGGAGATGCGCACACGATAACACAGCACAAGAGGAAGGGAGATAAGCACAAGATAACACAGCACAAGATTAAGGGAGATGCGCACAAGATAACACAGCACAAGAGGAAGGGAGATGCGCACACGATAACACAGCACAAGAGGAAGGGAGATGCGCACCCGATAACACAGCACAAGACGAAGGGAGATGCGCACACGATAACACAGCACAAGATTAAGGGAGATGCGCACAAGATAACACAGCACAAGAGGAAGGGAGATGCACACATGATAACACAGCACAAGAGGAAGGGAGATGCGCACATGATAACACAGCACAAGAGGAAGGGAGATGTGCACAAGATAACACAGCACAAGAGGAAGGGAGATGCGCACAAGATAACACAGCACAAGACGAAGGGAGATGCGCACAGGATAACACAGCACAAGATTAAGGGAGATGCGCACACGATAACACAGCACAAGAGGAAGGGAGATGCGCACACGATAACACAGCCCAAGAGGAAGGGAGATGCGCACAAGATAACACAGCACAAGAGGAAGGGAGATGCACACACGATAACACAGCACAAGAGGAAGGGAGATGCGCACAAGATAACACAGCACAAGAGGAAGGGAGATGTGCACAAGATAACACAGCACAAGACGAAGGGAGATGCGCACAGGATAACACAGCACAAGAGGAAGGGAGATGCGCACAAGATAACACAGCACAAGAGGAAGGGAGATGCGCACACGATAACACAGCACAAGACGAAGGGAGATGCACACAAGATAACACGGCACAAGAGGAAGGGAGATGCGCATACGATAACACAGCACAAGAGGAAGGGAGATGCGCACAAGATAACACAGCACAAGAGGAAGGGAGATGCGCACACGATAACACAGCTCAATAGGAAGGGAGATGCGCACACGATAACACAGCTCAAGAGGAAGGGAGATGCGCACAAGATAACACAGCACAAGATTAAGGGAGATGCGTACAAGATAACACAGCACAAGATTAAGGGAGATGCGCACAGGATAACACAGCACAAGAGGAAGGGAGATGCGCACAAGATAACACAGCACAAGAGGAAGGGAGATGCGCACACAATAACACAGCACAAGATTAAGGGAGATGCGCACACGATAACACAGCACAAGAGGAAGGGAGATGCGCACAAGATAACACAGCACAAGAGGAAGGGAGATGCGCGCAAGATAACACAGCACAAGAGGAAGGGAGATGCGCGCAAGATAACACAGAACAAGAGGAAGGGAGATGCGCACAAGATAACACAGCACAAGAGGAAGGGAGATGTGCACATGATAACACAGCACAAGAGGAAGGGAGATGCGCACACGATAACACAGGACAAGAGGAAGGGAGATGCGCACACGATAACACAGCACAAGAGGAAGGGAGATGCGCACAAGATAACACAGCACAAGAGGAAGGGAGATGCGCACAAGATAACACAGCACAAGAGGAAGGGAGATGCGCACACGATAACACAGCCCAAGAGGAAGGGAGATGCGCATAAGATAACACAGCACAAGAGGAAGGGAGATGCACACACGATAACACAGCACAAGAGGAAGGGAGATGCGCACAAGATAACACAGCACAAGAGGAAGGGAGATGTGCACAAGATAACACAGCACAAGACGAAGGGAGATGCGCACACGATAACACAGCACAAGAGGAAGGGAGATGCGCACAAGATAACACAGCACAAGAGGAAGGGAGATGCGCACAAGATAACACAGCACAAGAGGAAGGGAGATGCGCACACGATAACACAGCCCAAGAGGAAGGGAGATGCGCACAAGATAACACAGCACAAGAGGAAGGGAGATGCACACACGATAACACAGCACAAGAGGAAGGGAGATGCGCACAAGATAACACAGCACAAGAGGAAGGGAGATGTGCACAAGATAACACAGCACAAGACGAAGGGAGATGCGCACACGATAACACAGCACAAGAGGAAGGGAGATGAGCACAAGATAACACAGCACAAGATTAAGGGAGATGCGCACAAGATAACACAGCACAAGAGGAAGGGAGATGCGCACCAGATAACACAGCACAAGAGGAAGGGAGATGCGCACACGATAACACAGCACAAGATTAAGGGAGATACGCACAAGATAACACAGCACAAGAGGAAGGGAGATGCACACATGATAACACAGCACAAGAGGAAGGGAGATGCGCACATGATAACACAGCACAAGAGGAAGGGAGATGTGCACAAGATAACACAGCACAAGAGGAAGGGAGATGCGCACACGATAACACAGCACAAGAGGAAGGGAGATGCGCACAAGATAACACAGCACAAGAGGAAGGGAGATGCGCACACGATAACAAAGCACAAGAGGAAGGAAGATGCGCACAAGATAACACAGCACAAGAGAAAGGGAGATGCGCACACGATAACACAGCACAAGAGGAAGGGAGATGCGCACACGATAACACAGCACAAGAGGAAGGGAGATGCGCACATGATAACACAGCACAAGAGGAAGGGAGATGCGCACACGATAACACAGCACAAGATTAAGGGAGATGCGCACAAGATAACACAGCATAAGATTAATGGAGATGCGCACACGATAACGCAGAACAAGAGGAATGGAGATGCGCACAAGATAACACAGCACAAGACGAAGGGAGATGCGCACACGATAACACAGCACAAGATTAAGGGAGATGCGCACACGATAACACAGCACAAGATTAAGGGAGATGCGAACACGATAACACAGCACAAGAGGAAGGGAGATGCGCACACGATAACACAGCACAAGATTAAGGGAGATGCGCACACGATAACACAGCACAAGAGGAAGGGAGATGCGCACAAGATAACACAGCACAAGAGGAAGGGAGATGCGCGCAAGATAACACAGCACAAGAGGAAGGGAGATGCGCGCAAGATAACACAGAACAAGAGGAAGGGAGATGCGCACAAGATAACACAGCACAAGAGGAAGGGAGATGTGCACATGATAACGCAGCACAAGAGGAAGGGAGATGCGCACACGATAACACAGCACAAGAGGAAGGGAGATGCGCACATAATAACACAGCACAAGAGGAAGGGAGATGCGCACATGATAACACAGCACAAGAGGAAGGGAGATGCGCACATGATAACACAGCACAAGAGGAAGGGAGATGCGTACAAGATAACACAGCACAAGAGGAAGGGAGATGCGCACAAGATAACACAGCTCAAGAGGAAGGGAGATGCGCACACGATAACACAGCACAAGAGGAAGGGAGATGCGCACAAGATAACACAGCACAAGAGGAAGGGAGATGCGCACACGATAACACAGCACAAGAGGAACTGAGATGCGCACACGATAACACAGCACAAGAGGAAGGGAGATGCGCACACGATAACACAGCACAAGAGGAAGGGAGATGGGCACACGATAACACAGCACAAGATTAAGGGAGATGCGCACAAGATAACACAGCACAAGATTAAGGGAGATGCGCACACGATAACACAGCACAAGAGGAAGGGAGATGCGCACACGATAACACAGCACAAGAGGAAGGGAGATGCGCACAAGATAACACAGCACAAGAGGAAGGGAGATGCGCACACGATAACACAGCACAAAAGGAAGAAAGATGCGCACACGATAACACAGCACAAGAGGAAGAGAGATACGCAAAAGATAACACAGCACAAGAGGAAGGGAGATGCGCACAAGATAACACAGCACAGGAGGAAGGGAGATGCGCACAAGATGAAGGGAGATGCGCATAAGATAACACAGCACAAGAGGAAGGGAGGTGAGCACAAGATAACACAGCACAAGAGGAAGGGAAATGCGCACAAGATAACACGTCACAAGAGGAAGGGAGATGCGCACAAGATAACACAGCACAAGAGGAAGGGAGATGCGCACAAGATAACACAGCACAAGAGGAAGGGAGATGCGCACAAGATAACACAGCACAAGAGGAAGGGAGATGCGCACATGATAACACAGCACAAGAGGAAGGGAGATGTGCACAAGATAACACAGCACAAGAGGAAGGGAGATGCGCACAAGATAACACAGCACAGGAGGAAGGGAGATGCGCACAAGGTAACACAGCACAAGAGGAAGGGAGATGTGCACCAGATAACACAGCACAAGAGGAAGGGAGATGCGCACAAGATAACACAGCACAAGACAAAGGGAGATGCGCACAAGATAACATAGCACAAGACGAAGGGAGATGCGCACAAGATAACACAGCACAAGAGGAAGGGAGATGCGCACACGATAACACAGCACAAGACGAAGGGAGATGCGCACATGATAACACAGCACAAGAGGAAGGGAGATGCGCACAAGATAACACAGCTCAAGAGGAAGGGAGATGCGCACAAGATAACACAGCACAAGACGAAGGGAGATGCGCACAAGATAACACAGCACAAGAGGAAGGGAGATGCGAATAAAATAACACAGCACAAGATGAGGGAGATGCGCACAAGATAACACAGCACAGGAGGAAGGGAGATGCGCACACGATAACACAGCACAAGAGGAAGAGAGATGCGCACAAGATAACAAAGCACAAGAGGAAGGGAGATGCACGCATGATAACACAGCACAAGAGGAAGAGAGATGCGCACAAGATAACACAGCACAAGAGAAAGGGAGATGCGCACAAGATAACAGCACAAGAGGAAGGAAGATACACACAAGATAACACAGCCCAAGAGGAAGGGAGATGCGCACAAGATAACAGCACAAGAGGAAGGGAGATGCGCACAAGATAACAGCACAAGAGGAAGGGAGATGCACACATGATAACACAGCACAAGAGGAAGAGAGATGCGCACAAGATAACACAGCACAAGAGAAAGGGAGATGCGCACAAGATAACACAGCACAAGAGGAAGGGAGATGCGCACACGATAACACAGCACAAGAGGAAGGGAGATGCGCACACGATAACACAGCACAAGAGGAAGAGAGATGCGCACAAGATAACACAGCACAAGAGGAGGGGAGATGCGCACAAGATAACACAGCACAATAGGAAGGGAGATGCGCACAAGATAACAGCACAAGAGGAAGGGAGATGCGCACACGATAACACAGCACAAGAGGAAGAGAGATGCGCACAAGATAACACAGCACAAGAGGAGGGGAGATGCGCACAAGATAACACAGCACAAGATTAAGGGAGATGCGCACACGATAACACAGCACAAGAGGAAGGGAGATGCGCACAAGATAACACAGCACAAGAGGAAGAGAGATGCGCACAAGATAACACAGCACAAGAGGAGGGGAGATGCGCACAAGATAACACAGCACAAGATTAAGGGAGATGCGCACACGATAACACAGCACAAAAGGAAGGGAGATGCGCACACGATAACCCAGCACAAGAGGAAGGGAGATGTGCCCACGATAACACAGCACAAGAGGAGGGGAGATGCGCACAAGATAACACAGCACAAGAGGAAGGGAGATGCGCACAAGATAACACAGCACAAGAGGAAGGGAGATGCGCACACGATAACACAGCCCAAGAGGAAGGGAGATGCGCACAAGATAACACAGCACAAGAGGAAGGGAGATGCACACACGATAACACAGCACAAGAGGAAGGGAGATGCGCACAAGATAACACAGCACAAGAGGAAGGGAGATGTGCACAAGATAACACAGCACAAGACGAAGGGAGATGCGCACACGATAACACAGCACAAGAGGAAGGGAGATGAGCACAAGATAACACAGCACAAGATTAAGGGAGATGCGCACAAGATAACACAGCACAAGAGGAAGGGAGATGCGCACTAGATAACACAGCACAAGACGAAGGGAGATGCGCACACGATAACACAGCACAAGATTAAGGGAGATGCGCACAAGATAACACAGCACAAGAGGAAGGGAGAGGCACACATGATAACACAGCACAAGAGCAAGGGAGATGCGCACATGATAACACAGCACAAGAGGAAGGGAGATGTGCACAAGATAACACAGCACAAGAGGAAGGGAGATGCGCACACGATAACACAGCACAAGAGGAAGGGAGATGCGCACAAGATAACACAGCACAAGAGGAAGGGAGATGCGCACACGATAACAAAGCACAAGAGGAAGGGAGATGCGCACACGATAACACAGCACAAGAGAAAGGGAGATGCGCACACGATAACACAGCACAAGAGGAAGGGAGATGCGCACACGATAACACAGCACAAGAGGAAGGGAGATGCGCACATGATAACACAGCACAAGAGGAAGGGAGATGCGCACACGATAACACAGCACAAGATTAAGGGAGATGCGCACAAGATAACACAGCATAAGATTAAGGGAGATGCGCACACGATAACGCAGCACAAGAGGAAGGGAGATGCGCACAAGATAACACAGCACAAGACGAAGGGAGATGTGCACATGATAACACAGCACAAGATTAAGGGAGATGCGCACACGATAACACAGCACAAGATTAAGGGAGATGCGCACACGATAACACAGCACAAGAGGAAGGGAGATGCGCACACGATAACACAGCACAAGATTAAGGGAGATGCGCACACGATAACACAGCACAAGAGGAAGGGAGATGCGCACAAGATAACACAGCACAAGAGGAAGGGAGATGCGCGCAAGATAACACAGCACAAGAGAAAGGGAGATGCGCGCAAGATAACACAGCACAAGAGGAAGGGAGATGCGCACAAGATAACACAGCACAATAGGAAGGGAGATGTGCACATGATAACACAGCACAAGAGGAAGGGAGATGCGCACATGATAACACAGCACAAGAGGAAGGGAGATGTGCACATGATAACACAGCACAAGAGGAAGGGAGATGCGCACATGATAACACAGCACAAGAGGAAGGGAGATGCGCACATGATAACACAGCACAAGAGGAAGGGAGATGCGCACATGATAACACAGCACAAGAGGAAGGGAGATGCGCACAAGATAACACAGCACAAGAGGAAGGGAGATGCGCACAAGATAACACAGCTCAAGAGGAAGGGAGATGCGCACACGATAACACAGCACAAGAGGAAGGGAGATGCGCACAAGATAACACAGCACAAGAGGAAGGGAGATGCGCACACGATAACACAGCACAAGAGGAAGGGAGATGCGCACACGATAACACAGCACAAGAGGAAGGGAGATGCGCACTAGATAACACAGCACAAGAGGAAGGGAGATGGGCACACGATAACACAGCACAAGATTAAGGGAGATGCGCACAAGATAACACAGCACAAGATTAAGGGAGATGCGCACACGATAACACAGCACAAGAGGAGGGGAGATGCGCACAAGATAACACAGCACAAGAGGAAGGGAGATGCGCACACGATAACACAGCACAAGAGGAAGGGAGATGCGCACAAGATAACACAGCACAAGAGGAAGGGAGATGCGCACACGATAACACAGCACAAGAGGAAGAGAGATGCGCACACGATAACACAGCACAAGAGGAAGGGAGATACGCAAAAGATAACACAGCACAAGAGGAAGGGAGATGCGCACAAGATAACACAGCACAGGAGGAAGGGAGATGCGCACAAGATGAAGGGAGATGCGCATAAGATAACACAGCACAAGAGGAAGGGAGGTGAGCACAAGATAACACAGCACAAGAGGAAGGGAGATGCGCACGAAATGACACGGCACAAGAGGAAGGGAGATGCGCACAAGATAACACAGCACAAGAGGAAGGGAGATGCGCACAAGATAACACAGCACAAGAGGAAGGGAGATGCGCACAAGATAACACAGCACAAGAGGAAGGGAGATGCGCACATGATAACACAGCACAAGAGGAAGGGAGATGTGCACAAGATAACACAGCACAAGAGGAAGGGAGATGCGCACAAGATAACACAGCACAGGAGGAAGGGAGATGCGCACAAGGTAACACAGCACAAGAGGAAGGGAGATGTGCACCAGATAACACAGCACAAGAGGAAGGGAGATGCGCACAAGATAACACAGCACAAGACGAAGGGAGATGCGCACAAGATAACATAGCACAAGACGAAGGGAGATGCGCACAAGATAACACAGCACAAGAGGAAGGGAGATGCGCAAACGATAACACAGCACAAGACGAAGGGAGATGCGCACATGATAACACAGCACAAGAGGAAGGGAGATGCGCACAAGATAACACAGCTCAAGAGGAAGGGAGATGCGCACAAGATAACACAGCACAAGACGAAGGGAGATGCGCACAAGATAACACAGCACAAGAGGAAGGGAGAAGCGAATAAAATAACACAGCACAAGATGAGGGAGATGCGCACAAGATAACACAGCACAGGAGGAATGGAGATGCGCACACGATAACACAGCACAAGAGGAAGAGAGATGCGCACAAGATAACACAGCACAAGAGGAAGGGAGATGCATACATGATAACACAGCACAAGAGGAAGAGAGATGCGCACAAGATAACACAGCACAAGAGAAAGGGAGATGCGCACAAGATAACAGCACAAGAGGAAGGGAGATACGCACAAGATAACACAGCCCAAGAGGAAGGGAGATGCGCACAAGATAACAGCACAAGAGGAAAGGAGATGCGCACAAGATAACAGCACAAGAGGAAGGGAGATGCACACATGATAACACAGCACAAGAGGAAGAGAGATGCGCACAAGATAACACAGCACAAGAGAAAGGGAGATGCGCACAAGATAACACAGCACAAGAGGAAGGGAGATGCGCACACGATAACACAGCACAAGAAGAAGGGAGATGCGCACACGATAACACAGCACAAGAGGAAGAGAGCTGCGCACAAGATAACACAGCACAAGAGGAGGGGAGATGCGCACAAGATAACACAGCACAAGAGGAAGGGAGATGCACACAAGATAACAGCACAAGAGGAAGGGAGATGCGCACACGATAACACAGCACAAGAGGAAGAGAGATGCGCACAAGATAACACAGCACAAGAGGAGGGGAGATGCGCACAAGATAACACAGCACAAGATTAAGGGAGATGCGCACACGATAACACAGCACAAGAGGAAGGGAGATGCGCACAAGATAACACAGCACAAGAGGAAGAGAGATGCGCACAAGATAACACAGCACAAGAGGAGGGGAGATGCGCACAAGATAACACAGCACAAGATTAAGGGAGATGCGCACACAATAACACAGCACAAGAGGAAGGGAGATGCGCACACGATAACACAGCACAAGAGGAAGGGAGATGTGCACAAGATAACACAGCACAAGAGGAAGGGAGATGCGCACAAGATAACACAGCACAGGAGGAAGAGAGATGCGCACAAGATAACACAGCACAAGAGGAAGGGAGATGCGCACACGATAACACAGCACAAGAGGAATAGAGATGCACACACGATAACACAGCACAAGAGGAAGAGAGATGCGCACAAGATAACACAGCACAAGACGAAGGGAGATGCGCACAAGATAACACAGCACAAGAGGAAGGGAGATGCTCACACGATAACACAGCACAAGAGGAGGGGAGATGCGCACACGATAACACAGCACAAGAGGAAGAAAGATGCGCACAAGATAACACAGCACAAGAGGAGGGGAGATGCGCACAAGATAACACAGCACAAGATTAAGGGAGATGCGCACAAGATAACACAGCACAAGAGGAAGGGAGATGCGCACAAGATAACAGCACAAGAGGAAGGGAGATGCGCACACGATAACACAGCACAAGAGGAAGGGAGATGCTCACACGATAACACAGCACAAGAGGAGGGGAGATGCGCACACGATAACACAGCACAAGAGGAAGAGAGATGCGCACAAGATAACACAGCACAAGAGGAGGGGAGATGCGCACAAGATAACACAGCACAAGATTAAGGGAGATGCGCACAAGATAACACAGCACAAGAGGAAGGGAGATGCGCACAAGATAACAGCACAATAGGAAGGGAGATGCGCACACGATAACACAGCACAAGAGGAAGGGAGATGCGCACACGATAACACAGCACAAGAGGAAGGGAGATGCGCTTTGCTGTAGCATCATATCCCAAGCTGCAGTGCCCTGAGCCAAGCAGCGGTGCAGCATGCTTCTGGGCTGCTGTCAATCTTCCAAAAACACTCTATTAGAAGTTAAAAGTCATCTTTCAAATAGTCCTTTCTGCGTAGGGTAAGAGATTTCACTTCAAATACAGAGTGACGTGTGTTTGCACACCCTGTCTGCACTTACAGCCAACAAGCACTTTCAGAAGGAAAGGTCATAAATCCCCAGGACCCCACGAGGAGCGTGGTGAGTTATATCACCCGGTTCCTTCTCACCACTGAGACGAAAGGTCACCTTGCAGCGCCTCGTGACCACTGCTCACTCCACAATTACCAAGTGCTAGAATTCAGCCTCCCGCCGTATTCCCACAGAATAGATTCTCGTCCCCGGAATAGATGCCGAGGTCAGGGGGTCCCGTGTTTCCAGAGGAGCGCGGGATATCTTTACCCCGGTCCCTGGAAGGCCTCCCTTCCTCCCGGAGGCCTGGGATTCTCAGCCCGCGCGCCCCTCGACGCCCAGGCGCTATTTTTAAACGCCTTTGGCCGTGAAGGCCATCGGAGGGATGCTGAGATGTCGCTGTCTCCCGCATCCGTCACGGGACGCCGCACACGCCGTGGCCGTCAACTCTTTATTTTTAAGAGCAGAGTGAAAAGAATTGATGCCTCCAAACAGGTCCTTGAAGAGACTCCAATGAACGGCGTCAGCGCTGAGAGCGGTGTGGTGTCCGGAGACACGGGACAAGGGAATGCCTAGGCCGCAAAGTGGGGCCTAACTATGACTGACAAAGAATGACGCAACACTGGCTAACAGTTAGGGCCAAAGACCTCGAGCGACCTTATGACCGTTTATTTAACCTCAGGGGCTGCCCCGCCCCCGAGGCGTATGCGTGCGTGCATGCGTATGTGTGCGGGCCGGGTGGCTCCATTACTACATCCCTCCAAACTCACAGATCAATAGTCCCGGCCATGAGATGTCTTGAATCAGTTCATATTCCATGCATAGTCCTTTAATCGTTGGTTGGGGGTCGGATTGGGTCGCAGGTGATATCGTTGGCTTTGACGACTTTCCAGACCTCCTGTCTCCACTGGTTGCTCAGGGCGATGTTGATCATTGCTCGATGAGTTTCCAGGGCTGATGTTGTCGGCTGGTTCGGGTCTCTGTGAAGTCGATCTTTCTTCTTCTTGTGGGGACGTGGGTGACTCCATGCGCGCTGGCTCCTGGTCTCCGCCTTCCGCCTCCTCAGATGCAGAGCCGGCGTGTCCACTTTCGCAAGAGACACGCTTAAACCATGACACGTTTCGAGTCACGGCTCGTGTGCCTCTGGATGCGGACACCATGGTGCCGTGCACATTCACGATCTCCCACACTTCTGGTTCAAAAGCTGAGTCGTATTTTGAATGTCGGTGTCGGTTCTTGAGGACCACTTTGTCTCCGACTACTAATGACCTAGCTTGGGCTCTCCTGGCTTGACTGGCTTTGTCGTTTGTGCGCCTCCGTCGATCTTGGGTGGCTTCGTGGTTTATTTCTGGGGGGCACCAGGTAGGTGTAGCTGGCACGCAGTCTCTGGGTACCTTCTTGAATACTAGGTGCGCAGGAGCGCAGCGGGTGGTCGAGTGGGGTGTCTGTCGATATGCGCTGAGGAACTGTGACAGGCACTCTTCGGCGTCCTCCCTTCTTTCCACGCCAATTTGCAGCGCGCGGTTCAGAGTCCGCATAAATCTCTCGACTTCCCCGTTTGCCTGGGGCCATTGTGGAGTGATTTTTCTGTGGTGGATGCCCCGGGCAGCGAGGTATGCCTGGAAGTCTTTCCCCTGAAAAGGAGGGCCATTGTCCGACCTCACTTCTTCTGGCAGGCCTACCATGGCGAATACTCTCTCCAGGGCCTTCTTGACATGGTGGAACGCTGTGGAGGGTACAATTTCCACTATTGGAAAATGGGAGTAGGAGTCGATTAAGACAAGGGTGTGCCGTCCATCTGGGAATGATCCAAAGTCCACACTTATTTTTGACCATGGCTCTTTACAGGGATCTTCTGTGATCACAGGGTGAGGAGCAGGTTCCCGGCCTGTGATTGTGCACGAATGGCAGTTGCCAACCTCTTTCTCTACCGCTGCGTCCATGCCGGCGAACCATACTTTGTTGCGCAGCCGTCCTTTTGTTTTTGACACCCCTTGGTGGCCTTGGTGCGCGAGGCGTACGACTTCTCCTTGTAACCTTGCAGGTACCACAATCGCTGTCCCTCGGAGGATCACACCATGGGGTCCGATGCTCAGCTCGCTCTGAGCCCTCCACAGTTGTTGCCTTGCCAGCTGTTCCTGGGGCGTGAGAGCGCTGACTCCATCCAGAAAATTTTTCCAGTTTCTATTTGCCAGCGTTGCTTTTACTTTGATGAGGCACTCGTCCTCATCTGTGGCCTTTCCGATGTCTTCCAGCGTCAGGGCTACTGGGCAAGCGTCTTGAGAGATCATTCGGACGTATTCCTCAACGTCGTCTTCATCACTTCCAGTTTGGACTGCATTTGAGGAGCCGGGGTGTCTTGACAGGAAGTCCGCAGGATTGTCGGCTCCAGGCCGATAGATGACCTCGAACCGGTATTTTTGGAGTTGCACAGCCCATCTTTCAATCCTGGGCGGGGCGAGCCTAGCGGTTCCTGCAAACAAAGGCACAAGGGGCTTGTGGTCAGACACTACTTTGAACTCATGTCCAAACAGGTAGAGGTGAAAATGCTGGCACGCCCATTTGATGGCCAGTGCTTCACGTTCAATTTGGGCGTACCGCATCTCCGTTGCGGTCAGTGCTCTGCTAGCGTAGGCTGTCGGCACCCATTCATGGGCTTCTGTCTCCTGCATGAGGACGGCCCCTAACCCAACGGGACTCGCGTCCACAACGACTTCCGTGCGCCGGTGTGGCCTGAAGTATGCCATGACTTTGTCGTCCATTAACGCAGCCTTGATTGCCGCGAAGGCTTCATCTTCCTTGGCAGTCCACGCCCACGGTTGGTTCGATTTGGTGAGGGTGCGTAGTGGCTCGGAGAGGGATGCCAATCCAGGGATGAAACGACCACAGTACGTGGCCATCCCCAAGAAACTTCTGACCTCAGTAGCTGACATCGGTTTGGGAGCTGCCCGGATGGCGTCCGCTTTCTTCGGATCGACCTGAAGTCCCTCCCTGGAGAAGATGTACCCGAAGAAGTCCACTGATTCCTTGTAGAAGGAACATTTTTCCCTATGGAGAGTGAGGCCGTGATCGGCAAGGCGCTGCAACGTGGCTCGGAGGTGAACGTGGTGCTCTTCCAAGGTTTTGGAGAAGACAAGGATGTCATCACTTAGGTTTATGACCCCTGTTAAGCCTGAGAGAGTCTCCCTGATGGCGTTCTGAAAAACTTCAGCCGCCGACGACACCCCAAAGCTCAGCCGTTTGTACCTCCGGAGTCCGACATGGGTGGAGAATGTCGTGATGTTGCGACTGTCCGGGTGAAGCTCAAGCTGGTGATATCCAGCATTGAGGTCTAATTTGGAAAACCAGCGTGCACCGTTGAGATCTCCCACGATGTCGTCCATAGTTGGTGTTAGATGCCTCTCCCTTTTCACTGCTTTGTTTGGAAGACGCATGTCCACACACAGGCGTATTGCACCTGGCTGCTTCGGCTTAGGAGCGATCACGAGCGGCGATACCCAGGGCGTCGGGCCCGACACTTTTTCGATTACCCCCAATTCTTCAAGTTTGCGCAGTTCTTCCTCTACTTGCTTCCGCAGGTGAAACGGCACTCGTCTGTGTCGGAGGGCAGTGGGACGGACCGTTGGGTCAACGTGTAGTTTGAACTTTCTTCCTTTTAAGCATCCGAGTCCTTTGAAAAGGGTCGGGAAGTCTCGCAAGATAGCATCCGCGTGCAGTTCATGCACTTGTCGCGCGAAGAATACCAGTTGCAAATCTTCCGCCGTGTGGCAGCTCAGGAGTGTGCCACGCCTGCCCCCGGTAACATGGAATTTGGTCTTGACTTGTTGATCGTTGCAAGCAGCTGTCACTTCGATTACTCCCCTCAGAGGAAGCGGGTCGTCGCTGTCGTAAGTGTATATCTTTGCGTTTGAAGGAGACAGTGGTGGGCGTGGAGACAATAACTCATATTGCGTGCTGTCCATCACGTTTACTGATGCCCCAGTGTCAATGAGTGCTTGCACGGGAGAGCCAGCAATGGAGATCTCACACATCGGGGGTGGGCGTCTTCTAGAACCTTCTCTCCCCACGAAGGAGACAAAGAAAACATTGTCATCATCGTCGTCAATGTGGAACGCTGATCTGGAGGCATCACTGCACGGGCCTGGATCTTCCAAGGAGAGTTGCCGCACCGCCTGTGTAGGGCCTCTTCCGCTCGAGCTAAACCGGCGGTTCCCGCTGCTGCGACACACTTTCGCAAAATGATTCGCTTTTCCGCAGTTGGAGCATACTTTTCCTCTCGCGAAACACCTTCCACTTGCAGGGTGTTCCATGCCGCAGTTCCCACAGGGGTTCCGGGAAGTGGCTTGTGAGGCTCCCCTTTGTGTTTGTGGCCGGCGCCTTATAGCGTCTACTTGTTCCTCCTTGATGTGAGGGGTCTTTGTGGGGGCGCCGGGTCGGTCAAGAGCAGCTTGCATTTCGTCAGCTCTGGCGTTGGAGAGCTCATGCGAGCGCGCAAGGACGAGGACCTCGTCGAGAGAGATACGTGGTTGCCTAAGGATGAGGCGTCTGAGTTGTACCGACCGGCACCCTTGGATTAGTTGTGCGCGAATCTCTAGGCGCTGGTCAGGAAGTTCGCAGGCAATAGCTAGTTTCCGTAACCGGGCATAGAAAGAATCAATGGGCTCCGTCTCTCCCTGCCTGGCTTGGCGCAGCTTAAACCATTCGTAGTCAGGGTTCACCCTGGGGTCGAAGTAGAGATTTAATGCCCGTACTGCGGCTTCGTAGTCTTGTTCTCCTCCCCGATCTGGCAATGTCTCAAAGAGTTCATATAGCTCATCCCCGCCATAACACATAAGCAAAGAGCGCTTGACTTTGCCATCAGTCTCACGGACGCCGATAAAGTAGTGCTCCAATCTTCCAATCCACAGACGCCATCTTGCCGCAGCCGTGGGTGGATCCGCCAGCTCGCTGAACGGAGGAAGCGGCGCTGCAAGGCCATGCCCAGGGGGGGCTGCAGCAGCGGTTGTGGCAGCACCAGGAGCCGGACCAGGAACAACGAGCGGCATGGCCGGGGGACCTGTAGGAGCAGGCGGTTGGTTCTGTGCAGGTGTCGCGGCAGCAGCACCACCATCGGCTTGCTGATCGTTCATTGTCGTAGCAGTAGTAGGGACACGTAGGGAAACACGATGTGAGAGGGTGAGGCAGGGTAGGCGCAGTGAGGTACAGATCCCACGTGGCAGAGGAGAAAACGCCGGGTAACTAGGCTTTTATTCCAAGCTAGGCGTGTAGAAATTATGCTGTAGGACAGGCTCCAAACAGCCAAGGGTGCAGTGTTGGTTGTTGAGGCGGTCGATCTGACTAGGAGCGAGCCGATTCGCCGTCTGGTCAATGGCCGAGTGAAAACAAAACTCCTTTCCAGTCAATTTCAGCGTCCGCCCAATGCGTGTGGATACGCAGGGCCCTTCGCACCGGTCGGCAGCCTGAAATCTGAGCTGACAGGGCTTACGCGACCTTGTGCAGTGTGCGCATGCGCGAGCCCACGGCTCTGAGCGCGGCCGCTGAGGTACAGGCGCGAGGGCCGAGGATTACCCCCCGAAGCGCCGGCGGCAGGCGGTGAAGCGCACACGGAGGCGGCAGGAAAGTGAACGGCAGCGTGAGCGCCGGTAAGCGGCCAGAAAGGCTGGGTGGCGGGCGTCGGTTGAGGCCTCAGAGAAGCGCAAGCTCACCTGACGCACCACGGCCTGGTGCACACGTCACACGCGGCAGCACCACCTCAGGGCTCGGCCGAACAGGGATGACCGGCACAGCTGCGTGGCGAGGCACGGGTAACGAAAGTCCGCCTCGTCGCCAGTGTGGTGTCCGGAGACACGGGACAAGGGAATGCCTAGGCCGCAAAGTGGGGCCTAACTATGACTGACAAAGAATGACGCAACACTGGCTAACAGTTAGGGCCAAAGACCTCGAGCGACCTTATGACCGTTTATTTAACCTCAGGGGCTGCCCCGCCCCCGAGGCATATGCGTGCGTGCATGCGTATGTGTGCGGGCCGGGTGGCTCCATTACTACAAGCGGCTCGGCCTTCAACGAGTACGAACGTGTCGAAAGGCTGAGCCATGGTTAATGTGTCGGCAGCAATAGAGGAGAGCAGGACACGACACCTCTCGTCACTGTCCTTGTTAACCGTGGTTATCTCTTTCTCTTCCTGCTGTATGAATGTATGTTGTTTCTGTATAGCGCCAATCCAGCCAAAAAGGTGTCAAGCGCTGTACAGGGTCAAACTCTATCACAAAGTCAAGAGTGATGGGCAGGCACCTGCTCTGTGGACTGTTGATGCCTTGTGATGTAGTGTTCATTGAATAGGTGCGTCTTCAGCTCTTTCCTAAATTGGGGCAGCTTTGGGGCGGTCCTGATGGAGACAGAGAAGATTCTGGGTGCATAAATGGAGAAGGGGGGCTGCCTTGTTTTTTCATGGTAACACTTCTTGGTCTGCAGTCTGATGGTGCCCTGGCTTCGGGTGTGCAGGAGCGACCAGAGGTTATGAGTCTGTCTGTGTTGGACAGGCCACGTGAAGGGCTTGCTCCCTCCCTGCATGACAGGTCCCGAGCCCCGGCCCACCAGGTGTTACCCCCGGAAGCAACCCGCACCCCGTCCCCTACGGGACTCCTGACCACAGACATCTCCGTATCATGGGGCCGAGCCACCACCAGCTTCATCGCCCGGCCCGGCCGCCATCTTGGACACTGCACCACGAGGCCGCGTGGCCTCAGCTCGAGCCTAACCCTGGGCCTGGCCAGACCCCGCCATCCCGGCACCAACATCCACCCAGGAGGTGAACGGACCACTTGGCAGGTCAATGGGAGAAAGAAGTGTCGATGGCTCTCCCCCGCCAGGTGCCGATCGCCCCCAGCTCCCCCGGGCGCTGGCTCCACCCCCCTGCTGGGTGTCTGGACTCCCTCATCCCGGAACTCCCGACCTCCAAGTGCGAGGGTCCGGACATCAAAGGGCGCCAGACCTATAACTGGGGCAGCTTCAGAGCAGGAAGGCAGTTGTATCCTGGAGTCGAGAGACACCGTGACAAACTCATCCTTGACGGACTACTGGCGCTGCCGTAGCCCTGCCTCGTGAACTGTTGTCCTACTTGCTGGCGCTGCCGCAACCTACTGCATCCTTCATCCTCGTCGGGACCTGCTGGCGCTGCCGCGGACCGTTGCAACTACCACCTTCACCGGGACCTGCTGGCGCCGCCGCGGACCGTCGCTACCTACGATCATCTCGGGACCTGCCGGCGCTGCCGCGGCCCGTCCACCTAGAACGCCGAGCTCGAGGATTGTGAGCTATCCATCATATCATCGCATCTACCAGATTGGTAACAAGACTGTCCCGCTACCCCCTTTCCCATCCAAGAGACTAGAATCGAGGGGACCCCTGAGTCCTGACCTCCTTGTACCATCCTATCGTACCTAAAGATTGCTTATAAAGAACGTAAACCTTATCTTTGTGTGGTGTCCTTCTGTGGGGGGGAAGTTACTCGTCTGTACGATCGCTGGAGACGGCTCTCCCCGGAGACCTCTCCTCTTGTCCTCGGCCGACCCTCCCGGTCTGTCTAACATTGGTGGCCAGCGGCGCGATCCGAATCAACGCGTAATCGTACAGAGAGTAACTCACCCCACAACTAAACCACAATGACAACCAAAGAAAGCGGATCCACCGAGAAATTCCAGATGGAGAAATTGGAAGAGTACAACCATCGAGAGTTGAAACAATTCTGCATTGAACTAGGCATTGCTACCACCGGTCTGAGCACTAAAGACGATTTCAAGCACGCCATTGAGTCTTGGGCCGAAACCGGGGCCGCCAGACCCCCGGACCAAAACGTTGCAGCATCAGAGAGGAACACCACGGCTCCTGAGGAGCGAAGAACAGGTATCTCGCAGGAGGAGATCCAAGAGAGAGAAAGAAGCAGACTTCATGAGTTAGAAATGGCATGGCTCAAAATGGACGGTGAACTGAAATTAGCCGAACAAAAACTGAACCTCAAACATATGCGACTCCGAGAAGAACGGGAAGAAAAACAGAGGCAAAGAGAGCTCGAAGAAAAGAGACTAGCGTACGAACACGAGCGCAAACTGGCAGAATTAGACCTGCGGAAGCAAAACAAAGAACTAGGGGTGCCCGAGCAACCGCGCACCCCAGGAGCAACAGAGAAAAAGGTCCACATCCCCAAGGATGTCGTCCGAGAGTATTTCCGAGATGACGACATACAACAGTGGTTCAAGGCCTACGAGATCGCCATGACCTCCCACAGGATCGACCGAAGTGACTGGGGAGCCGGTGTAGCAGGGTTTCCGTTCTCCCACAGAACTGTGCATAGAGATCTAGAACCTCAGTGAGTTAGGATGATCCAAAACTCATCTCAGTGTCAGAAATCCCCTTACCTAGCTAGCTACAGTGTCTCATGGGTCATTATGGAATGATCCATGTCTTAGACAAACCAGAACATGAACTTTAGAATACCTCAGGAATCGTGGAACACATGAACACTCTTTCGTTATATAATCATTTCAAACCAAAACTGAGAGTCAAAGAACACAAGTGCAAGTTTGAAATATTTATTATTCAATGCAAAGTTCTCAAACGCAGTATCTTGTATAATACTAAAATGCAGATTATAAAAATCAGCGTTAGCAGCATAGTCACTAATCCATAGTAAGCAAAAGGTGATAGCATGTTACAATGCAAAATCTATAGAAATCTATATCACCTATATTTCGCGCACCCTATTTAGTATATTATTTTATATCTAAGAAGGTCTCATTCGGGCTTTAGCAGGGCGGACCCATACCTCTAAATGTCAGTAGGAGTAGATCACATCAACAGCTACCAGCTCTCTTCATGCGCAGCACCAAGTGTCTACGTTCATTCCGTGTAACTCTATCTTAAACCCGCGTAGAGCCCAAAATGTTGGCATCAACATTATTTGTGTTATGTCTAATGTGGTGCGAGGATCAGAGCTCCCAGCAACCTTGTGTTAGGTTATTCTTAGAGTGTGCAGCTCTCAGTGTGCAGACAGTTGTACCAAGTGTACCAGGCAAAGCTGATAGCATAGTAATAACATATTATTCTCAAATAAATCACATCACCGCTTCTAGGTTGAAAGCGACAACAACAAGTAGGTGTCGTGTGCAAAACTGAAGCCAAAGGAAAAATGTCTGTTTAAACATGTAATACACTCATGCTAACTTAACGCAATATATGTAACGAAGTATCCATATGACACCCCCCCATTGATCCGAGCACCGTCAAACATAAGGGAAAAGGCAATACTAAATCAGATACATAAAATGAAAGCAAAGTTCAATAATCTTGAGCTAAAATAAGCTAAAAAAATATGTATGAATGAATATGTATGAATGCCTACAATGGCCTCAAACCTAAAAAAAAAAAAAACTCTCGAACCAAAAGTTAATCGCCAGGTCTCAAAAATATGAAATGTAGGACCAGGTCGCATTAATTCAAATGTCTGTAAGAGAAAAAATAAGGCACTTATCAGATTCCCAAAGTCATGTGCCACATTGACGTTATCCTCAGCGACATCACGTGATTGAACTCTCCATCATCTGAACACAGTCCATCCCTCCAATTCAGCAAGGGGAAAGTCATATTTCATAATAAAGCATTCCTCCCAGGCATCTCACGATTGGAAAGTATATGCAAAGAAAGTTGCAACAGCCTCCAGTATGAAATCGCTGCCATCATCCGAAAATAGTTCAGCAATCCAATTCAGCAATGGGAAAGAACATACGTGCTCCTCCAGCATCGGATCCTCCTGTAACGTCAGAGGACAACTCGGTGGGTTCACCAGATCGCTGTGTGTCAGAAAGGCATCCGCCGCTGCAGAGATCTCCCATTGGCCCAGTACTCCATTTATTGCTGCCAAGGCCATAACTCTTTCGCCAGAACAAATCAGCTCGTGAGCCACCACGGGACGCATTAGCTGATCAAAATCGACGTCAGGAGCAGTCCTCAAGCATAGGCACAAATCAATGGCCCAATCGAACTCGCAGCTCAGGCAGTGAAACACAGGTTGGACACACGTGAAGTCGGTGAACCGAAATGACAATCTATAAGCCGTGCTTAATGCTGCAAGCGGCAATGTTCCATAGTAATTGAGCATCCGATTACGGCAGTGTCAGGAGGCGTTGAACGGCTTCTTGCGCAGGATGGGCATCCATGTTTTATGAAGAAAAACACCAACAAAATGCCAGCGGCTACAGCCAGTAAAACAGGTAGTCCACCAAACAGACTCGAAAAAATAGAGTGGAAAAACGTGGGAATGATACCAAAAACTTTTTCAAATGTAGTCACGAGGCCACTGCTAACCAATTTAAAAAAATGTGCAAGCCCAGTCGTGGAAGATGCATTAAAAATCTGGTGCACCAGCTCACAGAAATGAAACGGCAAATCAGTATTTAAAAGCGCCTGCACCTCTGTGCGTGTGTTAGCTATGTGAAGGACATAATTTTCCCGGGCCGAACTCAGGGTCACTTGTTTTTGAGACAAAAGGGCCCTTATTCTGCTTAAACCATTGAACTTCGCTTCCAAGGTTGGAATCCGTGGCCAGATGGAGACATCTGAAGATCCATGCGTGGGTGGGTATAGAACATTCTTGCAACACACCACACGCTCTGATACAGTTACCACATAAGCCACACCAATTAATAACCCACAACATAACTCGTTGTTTAAAAGCAAATAACTACCATTAGTCAATAATGTAAATGTAGGAACTACTGCTGGAACTGGCGTGCCTTTTAAAACACATGCTAAATTTGGCCGGTCTTGATTACAAGAACCGTGTAACTGAATGTGTCTGCATATTAATGAATGGTCAGGTGACTGTGTGCATTCCTCACCATTAAGATTCACTTCTTTTCCATCCTTCAGACATCTGTATGTGTATGGTAATGACCATGCCTCATGTAGGAATGCATTGCCCAGTGGTTCATATCGTCCTATAGCAATATACCGCATACAATTAGTAAATTTGTATAAGGGAAATGGTAATGTAATTAATCCATGAATAAGCCACGTGGCAGTAGTGGTTTCAGCAACAGAGAAAGGCAAGGATTCTAGCTTTTCAATATGTAACATAGAAAATGACGCATCGCGCATGGAAAGCATGCGTTGCTTTTCAGTCAGATTAAAAGGGGCGAAAAGGGACGAAACGTTCAACGAGTTCCAGGGAACTCGACCAGCCTTAAGTGTCTGTAGGGTCCATGCAAACTGCATTACAGAACGCAACTGATTTTGACCATGATATAACGTGGACACTTCATCATGTACAATATCAACAACAGAAGAAACAATATTATCCAACGTGTAAATCCTGGAAGAAAGCATGTTAATACTGTTATCGACCACTGCAAGCACTTTTTCCAAATTTGCTTGATCAATAGCTCTCAGGCGTTTAGCAGCCTCAATCTGTGAAAATTTCCAAATCTCATTGTACACAGCATAAAGCCAGCGTTTAGATCTACCCCTAGCCGGGCCTTTTATAAAATCATTTAGCTCTATATTCTCATTCAACTGGGACAGATGCAGTTTAACTGCAGCCAAAGTGGAATGTTGTAACCAGTTCTGACACAATTTGCCTACTGAATAAGTAGTAACAGTGTGATCTGTTTCAAACCTGGGATCTGGCCTGATGTGTGTAAAACCTTCAGACAAACCCAAAAAACGACGTTGGCAAGAATCAGAGCTTCTTTGCCACAAAAGCCACCCCTCTGGATCAAAACTGGAAATATTAAAGGAGGAATTGTGCAAAAGTGCTTGTATCCCACTGATGGACAATGTAGTGAAATTACTCCAACCTGAGTATTCTTCCAAATCAGGGATGGTAGGTGTATTTAATTTTTTAGATGTAGCCAATCCAAAGCATGTTGTTTGGGAAATAGTAGAATTTAAAAACAACATGTGATTCGGGATGAGACATGCACGATGCAAAGCCTCAGTGCCTTGTACCTGCCAATCTTTGGTACCCCAAACCGATTTAAGGTCAATAGCCTCCTTCCATAACTCATAACCATCCATAGCTAATTTGTCTAGAAAGGACTTCGAATACAGCAATTTTGTATCGGTAAGTCTAACTTTGGACATGAATTTCTGTTTCACTTTAAAATAAAACGACTCAGGATTTGACTGATTAAAATCTGTAAAATAAGAGTATTTTCCCAGAAATGTACTTGAGCTCCCCTGTAAAGGAGCAGGGCAATGTTCCCACTGTGTGTAATTCACAGGAACCCTCCTGGAACTTGTTTTGTGTAAGAAATGATTTCCATAATGTTGATAACAAAACAAATCACCATAATTGACAGAATCTAAGTACAAATCCTCAGCATCAAAGGCCGCATAATATTTCAAATCAGAGAACAATGCTTCTACAGCCTGTAGATCCCAATCATCAGAACGAATATCTTGCTTAATCACATCTCCCATGTTTACTCTAAGCACATTAGGAACATTAATAACTTCTGTGGGGCCATGTATCTGAAACCTAACCGCATCCCACACAATCCCATCAAGGACAGGCCAAGCAGTAATCTCTACTGTATTCAAGTCTCTTTTTAGTCTGTGTGCTGAATGTGAGGAGGAAAGAGGGGCCAATGTTCCATTAAGGTACCGAATTCCTGTTCTTTCTTTCACATAATGGCCATCGATCAGGCGGAAAAAATAAAACACAAAACCAATTGACATAAAAAGATAAAATGAAAATAGTATCAGCCAAACGTATGTCCAAGGTGGAATTAGAAAATGTTTTTTAAACAACGTGGCATATTTTGCAATAGTCGATGGTTTCTTTGAAAGTTCCGAATCAGAGTCAAAAGAGAATCTAGACTGGTTAGCCAAACGAGCTTGTAAATCGGACATAGATAAATCAGCAGGATCTGCATAGGTCAATTCATCAATGTTAGTAACAGGAATAGTATTTAATAAAGGACTGGATATGGCAGGCATCTCGAGGGACACCTCCTGTTCTGCGCCAGATGTAATAGCCAGCACAGAGTGCCTCACCATGGAAGGACAGGATACAGCCGGTGTCATGCTATGAAGAATCGGCCACCCTGTGTGTCTTGACATTGTCAATAGAAATAAATCTGTTTTCTTTACGACCTGGAAGTGGTGGTAAAATGACTGTTCTTGTGCCCTTCACTCCAAGTACTCGAACCGGTGCACGATACGAGGGACCAAACTCTTTCTTGTTATCGATCTTCTCTCGAACCAGTTCTCCAACTTGGGGCAGCCAGCCAACTACCGGGATCTGCAACGCATCATCCGACGTGGAGGGCAAGTGTTCCTTAGCAAGACTGTCTCTGGTCTTTTGTAGATTCTGTAAAACATTGCAATGTTCATCTACGTCAAAGGCCGCGGCCTGGGCCTGGCAGTCTGCACCATCGAGGTCAGGGACGTACATCTTGATACCAAAGAGCATTTCGTATGGGGTCCGCCCACCCAGAGACCTTCTAGGGAGATTATTAAGCGCACGCTGCACGCCATAGAGGTGGGTCAGCCAGTTTCTACCAGTGCCTATAACTCGGGCTGTCAAAGATTGCTTTAAGTCGCGGTTCATTCGTTCTACTACACTATTGCCCTCAGGCCTGTAGGGACTTGAAAACTTGACTTGGACTCCCAACGAAACCATAGCATCCTTATACGCCTTAGAGGCGAAAGCCGGACCCTGGTCCGAATGGAAAGTACCACAGGCAAAGATTCCCACAAAGACACGCAAATCCTTAATGACAGTCCGCGAATCAGCGCTTCGATGCGGCCATAACCACACAAAGCGTGTGCATGAGTCAACTGCTACTAAGATGTATTTATACGCAGTATCAGAGGAAAAAGGACCGCAGTGATCCAAATAAACGCAACCAAGCGGTTTATTAGAGATGTACAACTGAGTCTGAGGCGGACGCGCAGCAGTAGAAGGCTTAATCTGCTGACAAATGTCACACATAAGGACATAATTGCGCGTCTGTTTGTACAGTCCCCGCCACCAGAACCTTTGTTGTAGCTGAGTTACAGTGGCTGAGACGCCCGCATGCGCAGACGCCACACCTTCATGAGCCGCTGTAATCAGAGAAGCCCTGCGATCCGAGTTGGGAACTAGACGTTCACCAACTTCCGGAATTTTCACATAAGGAACCTTATCGGGACTTAAGTGGTATGTGTACTTCGAAGGGAACCCCGCAGGATATTTACCTCCCTTCTCCGTGGCAGCAACAGCCGCCAAGATGTCATCATCTATTTTGCTTTTGGACCTCGTGACTGCTGCAACTAAGTATTTTGATACCGCAGACTTCGCTGCCTCATCAGCAAGCGAATTACCAACAGCGTGGACCCCCACGCGCTGGTGGCCGAGAGTATGAATCACAAACACGAGCGGCAGTTTCTCTTTAAGTTCCGCCACTCGGACCCAGATCATTTTATGTTTTATTGTGCTACCTTTGGAATCACGAAAATCATTCTGAATCCAAAAAAACAAGTTCTCATTGTAAGACTGGACACAGTAGTAAGAATCACTTACGATTAAAGTCGTCACACTTGGATCAGCGTACTCCAATGCGAGCATTAGAGCACGAAGCTCTGCTAATTGTGCGGTGCAGTCCCCTAGCGTTTGCGTGTGCACGACACTGGACTTGAACTCATCGTTCACCATGGCACCGACCACAATGGCGCAAGCGGAAACGTAGGCATGTTTAGAGCCATGCGCAACCTGCGCCGAACCATCAGTGTAAATGATACAATGGAAATCCTCCAACGGCCGCATCGCTAAAGGAGCAGGATGAACAAACTCATACTGTAAATACTCCTGCGACCGTAAAGCGGCGTCAAAAATAAACGTGACATCCTGGGATGTCAAGGATGTAGCCCACTGAATCCACCGAGGGTGCAAAGCTTTAGAATTCGGTACACTGGCTTTCGTGACCGCCTCCAAGGCAGGACACGGGGTAACAACCAACATGCGCTTTCCCTGCGACAGGGCACGTTCCTTAAGAATTGCCATCTGCACAGCCGTTAAAACTTTCTCCACAGTGGAAAAACGCAGTTCAGCCGAAGTGTATAAGTGTGACTTGTAAGCAATAGGTACAGTATCCCCTTCATTAAAAGTCAGGTACGTGAAACCCACCGTCCCAGGGATAATTCTTATCACCAGGTTGGTCTGGTTATCACGAGTCTGTAAGTAGTCAGAAGCGAGCAAATCAGCCTGCAAAGACTGCAGAATGGCTGAATGCTCAGGCAGCCAGCATGATTTGGAAAAAGAAGGTTGTATCAAGGCATATAAAGGCTTGATACGCTGGGCATATTCCGGAATGTAAGTCCTCCCGAAATTTAAAAAACCCAGCAAAGACTGTAATTTTTTCAGCGTTGTCGGAGAGCGCAACTGCGTGCACTTCTCCAGGAACTGAGGAGCCAACCCCTTTCCTTCGTGGTTAAGTTCATAACCCAGAAACAACACTGTGTACTCCGCAATGTGTGATTTTGCAAAGTTAAACTTGTAACCCATGTCTGCAAAGTTACAAATTATGCTGTTCACTCGACACAGATGCTCCCAAAGTTCGTCGTCTGTGAGATAAATGTCATCCACATAAGAACAAGCAACTGGATCGAAGCTCTCCAAAAGAGAGACTATGCAGGCGGAAAACACTCCAGGACTATTCTTATAGCCCATTGGGAGTCGTTTAAACATTTTTTGTACGCCGCCGCACGTAAAACTGGTCCACTGGGAACTTAGACCATCTAATCTGTGTGCATAAAAACCATTGGAAATGTCAAGCGTGGTTTTGAACCGTTTACGCTCAAGACTATTCACTAGGGCAGAGCCGTGAGTATTCTGTACTGCACAGTTACGGCAATGCGACTTCAAATGCCGGTAATCCAAAACCAGACGATATGAGCCGTCCGGCTTGTTCACAGTAAAAAGGGGATTATTCATTGGTGACACACACGTTTCAATTACACCTTGATATTCCAATTGTTCAAGGATAGACGCGACAGAAGCTTTAGCTTCACGCCGTATGGGATACTGAGGTTGTGGCTGTGGCTGTGACCGTAAAGGAATCTCATGGCTAGGGGACAATTTATCCCAGCCACACTGATTTCGGTACACAGCCGGCGCAAGCGCCAGAGCCCACTCTTCTGCAAAATGCAGCGCTTCCACTCTCGATACAGTGTGCGCGAAACTGGGGAGGATCACCTCCTCCCCTCGCGGAGCTGCGAGAACAAAAGGTGGGGGCCAGTCAGCCTCCGAAAGCAAAATGTCATACGTAGACGAAAGATTTTCCCAAAACACCCCTTTTACAGTTCGCTGCATGTCAGCTTCAATTAACAGGACAATTTCAAAAAGTCGTTCAGGGGGAGCAACATGTGTATCAGCCGTTTCAATCACAACATAAGTGTCAGTCGCTGTCACCTTCAACAGTGGACGGAGGGCCTCTCTCACTATGGTAATCTCCGCCGCGCTGTCCAGCAAGGTCAGAGCCCACGTCAGATTCCGAAGCCGCGTTCTCACTATCTGGGGCATATCGATGCGCCGTTAAGGCTGCGACCTTCTTCTTGGCAAACTGCGGTCTCTTGGGCGTAGAGTCGTCCTGCTGATCCCCTTCACTTCGCGTGCGGGGCTGACCACGTCCTTGCTGGCCACCCCGGCCCCTGCCGCCCCCTCCACCACCGGTTGACGGAGCCGATGAGTCCTGAAAGGAACGAGGAGAGCGTTGGTCAGAAGCCTGAAATCTTTCAGGCGATTTAATCGTCGCGCGATCGCGCAAATCATAAACTCGATCTGACTGCGCAGGTTGTGAAGGCGCCGGACCAGAAACCTGTGTCTGCTGTTGTTGTTGCTTACCCTGATTCTGCTTTTCAGGCCAATTTTGTTTTTTGGACTTGGGTTGTCCACTCGTTTCCGAAGACTGTCCCTGGGGCTGCTTCTTCTCTTTTTCAGAAAAAGCCTTTAAACCCTTAGAAGTGCGGCCAACCATTTTATAAGCCGCCACAATAATTCTTGCTAGCTGACGGGGTTTCTCGGCATCGGGAATTAACGCCAGAGCATTGGCCACCTGAAAGTTCACCGCATCCCCCTTGACATTCGCAAGGATAAGACCGCAAACTGTCTCAAACGAGCCGCTCAGGCGCATACCTAATTCAACCGCCGACTCCGGTCCGTGATCATCCTGAACACGTTTAAGGACCGCAGAGAGGTTTGACACAGACGGGGTGCCATAGCACCTCGAGTAAACCGCTGCAAAAGTCTTACCCCATGTTTCACAGTCAGCAAGTTCAGGGGCTAAATCTTTCGGTAAACTGAGCGTAAGAATCCGGTGTTTTTCACCCGGAGTCGTATTGGGAAACACAGCCTCCAGCTGGTCGAATTTCTCGGCAAGCCAGTAAGGAAAATCATCCTTATCCTGGGGCTTCTTGCCCATAACGGAATTCACCAAGACAGGACTGATTTTCAAACCAGCCTGTTCTGCTCGAAGCTGCGCACCTGCGGGGGCTGCGCCATGAACATTACGACCAATGTAATGAACAAGCGCCCTAATCACTCCAACCGCGACTTCATGAAGACGCCGCAGGTCAGCTACACTACAAGTAGCGCGATTAGGGTGAGGAGTAAATCCACCCAAAGCGGGCCAATTTGTGCCCGGAATGGACAAAGGACCTAACCTCGGAGCCGTTAAAGAATGGGGTAGGGCGCCACTAAACCAAACTCCGTGCTGCCAAGCATCAATAGGTACTTCCAGTGCCCTGTACGGAGCATAAGCCACCGGTACAGCCGAGGCAGTGTATGAATGGAAGACACCCGAATTAGCGTCCACTACCGGAAATGTCACCCAGGAATAAAACAATTCGTACGGGTACGCATGTTCCGCACTCACCACTAGAACCACAGCCAAGCCTTCCACAGGAACATTATATGCCTGCAAGTGGTTGCGAACCGCGACGCGGCTATGCTGCGGTATGTCCACGGCCATGGTAGCACAGGAAGAGAAAAAAGACAAAGAACACTTTGTAGCACAACTGGGTAGTAATTCAAAGAAACCGTTTTTAGAAGAATTCAAGCTTGAAAAGACCCATTTAAAAAATAGGTAGGTTTTTCCGACACCACCGTTTACCGGAAACGGGAGTGAAGGTGTCAAGGTTTGAATGATATACTACTCGAGTGTCATGATATAAGGCCAACAACGTACGGGCGCCATGTAGCAGGGTTTCCGTTCTCCCACAGAACTGTGCATAGAGATCTAGAACCTCAGTGAGTTAGGATGATCCAAAACTCATCTCAGTGTCAGAAATCCCCTTACCTAGCTAGCTACAGTGTCTCATGGGTCATTATGGAATGATCCATGTCTTAGACAAACCAGAACATGAACTTTAGAATACCTCAGGAATCGTGGAACACATGAACACTCTTTCGTTATATAATCATTTCAAACCAAAACTGAGAGTCAAAGAACACAAGTGCAAGTTTGAAATATTTATTATTCAATGCAAAGTTCTCAAACGCAGTATCTTGTATAATACTAAAATGCAGATTATAAAAATCAGCGTTAGCAGCATAGTCACTAATCCATAGTAAGCAAAAGGTGATAGCATGTTACAATGCAAAATCTATAGAAATCTATATCACCTATATTTCGCGCACCCTATTTAGTATATTATTTTATATCTAAGAAGGTCTCATTCGGGCTTTAGCAGGGCGGACCCATACCTCTAAATGTCAGTAGGAGTAGATCACATCAACAGCTACCAGCTCTCTTCATGCGCAGCACCAAGTGTCTACGTTCATTCCGTGTAACTCTATCTTAAACCCGCGTAGAGCCCAAAATGTTGGCATCAACATTATTTGTGTTATGTCTAATGTGGTGCGAGGATCAGAGCTCCCAGCAACCTTGTGTTAGGTTATTCTTAGAGTGTGCAGCTCTCAGTGTGCAGACAGTTGTACCAAGTGTACCAGGCAAAGCTGATAGCATAGTAATAACATATTATTCTCAAATAAATCACATCACCGCTTCTAGGTTGAAAGCGACAACAACAAGTAGGTGTCGTGTGCAAAACTGAAGCCAAAGGAAAAATGTCTGTTTAAACATGTAATACACTCATGCTAACTTAACGCAATATATGTAACGAAGTATCCATATGACACCGGTCTATGGGGGAGGTTCATCAATGAAGGCCGCGATGCCCTGCTACAACTCCCCGACCATCTGATGACATCCTATGACCACATGAAGGCTGCCCTCCTCACCCGATATGGGCTCACACCCAAAATGTACCGCCAGAGTTTCCGAGACTGCACCCGGATCCCGGGTACAACGTGGGTGGAATACGTGAACTATTCAGCCGAGCCTTCGAGGGTTGGATCAAGGGGAGCCACGTAACCACCTACGAACAACTTTTTAATCTCATGGTGTGGGAGCACCTCTCCAACAACTGCTTCGTCGAGCTCAGGCAGCACCTCCTCGACAGTAAATTGACTGACCCACGACAGCTCGCCGCCGAGGCTGACCGATGGGAGAGAACCCGAGTGGGCCGGAGTGGGCCGCACGAACAGAACAGAAACAACCAAGGTCAGCACCGTCCCCGAGGAGGAGGAGGAGGCCAGGGACGAGGAAGAGACACCGTCCCAGCCGCCCCCGCTGCCAGCACCCAGCCCCCGGCCAGCCGGGGCAACACCCCGAGGCGCCCGGGGTTCCGAGCCAATGTCACGTGTCACCGATGCCAGCGAGTCGGCCACTACGCCAATGACCCGAACTGTCCACAGAACCAAACTCCGAGGCCCCGCCAGGTAGCTGCCGCCGCCCTGGGGGGAGAGCAAATCTCCGAAGAACAGGAAGAATGCGAATAAGAACAACAAGAGTGGGAACCGGCCGCCATGGTTCTAGCGTGCCTAGGGGGAAGAGACATGATCCCGCGGGCTCCCCTACCCGCCAACACCAGAAAATATAGTCAGTGGGTGAACATTAACGGGCGCCGGGCTGAAGCACTACGTGACACGGGGGCCAGTGTGACGGCCGTCCGCTGTCACCTGGTGACCCCAGAACAGATCCTGCCGAACATTCTCTGCCCCGTCCGTTCAGCCGACAATTCCGAGAGTCTGTGTCGGATGGCCTGCGTCCCCTTCGAATGGGGAGGAGTCTCCGCCATGTTGAAGGTGACGGTCCGAGACGATGCCCCCGTGGACTGTCTCCTGGGGAATGATCTTGAGAGTTCCCCGTGGGCCGCCGTGGAGAGAAGAGAGCACCTAGGGATGCTGGGCCTCCCGGACTGGGCGTGCGTAACCACCCGGTCCATGGCCGCCCGTGCCATCCCCCAACCTGAAGAACCCGAATGGCCAGCACCTCCTCCTCCGATCGCCCTGAAGGACTGGGTTTTTTAAGACCCAGCGGTGCCAGGGGACAACACCTGAAACCTTCGTGGGTTACCTGTTCCGGCGTACGAATGACAGAGACACGGGACACTTCCTTCGACGTCAAAGATTCAAGGTTTATTTACTGCAGGGAACACAGAAGTCACGACAAGTACAACACGTGCAACTTGGGGAGACTGCTTCAAATTGGTTCTGTGGATCGCTCCTTTTATACAAAATTTACCCATAGGACAACATGATACACAAAGGTTTACAACCCGGTTCCCATAATTATCCCCCAGAGGGGTCGCTTTGGTCACTTTGATACACACAAAGTCCGGAACATAAGTGCGGAAACATTTGGCGGTTCCCAACTGTAAAAAACCCATCTTCCCAACATTAGTGCATTCCAATCGGCAGTAAAACAGATCGAAATAGGAACAAAGACAGGTGCAGAGGAAGACGGAGACAGTGGGGAGATCGGAAAGGGTGTAAAAGGGGAGGTATCGGGAAACACGAGATACAGGCATCAAAGGGACGTGCCTAATGAGATGCACGGCTGAGACAATAAGTCCGTGCGGCAAGATGAGCCTCGAGCGGCGCCATCTGCCTTACAGTATCATCCCCCTCGTCATAAAGACACTTACAAAGAACATGTGTCTTCCGCAAATATCTTGGGAGTCCCAGGGTCGCGAAGCGGACAGCGTCCGTTCGCTGGCTACTTGAGGGCAAGAGACAAAATGGATGCCGTATCTAAGATGGAACCCGTGGGTACAGATGAAAAACCCACATAACAAACGAACGGTTTAAGTTAGCACAGCGAAACTGCGCACACTTACTAAACTCGTCATTTGCGGTTCATAGATACCAGACTCGACCATATTCGTGCGAGTCGGAAAACACCACTTACAATTGTCACGGAACCTCAGACGCTCCTTTTGCCCTCATGTCGGCAAGCACTAGTCGGAATCATATTCAATATTCATCAGACCATCGAGATGTTGCTGTAGCATAGCTCTGTCCAACCGAGTCCCCTTGGTAACAGGTGGCTGTCTCATACACGTTGTAGCACAGAGGCCACATAAGGCAGGACCGCACTGCACACAAAGGCAACACGTGAACAGGAACGCCACAACGACTCCGATGATCATCAGAATCTTCCAACCCCAAGTCGACATCAGGCCCCAAAACCATCCAAGTAGCGTCCAATCCCCTACATCCACGTGTATGGATTCGGAGATCTTATGCAACTTCGAGATGGCTTGATAGACAGTCGGAGCATTATCAGGAATGAAAATACAGCAGCTCGAATGGATCACCTTACATACCCCACCTCGATCTGCTAAGATCACGTCTAAAACCATACGGTTTTGTAACGTCATAAGTCTATCCGCCTGAAGTTCAGTGGTGATATTACCAAGGGCACTGGCAGTAATATTAGCTGTCGATTCTACCACTCGAGTCAACTGTCTCAGGTTCCTACTATTAACCATAGGTCCCCAAAACGGCAGGAAACCCTTGAAAAAGTCTCCTGCCTCTTGACCGGCAGTATCCTCTTCGCTAATTACGCCTCTCACAACTCTAGTCTTGTGATAATCTGCATCTACAGTAAACGTCGGAGGCAACAAGTTTGCGATAAAACATGAGCCCATGAAGTCAGAGGGCAACCATGCATACGCACGATCATGACAGATAAAGTAGGTACCCTTGGCAGCCAGGAACACAGGGGACGAGACCATCGGCAGAATGTAATTTTCAGTGCAAGCACTCTCTCCAAGTCGGGCTTTCGATCTTCGGCCACGACCCATTAGACAAAAATTACCAATGTGGGGTACGACCCATATCGGAGGCGAGCTTTTAAGCTGTTTTTCACTAGTGAACACACTATATTCGCCTCTACTTAGGACCCTATAGGCTTGTACCTCTTCTTCAGGAATAAGCGAGAGATCATAGATATCGCTATCTAAATCCTCTATTGCTATAGACAAAGGTTTTTGGTACGAGGTAGGACCAGAGTAGGGGGAACGTGGTTCTCGAATGGGGTGGAAACCCAGTGCACTTCGAAACATTGTTTGAAATGCTCGAGCAGACCCTTGGGAACTATACGGTAACACCAGATATGGAATTCCCTTATCCGTAGTATGTGGCATCAACCCACACACCCAACAATTAGTAGTGTTAACCACTAACTGATGCTGATGAAGGAGCTGAATAAAGGAATTGTTGCGGAATTCTGCACGTCTAGCCTGCTCATGTTCAGGTAAGATATGAAAAGAATGCGGAGATGCAGTGGAGGTAAGTTTAGGGTCAGGGGTAGGAGTAGGTGTAGCAGAAGGTAAGAAGTAAAACATCGTGTAATACACCCCACCCGCCAATAATGCAGAAACAGTAAAAAACAATACGAAAATTTGGAATTTAAAACATTTGGTACGACTGAGTTGCTGCAGCTTGAATCTTTGTGCTTGAGCTCCTTCCAAATCCGTCAGCTTCGAAAATGCCATTCCCTACGACCGTCCGCAACGTTTCTTGACGCACTTCGTTCTGTGTAGCAATAGTCAATCCCTAGGAGTTCCCAGGAACCGACGGTCTTTAACCTAGCGTCAAGACCTACTAACCAGAAGGAAGTACGCGCGCGGCCTACGGCCTTTATTTCCCAAGTGTATATGCAAAACAATGTCTCTCAGCTGTGGAAGCAAAAAGTGTAAGGAATGAAGCTCAATGTATATATATAAGAATAATCACAATAATATGAATGTTCAAAACTGATCACGGAAAACGGGATAATGCAGTTGTCAATACAGCAAAGCAGGATCTTTTATTAGTCTTTAGTGCTAGATCGCAAAAAGTATCGGGTTTTCCCAGGACGTGTCTGTTCGTCAAACAAAGGATCCGTTGAAGGGACAGCGTCCTGTTGATCAGCTGAATGTTCTGGTCTTGAGTCTTTTGCTGACAAATGTTCAACAGTGTCTTTCTGCTGCACTGAGGATTCTCCGACAGGTTGTGCGTCGCTGAAAGGTACAAACGCCGGCAATCCTTCGGTTTCAGTTGATGCAATGCCTTTCCTCACCCACGAGTCTGCTGGCAACGGGATAGGGACTTTCTTCGTGTGGGTGGCGTGCACCCAATTCTTCCGCCCCTCAAGACGAACTGCAGTTCTCGTGGCAAGGAGGACCTGGTAGGGTCCAGTAAACCTCGGGTCCAAGTTGGTCTTGCGCGAAAAGTTCCGCGTCACCACCCAATCTCCGGGCTGGAGCTGGTGGCCTGGACCCTCCGTCTGCGTCGGCAATGCTTCGTGAACCTGTTGGTGAATTAACCTCAGTTTAGCAGTCAAGTCATGAAGATAATCTATCAACATTGGATACTCAAGATCACGAAAAATACCCGGTCTAGGGACCCCCCAAACATTGGCAGGACGACCGAACACTATTTCATAGGGACTGAGCCCTACTCGGGAGTGTACAGTTGCCCTTGTTGACAGTAATGCTAAGGGTAAAGCGTCAGGCCACGAAAGACCAGTCGTAGCCTGAATCTTTGCTAGTTTTAGTTTAAGGGTGCCGTTATACCCTTCAACCAAACCAGCTGACTGGGGATGGTTGGCACTATGGAATTTCTGATTAATTCCAAGGCCCTTACACACACTCTTCATCACACTCCCCACAAACTCACTTCCGTTATCTGACCACACAATTCTAGGCATTCCATACCGAGGAAAGTATTTCTTCAGTAGGATTTTCGCAGTAGACAAAGCAGTATTGTCTTTGAGAGGATAGGCCTCAATCCATCGGGAGAATGCGCAAACCACAACTAAGACGTATTTCAGGTTATTGCATCGCTCCATATGGATGAAGTCCAATTGAATCGCCTCAAAGGGGCATGAAGGGGGAGCAAAACTACCAGGAGGAGTTGGGGTTCCCTTGCCAGGATTGTACATCATACACACCATACAATTCTTAACCAAGCGTTCAGCACATTTCGTAATACCATCATTCTTCCACACAGGAGACAGCAATTTACAAATACCTTTCGCACTAATATGTGCTAACCCATGCGCCATAGTCACAACAGCCAGCACATACGCATCAGGCAAGATCCATCTTTTCTGTTCCGATAAATCAATCCAACAACCATTCGCATCCAACTTTCCCGTAATTTCCTTCCACTTCGCCTTTTCAGTCTCGGTGGCCTCATTCTGAATTGCTTTCACACTCTCGATAGTGTCCTCACACATACTCGATTCTGTAGGCCACCTAACCGAACTCGTCACATACATTCGAGTGCTAAGGTTCCGGGCAGTCTCCTTAGCAGTCTCATCCGCAAACGCATTACCACGACCAACATCATCCGCCACCTTACGATGCGCACTACATTTGACAATCGCAACTTGCTTAGGCAACGTAAGTGCATCCAAAAGATCATTCACAAGCTGGCCATGCTGAATCTTCGTACCATGCGATGTTAGAAAACCTCTCTCTCTCCACAAACGTCCAAAACTATGTGCGACGCCAAATGCATATTGGCTGTCGGTAAACACATTCACACGTTTCCCTTTCGCTAACACACACGCTCTAGTAAGAGCAATCAGCTCTGCAGCTTGGGCAGAATTCTGATTTAATCTTGCAGTCTCAACAACAGTATTCAGCGTCACAACAGCATAAGCAGTAGTCACATCACCATTCGGCAACTTGAAACATGAACCATCCACATACAGTGTACCATCTGGTTCTTCCAATGGGGTGTTTTTAAGGTCCACTCGACCTTTCGTTTCCTCTTCCGTCCTCAAATAACAATCGTGTTCTGTTATTTCATCTGACTCTGAGCTAATTGGTAACAAAGTTGCCGGGTTCAGGACATTACAACGTTTTATTTGAATGTGGCTTGCCAACAGCGTCAACTCGTACCCCGACAACCTCGCACTCGTCAAGTGCTGAGTTTTCGTACGATTCAAAAGAGTATCGACTGCATGCGGAACCATCACCGTAAGCATATTATCCATGACCAATCCTGCTGATTGTCGGATGGAGACCGCGGCTGCCGCTGTTGCTCGTAAACAACTCGGCAATGCTCTAGCTACCGGGTCCAAGGTCGAGGAAAAATATGCACATGGACGTTGCTTACCACCAAAAGGTTGCGTTAAGACACTCAAAGCACAACCTTCTCTCTCGTGAACATATAATGTAAACGGCTTGCTATAGTCAGGAGTACCTAACACAGGAGCCGAACATAATGAATCACGCAGTTCAGAAAAACTTTTCTGACATTCTTCCGTCCATGGTAAAGGAGTCGAAACATCCTTGCACGTAAGAGCCACTAATGGTTTTGCTAGCAATGAAAAATTAGGAATCCATTGCCTGCAGTACGACGTAATACCTAAAAAGGCACGCACATCTCTTTGGGTTGTTGGCACAGCCATGCGCGCAATTGCTGCAATTCTCTCTGGGGTCAACCGTCTTCCCTCCTTTGACAATAAGTGACCTAGATAGGTTACTTCTTGACAACAATATTGGAGTTTAGAAGGTGACACCTTGTGATTCAACTCGCAGAGATGTTGCAGCAACGACACCGTAGCGATTTTGCAAATGTCCTGAGTATCAGCAGCTACCAATAGGTCATCGACATATTGGATCAAGGCCGCACCAGCCGGCAACCTAAACGCATCCAGTTGACCCTTCAAGGCTTGACTGTAAATCGATGGACTTTCACAGTAGCCCTGAGGAGCGCGTTTGAACCGGAAGCTGCGTCCACCAAGAGAAAAACCGAAAAGGTCTCTGCTCTCTTCTGCAATCGGGATGCTGAAGAACGCATTCTTCAAGTCAATCACCGAAAACCACGATGCAGAAGCTGGAATCAGAGTCAGTAATGCCGTGATGTCAGGCACAACGGGGAACTGAGGAATCACTATTTTATTCACCTCCCGTAAATCGATAACAAAACGATAAACAGGGGGTTTCGAAGGATCAGTACGTTTTAGAATGGGCAGTACAGGGCTATTGCACACGTTTCCCCGTGTTTCCTCAATAACGTCTTTTTCGATCAAATCATAGATGATCGCTAACAGTGCTCGTTCACCATCAAGAGAGATACGATACTGGGGAATACGTGGCAATCGCACATTGGATTTCAACTGAACAACATAAGGTGAGATATCAAGCAGGCCCACATCATTGGGACCTGTAGCCCACAAAGACGCAGGAAGAGAACTCAATTCCGGTGGAAGCGTATCGAGAGACAAGTACATAGGAGAGACAACCCTCTCTCCCAACGTAAGCTTTACACCCGCAGGAGAACAATACAAAGTCGCATACAAACGTTTAAGCAAATCCAGGCCCAAAAGATTTTCACCACAACCCGTGGTTAAAATCAACAGAGCTTCGAGCTCACGAGGCCCAATTTTAAGGGGCAAAGGGCGCGAAACTGGATTGCTAACGGGGGCGCCAGAGAATCCAACGGAAACATTTGTTAAGCCAGACAAAGGTGCGCCAGGGAGTTTCGAATGCTTAATGGAACTTTTCGCTGCACCAGTGTCCAACAGAAAAGGCTCAACGACGCCCGATGTAGCAACTGCGACGTAAGGCCCTCTTTGATCAACCGGAACTGATACCACTCCCTCTCCTTGTCTATGGCTGTCCTAGTAATTACTGTCGTCAGTTCCCTGATCGACGTAATAATCGTCTACATTGTACTGTGCAGATCGTCCTTGCGATGATCCACGTTGATCAAAACAATTATCGGAATTTGATGAATTATCTGAACGATCATTCTGGGCACCACGACCTCTACCACGTGGTGCCTGCTGTGAACCACCACGACCTCCTCTAGATGAATTACCACTATTACGTTCGTTTAGAACAGGACAATTGAATTTGATATGACCCTCCTGTCGACAATAGGCACATTGATTGTACCCCAACGAGGATCTTTGGGAAGAGGAGTCATTACGAGTTTGGGATCGGTTCGATTGCGACTGCGATCTATTTTGTTGCGAAGTATTCTGATTCGAACGTGGAGGATACGCTTGCTGAAGCAACACTTTAGTTTTTAGCTCTTTCGTCTTTTTATCGGCACGGTCGTTTTCCTCCTTCTCTCTATTCTCGTAATATTGCGCCGTAGCCAATATCTGAGCTGAGGTAGAAACGGCCCATGCACTTTCTGAATTCTTCAATTTATTGCTCAAATCGGGCAATAAGTTCGAAACGAATGTATCTACGAACAACCTTTGACCACCCTCAGTGCTCATATCCTGACCACTATGATCAATGAATGCCTCTTCAAACCTCGTAAAGAAGTCGGAGACACTCTCGTCCTTTTTCTGCTTACAAGCTGACAATTTGTCCCAGTTCACCCTCATAGCTGGCATAAGAGTTTTCATTAGCGTTATAATTCTTTGAGGAAGGTCAACAATCAGCTGGTCGGGTTTAGCAGCAGCCGTTTGTCCGGCATCTGCCGCTACAATGGCAGCCCAAGCACCACCTAATTCATTTGGGTGGTTTTCGTGACGAATCTTAGCCCATACCGGTTGCGGTACGACATTGCCGAACAACATATCGATGTCGGCAAGATTCATTACCGTAGCGTCTACGAGCTGCGATAATTCTTTATAATACCCTGCAGGATTTTTGCGAGGGTCAGGCAAAGATTGCTTCACCTGTAACACTTCTGAGCGTTTCCATGGGAGATGTATCCACACTCTCTGGAAGAAAGGCAAAATCGGGGGGTTTGCTGCAGGGTTACCAGGCATCCATACTGGTGGAACTTCGCGCATAGGAAATTGACCAGACTCATCTGGCTGTCTTTCAATATCCTCAACAAACAAGGCTTGAGGTATAGGAGTGGGACGAAAAGATAGCAACCGTTCAACGGCTCGTCGAACGTTGGTATCCACTATCAGTCCAGCCGAAAACTGAAGCTGTAGATCAGACAAAGCGGTCAGCACCTCGTCAGGTGCGTCGGCCGATATCTGATCACGAAGGACCTTACACATTTCTTCGAACACAAATCTCTGGGTTGGTATATTAAATTGACAAAACGTGTCGAGTACAATACGGGGTGGATTTCTAAGAGGATTTGTCATCCAACCCATCGCCATATTAAATAGCGAAGCTCATTCCCTATTACCTGGAAGCTGGCTACGTCTCTGAGGACCATCTGAACCAGCGGACCCTAGAACAGGTCCGAGCGAATGAAAGAAGCTAGCCGCAAGAGGAGAATTACGACTACGAGTAGAGGGAGAAGTATAGGACACAGGACTAACAAGCGAAGGAGTAGAAACAGAAACAACAGCAGGGGTTAACAAAGCGGGAGCAGTAACGGGAGCAGGAGTATGTGGAAGCGGAGGAGCAGTAGGGATAGCAACAGACGAAGGAGCAGGAACAGTCGGAAAAACGGGTGCAGGTTGAGGAACAGGCGGAGGAAGAATAGGTGCAGGAACAGGTACAGGGGGAATCACAGGGGCTGTGGTACCCTGTACGTACGGAGGTGGCGACTTCATTAGATAAGACATTAAAGGATCCTCAACCGACTCATCCTTCTTTTCCGACTCCGTAGGCAAAGTAGGATAGCATTTATCTATAGTCATACGCTGTAATCTATCAAACACTTCCTTTTCCCTAACCTCCTTATCATGCTGAAACTGTTCTGCTTTCTTTACAATGGTACCAGCACTATCTCTCTGATTTCGCTTAGTCTGTCTGATTTCTTTCTGTCGGGCTTCTTTACGCCACAACCGAAAGGCATCAAACATGGCCGGCCTTGACTTTTTCGCGAACAATTTAACCTCTAGATTATCTAAGATCGGGGCCTCAAAGCTACCATGTGGTGGCCAACGAAGGTCACCATCTTTCTTCGTGTATTTGATCCAGTATTCATTAAAAGTAATCGGGCCTAGCCCATGTTTACTGTACAGTTCATAAGTCGGAGTTCCAACCGGAGGTATCGGACACGAGTCCTCCAGTCGGGAATCCACACCACAAGGTCTGAAGCAACTAAACAAAGTACTATGACCAGGCATCTCGCACACTAGCCGAGTTTCACAAACTTCAAGGGTTACGGGATTTACCAAGTCCCAGCAAAGAACAAAACCCTCGGTTTTTGGCGGCTGCAGTCGTCAAATAACACAACAAAGTACGCTAGCAAAGTGTCACCGACAAAAACACTCACACAGCGTCAACAACAAAAACACTCGCTAAAGTGTCAACAACCAAGAGCTCTGGGAGCGACCCACAAATACTTAACTCAAAGATCGATGGCGTCACCAGGAAGGCCCGTCAATCGTCTCGCTATACCAAGGTCTACGCCAGGCGCCAAAACAGGTCTACAGTCAGGGCAGCAGTCCGTCGCAGCCGCCAGGAGGCGGGAATCTTCGCGGGAAAAGTCTTCGGGCCACTTGTTTCGACAACAGGATCGATGAAGCGGAGTGCACCTTCCCTCGGAGATTTCACACGAAGTTCCTCACGATCGTCGGGCTTGGACCGGTACCACTGATGCAGCCCCACGTTGGGCGCCAACTGAAGGACTGGGTTTTTTAAGACCCAGCGGTGCCAGGGGACAACACCTGAAACCTTCGTGGGTTACCTGTTCCGGCGTACGAATGACAGAGACACGGGACACTTCCTTCGACGTCAAAGGTTCAAGGTTTATTTACTGCAGGGAACACAGAAGTCACGACAAGTACAACACGTGCAACTTGGGGAGACTGCTTCAAATTGGTTCTGTGGATCGCTCCTTTTATACAAAATTTACCCATAGGACAACATGATACACAAAGGTTTACAACCCGGTTCCCATAATTATCCCCCAGAGGGGTCGCTTTGGTCACTTTGATACACACAAGGTCCGGAACATAAGTGCGGAAACATTTGGCGGTTCCCAACTGTAAAAAACCCATCTTCCCAACATTAGTGCATTCCAATCGGCAGTAAAACAGATCGAAATAGGAACAAAGACAGGTGCAGAGGAAGACGGAGACAGTGGGGAGATCGGAAAGGGTGTAAAAGGGGAGGTATCGGGAAACACGAGATACAGGCATCAAAGGGACGTGCCTAATGAGATGCACGGCTGAGACAATAAGTCCGTGCGGCAAGATGAGCCTCGAGCGGCGCCATCTGCCTTACAGTATCATCCCCCTCGTCATAAAGACACTTACAAAGAACATGTGTCTTCCGCAAATATCTTGGGAGTCCCAGGGTCGCGAAGCGGACAGCGTCCGTTCGCTGGCTACTTGAGGGCAAGAGACAAAATGGATGCCGTATCTAAGATGGAACCCGTGGGTACAGATGAAAAACCCACATAACAAACGAACGGTTTAAGTTAGCACAGCGAAACTGCGCACACTTACTAAACTCGTCATTTGCGGTTCATAGATACCAGACTCGACCATATTCGTGCGAGTCGGAAAACACCACTTACAATTGTCACGGAACCTCAGCCCCAGTGGAGGACACCGACCATACCGACCCCCCAGAGCCAACCCCAGAAGGGCCCGCTCAGCTCCAGGACCTTCCCGATCTGGCTCAGTGGCGTCAGGAAGGGGGGCCCACCCAGGAGCAGTTCCGACGAGAGCAAAAGACCTGTCCCTCCCTCAAGGGACTCCGCCAGCAAGCCCGCGCCCAGAGCGCCGGGGACACCACCGGAGCCCATTGGATCTATTGGGACAACGACCTGTTGTACAGTGAACAAAGAATCGCGGAGTTGGGGGCCAGTCGAGTGTTGGTGGTGCCCCTCCGTTTTAGAGACTTCTTGTTAAATTTGGCCCACGATGTCCCCCTGGCTGGACACCTGGGACAAGACAAAACCTACAGTCGCCTGGTGACCCACTTTTTTTGGCCAAAGATGAGAAACGACGTCCTCAACCACTGCCGGTCCTGCCCCACGTGCCAGGCCAGCGGGAAGAGCGGCCGCAAACTCAAAGCACCTCTGCAACCCTTCCCAGTGGTCACCACCCCGTTCGAGAGGGTGGGAATAGACATTGTGGGACCCCTGGACCCCCGAACAGCACAAGGACATCGGTTCATCCTGGTACTGGTGGACCACGACACCCGCTACCCCGAGGCTGTCCCCCTGCGGACTGTAACAGCCCCGGTGGTCGGCCGGGCCTTAATGGGGATCTTCTCCCGGGTGGGCTTCCCCCGAGAAGTCGTCAGCGACAGAGGCACAAACTTTATTTCGAAATATATGAAATCCCTCTGGCAGCAGTGCAGGGTCACCTACCGATTCACGACCCCCTATCACCCTCAAGGAAACGGACTAGTCGAGCGGTTCAACCGCACGCTCAAGGGAATGATCGGGGGGTTGGAAGAGCCCCTCCGTCGCCAGTGGGATGTGCTGCTCCCGTGCCTCCTCTTCGCATATCGAGAAGTCCCCCAGAAGTCCCTCGGCTTCAGCCCTTTCGAACTATTGTACGGACACCCTGTCCGAGGGCCCCTCAGCCTAGTCAAAGAAGGTTGGGAGATGGCCCCCCTGAAGTCCCTTCCAGACGTCTTCAAGTACCTCCTGACCCTACGCAACCAGACCCGACGATTCAGAGAAACGGCAAAAGCGAATCTTGAGGCCAGTCAGGAGGACATGAAGAAATGGTACGATCAAAATGCCTCCTCCATCGAATTCGAACCTGGCCAACAAGTATGGGTGATGTTCCCCACCGAACCATATGCTTTGCAGGACAAATGGACGGGGCCATTCAAAGTGGTCGAGCGCAAGAGCCCCGTCACCTATCTCATCGATATGGAGTCTCCCCGAAACCCCCTCCGGGTCCTCCACGCCAACAGACTCAAACCCCACTTTGTGCGCTCGGAGCTCAGCCTCCTGATGGCTACAGACAGTGGAGCGGAAGAAGACTCCGAACCTCTCCCTGATCTCCTAAAGACCTGTGAGAAAGATGGTTCCGTAGACGGGGTCCGACTCTCGGAGGCCCTCACCCCGGAACAACACCAAGACTGCCTGGACCTCCTGCTGCAATTTGCGACCCTGTTTTCCCTCACCCCAGGGGTCACCCCCTGGTGCTTGCACGACGTGGACACTGGGGACAGTCCCCCTATCAGACATCGGGCGTACCGCGTACCAGATCGGGTACGTGCCTGCATCCAAGAAGAGGTGTCAAAGATGCTCACGCTCGGGGTCATCGAGAGCCCTCGGACAGCCCCTGGGCCAGCCCGGTCATGCTGGTCCCCAAAGCTGCTGCCCCCGGCACCACTCCTGAGCTTCGATTCTGTGTCGACTATCGGGGCCTGAACGCTGTCACCAAAACCGACGCTCACCCCATCCCCCGAGCAGATGAACTAATCGACCGCATGGGGGCTGCCCGCTACCTCAGCATCTTCGACCTGACAGCGGGCTACTGGCAGATCGGTCTCACACCCCGGGCTCAGGAACGATCCGCCTTTTCCACCCCCGATGGCCACTACCACTTCAAGGTCATGCCATTCGGCATGAAGAACGCCCCAGCTACTTTTTAGCGACTGGTGAACCAGGTGTTGGCGGGACTCGAGGAGTTCAGCGCCGCCTACCTGGACGATATCGCTGTGTACAGCCGCCACTGGGCCGACCACCTCCTCCACCTCCGAGAGGTCCTGCAGACCCTCCAACGGGCCGGCCTCACCATCAAGGCCAGCAAGTGCCAAATTGGACAGGGGTCCGTGACCTATCTCGGACACCAAGTAGGAAGCGGTCTGGTGGCCCCCCTCCAACTCAAGATCGCTGCTATCCAGTCCTGGCAGCCTCCAGTCACGCAAACAGAGGTCCGAGCCTTCTTGGGGCTCACCGGCTACTACCGGCGATTTGTGAGGGACTATGGCAGCATTGTGGGGCCCCTCACAGAGCTCACATCCAAAAATCACCCGAAGAAGGTCAACTGGACCCCCGACTGCCAAGCGGCCTTCGAGAAACTGAAGGCCGCCATGTGCACTGCTCCGGTGCTCCAAGCCACCGACTACAGCCGGGAATTCATCGTACAGACGGATGCCTCAGACCATGGCATTGGGGCCGTCCTCTCCCAACTGAACCCCGAGGGAGTCGACCAACCAGTGGCCTTCATCAGCAGACGTCTGTTGGCCCGAGAACAGCGCTGGAGCACCATCGAGAGGGAGGCCTTCGCCGTAGTGTGGGCCCTCAAAAAACTCCGGCCCTATCTCTTCGGTACCCACTTCCGGGTGCAAACCGATCACCGGCCCCTGCAGTGGCTAATGCAGATGCGGGGGGAAAATCCCAAACTATTGCGATGGTCCATCTCCCTGCAGGGGATGGACTTCACTGTGGAACACCGACCTGGCCAGGACCACGCCAACGCGGATGGCCTGTCACGCTTTTTCCGCCTCGACGAGGAGAGTCCCCAAGAGGATGGGTAACTCTCCCCGCCTTTAGTTGGGGGGGACGCATGTTGGACAGGCCACGTGAAGGGCTTGCTCCCTCCCCGCATGACAGGGCCCGAGCCCCGGCCCTCCAGGTGTTACCCCCGGAAGCGACCCGCACCCCGTCCCCTACGGGACTCCTGACCACAGACATCTCCGTATCATGGGGCCGAGCCACCACCAGCTTCATCGCCCGGCCCGGCCGCCATCTTGGACACTGCACCACGAGGCCGCGTGGCCTCAGCTCGACCCTAACCCTGGGCCTGGCCAGACCCCACCATCCCGGCACCAACATCCACCCAGGAGGTGAACGGACCACTTGGCAGGTCAATGGGAGAAAGAAGTGTCGATGGCTCTCCCCCGCCAGGTGCCGATCGCCCCCAGCTCCCCCGGGCGCTGGCTCCACCCCCCTGCTGGGTGTCTGGACTCCCTCATCCCGGACCTCCCGACCTCCAAGTGCGAGGGTCCGGACATCAAAGGGCGCCAGACCTATAACTGGGGCAGCTTCAGAGCAGGAAGGCAGTTGTATCCTGGAGTCGAGAGACACCGTGACGAACTCATCCTTGACGGACTACTGGCGCTGCCGTAGCCCTGCCTCGTGAACTGTTGTCCTACTTGCTGGCGCTGCCGCAACCTACTGCATCCTTCATCCTCGTCGGGACCTGCTGGCGCTGCCGCGGACCGTTGCAACTACCACCTTCACCGGGACCTGCTGGCGCCGCCGCGGACCGCCGCTACCTACGATCATCTCGGGACCTGCCGGCACTGCCGCGGCCCGTCCACCTAGAACGCCGAGCTCGAGGATTGTGAGCCATCCATCATATCATCGCATCTACCAGATTGGTAACAAGACTGTCCCGCTACCCCCTTTCCCATCCAAGAGACTAGAATCGAGGGGACCCCTGAGTCCTGACCTCCTTGTACCACCCTATCGTACCTAAAGATTGCTTATAAAGAACGTAAACCTTATCTTTGTGTGGTGTCCTGTGGGGGGGGGAGTTACTCGTCTGTACGATCGCTGGAGATGGCTCTCCCCGGAGACCTCTCCTCTTGTCCTCGGCCGACCCTCCCGGTCTGTCTAACAGTCTGCAAGATAAGTGGGGCGCGTGCCCTGATGGCTTTGTAAACTATGCAGCAGGTTTTGCAGATATTGTTCACTAGGAAGGGGAGCCAATGGAGTTGCATCAGGATGAAGATGAAAGAATCATTTTTTTCAGGCCCTGGATGACACTTCCTCTGGCTCATAGGATGCCCTTAAGAGGTGCCACTCTGGAGTCTGAGAGGGCATTGAGTCTGGCATGATCAGCATCCAGATGACTTGCCCACCTCTAGGAGGAACATGACTATCTTGTCACAGTAAACCAAAGTTACTTATTAACTGGAGCTCTCTTTGGTAGCTAAGGCACAGAGCAGATAGGCTTAAGTTAGGCTAATGTGCAAAGTGTTTATGCAATACCATAGCCGTAATGAAGTCATAACTCTAAACAATAGAAATCCCAAATAGAACCTAGAAAAATAGAGTAACATGCAATAAGTATGGAATTTTAAAGTGTTAGGTAAAATAGCGCCAAAAAGCACTAAGTACTAATGACGGTCTATGGAAGTGGTCGACTAAGACCTAGGCATGATTTCAGGCTGACCACAATGAAGCGTTGGTCGAATGCAAGACCATCTCTGGTCAAAGATTTTACCTTGTGACAAACGGCCACATGCATCATTGTAACCGTTTGCGATTTCTTAATTGCAAAAATTAAGGAATCGCAATTAAGAAATCGCAAATGGCTATGCACCAAGAAATCGCAATTTTTTTGCGATTTCCTCAATTTTCTTAATTGCGATTCACAATTTGTGAATCGCAATTAAGGAATCCCTTCCCATTGATACCTATGGGCTTAGAGGCCCATAGGAGTCAATGGGAAGTCATTTTCAATTTGCGATTAGCAATTTGCGAATCGCAAATTCAAAATGCAATTTCAAGGGTGCAGGGGGGGTCCAAAGGACCCCCTGCACCCCTGAAATATAACTTTAAGTGCATTTTTCACACACACATGCCCCAAGGGCACGTGTGTGTGTAAAATGAAACTTTCAAAAGTGCACTTTTGTGCATTTTTGAAAGTTTTCGCAAATTACCATGAAGGTCAACTTCATGGTAATTTACCTCTCCCTATTTGCGCATTCACAAATTTAAAATGTTCATGCATTGCATTGAAGAAATCTCAAATTGCGATGTCTTAAATGCAATCGCAATTTTAGAAATCGCAACATGATTGCAATTTCTAAAATTGCGAAAAACATAATGCATCCCAATTTTGTCAATTGCATTCGCAAACGGCTGAAAATTGCGATTCGCACCGTTTGCGAATGCCATTCACAATGATGCATGTGCCCGTTAGTCTTTTTTCTGGAGTTGAACGTCCTCCAGCAGGGGGAACGCAAACATTTATCCAAGAAAGGTGCATTGAAATCAGAAACCTTTACTGGGACGTCCCTCCGACTGCTGAGGTCTTGGAAATCCAACCATTTTGCCAACTTTATAGGGTTTCTAGAGTAGCTCCTCTGAGTCACTCCTAAGGATCCCAGGACTTTAGGGACTGCACTTCGGAGCCAGAACTCACTCCACAGAGGTCAGCAGCAAGGCCCAGTCCAGGTCCAGTTGGTTATTGTCAGCTGGTCACTTCAGCAAAAATAACTCATGGAGCTTTTTGTGTTTCTCGAGCCACAGAAAGCCAACTGACCCTTGGAGTCCAGTTCTTTGTCCTGTGTACAAAAGGGAAGCGGGTCCAGTCCATCGGGGTTTCTTTCAAGTTACAGCAAGCATTTTCCAGTCCTCTGCAGGTCCGTAAAGTGTTCGGAGGAAGATTCCCTGGGATGCCGCATTTATGGTTGACTATAGCCATTGCCTGGGGGTGACGTTTGGATATTCCCTAACCAACGGAGAAAAAGTTCCCAGGTGCAACCATGCCCACTTTTTCATTAGTTCCTGTGTGCATTACTTCAAACAAACTCACAGTGTCCCTCACTTCTAAAATTCAAGATGGGGAAACCCTTTCTCCCTTGTGCAAAGCTTGTGTCCACCAAGAGGTACCGCGGGGGAAATGAGCAGTGTTCTCCCTGGGTCCACTCCAAAGCAGTTCTTGTAGTAGCTTCCCTCCCTGTAGGTTTAGAGCCAGCCTGGCTAGTGTGGGCCTTGGGGACAAAGGCTTTCCCTTCTTCAGGTTTCTCCTTGCACTAATCATTTAATGGCCAGGTCTCACCTCTGCCCCTAACAATTAAAGTTACATTCCTGGGCCCATCCCAACTGTTCTTCTTGTGCTAATAGGGATCAAATGCCCCACACTCTGCCCATTCTATCATCAGGCATAGTTCTTCTTGGGGAACAGTTTTCACAACTCATTAAGGTTAAGCACTTGCAGGGTAGCTGCAGGAGAACCAATGTAAATTAGCCTCAAAGAGCTTCAGGCCGAGAAAAAATTACTTTCTAAAACTAACATTTCTTTTTTCTTTTTTTTCCTATTTATTATTTATTAAAAATCAAACATTAAATTGGACTTTTCATGAATATGGAAAATAGTAATTAAGTGACAACTTTAGAGGATCCCTCTCCGAAGTCACAAATTAAAGTTTATAATCTGTACTTTCACATTTGCTAGGATCCAGCCCCATTCTTACCAGTGAAAATAGATTTTGAGAGCTAGACATTGGATGAAAACAACAACTTTAATTTCCACTTTTAATTATGAGGCACCCTTCCTTATGGGCAGCAGGACTACTCACACTGTCAAAAAGGTTTAGCAGCAGGTGTTTATGGTCACTGTAGTTAGGCCACACATAGTAGAGCTGATGTCATGTTTTACCGGCCCACTCTGCGGATGACACAAGAGGTGTTGCAGTTCACAGGTCACATTTAACTTCCAGGCGCTGGGTAAATATTTTACACCTTATACTAGGGATTTACAAGAAAGTTGAATATGTCAATAAGAAGTAAGCAAATGTGACCGGACTGTTCAAGATGGCGGTCGCAGACTAATGGAGGTCCGCACCCTCCGCTGCCTCTCCTGCATCATCCTGTTGCGCAGTACCTGAGGAGGACCCTGGAGTGTGCCTGCAAGACCGAGGGCTTCCTGCAGACCGGAGAGCAGAGCGGTGTGGCCCGAGCAGTGAAAGACCGGGCGGACGGCAAGGGGCGGCCTGCCGGGGGCTGGCGAGGACTAGTACACAGGCAAACATGGGTGCTTGCCTGACATAGGGGTGCAGTCCCCGGAGATGAGAGATTGCATAGTCGAGGTGGGGCCCTGCGGCTGTGGGCTGACCGGCGCTGTGGCAAGCGGCTAGTGTGCCGTAGATCTATGCACCGCCTACTGCAGTGTCTAGAGGTGCTGCGGTACGCTGAGAAGCGCATGTGATGGCTCCTTGTTTGGAGGACATAACTGTGGTGCTTGGGCCAGCGGGAGGTCCCCTGAGGCTCACTGGGCTGGGTGTAGGGGTCATGGGGCTCCACCGCCCCCCCCCCTTGTTGTCTTTACCTCCCTTCTCCTTCCTGTTGCCATAGTGGGACCTGGAGACCTCTGCCCACTGCCCCAGGTCTGCAGGGTTTTCGTAAAGTTGCTGCCCGGGCTTCAGGGGCTTGTGGTTGCTTCCTGGGACATGAGGCATGGTGGGGCATGCAGCAGAAGTCTGAGGCCTATGACTAGACTACTGCTGCCTCTGAGGGGGCCACATGAGACAACAGTGGCGGACTGGGGTTGGTGAGGAAGTGACCCCGAACAACAACACATTTTTTTCTATGGCTCAGCAGGGGTGAGGCAGGCCACATGGTTGGGTGCCACACTTATTTTGGTTGCTGGCGACACAAGGTTCTGGTGTTGCCTCCACCCGGGGTGGACTGGGCTTATAAAGTTTGAATGATAAGAAGGATTTCATTGGGGCTTGTTGCTACCACTGCCCAGTTGGTACAGCTGGACATCTGGCCCCGTGACAGATGCTTTATGGTTCTTGAAGTAAAGGGTGTATTGGGGGTACTGGGATGGTTTTGATTTTTTTTTAATATTGTGATCTGTTGCGCGCCATGTGCTTTGGGCAGCTGTGGCTGCATATTCCACCCCTGCACATCTATCCCCTTTAGACAGCCTTAGCAGTGTAGAGACCCTCACCGTCCACCCAGTCTGTCACTGCTCATGCCATGCCACTCTGCTCTCCCATACAGCCACTTACCCACCCTGTCACTCACTCAGGCAGCCACTCACACAGCCACTCAATCACCCATACAGCCACTCAGTCACCCATACAGCCTCTCACACAGCCACTCACACACTCGCTCACCGCGCGATGCATGATGCTTTGTTAATGTAAACGCAGGGGGGTACCACCCACCTGTCCTTTACTCTGGGGGCCCCCAAAGTGAAGACCGCATGCCTTTCCATGGCCACGGGTAGGCATCTGTTTTGGGCAATGCTAATATGGCTGGCGGTGTCTTATAGACACCGCCACCATATTAAACCTTTTCCGCCCCGGCCGCAAGGCGACCGGGGTGGAAAATCGGCGGACAGTCTTTCCGTCTGCCGCGGTCCCCCCAACATGCTAATCTGGCGGGGGGTGATTAAGGGTAGGATGGCGGGCGGATCGCCCCCGCCAGGCCAGCGGTGACTACAGCCAGCCTGGTGGGGGCGATCCGCCCGCCATCTTAATGGGCCCCTTTGGGTCTGATTTAGATCTGGTGGATGGGATACTCTGTCACAAACATGAGGAATTTCCCGTCCGCTCTATTACAAGTGCATTATATCTTTTGCCCCTTGTAATGCAGTGGATGGGATATCTGTCATGTTTGTGATGGAGTATCCCATCTGCTAAGATCTACATCAGGGCCTTTGTTAGTTAAGTCGCTCTCCTCATCCACAGTGATGCTCCGGACCACATCTAGAGATGGGAAAACCAATTCATTTTCAACAGTGAAGTCTCAGCAGGCTCTGCTGTTGGAAACATCCAGCTAGTAGGCCGGAGGCCTCTCTCTAGATACCCCGGAAACCAGAGGACCTTATGCCCAGCCGCGTTGAAAGGACCTTCTGGTGCAATTTCCCTGCCTGAAACTGCCTTGAAATCATGGGGGTTTGGGCAAGCAAACAACAACAATGCGCCCCATGTGCTGAGAGAAAACTCCCAACACAGCTGCGTCATAGCTTTTTGTTTTTTCAGGAACATCTCTCTGGTTTATGTTTTTTTTTCAGATAACATAAATGCAGACAAAGCCAACATGACAAGTGACAAGGCGGCCCAGCCGGTATGACACTGTTTTCCCTAAAGGTCTCCTCCCACTGTGTTAGCAACATTGGGCAAATCAGCCACCACAGGGTGGCATAAGCAATGTCTTGGTCCCCCCAGCGGATTGTAAACTCATCATCCAGGGACTAAATTGGGCCCTTAGATGTTTATGATGCTCACTCAAAAATGTATTCCCAAATTCAGGTCGCTACTGGGTTTTCAATTTTAAAGCAACATAATTTTCAAAAAATGATTTGACTACTAATTGACAAGACATCACCTAATATGATTTGAATTAAATGGCACACTCATTTTTACTATGATTTTCATTACTATAACTCGACAATTGTTACAGATGATACACAAAGGAAAGCAGGGGTTAACACTCCTGGATGGTGGTTTGGTCTGCTGGATCCAGATATTAACTGGAAGCCTTGTCAGCCAGAAGGTACACCCTACTGTTCTTCCTAATGTCTTGCACATAGAATCTGTGCTGTGGTTCTCAGTGATCAGTTTTGAAATCTCCATTATGTCCTATTTGTATTTTACTACATTTTCAAATACATTTATCTTTTTAGCTAAGCTTAGGATCTGAATTAGATCTTGGTTGATGGGGAACTCCATCATATAGGTGATGGATACTCTGTCTGCCAAAATATAAATCCCCTAGGATATATTATAGCCTTATAGCCCGCCATAGAGGGCTATACCGGCTATTAAAGGCCCTCTCCAGCGTTAAAGGCCCCGAGCCGAAGGCGAGGGCCTTTAACAAGGGAGAGGGACTTTAATAGCCGGTATAGCCCATCTACGAAGGGCTATAAGGCTATTAGAACATTCTGTCAGTAGAGGACAGAATGTTCCAACAAAAAAAACAAAGCCTTTTGGAAGCGTGAGGGGATTGGAATCCCCTCAGGCTCCCTGAAGCCTTTGTTCACATCCAGAGCTGTGAACAAAGAAACATTGGAATGTTGGAGATCCGGGCTTATACCAGCCATTATAAGCCCGGAGCACCCCATTGTTTTCAATGGAACTACCAACATTACAATGTTCTAATGGGATTTACATTTTGGTGGATTGGATTTCAATCACCATTGTGACGGAGTAACCCATCCGCCAAGATCAAAATCAGGCCATAAGTGTGAACTTTTAAGTTCTATATATTGAACTGTATTGTTGTTTGCTTGCACTGCTATGGAGAATATCACTGACTTTCTTTGCAGAGCACCCTGCTTCCCTGGCCTACCTATCAAAGGTGAGTCAAGGAACCATTAGGGAATACTGGTTACCCCTGTAAACTGGACTATGGTGCACTATTTAGTTGTGTGAAACTTGTGTAATGTCATTGTGCGTCATTATGTGAAATTTAAGAAACATTATGCAAAATTACTTGACTGTATGCGAAGTGCAAATCTAACATTTAGCACTAATTATGTCCTTACATGGATTTTAACCACAAGGACCTATTTTGCACTTGTCTTATTTGAGCTGAAAGATTAGGTAAAAAACAGACAAGTGCTGTAAAAAGCAACTGCTTGTGTTCTGTTCATTTGTGCTGTTCCTGTGCAACCGCGAAACGAGTTTTACCAGAATGAACTTGAAATTACATGGCATGGCATAGTGGCATAATTTCAGGTGTTTCGGATAACAGGCATAATGTGAAATACCAGAAATTATACGCGATTCCAGAGTCCTTTCTTGTAATTGGGGACAATAACTGTACTAGTAACATATTTTGAACAAGCACCTAGCAGGTGTGCTATATTGATAATGGGCAGTGCCAACACTCCTCGCGCGGATGCTGTACTTTTTCTGGTACACTCATTCCTTAACCCCTTCGCTGCTGGGGTTATTTTCCCGCTGTGCTGGGGGGGGAAGGGCAACGCACAGCGCCCGCATGCTCATGACGAGCTCAGCTCGTCATGACCACACCCGTTCCGGTGGAACGCTCAGCACAGCAGGGGAATTATCCCTGCATGTGAGCGTTCCACGGCTCATGACGAGCTGAGGTCGTCATGAGCACCGGAGCGCCGTGGCTCATGACGAGCTCAGCTCGTCATGAGCATGGAAGGAGCTAAGTAAGCCAACTCAAATGGAACCAAACTTGCGTCACATGGTTTCTGCTCCCTTTCACATGATCACCTGGTGAGGAGCCAAAATCATACGGTGGTGAGGAAAATGAGCTGAAAACCACGGTAAACAGTGCATTTTCAGCTCGTTTTTGGAGGCAGTAACCAGCCGATGTCCAGTAAGAGGTGTGAAAACACCGCAGGACATCGACCACAGCCTCAATGACCCTTTGTTTAAAATTTTCTGGCAGGAGTGTTGGAGGCTGGTTGAGGGGCAGAATGCCTATTAGGTAGCTCTGGGCCCGAGGCCTGCCCCTCCAAGGCCCGCCCCCTCCTCACACTGTGATATTCATATGTAAGTTGTCAGGTGAAGTGCTGATGCCTTCATATAGAAATGGCATAGTTCTAATGGTACATTATCAGCACTTTTTCTGCGTAACTGAATGACTACCAGACCACTCAAACAGCACTCACTTATCTGCAGGAATGCAGGGGCATATTAGCAACAAAGTGGTGAAGAGAGTTATTATTTACAACAAAAGGTATCCAGGAGTCACAACCATGTTTCGCTCTTAGACTGACCGCCACACGACAAACTGTTGGACAGGCCACGTGAAAGGCTTGCTCCCTCCCCGCACGACCAGGCCCGAGCCTGGCTCTTCAGGTGTTACACGCAACAACCACCCGTTTCCCGTCTCATATGGGACCCCTGGACATCTCCCCATCATGGGCCCGATTCCCTACCGGCCCTCTCGCCCGGCCTGGGCGCCATCTTGGACACAGCACCACGAGGCCGCGTGGCCTCCGATCGACCCTAACCCTGGGCCTGGCCAGACCCCGACATCCCGGCACCACCATCCACCCAGGAGGTGAGCGGACTATTTGGCAGGTCAATGGGAGAAAGAGGTGTCGATGGCTCTCCCCCGCCAGGTGGCGATCGCCCCCAGCTCCCTCAGGCGCTGGCTCCACCCCCCTGCTGGGTGTCTGGACTCCCTCATCCCGGACCTCCCGACCTCCAAGTGCGAGGGTCCGGACATCAAAGGGCGCCAGACCTATAACTGGGGCAGCTCCAGAGCAGGAAGGCAGTTGTATCCTGGAGTCGAGAGACGCAGTGAAGAACTCATCCTTGACGGACTACTGGCGCTGCCGTAGCCCTGCCTTGCGAACTATCGACCTGCCTGCTGGCGCTGCCGCAACCTTCTGAAACCTTCATCGTCATCGGGACCTGCTGGCGTGGCCGCGGACCGTTTGTAACCACCACCTTCATCGGGACCTGCTGGCTCCGCCGCTGACCGTCGCTACCTTCAACCATCCCGGGACCTGCTGGCTCCGCCGCGGCCCGATCATCTAGAACGCCGAGCTCGAGGATTGTGAGCTATTTCATCTACCAGATTGGTAACGAGACTGTCCCGCTACCCCTTTCCCAACCAAGAGACTAGAATAGAGGGGACCCCTGAGTCCAGACCTCCTTGTACCATTTCACCGTACTTAAAGAATTGCTTATAAAGGAACGTTGAACCTTATCCTTGTGTGGTGTACATCTGTGGGGGGGAAGTTACTTGTCTGTACGATCGCTGGAGACGGCTCTCCCCGGAGACCTCTCCCCTTGTCCTCGGCCGACCCTCCCGGTCCGTCTAACATTGGTGGCCAGCGGCGCGATCCGAATCAACGCGTAATCGTACAGAGAGTAGCTCACCCCACGACAAAACCACAATGTCAACCAAAGAAAGCGGATCCACCGAGAAATTCCAGATGGAGAAATTGGAAGAATACAGCCATCGTGAGTTGAAACAATTCTGCATGGAACTAGGTATCGCTACCACCGGTCTGAGTACTAAAGACGATTTCAAGCACGCCATTGAGTCATGGGCAGAAACCGGGGCCGTCAGACCCCCGGACCAAAATGTCGCAGCAGCAGAGAAAAACACCACGGCTCCCGAGGAGCGAAGAACGGGTCTCTCGCAAGATGAGATCCAAGAACGAGAAAGAAACCGACTACATGAGCTAGAAATGGCCCGGCTCAAAATGGATGGCGAACTCAAATTAGCCGAACAAAAACTGAACCTAGAACATCTGCGGCTCCGAGAAGAACGGGAAGAGAAACAGAGACAAAGAGAGCTCGAAGAGAAGAGACTGGCGTATGAACACGAGCGCAATCTAGCTGAGATAGACTTACGCAAGCAGAACAAAGAATTAGGGGTGCCCGAGCAACCGCGCACCCCGGGGGCAACAGAAAAGAAGGTACACATCCCCAAGGATGTCGTTCGAGAATATTTCCGAGATGACGACATACAGCAATGGTTCAAGGCCTACGAGATCGCTATGACCTCCCACCGGATCGATCGAAGCGACTGGGGAGCCGGTCTATGGGGGAGGTTCGTCAATGAGGGCCGCGATGCCCTGCTACAGCTTCCAGACCATCTGATGACCTCCTATGACCACATGAAAGCTACCCTCCTCACCCGCTATGGGCTCACACCCGAAATGTACCGCCAGAGGTTCCGAGACTGCACACGGATCCCGGGTACAACTTGGGTGGAATACGTGAACTATTTCAGCCGAGCCTTCGAGGGTTGGATCAAGGGAAGCAACGTAACGACTTACGAGCAACTCTTCAATCTCATGGTATGGGAGCATCTATCAAACAACTGCTTCGTCGAGCTCAGGCAGCACCTCCTCGACAGTAAATTGACTGATCCACGGCAGCTCGCCGCCGAGGCTGACCGGTGGGAAATTACCCGAGTGGGCCGAAATGGGTCACATGAACAGAACCGGAACAACCACGGTCAGCACCGTCCCCGAGGAGGAGGAGGGGGCCAGGGACGAGGAAGAGACAACGCCCCGGCCGCTCCCGCGACCAGCACCCCACCCCCGGCCAACCGGGGCAACACCCCGGCGCGGCCGGGGTACAGAGCCAATGTCACGTGTCACCGATGCCAGCGAGTCGGCCACTACGCAAACGACCCGAATTGTCCACAGAGCCAGACTCCGAGACCCCGCCAGATGGCTGCCACCGCCCTGGGGGAAGAACAAATCTCCGAAGAACACAAGGAATGTGAGCAAGAACACCAAGAATGGGAACCCGCCGCCATGGTTCTAGCGTGCCTTGGGGGAAAAGACATGGTCCCGCGGGTCCCCTTACCCGCCAACACCCGGAAGTACAGTCAGTGGGTGAACATTAATGGACGCCGGGCCGAAGCCCTACGTGACACCGGGGCCAGTGTAACGCCGTCCGCTGTCACCTGGTGACCCCAGAACAGATCCTGCTGAACGTTCTCTGCCCTGTCCGTTCAGCCGACAATTCGGAGAGTCTATGTCGGATGGCCTGCGTCCCCTTCGAGTGGGGAGGAGTCTCCGGCATGTTGAAAGTGACGGTCCGAGATGATGCCCCCGTAGACTGTCTCCTGGGAAATGACCTTGAGAGTTCCCCGTGGGCCGCCGTAGAGAGAAGAGAGCACCTGGGGATGTTGGGCATCCCGGACTGGGCGTGCGTAACCACCCGGTCCATGGCTGCTCGTGCCATCCCCCGACCCGAAGAGCATGAATGGCCGGCACCTCCTCCCCCGGTCGCTCCAGTAGAAGACACCGACCGTGCCGTCCCCCCAGAGCAAACTCCCGAGGGGCTCGTTCAGCCTCAGGACTTTCCCGGCCTGGCTCAGTGGCGTCAGGAGGGGGGGCCCACCCAGGAACAGTTTCGCCACGAGCAGAAGACCTGTCCCTCCCTCGAGGGACTCCGCCAACAAGCCCTCGCCCAGAGCGCAGGGGATACCTCCGGAACCCATTGGGTCTATTGGGACAATGACCTGTTGTACAGCGAACAGAGAATCGCCGAGTTAGGGGCCAGTCGAGTGCTGGTGGTGCCCCTCCGCTTTAGAGACTTCTTGCTAAACCTGGCCCACGATGTCCCCCTGGCTGGCCACCTGGGTCAGGACAAAACCTACAGTCGCCTGGTGACCCACTTTTTCTGGCCCAAGATACGGAACGACGTACTCCAGCACTGCCGGTCTTGCCCCACGTGCCAGGCCAGCGGGAAGAGCGGCCGCAAGCTTAAAGCACCTCTGCAACCTTTCCCGGTGGTCACCACCCCGTTCGAGAGGGTGGGGATAGACATTGTGGGGCCCCTGGACCCCCGTACAGCACAAGGGCATCGGTTCATCCTGGTACTGGTGGACCACGCCACTCGCTACCCCGAGGCTGTTCCCCTGCGAACTGTGACAGCCCCGGTAGTTGGCCGGGCCTTGATGGGGTTCTTCTCCCGGGTGGGCTTCCCCCGAGAAGTCGTCAGCGACCGGGGCACAAACTTTATTTCAAAATACATGAAGTCCCTCTGGCAACAGTGTGGGGTCACCTACCGATTCACGACCCCCTATCACCCTCAAGGAAACGGACTAGTTGAGCGGTTCAACCGCACGCTCAAAGGGATGATTGGGGGGTTGGAAGAGCCCCTCCGTCGCCAGTGGGATGTGCTACTGCCGTGCCTCCTCTTTGCCTACCGAGAAGTCCCCCAGAAGTCCCTCGGCTTCAGCCCGTTCGAACTCTTGTACGGACACCCTGTGCGAGGGCCGCTCAGCCTAGTCAAAGAAGGCTGGGAAATGCCCCCTCTAAAGAACCCTCCAGATGTTTTCAAGTACCTCCTAACCCTCCGCAACCAGACCAGACGGTTCAGAGAGATGGCAAAAGCAAACTTGGAGGCCAGTCAGGAAGACATGAAAAGGTGGTACCATCAAAATGCCTCCTCCATCGAATTTGAACCCGGCCAACAAGTGTGGGTAATGTCTCCCACCGAACCATGCGCCCTGCAAGACAAATGGACGGGGCCCTTCAAAGTAGTCGAGCGCAAGAGCCCTGTCACCTATCTCATCGATATGGAATCTGCACGGAACCCTCTCCGGGTCCTCCACGCCAATAGACTGAAACCCCACTTTGTGCGCTCAGAGCTCAGCCTCCTGATGGCAACAGACAACGGAGCCGAGGAGGACTCCGAACCACTCCCTGACCTCCTACGGACTCGGGAGAAGGACGGCTCCGTGGACGGGGTCCAACTCTCGGAGGCCCTCACCCCGGAACAGCGCCAAGGCTGCCGAGCCCTCCTGCTGCAGTTCTCCACCCTGTTCTCCCTCACCCCAGGGGTCACCCCCTGGTGCTTACATGACGTGGACACTGGAGAGAGTCCCCCTATCCGCCATCGGGCCTACCGCGTACCAGATCGGGTACGGGCCTGCATCCAAGAGGAGGTGGCCAAGATGCTCACGCTCGGGGTCATCGAGCCCTCAGACAGCCCCTGGGCCAGCCCAGTGGTACTGGTCCCCAAAGCGGCCGCCCCCGGCACCACGCCTGAGCTCCGGTTCTGCGTCGACTACCGGGGCTTGAATGCGGTCACCAGAACAGACGCACACCCCATTCCCCGAGCAGATGAACTGATCGACCGCATGGGAGCTGCCCGCTACCTCAGCATCTTCGACCTGACAGCGGGCTACTGGCAGATCGGTCTCACACCCCGGGCCCAAGAACGATCTTCCTTCTCCACCCCTGATGGCCACTACCACTTCAAGGTCATGCCATTCGGCATAAAGAATGCCCCAGCAACATTTCAGCGGCTAGTAAACCAGGTCCTGGCGGGACTCGAAGAATTCAGCGCCGCCTACCTGGACGATATCGCTGTGTACAGCCGCCACTGGTCCGACCACCTCCACCACCTCCGAGAGGTGCTACAGGCCCTCCAACGAGCTGGCCTCACGATCAAGGCCAGCAAATGCCAAATTGGCCAGGGGTCCGTGACCTATCTCGGGCACCAGGTGGGAAGCGGTCTGGTGGCCCCTCTGCAACTCAAGATCGCTGCCATCCAGTCTTGGCAGCCCTCCATCACCCAGACCGAGGTCCGCGCCTTCTTGGGACTCACAGGCTACTACCGGCGGTTCGTGAGGGACTATGGCAGCATTGTGGGGCCCCTCACGGAACTCATATCCAAACACCAACCAAAGAAGGTCAACTGGACCCCAGACTGTCAAGCGGCCTTCGAGAAGCTGAAGGCCGCCATGTGCTCCGCCCCTGTGCTCCAGGCCCCCGACTACAGTCGGGAATTTATCGTCCAAACGGACGCCTCCGACCATGGCATTGGGGCAGTCCTTTCCCAGCTGAACCCCGAAGGACTTGACCAGCCAGTGGCTTTCATCAGCAGACGGCTCCTGGCCCGGGAACAACGCTGGAGCACCATCGAGAGGGAGGCCTTCGCCGTGGTGTGGGCCCTCAAAAAGCTCCGGCCTTATCTCTTCGGTACCCACTTCCGGGTACAGACCGATCATCGGCCCCTGCAGTGGTTAATGCAGATGCGGGGGGAAAACCCGAAACTCTTGCGTTGGTCCATCTCCCTGCAGGGGATGGACTTCACTGTGGAACATCGACCCGGGCAAGACCACGCCAACGCAGATGGCCTGTCACGCTTTTTCCGCCTCGACGAAGAGAGTCCCCAAGAGGATGGGTGACTCTCCCCGCCTTCAGCTGGGGGGGACGCATGTTGGACAGGCCACGTGAAAGGCTTGCTCCCTCCCCGCATGACCAGGCCCGAGCCTGGCTCTTCAGGTGTTACACGCAACAACCACCCGTTTCCCGTCTCATATGGGACCCCTGCCCCTGGACATCTCCCCATCATGGGCCCGATTCCCTACCGGCCCTCTCGCCCGGCCTGGGCGCCATCTTGGACACAGCACCACGAGGCCGCGTGGCCTCCGATCGACCCTAACCCTGGGCCTGGCCAGGCCCCGACATCCCGGCACCACCATCCACCCAGGAGGTGAGCGGACTACTTGGCAGGTCAATGGGAGAAAGAGGTGTCGATGGCTCTCCCCCGCCAGGTGCCGATCGCCCCCAGCTCCCTCAGGCGCTGGCTCCACCCCCCTGCTGGGTGTCTGGACTCCCTCATCCCGGACCTCCCGACCTCCAAGTGCGAGGGTCCGGACATCAAAGGGCGCCAGACCTATAACTGGGGCAGCTCCAGAGCAGGAAGGCAGTTGTATCCTGGAGTCGAGAGACGCATAGAAGAACTCATCCTTGACGGACTACTGGCGCTGCCGTAGCCCTGCCTTGCGAACTATCGACCTGCCTGCTGGCGCTGCCGCAACCTTCTGAAACCTTCATCGTCGTCGGGACCTGCTGGCGTGGCCGCGGACCGTTTGTAACCACCACCTTCATCGGGACCTGCTGGCTCCGCCGCGGACCGTCGCTACCTTCAACCATCCCGGGACCTGCTGGCTCCGCCGCGGCCCGATCATCTAGAACGCCGAGCTCGAGGATTGTGAGCTATTTCATCTACCAGATTGGTAACGAGACTGTCCCGCTACCCCTTTCCCAACCAAGAGACTAGAATAGAGGGGACCCCTGAGTCCAGACCTCCTTGTACCATTTCACCGTACTTAAAGAATTGCTTATAAAGGAACGTTGAACCTTATCCTTGTGTGGTGTACATCTGTGGGGGGGAAGTTACTTGTCTGTACGATCGCTGGAGACGGCTCTCCCCGGAGACCTCTCCCCTTGTCCTCGGCCGACCCTCCCGGTCCGTCTAACACAAACAAATTAAATTGTGAGTTGAAAACAGTTGCATATAAACACCATTTAAACACTCATACATGCAACATGCAATCAGGGTAGGAATTTTTCCCATCAGTTGTCTCTCTGTACCACCACTGTTCCATCATTTGGGTTCTCCTTACCCAGGAGTTAGTGTACAGACAGTCACATTAGTTGGAAGGTAGAGACTGTGTGAGTAAGGAGACTGACGTTAGTTTTTTACTGAGTGGTGTCAGTATGGTGTTGATGTGATATTTACAACTGAAAAAAAGCAGTGCAAGTGAAAGTAAGTGAAGTGAGTAAAATTAGGTGGAACTGAGTAGAATAGGTATTTTTAATGTTTTCTCTCAGACCCCTAAGCTTAAAAACAAGTGGAAAGTGAAAAAAAGTAGATTTGACATAATATCTACTCAGCAAGTGGTCGACATGTTTCTGCATATAAATGGAATTGATCCTATGCATTCATCAGGACCTAGTTGTTGCTACTGCTGTACGTAAATGTGAGAAAGAAGGAATAAAAGGAAATATATCACCTGTTTGTCAGGTGTTGATTCTCCACCACAATCTAAAATAGTCATGTAGGCAAGGAAAGAAAAAGGGGAAAACAAGCATATTTGTCACAGAATGCACTCTTTAGTAGTGATATTCTTGCGATCATTCTTATTTACCTGAGCTGCAGCCAGGTGAGGTGAGGCGCCATCCCCACAGAAATTGGGTGAGTGATATCATGTCAATTAAATTGTGTACACATGATCACAAGAATATCACTACTAAAGAGTGCATTCTGTGACAAATATGCTTGTTTTCCCCTTTTTCTTTCCTTGCCTACATGACTATTTTAGATTGTGGTGGAGAATCAACACCTGACAAACAGGTGATATATTTCCTTTTATTCCTTCTTTCTCACATTTACGTACAGCAGTAGCAACAACTAGGTCCTGATGAATGCATAGGATCAATTCCATTTGTATGCAGAAACATGTCGACCACTTGCTGAGTAGATATTATGTCAAATCTACTTTTTTTCACTTTCCACTTGTTTTTAAGCTTAGGGGTCTGAGAGAAAACATTAAAAATACCTATTCTACTCAGTTCCACCTAATTTTACTCACTTCACTTACTTTCACTTGCACTGCTTTTTTTCAGTTGTAAATATCACATCAACACCATACTGACACCAATCAGTAAAAAACTAACGTCAGTCTCCTTACTCACACAGTCTCTACCTTCCAACTAATGTGACTGTCTGTACACTAACTCCTGGGTAAGGAGAACCCAAATGATGGAACAGTGGTGGTACAGAGAGACAACTGATGGGAAAAATTCCTACCCTGATTGCATGTTGCATGTATGAGTGTTTAAATAGTGTTTATATGCAACTGTTTTCAACTCACAATTTAATTTGTTTGTCGTGTGGCGGTCAGTCTAAGAGCGAAACATGGTTGTGACTCCTGGATACCTTTTGTTGTAATTAGTTCTGTATTTAGGGGCATGTATCCAGTACAGAGTCATTAAATTAGCCCTTAGACCCTCATTTAAATAGTGTGTGTTTCGTGGAAGAGAGTTATTAGCCTTCCTGGCTTAACGCCTCTCTTCGCCACTTCCGAAACGCTAGGCTGCACCATATTACCAAGGAGAATGAAGGATTTCTCCTCGTATCGCCACCTTAAGAACAGGTCTGACCTGTTCTTAAATTCGGCACTGCCACCTATTATCACCAAGCTTGATAATAGGTGGCAGCGTCGAAGTGAATGGGTGTTGCGGTGGAACGCCCACCGCAACACCCACTGCACACCCCCTTTCACGATGAGTTTATTGTGAAAGGGGCCCTATTACCAAGGCAGTGTTAAGTCAATTTACATGGCTTTAAGCCACATTAATTGACTTAACGCTGCCTTGATAATAGGGCGATGAAGATATCGCTGTGTTATCTGCAGAAAAGTGGCGAAAACGCGGCGATAAGGGGCTTTTTGATATGCCCCGCAATTTATTAAATGAAACAGGACAGGGCCTTTACCTGGGAAGCTGATATTTAGTGAAAAAGTAGTAGCACCCGCCTAACATTTATTTTGAGCACTTGAAATAATCAACCGAACAAATTGCAAATCTTTACATAGTGAAGGTCACAATTCAAACTGTGCAGAATCTTGATGAGAGATCAGTGGGCTGGTGACACTCGGGCCAGACAGGCCTTTTATTCCACAAGGCATTTCCCCAGTGGGTTGGAACACTTGGTGACT